>NC_071657.1:114643673-115277135 GCF_014839835.1 Dryobates pubescens | reverse complement strand
GTCAAAAGCCAGTGTTTCAAAAAAGGTTCAAGGTATTATTCTTAAAAGAAAAAAAAAAAAAACCACAAAAAAACCCACCCCAAACCAAAAATATTTTATGTTCTGAAGAAGCAGTTCAAATTTTCTGATTAGTTGTTTGGAGGTTTTTTTTCCAAATAGTTGTTTTGATTAATATAATGAGGAAATATTTGTGAGTGAGGTTATGCCCAATGACATCCTGCAAGGATTCATGCTAGACTGATATTCAGACAACTGAATTAGTAAATTAAGAAAAGTCACATTAGGCCTGAAAAATTGCCTGTGTGATGTAGTTAAATGGTTGTAATAGGACAGGACGTGATTTAATAAAGCTGAAAGAAAAAGATTTGACATGGGAAATAGAAATGAAGGTCAGACCTAAGGAAGTGAGTCAAAAATCATACAGGAAATCATTGACAGGATGGATTTGTTCACTTTGTTACTGGCAGATCAGCTTTGATTATGTAAATAGAATTTTACCTTGGCTGAAGTCACAGGCAGCAAGTGCTGGTGTCTGCTGCACCTGCCTGTGTAGGCAGCTCTGACCTTCTGGAATCTACCTGCAGGTTCACACTGTACTAAAGAAGTGGAAGAAAAGGAGTAGAACATCTCCTTTCAAAGGTAAAGAAAAGGCAAAAACACAGGCACTGTCTCTAGTCATATGCTCCTGAGGGCATGTGGGCAAAAACAGGTATGCAGAATTAATAAGGTCTTCAGTCTTTGTTTTTTCCTGTATCTTTAAGGGACACATAAGGAAGACAACTTTCTTTCTGATCCTCTTTGATAAGTATATTAATAACCTCAGATTAGCCAAGATGAGGTGGATGTCATGCAACCAATAGTTAGACATTTCGCACGTCAGGTGTATGTATGCCTCCACATACACCTCCAGCAGATTGTAGATAAAGCTTTGCAAGCAAGCTTACTTTGTTAATATTTAAGACAGGTGATAAATAGCTTCATGAATACAAAGAAATCTGTGGAAGCTATGATGCTGCTCTCAGTAGAGGTAGATTGAGTAATAACTCTGTTCCGGGAAATGCAAGCAAGAAAGTGAATGGTGATTTATTAAGTCCAATGAACCTATACAGTTTAACAAGTATGGAAAATGGAAGTGAATAATACATGAAACCTGCTAGGACTTAAATTTAGTGCACAGAAAACTGTAGATTAAATCCACAGTAGTGGAGTAGTAAGTGAAGAAGCTGAAGAGTGACAGTTTATAATAGGTGGTGAGGGCAGAAATGAACCTGATTACGAATGTCTAGATGTCACAGAGCCTTAGGCACAAGGAAAACTAGACTGACACTTGAAAACAAGGTAAAACTTTTCAGCGTAGCTAAGGGGCCTGTTATGTGTTACACTCATAGCATGTGGTGCTTAACTTATGGCTTTGTTTCACATTGAAAATGAGTCATAAGTGCTACTTCAAGCTGTTTTGATTCTAATGACAACTCTGAAAATATAAAACAACCAGGAGCTCCATACAGCAAGCTGTTTCCTGTCCAAATAACGTGTCAACCTATCTAACCTTCAAGTTTTCTGGCCTGACAGACTTTTGTGGATTTTCTAAGGCCAAACACCAAAATGTCACTTTTGAGGATAACTTCAAAACTCTCATCACTTCCAGAAGTCAAGCTGTGCAGGGAACTTTGAGAAGAGCGAAATAAATGAATGGGGATCTATGAAACTCTCTGAAAGATTCTGAGCTCTTGAGATCCAACTTCACTGATGAGTTTAATTTACACTTCCCCCCACCCCCATTGTATTGTCTCACCTGAAACCTTTCATAAACAAGAAAAGGAGTAGCCTGGGTGGAAATGTTTGACTTTTCAAGTCTCAGAGAAGCAGATATATCACACTGAGAAACCCTGCAGTGCTTCCTCTGCTATTGAAGTCTGGATTCCCCATTGTCTGTGGCTTTAATCAGTCATTAAAGACAATTCATTCACAGATTCATTGTGTCTGGAATGAGCAGGGACTACTAAATCATTTGGTCTGACATGTTTATACTGTATGTCATTAAACTTCACCAGTTTATTTCTGTACTGAGCCTAGTGAGTTGAATTTGTTTAAATTATACTGTCTGAAAAGGTAGCTGGGATTGTGAATACAAGAGACGTAGTCAAACATTCCACTGGTTAATTGTTGGCAGTGATTTCTGGATTTTCTACACTATTGCTGCCCAGCATTTTCTTTCCTGTTTGTATACAAGTACTGTCACCAAGTCACTTCTCCTTCTTGTAGCTCATGAGATAAAACCAGTCTCCTTTCCCAGAGCTTCCCTGAGGATTCTGCAGTGGCTTTAGTACCTGAATTTTTCAGTGCCAGCGTACAGAATACAGCTCATTATTCCCAAATGTGATTTCCCATTGAAAATACTTCATAAGGTCTCATAGGTTCCACACATTACCTATTCATGTGTATTTTATTTACAGTTTCACATGTGTTTCCATAAAGGCATGAATTCACACCCTTTGGGCAAAGGTTTCATCACAGTTATATTTTTATTGTAATTAAATATAATTTTATCAAATCTAGCTGTTATTATACTTACTGTTTGTTTTGGGTTTTTTAATTGTTTTCTTTTTCAGGATTGATGTTCTAGTTGATAGAAAAATTAGAAGTTTTTCAAATCACCAAGTAATTTTGTAATATTCTAGTAATTACTTAAAACTTACACCAGTGGGTCAGTAATTGCATGAGACAAAGATTGGCTATGAGCTTCTACATTTTAAAATATTTCCCCCTAGAAGATGTTGTTCCATGCCTATTAATGGACTGAGAAGTATTCACAAAGGAAAATGCGTACACAACTGCTGATTTCTTTACAGTGTAATTCCACAACTGGCCCAAATGAGTTTCAATTTTCACTTTTGTTTGGTGTATGCATTTGTTACTTGTTGCATAAAAAAAACCCAGAAACCAAAACCAAAACCCAACACAGTAAATTATTTTTGTTGTTTTCCAAAATAAAAAATCTTAAAATGATACAATATAACTTTAAAATAAAATAAAATAAACCAAAATAAAATAAAATAATCAAATGTGCTATGTATTTATAATATGGCATGTGCTATTTCCAGTAGAATTAATCTGACCTAACTAAAATTACAACTATTCAAAACAAAAATAGCAACTCAAAGCTTCTTTATTACTTACAGTAATAGACAAATCAATTGAATGTAATGAATTAGAACTATGGGACAAGCTGTATCTTTCTTAAACAGTAATTCATCAAACATAACCTCAGATTTTCAGGTTTTCAGGACTTAAAAAATGTCATCTCTTCCCAAACTCTTCCCTTAAGTCAAGTTATGTTGTGATCTATAAGCGCATCTCCCTCAAGTTGTTATAAACATTAAAAACGTGATCCTGAAAGCTTTACTGAGGACTGTTTTTCTTCAGTGAAGCTCAGGGTATGAAAGTAGTAACATGTGAGGCATCTGCAGACAGGGCACTACTTTGGATTTGAAGTTTTCAGCAGAAGAATTTTTTCCAGCTTTTATGATAGCAAGAAAAGGATTGAAAATATAAATCATTTGTAAGCAGATTCTAAGACATATCTGGTCTAAAAAAGTATCAGCATATTCTAGAGCCATAAAAGAAGCTTCAGTCTTTTTATCTAAGTTTAAACAAGTTCAAGAAGGTCTTCAGAAGAAAGTGATCTGAATTTCTGTTTACTCCAAATGACCTCTCTGTTCACTTACAGATATTCTCCTTTCTCAGCCTTCCTTTTCTCATTTCTCTCTTGTTTCAATAGAATAACATTTTAAGTGTCCTTTACAATCCTCTGTCTTACACAGGCACTGGACAGGATGAATGGTTTCTAATCCTATAATTTTGTGCATGCAGAGTGCCTCATGCCGTGGAGCTTTTACTGCTTTATAAGTGGTTCCATTTTAAGTCCAGTTTAAGGTTACACTGTACTTGAAAACACCATCTTAATTATACTTCAATAGCAACTTCATAGGTTTTTTTATTCCTCTTTCAAGTGTTTGAAATGAATGCATAACTACTCCCTGAGGTTATCTCTATTAGCTTAGTACAGAACTCCTCATCTTCATTTCAGGTGTAGAGTTTTGAAGGAGACAGCAGTTTTCAACAACAATTAGTCATGTGAATCTGTTGAGTACAAGGACTTATGTGAGAGCTAAGTGGTGTAAGAGGGCTCGAGCCAGGTCATTGCTTCCAAATGAGTCTTCTCACATGACTAATCCCATTGACTACCAAATGGAAAGATGCCAGATCTGAGGAGTGCCAGGTGAAATTCTGACAGGCAGCAGAGCCGTCTGAGATACTTCTTACCATCAAATGTAATTTTTAATGTGGGCTTTCTCTCAGTGAATAATTTCACTTTCCACAGTTTGGGAATGATTATTTCAAGTGGGTTAGGCTACCTTGTCCTATTGCTTCCACACACTGTCATGGTACAGGAAAGAAACAAAGTTCAACTCCCAAGGTCGAGATTCCAAACTTGAAATATAAACCAGCAGAACTTTCATAAGGGAAGGAATGTGTTTTACTGTCCAATTAACCTAATAAACTAGCAGCTCAGGAGTAAATGCATATATATATACTTACCACATAGTACTAAAGGTATAAAGAGTGAGACAGATGCTGTTTTTAAACAAGGCCTTTAAAGTGATCATGAGCTTCTGAAATTTAGTCTATTATGTCTAGACTAAGTTCATGGCCTCTGAAAGAAAATATCCTCCATGACCTGGCTCACATTTCTCATTGGGGGTCACCTTTAATGTCATATTTATCATTAAATACGTTTTCATTTTTTCACTCTAGCCTGAAAAGAGGTCATTGTACTTGACTTTCTGTGAGTCTGGAAGAACTTGTGATCTAAATAGGTAAATGATATATCCATTTTGAGTGACTTTCTTGACCTTTCTGAGATTGCCAACTTCCCAGACAACTTTGTGGCAATGACTCTCCTGCTGGGCTAATTACCTCTAATTGTTCTGTTCTTGTTATCTTGACAAGCTCAATTGTTGGTTTATTTTTTATAAATTGGCTAGACACAGAGGAGTGAAGTAAGAAAATCTGTACCCAGACTGCAGTCAATTTCGAGATATGACAGTTTCTCTATATGTAACTTTGGTAATAGTTCTGGAAGGGCAGTTTAGTCAGTCCAGTTTAGATACCTTAAAAGAAACCCAAAACCACTTGACAGCAAAAGGAATCAATTGGACCTTCAAACATCAATAGGGTTTTACAAGTATGTCATAGAGTTTGCAAAACAAACCTACTCCATTTTGATTATAAGAAATGTGAAGAGCTTCTGTACAGAGAAGAATGTTTTGCACGGTTTGTTCTTTCATAACAGGTAAAAAAAGAATTAAAAATGTCTTATTCAGACTATGTCAGGACTGACTCTTTTCAACATATATGGTATGGATAAGATTGCATATGGCAGGGAGGTGGTTGTGCGACTGTGTTATTCCAGGCATTCAGCTTATTAAGTATACTAAGAAACTACAGAATAACTAGAGTTAAATGACAAATGAAAATTAAATTCAGTGTTGATAAAGGCAAAGAAAGACAGAAAACAGTCAATTTCACATATGCAATGATCAACTGACTTACACTGTTAGAAATTAAAACCTAAGCTTATAATCAATGCTTAGTTGAAAATATCAGATCGGTGTTTAAAAGTGGTTCAAAAACCAGGTTAATTTTGGCAATTATTAGGAACAGCATAGAAGACAATAATGGAAAAATTGCTATCCTTTATTAAATTGTTATGTGTCTATACTTGGAATACTATGATTCTGGCTCTTCTTTTCAGATAAGATATACTACAAATAAAAAGGGCTAAGAGAAAAATCAACAAAAGGTGATCATCAATGCAGTATGGTTTCTGGTTGATCAAAATTGTAGTATAGTTTCCAAATGATCAAAGATGCGGTAGGACTTCTGTGTGAGGAACAGCTAGGATTCTGTAGTATGAAAACAAAGATGACCGAGTGTGATATGACAGAAATCTACATAACCTTGAGCACCATGGGATTGACTGTTAACTGTAACTAGGGACTGAGTGCTAGCTGTCTCTTGCAGCAAAAGAACTAGAAGACAGTGATGTTATGAAGTGGTGATACAAAAGAGAAACGGATCCTTCTTTATGTAGACTGCAACATTACTGAGCACATTTGCAATCTCCATGCTTCTGCATGCTATAGATGTCAAAAGAGTGTGCATGGGTTCAAATACTAACCTCACAGATCCATAGAAGGAAAATCCACTAAAGTCTGTTAACTACAAAACCACTCTATTTTCACCACAGGTCCCAAAAGTGCAGTTTCCACGGATGTATCACTACACCTTGGCTTGTGCTTCTATTCTTCCCAAAACATTTGCTGTGGGATGTTATCAGAGACAGGATTCACAGAGTATGTGGCCCTTCTGCCCCTCCATGTGGCTGTTCATACATTCTCTCTATGATGTTTTAGCCCTGGCTAAAATAGTGCTCTACCAGCATAGTCAGATTTTTAAAATTCTACTCCTGTTAGGAAATAAAAAAATAATAATAAAAAAACTTGATCTGCCTGTCCATCTCCTTCCACACTGTATATCACCTCTGCCACAAGGTTCATGTATTTCAGGAGATGGGTGATTATTTGTGCTTGGTTGTGCATTAAATTGGATTATTCCAATGCCTACTATCTTCTCCCTTGTGATCGCTAGACAGAAATAGCTATATCTTCTGTTTCAGAGTACCTAAGGAGTAAGCCCACATCCATTCTGGATTTTTGCTAGGAATATCTTTACCCTTCTTGTTAGCCTGCCCAGAACAGGTTTGTAGAGGACTTTTCTAATCCATTTCCGGCATACATCAATCAAGAAACCTTACTGGCTAGATATGCAACCAAAACTAGAGAACTATTTAGGACTGTAACTGTGACTGTCCTAATGAGACATGCTATATTTTTGCCAGTTTTACTGATTGCTGCCTTCACTGTTTTCAGCTTGAGTGCTGTGAGCTCCCATATAAGTGAACTCAGCAGTTCTAATGTCTAACACTAGTGATTGACCTTAGATCTCCTGAGCTAAAAGTCTAATCCTGTCCTACACTAGCGAATCATGGTTGGTACAGACAAGCACAAAGAAAACCCCAATTGCTCATTTCCCAAAGGGGTTACATGAAGATCTCATATGTCTAACACCTATGTTAAGAAGATGCCAAATACACCTCAAAATAAAGAGAATATTAAAATCCTCTTTCTCAAACTCAAAGTGCCATGGGTGAACCCCAGTGTGATCTCTCATACTGTTTCAATAAGTCTTGGCTTATTTAGAAGAGTACATTTAAAGAAACTAATGGGACACAGCACAAATGAAGTAGCCCACTCATTTTAATAGGTTGAATAAGACTTGTGGATTGCTTTACATTTGACTTTAGAATCATACTTTGCTTTGGGTTGGAAGTGACCTTTAAAAGTCTTCTAGGCCAGCTCCTCTGCACTGGGTAGTGACATGTTTAACTAGAACAAGTTGCTTATAGCCCTGTCCAACCCAACCTTGACTGTTTCCAAGGATCTGGCATCTACTACTTCTCTGGGCTTTGGTGAGAAGAGCTGCAGTTCCTGGAAATGAATACTTATGGATGCATTTACAGCATTTTACAGAGTTGTGTGGTCAGGAGTCTCACAGAGTTTATTTTTCCATAGTACTGACAAAGAATGTTAGACTTGTATGAAAATACAAATTCTTACATTAAATTCTTCTTCACATGAAATTCCTACATCACTGCAATCAACAGTAAAGTTTCCTTTTCCCTTTTTTCCTTCTCATTCTTGGCCAAAAGTATAAACCTAGTCCTTATGGTAACCCTTGTATTATGGATTTCAAGAAAAAGCATTCCCCACTTTTCTACACTGTGAGAGAAGATGACAACTTCCCACATCTTCTCATGTCACATAAGCAGCATGTATCAGTGTCAGGCTGAAGGTGTTCCTTGGCTGGAAAATCTCCAGTAATCACAAGAGAAAGCCAGGGATTTAATCAGAAAGGCAGCAGTGACAGAATGTTTCTTTATTTCTCACAGCTCTTTGGTCATTTGCCTTGCTCCATGCCTACCTATTAAAAAGATGTAGTCAGTCTGACCTCCTGAGGCTTAAAAGCTTGCTTTCTGAGCCATGCTAAGTTATCCTGCAGTAGCTTGAATGTGGCTAATAATGCTTCATTACAGAAATATCACGGATGGAATATTACATAGTGAAATATAAGGTTTATCAAAAAGTGTTTTCCCCTTCTGGAATACTAGGTTGTGTGTCTGTTTGAACTCT
Organism: Dryobates pubescens; assembly: GCF_014839835.1. Lineage (NCBI taxonomy): Eukaryota > Metazoa > Chordata > Aves > Piciformes > Picidae > Dryobates > Dryobates pubescens. The sequence continues at coordinate 115,268,820 of NC_071657.1, read as the reverse complement.
TGCAGTGTTTTCAAGAAGAGAACTTGCCAAAAATGTTTAAGTTATTAGATCTTATTGATAAATAATCTCAAGCTGTCAGGAAGAGTGATAAAGACCCTGGGATAAAACTGCTTGTAATCAGCAGCCTTGTTTGCAACCTCAGGAATCAGCAAAGGATTTACTGGGCCTGGACACTGAGCAGACCTTTTCCTTTGAGACTCCTTTGTTCCTTGTACCCTGCTGATCACAAGGCATCAGTCAGCGAGTTTATAGCTTCATCAAACTCAAACACTTGCTTCTAGGTTTTAAAAATGCCAACTGTTGCCTTCCCTCAGGAGACGATGTTTTGCAGAGAGCTGATAGAGATTCTGAAATGCGAAACTAGGGATGGTTTTAGAATATTAGTCAGAAACTCAGCAGTCTAGCTGGAGTGAATTTTGCATTATGAGAGAAAAGCAAAGACAGAAACATGATACAAGTTTTATGGGACCATAGGAATAAAAATACTTTGCATCTAAATACCAAATGACTTTAAGTTATCCATTCAGATGATATGTTAGTTTTTAGGACTGCTTTTCTTATCATACAATTTCCCATTTTATTTCCCCCTAGTGTTTTTTGGTAGTTTTTTTTTTTTCTTTGGGGTTAGGTTTGCTTTGGTTTGGTTTGGTTTGGCTTGGCTTGGCTTCTTTGTCTTTCATTAAGAACAAACCTACATTTCCTTATTGGAAATATGGGTTTACATGGAGGCAAACAAGCAAAGATTTTTTTCCTTAAAGATTTAGCCATCAAATACATGTCTTTTTGTGAATAACAGAAGAATTACCACCTCAAATTTTGATGCTGGGCAGAATGTTTTCATTTAGGTACCATTTGTCACAATTTTGTGTTGTCTCTAGCAGTCATCTCTGGGCTCATCTGAACAACTTTGACTTTTTTACACATTGTCTTACTTAGCTTCAGGCTGGTCATTTAGAAGGCAACTATTCACACAGAGTGCAAGGGACAAGATCTCAGAAGGCATGGCTGGAAGAGTGAGACCACAGAAATGGACTATAGACTGGAAGTTCTGAGAGGAGGTGACTGCATGTTTTTTTCCTGTTTTTATTTTTTCACAGAAACAAACATGAGAACATGTTTCAGGTATTATGAGTGTGCCTCAACTTTTCTTGCTTCTGTTTGCCATGCAAAACTGTAGTCCCTCTTACTGCAGTCTTGTTGATGTTATCATTACTCCTGTCAGGAAAAAACAAACAAACAAACAAAAACCCCCAAACATATTTTTCTTAGTCTGTCCAGACAAGCTGTCACTGTTCTTTTAACCATGTTAAGGGTGCAAGGAAAAGTAATTTTCACAATGCTGCAGGTCTCTTCTTGTTAACAAGCCAGTGTTATTTTTGATTCAGGAGTATTATTATTTGGGTTCTCAGGTAGTGTAATCACAATTCTGGCACAATGGGTGTTGCAATGGGTAGGTAACTAGCAAAGTAGAACTCAAAAATATAGAAGAAGCAAATGAATGCTCGTGGGTCTTTAGAGGGGTGTGGCATGCTTCCCCAGGAAAGGGATCGTCTAACATGGTAGAAAGAACTGATATCCTATACCACATTCAGTCTGGATTCCCTTAATTTAAATTAAGAGGACAAAGAGCACAGCTAACATACACAAATGTAAGCATGAACATCAAGGTGTCTATAAGCTACGTTATGTGTTTAAGGATGCAGGTCGAGGGAAGTGATTCTCCCCCGCTGCTCCACTCTGGTGAGACCCCACCTGGAGTACTGCACCCAGTTCTGAAGCCCCTATTACAGGAAGGATCTGGCTGTGCTGGAGTGTGTCCAGAGAAGGACCATGAGGATGATTAGCGGGCTAGAGCACCTCTCCTATGAGGACAGACTGAGAGAGTTGGGACTGTTCAGTGTGGAGAGGAGAAGGCTCTGAGAAGACCTTATTGTGGCCTTCCAGTATCTGAAGGGGGCCTACAAGAAAGCTGGGGAGGGACTATTTAGGGTGTCAGGTAATGATAGGACTAGGAGGAATGGAACAAAAATCGAAATGAGTAGGTTCACATTGGATGTTAGGAAGAAGGTCTTCCCCAGGAGGGTAGTGAGACACTGGAACAGGTTGCCCAGGGAGGTGGTGGAAGCCCCATCCCTAGAGGTTTTAAGGCCAAGATGGCTGTGGCTCTGAGCAACCTGATCTAGTGTGAGGTGTGCCTGCCCATGTTATAGTCAATGTGCTTACAATCAATACTCTGGAGGAGGTGTATGTCAGGGGTGGGGCGAAGATTGTTTGGTTATGTTTGTGTTTGTTTTGGGTGGTTTTTTTAGACAAAAATGGCTAAATGATGCTGAATGAGATTACTAGATTTCAATGTTATCAAAGATTCCACTCATTGAGATATCTTAAATCCTAATGTCATTTGATAAGGAGTTGAAAATAATAGCTTGGTCTTGGCAGCTATGTCATGGAGCATATAGAATATCCATGTCCTTCTGAGCCAGCAGCTGGAAAGGCATTGGGATAATCTAGGGGATTTCAAGCATCACTCTGTGCCCATATGTGAATAAACAAATCAGGCCATAGATCTCCAATTACTCTAAAAGCTCTTAGACTTACAGCTGACATGTAGATAATTATATATACTCCAAAATGTGGGTGTCTGAGGATTCTAGTTGGTTACTCAAGCACAGATATTTGGTACTCTTTCAATTTTCCTAGGATATGATGTTCATCCGCCCTTCCACAAATATATGGTTCTCCCATGTGTCTTGTGTTACACTTTTCAAGCCTGCACAGATGTTCTGGATACACAATGGCATTTCAAATGACATAAAATACTGGAGTTTACAGAATTAAATCTGATCGTAGGTGACTGCTATATTTGTCCCTATCATCTGAACTACATATCTAGGTTTTTGTTATCTTTGACATAATTATTCCTAAGTAGAATTCATCTGACCAAGAGAAAATGTTTACATTAGGATTGATAATTCTTCTGTTTTTTGCATGCATTTTGCTTTAGTCATTTATGCTTACTAAAAATATAAACAACTTTAACATCTTTAACATCTTTATTGATGATCTGGATGAGGGCATTGAGTCCATCATCAGTAAATTTGCGGATGACACCAAGCTGGGGGCAGGAGTTGATCTGCTGGAGGGTAGAGAGGCTTTGCAGAGGGATCTTGACAGGCTGGACAGATGGGCAGAATCCAACGGCATGAGATTTTACACATCCAAGTGCCAGGTTCTGCACATTGGCCACAACAGCCCCATGCAGTGCCACAGGCTGGGGTCAGAGTGGCTGGAGAGCAGCCAGGCAGAGAGGGACATGGGGGTGCTGGTTGATGGTAGGCTGAACATGAGCCTGCAGTGTGCCAAGGCAGCCAGGAGGGCCAATGGCATCCTGGCCTGCATCAGGAATAGTATGGCCAGCAGGAACAGGGAGGTCATTCTGCCCCTGTACACTGCACTGGTTAGGCCACACCTGGAGTATTGTGTCCAGTTCTGGGCCCCTCAGTTTAGGAAGGATGTTGACTTGCTGGAGCGTGTCCAGAGAAGGGCAACGAAGTTGGTGAGGGGTTTGGAACACAAGCCCTATGAGGAGAGGCTGAGGGAGCTGGGGTTGCTTAGCCTGCAGAAGAGGAGACTCAGGGGTGACCTTATTGCTCTCTACAACTACCTGAAGAGAGGTTCGAGACAGGCAGAGGTTGGTCTCCTCTCCCAGGCAACCAGCACCAGAACAAGAGGACACAGTCTCAGGCTGTGCCAGGGGAGGTTTAGGCTGGAGGTTAGGAAGAAATTTTACACATAGAGAATGATTGCCCATTGGAATGGGCTGCCCGAGGGGGTGGTGGAGTCACCATCATTGGAGGTGTTCAGGAGGAGACTTGATAGGGTGCTTGGTTGCATGGTTTAGTAGATTAGGTGGTGTTGGATGATAAGTTGGACATGATGCTCTTGAGAGTCTCTTCCAACCTGGTCTGGTCTATTCTATTCTATTCTATTCTATTCTATTCTATTCTATTCTAAATACAAGTCTATTGCATTGATTAGATACTGGTTTGATTAAGTGACATTTGAAGCATTGAGTCCAAATGTAAATGACCATTTAATACAAAGTCTAACAGAAAAATGAGGTAGGGGTTCAGTATGTTGTAACTGGTATACTAACACAGTTGCATCTGATTAAGGAAAATGAGATCAGTGTGTGTGAAGAGAAATAAAATCTAGTGAAGAATGATATGATGGATTTATGTTTCTGTCTCTTGCAAATCGTGACCAATTATAAGCACCATGTCCATTTAACTCTGCATCTGCCAAGTAGAGCTAGTTAGATACAGCAAAACTAAACCGACCTCATTGCTTATGCATCACTGATAGCTTTAGAACTCTTGTTCCAGTTTCACTCTTTTTACCTTTTTTTTTTTGTGTGTGTGTCTGTGTGTGTGTTTAGTTAACCAGTGGAAGAATCAAAATCATGTATAAAGACAAATGAATCTCCAGATTCTGAATATCTTTACACTCATGCAAGTAGCCTAACATTTCATCACAGTAATCTGCCACTTCTTCTTCTTACTTGGGAAATGAAATGGTGTTGATGGCCTGAAAACTTGACAATGATACAGTGAAATACTGTTTATAGCTTCAGCTTTTGTAGTTAAGTATTGTGTATTGTTGTTAATATCTTCTCCTCTCCTCACCTCTCCTCTCCTCTCCTCTCCTCTCCTCTCCTCTCCTCTCCTCTCCTCTCCTCTCCTCTCCTCTCCTCTCCTCTCCTCTCCTCTCCTCTCCTCTCCTCTCCGAACCTCTCCTCTCCGAACCTCTCCTCTCCGAACCTCTCCTCTCGGAACCTCTCCTCTCCAAATCTCTCCTCTCCGAACCTCTCCGAACCTCTCCTCTCGGAACCTCTCCTCTCGGAACCTCTCCTCTCGGAACCTCTCGGAACCTCTCAGAACCTCTCCGAGCCTCTCCTCTCCAAACCTCTCCTTTCTTTTTTTTTTTTTTTTTAATGTGGAGGAAGCCACATTGAATGATTAATCTTTGACCTTTATCTGTATGAAGCAATTTGAACAACCCCTTTTAAGAAGTCTAGCCTTCTCTGAAGCATGCACATAAGTTTCATTAACATTAAATAGATTTATATGTGCACACCAGGGCATAAGCTTCTAAGTATATATTAATTGGCTAAGAAATGATCCCCTATTTCTTCTCATTGCAGTTAGCCTTTGGGAGCTCACTTTTGGCTTGCTGTTTGCACCACTCTTCGGAGGTGTGTTTATTCATTTTCGTTTAACTATTTCAATGGCAAAATTTCTTCAGTGAGTTGTATCAGCATATGCAGCCATTTAAACGGTGAATGAAGATACAAGTTTAGATGTTTAACATCAAGAATCTGTTCCAATAGATTCAAAGAGGTCTTTAAGGTAAGTATAACTGCTAACCTAGAACTGCCAGATCATCACTAAACCATGTCCCTCATCACCACATCTCTGCTTCTTTTAAATCCTAGAAATGGTGAATCCACTGCTTCCCTGGGCAGCCTGTTCTAGTGCTTGACAACCCTTTCAGTGAAGAATTTTTTTCTAATGCTCAACCTAAACCTCCCCTCATGCAACTTCCCTGTCCTTCATGGAAGGACAATATCATGAGTAAAATATCATGAGTATCATAAATCAGCACTGTTTAATGAGTAAGTTCAGAGGAAAGTAATTATGGGTCTGCAGTAAATATTATTTTGTAGTTGCATAAAAGAGTTTGGAAGCAAACATAAGTTAGCTCTTTATGTCTCAGATAATCTCATGAAAATATGCTGTTCTTTCATTGCAGCACTTAACCAATGCAAAATACCAATCATGACAATAAAGAAAATTAGTGGTACAAACCCCAGAATTTTATATTAAGCATGCCATCTTAATAGACCACTTACAAATAGAAATTGCTTTATTGTCACATTAGAGTGCCATTGGGACTGGGTTCAGGACTCCCATCTAGCTTCTAGAATTCACACCCTTAGCTAGCCACTCTGAGCTTGGTAAATGTTTGAAATCAGCCATTAAAAAATGAGTCCAAAGTGCAAGTATTTACTAGAAATCATGTTAACAGTTGTTGGACCTACTTTGCTTGCACAGAAAGATGCTGGATTTCAAAATTCGGGGAGCACCCTGTGATTCTTTGCTATTACCAAACTGTGACCACAGAAAATTTCACAGGAAACTGCAGCTGATACTATGTACATCACCCTTTTAGACCGTCACTTTAGGATAAGACTATAAGCATCCTGGGAATGGTCTGAGCTGGGGCATAAAGTTGGACAACAGGACTTTCTGAGATGTCTTCCAACCTGAGTAATTCTGTGAACCTATGAATGCTTATTTGCCTATTTGTCTCTTTTGACTACAATATTAGCATTCATGGTTAGCTCAGACATGACAATTACAAGTTATATGACGTGACTTGTACATTTTCTTAACTTTAACTTCTTTGGGGGATTTTCAAAATAAGAGAAAGATTTCTGGGGACTGCATTGTCATTTTAAAACTTAAGCAATAGGCTCTTCTTTGTATATGTTTGATATTATTTAAACTGAAATATTCATAGAAATGTCTATCTTTGCAGTTCATGTTTTCTAATCGTGAATATGTATAATGGAGATGAATTTTTCATCCATCTCTTTTACGCTGGGCTTTGGTTGAACCATGAAAAGATTAACTCTAGAATAAGGTGCATTTGTCCATCTGATGCATATTTATTTTTCTCTTGTATTTATTTTTCTTTTCTCTTTATTAATGCTAAATGAGTATTGCCTGTAACTATCAGGCCCTGACAGTGCTGTGGACTTAAATGTAAAGAAGGCAGAGCTGATAATTTTTCCCCTTGGGTGTTACCCTTTGGCCTGCAGGCAGTTCTTTTAAAAATAGCTTCACTCTGCCTGATGCCATTATTATTACAGATACAATTCCCAGCTCAGCTGTCCAGATCAGAAATGAAACCTCTGTGTTCAAGAGCAGCACGCTGCATTCACTGCTTTCCTGTTGTGTTCAGACAAGCTCTTACCATAAAGCTGTATGGCAAGATTTTGTGGGTATAGTTTAGCTGAGTTTGTGTGGGTTTGATCGTGTTTGTCATACAAGAGAAAAAGCTGAGGGCAAGATGCTAGTGAGACAGGAATATATGTGTATAAAACTGATGTTCTGCTTCCCTAGGTCTGCTCAGAAATGTTGGCAGGCTGATGGCACTTTCAACCAACAAAGGAAAAGAGCAAAACCAACCTGCTAGTTGAAATATATGATTGGGAATTTTTCTGCTACACACTCCTATTAGCTCAGAGAAGTCACTTAAGAATCCAGCCTCAGTTTAAGCCTTTCATAAAACAGGCATCTGCTTATTTGCAAACTAGTAAGTCCCACTGCAATCACCAGGAAGGATGCTATACAAAGGTGACACAGGCTGTTCCCGGAAGTTGCCAAAAACATTACCATGCACTTTGGAAAATGGACAATTTCACCTCTCTCAATGATGGGAAGGCCTGACTCAATGCTGTAATTAAAATGTATGTTTTCACCTCCACTGTGGTATACATTAACCCTGGTATACATTAACTCTTATTAAAGGTTAATTAAGGAAGTGTTGAGGGTTTACAGCTGGATGCCTTAGAACCACAGAGGTAGGGACCTCCAGGAGGACCACAAAGTGTAATTCACGTTATTTCATTCCCATACTCCTTGCAAACCTTTATAAACATGTATTTCTATATGTTCTGCCTATTTTCTCACTTCTCTCTCCTCCTGGGAACTTGGCAGCTCTTATATCTGGTATGAGGGAGGATTTTGGGACTATCTGCAGCATTGGTCGGAGTGGATAATTTTTTCTACACAGTTCTGGCCTGGTGGGGTCTAATGTAGGGAGGCATCAGGGGGAGGGGAGAAGAGAGCATTGAGGCCTGGGTATTAAGGTATGGTTGGGGCAGGAAGGTTTTTCTTAGTATGTAGTCTGTACTATGGATTCTGTGTATTTTATATGCTTTGCACTGTTATATGTAGAATAGAATAGAATAGAATAGAATAGAATAGAATAGAATAGAATAGAATAGAATAGAACAGGTTGGGAGAGACCTTCAAGATCATCGTGTGCAACCTATCAGCCAATCCAACCCACCTAATCAACTAAACCATGGCACCCCATCAAGTCTCCTCCTCTTGAACACCTCCAATGATGGTGACTCCACCACCTCCCTGGGCAGCCCATTCCAATGACCAATAACTCTTTCTGTGAAGAACTTTCTCCTAACATCCAGCCTAAACCTCCCCTGGCACAGCCTGAGACTGTGTCCTCTTGTTCTGGTGCTGGTTGCCTGACAGAAGAGACTAACATCTGCCTGTCTACAACCTCTCTTCAGGTAGTTGTAGAGAGCAATAAGGTCATCCCTGAGTCTCCTCTTCTGCAGGCTAAGCAACCCCAGCTCCCTCAGCCTCTCCTCATAGGGCTTGTGTTCCAAACCCCTCACCAACTTTGTTGCCCTTCTCTGAACACGCTCCAGCAAGTCAACATCCTTCCTAAACTAAGTGGCCCAGAATTGGACACAGTGCTCAAGATGTGGCCTAACCAGTGCTGAGCACAGGGGGAGAATGACCTCCCTGTTCCTGCTGACCACACTGTTCCTGATGCAGGTCAGGATGCCATTGGCCCTCTTGGCTGCCTTGGCACACTGCTGGCTCATATTCAGCCTACCATTGACCAGTACCCCCAGGTCTCTCTGCCTGGCCATTCTCCAGCCACTCTGACCCCAGCCAGCACTGCATGGGGTTGTTGTGGCCAATGTGCAGAACCTGGCACTTGGATGTGTAAAATCTCATGCCGTTGGACTCTGCCCATCTGTCCAGCCTGTCAAGATCCCTCTGCAGAGCCTCTCTACCCTCCAGCAGATCAACTCCTGCCCCCAGCTTGGTGTCATCTGCAAATTTACTGATGATGGACTCAATGCCCTCATCCAGATCATCAATAAAGATGTTAAAGAGCATGGGGCCCAGCACTGATCCTTGGGGCACACCACTTGTGACTGGCCGCCAGATGGATGTGGCACCATTCACCACCACTCTCTGGGCTCGGCCCTCCAGCCAGTTCCTAACCCAATGCAGTGTGCTCCCATCCAAGCCATGGGCTGACAGCTTGGCCAGGAGTTTGCTATGGGGGATGGTGTCAAAAGCCTTTCTGAGGTCCAGGTAGACTACATCCACAGGCCTCCCCACATCCACCAGGCGGGTCACCTGATCGGGCAGGACCTGCCCTTCCTAAATCCATGTTGGATGGGCCTGATCCCTTGGCCATCCTCTTAGTGCTGTGTGATTGCACTCAAGATGACCTGTTCCATGATCTTGCCCAGCACTGATGTCAGGCTGACAGGCCTGTAATTCCCTGACTCATCCAACCGGCCCTTCTTGTGAATGGGCACCACATTGGCCAGCCTCCAGTCCTGCGGGATCTCTCCAGTGAGCCAGGACTGCTGAAAAATGATGGAGAGTGACTTGGCCAGCTCTTCTGCCAGCTCTCTCAGCACTCTAGGATAGATCCCATCTGGCCCCATGGGCTTGTGGGGATCCAAGCAGCTAAGGAGAGTTCCAATTACCTGCTCATGGAACATAGGGAAACTATGCTGCTCCCTGGCTCCTTCTGCCATCTCTTCAGGCCAGCTGTCCGGAAGACATTCCGTCCTGCTAATAAAAATTGAGGCAAAGAAGGTGTTAAATACCTCTGCCTTTTCCTCATCCCTTGTTACAACGTTCCCCTCCATGTCCACCAAGGAGTGGAGGTTGTCCTTGCCCTTCCTCTTGCTATTAATATATTTATAGAAGGACTTTTTATTGTCCTTCACAACAGAGGCCAGTCTAAGCTCTAAATGTGTAGTCATGATTAATACTTCCATTTAAATTTCTAATTCTTTCCAATCCAGTCTGGTGCATTTTTCTTTACTCTTTTGGGAAGGGGTGAAGAGCATCTGTCTCATTCCTTAGACTGAAGACAGGAAGAATCATATATGCAGCATATTGGAAGTTTCTGGTACCAACATCCTGGTCTTCAAAAAGTACAATGTGTATTAAAACATGGCACAGATTTGCCATCTATCTAGAAACTAATATCAAAGGCACATTCCATGTGTTTAAGCACCTATCTTGAAGCTATTTCATAAGTTCTTCAATGATTTTCCTGTTTGGTACAGTGTTGGAAGAGTCTCAGATCCCAGAGAAAAGACAGCTGGTGGTGGAATAGTCAATTATTTGGACACAGCGATTTTGAGACTTGATTTCTCTCTCACAACTTCTTTTGTTTTGTTTTGTTTTTTGTGTGTGGAGGTTTCTCTACATATTACAACTGTGAGTTTGAGAATTAAGTCCCTGAGGCACAAGGGGTAAAAATTCCAGTTCATTTGAGAGAGTGCTGGGTTTTTATTTACAGTTATATACAATTCAGTACAGTACAACTATACTGTACAGCCTACTTTCTTCATAGGAATGTTTTGATGATTAATCTTTGAGAATTATGATGAGATCCTTAGATAAAAGCTGCTGTATAGTATTCCATAAGGCTTCAGGCATGAAAGCATCATTAATATTTTAACAATAAAAAATATTTTGCCCTAGAGGATGACAGATACCTCTGGGGTAGAAATACCTACACAGACAGACACTGTAACCTTGATGAAGTAATTTTTTTGATGATTTTCTCAACATTTTTAAATACATTTGACAATGTCTTTCATTATCCACCTAACCTGTGCATCACTGTTGAACTATTATCTCACAAATGCAAAAGCCATTTACCACAAAAAGAGCTTATTTTCATTATAATAGGAAGTTGCTCTGCAACACCGTCTAGTATCAGCATGTCCAGTGAAAGGTTTTCAGAGTTTCACTTAACTAAGAAAGGTGTTCAGAGAACATGAAATGCTTACCCAAACTTCACATTAAGGAATACAAATTATTAAAGACATTTTGTAAAATTTTCTGGTGAAGAATTTTGTGCAAGATCTAGTCTAATATGTATTTCAAAGACTCAAAAGTAGATGTGTGAGATGTCTCTGGCAAGGCAAGTGTTATGTTATCCTTATCAGGTTATGGCTTTCAACAACTTCAGAGAATGAGGTAAACTGAAGGCATGTGACTTCATTGATCTGCAGGTATTGAAGACTCATCTGTGATACAGAAACCATTTGATCTGTAACTTTATCATCTAGCTTTATGGTGTGATAATTTCTGGAACCTCACTCTCTGGCCATGTAAGGTTTGTAATGCCAATCCTACTCTCAGATGGAAAGCGATATGAAGCATTAAATGTAAATATTTACATTTTTTGTTACTCTTGAATTTTTAGGTTGATGATTGATGGGTCAAGGTTCACAATTTCTTTGCAAAAGAAAAAGATCCCAATAGACAGAATCAGCCCATCTAACATCTGCGGTACAGGTATGAGTTTATGTAACAGCTCCTAATCTTTCCTGCTGCAATCTAGCCTGTAAATAAATAAGACATTTACTAGATAAAAAAAAAAAATGAACAAGTGGGTTTAAATGACTTCTCCAAGGTTATAAAAACAAAGTTTACCAAAAAAGTTTACCAAGAAAGATTTATTTCTGGGATAGGCTTGAATGTCAGGTCTCCCAAAGTGCCTTTTAATGCTACAAATGTATCCTTCTTTGCTGGATACTTGGTTTAGCTGAAAGGACTTAGAAGACATTAATAACAAGCGTGGTGAGGTCGAAGATTTCAGCAAAGAATATTGCCAAATACTCAGTAATCCTTGTTATTCAAATATGTTGCCATTAAAATATTCTTTTATCCTGAGTTACAATGTTTTGTTTAGTAATGGAATAAAGAATGGATATGACTTACATCTTTTTGCTTCTTTTCATGGATGATTATATAGTAAAGGTGAAGGAGATCCTATTTTTTATCAGATCAAAGCATTTGTTTTACTATTTAATTCTTTGGTACTGGCTCTCCCGAGGCCCCTGCTGCTATGAGCTAACACAAATTACATCAGGAAATCAAATGGGCTTAGTAAACACTGAATATTAATTCAAGATGGTTTTGAAAATGTATAAACAGCATCAGTCCCAAAATCCAGAATGGAAGCAAATAACAATGTTAAATTGATATGTCAGAATTTTATGTGGAGTGTTATTTTGGCCATAAATGTCAGCTTTTTCTTGCCATGTTTAATGTTGTTCCATTATAATACATGAATTCTAAGTCATTGAGCAATATCCTTGTTTCTTCCATAGCGTGCCCAGGGCTTGTCCCGATTACTAAGTGCTACTTTTCCTGTGTTGACCAGTCTGCTTTCCTATAGTTCCACTCATAATATATATATTTTAGAAGTATTGGAGTTTTGTAATCAGAGATGCAAAACAGCACCAAGGAAACCTATAGCTAGTATTCAGGTTTCATCAGGTACTCTGGTTAAGTCACAGCATTGTTGTTTCCCACATACTGTTGTTTCCTGCTTTTGTCCTGTCATGGTAGTGGACAGTTAGGGAGAAATGCTTTCCACACTTCAGCTAACACAAGAAGATTCAACTGTCAGCTCTTACCTCCCAGAAAAATGCTTCCAGATCAGGTCAGCTTTATAAACAATTTCACTTACGAAATTCAGAACAATTACTATTCAGCTAAGAATTCAATCCAATCAACAGCTTGAAAAGAGGAAAAGAAATTGTCATTGACAGAAGTTCCTAAGTCATCAATACAAGGTATTTAAATTCTCATTTGTGACTGCTGTCAGCATAAGATACTCAATGGCTATCTGCACGAACTCTGCTACTACTTAGATATCTTGTGTGGCTCTGAAGAAGCTGTGGACAGATCAGTAGAAATTCTGAAGACCAGATGGGATATTTCTGAGAAAGAAAGGGTCTTTCAAAGGCCCATTTGCTGACTGAAGACCATTTTGCATTTCCTTTCAATTTGCTCTGCATGCTGCTTTACCCAGGGGCAGAGATAGGTTGTCTGAGTATTGAAATGGGTAAGAAGAGTGTGTGAGTATGCAGCTTGCTTTATTTTTCTCATGCATTGTTATCTATTTTAATATGAACTTTTGGAATATTTCTTATGCAAAAATTATATCATAAAACATGATCTGCATCAAAGTTTGGATTTGAAAGACTGAGACCCTGTCAAATACTTAAGCTCTGTGAAGAAAATACCCTGTGTTAGAGAGTAGGAAGGAAAATCACACTGTGTAAACAATGATTTCACTAAATGTTAAAGATCTAGCAGTACACAGAGACTCGTCAGGTTATAACAGGAGATATCAAGTAGTACTCATTCTCTAGAGTGTGCAGCTACTTTACTTGATATTCTGGAGATGAAACAAAAGCAATTTAAATATTTTATAGGCCTCTGACCTCGTCTGATGCCTGAAATTGGTCTAGAGGCCTGAAGATGAACTTCTGCTATCTCACAGCTCATTGGAGATGTTCGTATAAATGCCTTGTGAAACTGGTAACAGTGGTCCAATTGCCCGATATGGCAAACAGAGCTTCTCACGTCACAGGTTCCACTCTGCAGGGTGGAAAAGAAGTGTGACACACTCTTGACAGCAAAGAAACATCTTTTTCTTTCTCTATTAGCCTTTCTTTTGGAGAGGCTAGAAGACACATGATGTTTCCAGGTTGTATTGACAACAAAAGCAGTTTGATACACAGTTGAACACAGTTGTACAACTATAAAGTCAAATCCAGTATTACTGGTTGTATCAGCCACACACTAGGGTATTTTCTGACAGAACATATTTTGAGGGCACTAATTTCTTCTCACATTTTATAGATACATCTAATTGTATTTCTGTTACAAAATTGTCAGCCACAACTTTTGTGTCTGCAGATGTTAAATATGAAAAAGCATCATCACACAAAACTTTTAACTAATAAGCACTGCTTAGTCTCTAATTTATGACTATATACCTGTTCCATAGATTACTTGTACAGTAATATTTATTTCATTCCTCCAAGGCAGAACAACAAGAAAAGGAAAAACCAATGCTGCAGTAACAAAATAACTTGGTGAAACTAAAAAGTGGGTACCTACTAGAAGTAGTCCTGGGAGTCAAACACTAATACCAATTAACTGAAAAGCTGTTGTTTTAATTTGGTTTTACAATAGAGGATTCATTCTGATTTTTTTTTTCTTCAAGTGATGTGAAATGGGCATTTTTCTCATAAGCAAAATTTTAAGTTAAAATGCTCCTTAGAAAAAGTATTTTGCCACTTTCTTTTATCTGGTTTTCAATTTTAGCTTTGACAAAATACTTTTCTTTCCTTTCTTTTTTTTTTTTTTTTCCCTGAGAAATTTACAAGAGAAAGCAAACATACTCTACATTTTAAATATTTCTCATGACAGTAATATACCACAGTAAATATCGGATATACAAAGACTGAAAGAGATGTGTTAAATTCCTGTTGCCACCCTGGGAGTCATTAGCTGAACTGACAGTAAAACTGAAGATTTCTTGGCATCTGTACCCATGTTTTGATCACATAACTTGAGTATTTTCTTAGAATCCAACAGTGAGCTGTCTTCTGTTTTAATATAGAAGCGGATCTTCACTCATCCAAATGATGTGGCTTCCCAGATGAACCCTTGTCGCTATTTAAAACAGAACTCATTAACTTCCATGGATGTTTATCACTTACAAAGCCTATTTTTCCTTTAAAGGCATATGTGGATTTATGCAAACTTTCCACTCACAACGATGGTCACTGGACAGAATCCAGAGTACTTCAAATACAGAATGAAGTGCCTAAATAAAATTTCAAACAAATTGAAAATATTACAAATATATTTTGACCAGTGGAAATTACAGAAGATTGGTATAATGTAAGATATTTTTTTTGACACAAATATGTTGTGTCAATTATGTTAAGACATGGAAAGGACAATGTTGAAATACTTAAGACTGTTCATGGATAATGTAAGATCTGTGTCTGTGACATCAGATTTCTTTATTTCAGTCACAATAAATAAGATAAGTTATAAGATAAAAAGGTTAGACTCCAGAGAGATGATTTGATACTTCACACAATCTATGCATGAAGGTCAATGGATACTAAAATGTTTGCTTACCCTTAGTAGTGTTGAACTTACCCACATTAACATTGTACCGGAAAGTGGTTTTAATTCAATGAATATCTTTGAGAAGCATTCAGGACTGAAAATGGTTCTGTTTCCAAAATATGTCTTGCTTACCAGAATAAAGATGGTAGCTAAATTCTGATAGTGTAAGTAAATTCTCAAAGCTGGTTGGCTTCATCTGACATCAGTGACCAGGTGCAAACTTTTACCATGGTAATTCTTCTTACTACAAAAAGCTCCATAACTTCCCAGCACTTTAAATTTTGGTACCTCCGTATTTCACCTTCTAGTATTGCTAATAACTCTTTGCATTGTATAAACTCTTCCCCAAAAAATAACATTGAAGTCAGATGTTCCAATGGTGTAATGCTTGAGGGAATTAGAAATTAGTTGTCTAATTAGAAGCATCTGATAATAACACATACTGATGGCAACAGACAGAACACTAAAAAAAAAAAGGTTACTTTCCAGTTTAGTACACAAAATAAACTAGTCTGACGTGGGAAAGGAAGGACAGACTCGCGTCATGTTGTAAGTATTTACTGATCATATCAGAAGTTATAAATTGCATGTCTCGTTGGATTTTAAGCTGTCTATGTTTAATTTTAGGAAAAGTACTATGAACAGTCAGCATAATAATTTTTAAGATGGGGCTTAATAACTTCTGACATTTTTACAGATTAGTGGTTAGTGGTAGCAACTGAGGTCAAATGCTATCACAATTCCACCGTATTTGCTTAAAATAATAAGAAATCTATTTTTTTTCAGAATGAGAAATAGGAAACGGGAAGCATAATGTTCAGTTATCTGTGACTTTATTCATTGCTTGTTCTGTTTTAATCACTTAGTCACTCCTGTTTCTTTGCTGCTTTGTCTAAATGAAGATTAATTCATATGCCCAGGAATTGTCTGGATTCTATTGTCAGGCTTCCTGATAACATATCACCTCTTTTTTACCTGTGTTGGCCACTTAAGGCATCTCACATTAAATGTAATTTATTTCTGAAGTCATGACTTAACTTGTATGTTTTTTTCCTGAAACAAACTTCTTCTCCAATGAATTCCTTGGGAGTGTGATCTGTTCCTGAGGCTCATCTTCATTTCTAATGCTAGTAAATCCCTGGGGATTCCTGCTCCATTGTATTTTCATTTAGCACATGATGGGGGGGAGGAAATAAATCTATGCTGAAACTTCTAAAACTAAGTGCAGCTGGATTTTGTAGTGGGATTAATTGATATGTTATTGGCCTAAAGTAGAATTATGGGCCCCCTCTACAGTCAAAAGTAAATTTGCAGACGACACCAAGTTTGGAGCAGGTGTTGATCTGTTAGAGCGTAGAAGGGCACTCCAGAGGGACCTTGAGAGGCTGGACAGATGGGCAGAGTCCAACATGATGTCATTTACAAGTCCAAGTGCTGGGTGCTGCGCTTTGGTCAAAACAACCGCATGCAGTGTTACAGGCTGGGGACAGAGTGGTTGGAGAGCAGCCAGGCAGAGAGGGACATGGGCGTAGTGGCTGACAGCCGGCTGAACATGAGCCAGCAGTGTACCCAGGTGGCCAAGAGGGTCAATGGCATCCTGGCCTGCATCAGAAACAACGCGGCCAGCAGCAGCAAGGAAGTCATTGTGTCCCTGTACTCAGCACTAGCTGGCCACAACATGAGGACTGTGTCCAGTTCTGGGCCTCTCAGTTTAAGAAAGATATTGAGACACTTGAACATGTCCAGAGAAGGGCAGCAAGGCTGGTGAGAGGTCTCAAGCACAAGCCCTATGAGGAGAGGCTGAGGGAGCTGGGGTTGTTTAGCCTGGAGAAGAGAAGGCTCAGGGGAGACCTTATTACTGTCTACAACTACCTGAAGGGAGGTTGTGGACAGGTGGGGGTTGGTCTCTTCTCCCAGGCAACCAGCACCAGAACAAGAGGACACAGTCTCAAGCTGCACCAGGGAACGTTTAGGCTGGAGGTGAGGAGAAAGTTCTTCACAGAAAGAGTTATTGGTCATTGGAATGGGCTGCCCAGGGAGGCGGTGGAGTCACCATCCCTGGAGGTGCTCAGAAGGGGATCGGATGTGACACTCGAAGCCATGGTTTAGTTAGTCATGAGGTGTTGGCTGATAGGTTGGACTTGATGATCTTTGAGGTCTTTTCCAACCTTATTAATGCTATGATTCCATGAAAATAATGAAATAAGCCTTTGATATACTTATCTGAAATAAGCCTTTGATATACTTATCTCTATGCATTATTGAGGAAACTTGGATTAGTGGTAAAGACTAGGTGTCTAAGTCCTAAATGGTTAGGTTTAGATGAGGCAAATCCCAGACTTAATACAAATGTTTCAAGGATTTAGATACTGTTGGACTTTTGGGGTTTTTCTGGTATTGAAGTGGGTTCATACAGACCATTTTCTTCAGTGCAATGATAATTTAGAACATTTTGACCTACGTACCAAATTCTTATTTGCCTCAGAATGGAATAAACACCTGGAGACAGTATTATGATAGCTTATGAAAAAGTATATATAGCAGAGCCTTTGGCATCAGATCCTTACTTTTCTGTCAGTAAGAGATATTGCTGCCTAGTCTGTGTGTTGATCTGTATGAAATGTTTTTGGTATTTTTCAGTCTGTTTCTTAGTGGATTGAATTATGAAACTCCTGGCAACTTCAGAATTGAATCCTGAAAGATGCAGAGCTCCATCAGTTCTCACTGCATAGGGTGAAATCTGATGATATTCAGTAACTCATCAGTACTCAGTCTCATCTGAGCTGCTAAGAGCTGTACAGGCAAGGGACTTCTGAAAGAGGATTAAGGAAACAGGTGGGATTCGTGTAAGTACCTGCAAACATCACGCCTTCAGCAGTGAGAAATTTGAACATTAACCAGTAGCTTGTTCTCTGCCACAAATACTTTAACATGGCATGCATTAAAAAGAGAGCGAATTGCTTTTCTTTTTGGCCCACACTTGTAAAATTCTTGGATGAAGATACATGAATCAGATTTTTCACTCTGCATTGGTGTGATTTTTTTAGCCTCTGCCAAACACTGGTTCAGTAATTCCTAATGTGCTTGTAAGCTTACAATGTAAGATGATTGACAGCCATTAAAATGCCTTTTGAGAGAGGAAAAATGCATTACTGATGAGAACTGGAAAAATTATCTATGAAAATCATGAAACTAACACTTGATAACTATTGGCTCAAATGACATTTCTTTTCATCATGTTTAATCATGTGCTGAGACTAGGATTCTTGTCCATTAAGTAAGAGCAAGGACACTATGTAAAAACATCCATATTTCCAACTTGAAAATTCAACTCTGCTTAGAGCTCCTCTGGTAGCCAAATGAATTTATACTGATGATTCCAATGGCTCATTGGATCAGAATTGGTGTTTTATTCTTCTCTTCACATTTCTGACCATGTAATGTATTTTTTTTAGATTTATAAATTAATATTTCACTTCGACATCCAGCACAAAGGCTGTTTTCTTTTTCTGGAGAAAATATTTCTCTCTTTCTGGTTTTTTGGTAGTGTTTTTTTTTTCCCCCCCCTTTTCTTTTTTTTCAAGCTGATGCATTGTTTTCAAGAGCTCTGGATAGCACATCACATAACAAACCCAGCTCATTATTATGCATTATCTACTGCTGCTTGCTGCAATGCAATATTTACACTTTGGCATTAAGGCAGGAGATGGCCCTCGTTATGCAGCACAGCCACAGCTGATAGATCGACATACCTTTTTTTCAGAAACATGAAGAATTGAAAATGGTTCATCTGGGGATTGCAAGTGCTATGAATTCTTTATATCTAACAGTTGGCCTGCACTGACCCAAAGGATATTAGATTTCTTAGGAGCAAACGTGCTATGCTGAAATGTACTTAAAAAGCTCGATCTCAATGGCCTGCAGTGGCTGCCCCCCCATCATCGCTGGCCTTTGGCAGACAGAGCTTCCTCTCTCTCTGTGCAACCCTTGCTCCCTGCCTCATACCTCCTGCTGTCTGCCTTACGTCTTACATTCTGGCATCCTGCAGGAGTGGGGAGGGGTAAGTGAGTACACCTTTAGGAGCTGGAGAAGGTTGCTCCCAAGCCTGGATTTTATTGCTGTGTCACTTGGATTGTTTTTATAGCTGGCAGGTCAGAGTGACCTTTTGTTGCCTCTTCTCAATCCTGTTGGCTCCTTCCCTATGGGTCCATGTCAAATCTGCTTCTCTTGCAGTCTTTTAAAGGACTGCTCTGCCATTGTTCCTTCTGCCTATAGAGCAGAAGGCTCTGACCTCAGATTGGGAAATGGAGAGGGGGAAAGGGGGAAGATGAATGCTGAAGGGTTGTTGCATGGCGTGACACTTACTGTGTCTTGCTGCTCTAACAACATCAGAACTGAGTTAGGTACGAAGCTACTGTTGCAGGCATGAGACTTCAGCAATTCACCAAGGGGCAGGAAAGTATCACAGGTACCATCCAAGCAGAGGCATGACATGCACATGAGGGAGGACATGAAGTGACACCTGCAGGAAGCAAAAGGAAAAATCTCCCTGTCATACTCATGTGACATTTCTTTAATAATTTATATTAAGGATCCAAAAGCACTTTACCTATAAAACCCAAACACTGTATTATCATTCTGCAGTTTGCAAGTATCAGTATACCTCTGTTTCTTTTGAGACAGATATTACTGCTGGTCAGTGAACCTACTTATGAGTTAAGATTGTCTAACCACTGGACAGTGCCACTACCCCAAAAGTTGTTGCCCTTTTGTCTTTGTGAAGTACCCAGAATCTTTCCACACTTTGTGTCCCTGAAACAACTCGGCTTCTGTGTTAGAAGCTTATTACTGAAAAATCCTTCAATGTAACAGAAAGCAAGAAAGAATTTCTCTTTTTCCACCTGGATGAAATATTTTGTTTCTGACAACTCATGATGATTTTAGAGACCTACCCAGGTGAAAAGCAAATCTGATGTATTTTGCACTGGCCTCAATCATTGCTACCCAAACTCAGGCACCATATGCAGCAGCGCAGTGCCTGCCTCTGCCACTGCCATTGCAGCTCTTGTCCTTCTCATTGGAACAACAACTTACAGCAGGCGGAAGAAGGAATAGAATATGGGGGGCTGAAAATTGTCAGATAATTGAGACAATTTTTAATTAAACTCTGCATTCCACTAACTGCTATGCACCAAGAGCTTTATTGTAGTGTTGCTGTGGCAACCTTAACTTTGAGTGTCCTGACGTGTGATTAAAATCTTAGATTTAAATGTTTCATTAACAAAGAGATTTGCTTTTTATTTTTCACAGGCAGCCACCAAAATCGCTGATCCTGAACACTGAGAGTCAGATTGTCACCTCTGATTTTAGTCATGAGGGGAGGGATAGAAACAGCCATGCAGATGACTGAAATCCTAAGAGGGAGAAATATCCTTTTCCTGACTTACAAACGCCTGCCCTGTTCTCCCTGCCCTGCCCCACGTCTTCCCACTCCCTAAGGATGCTATACCAATCAGACTTAGAAGCTTAAAAGGCCATAAAGGGAAAAATGTCAGGTGTGAGCTGCTCTACTCAGCATGACAGGAGTTCAGATAAGAACACAAAAAATACCACATGGGGTTAGACATAAGGTTCATTTAGCCTGCTAACCTTTGCCTGGCAACAGCAAGTAGCAAATACTTAGGATATGTATAGACTTGACCTTTGTCTCAGGCCCTCCCAGCTCCTGATAACCACTACTTAAAAATGTCCTTGCAAATCTCCCCCAAATGGTGATTTTTCCTAATAAAGGTCTCCTGAGCTAGTAGAGGTATATGCCTGCTTTTTTTTTTCTTTCCTCCCCATAAGTGGCCACTCTTCATTCTTTGAAAGAAAAAGAATATTGTTTCTTGTATTATGATGGAATGGGATCAAGGATTCAGGGCAATCTTGTAGGCAAACAATGAAATAAAGGCATCCTAGCAATAAGGCAAGACGCTTTCTCTTTTCTTTTATTCTTTCTGAGTCTTTTAAGAAAGAGGAGTACAGCCTCTAATGTATGCTTCTGTATAGAGATGGGGATCTGTCCTGACATGTCCTTTCTCTTTTCCCTATTAACTGTCATAACTGCTTCATTCTGAAAAGCTGAGGTCAGATCATCATCTCTGATTTTAATCACCAAGGGTAATGAATGGAAAAAGAGTTACTTCTATGGCTAAATTTCTGTCAGCTAACAACTCTGAAATATTATTTTATGGCTCTTCTTATGTCTTTTAATTTCTTTCAGGCACAGTTCTCATTTAAGTTACTTAAGAATATGATACAGTGGAAAGATGTTATATGTTAAATAATAGACATACCCAGGAAAATTAGGTCTACATTAATGAATCATCCCATCACTTACAAAGCTGAATTTCTTCATTGTTCCTTCCAACAATGGAGATTCACTTGTTGGTATTCCCTTATTTCAGGAAAAGAGGTAAAGACTCAGAGGATCGCTAACCATTTCTGTAACATTGGAGCAACACATAATTACGCAATCTATTTGGCAACTGGTTTATGCCCTGAAGTGTGATGTTTGATTACCAGTCCTTACAGCATTAGTCAGTGGTGTTAATGGCCATAAAATTATTTAATTTCTTATTAGATGGAGTTACAGAATTTGTCTCAATGATTTCCAGTAGCAGGGAATTACCCAGACTGACCATGTGCTGCATGGTCTGTCCTAGACTTGCTCTCCTTTGACTATCGAGGACCATCCATGCACCAGGACTGTAATGAGAAAAGAGAAATTTACTCTAAATTACATAAATATGAAAAGGTCAAACACAGCAAGAATGCTTGCTTATTAACCTTCTCATTAATTTGTATGTTTAATGAAAACCAGTCTCACATTCTGAGATTGATGAGAACTGTGTTTCACCTATGTTCTTGTTGGTTTTGTTGTTGTTGTTGTTTTTTAATATGCATTTAACAGGTTTTTTCTATCCTGAATTGGACAACACCTTGTGACTTACACACTGTTAATGAACATACACATAAGATAAGCTTTGGTAAACTGATTTATTTCATTGTTCTTTCCTGTGACTCTGGAGGATGCTAAAAACATGTTTGTTAAGACAAGTACTGTTTTATAATAGAAATCTGGTTTATTAAAAAGAAAATAATATGATAGGTATTATTTTAACTCTATCATTTGTGATATTAGGAGATATTCCCCTGAGAAACATCTTTTTAATACTGACTCTTTTATGATTCCTTTTAAGTAATTATAGTCAGAGTTTACAAATTTTAGGATGTGACACCAGGATTCCACACCAGGAATTTTCAGCAGTTTCTTTTATTCTTTTCAGAGTTTTATTGTTGTTGTTGTTGTTGTTGTTTGTTGTGTTGGGATTTTTGCCAGTAAAATAAAACACAGTATAAAATTTCCCTGTGAGTCCTACTGATTTTGTCTGTCCTGAGTCATTCACCTTAAGATTTTTAACATAGCTAAATAACAGTGCGCCAAAGTTCTGTATTCAATGATTTAAAAGGGATACAAGTAATTATAAAGACTGAATAAAGAAGAAAATTCATAACAATACATCCATATTATTCTTCAGCAGGATTTGGAGAAAATGTTTGTTGCTGAGAAGGGAGAATTCTTCCCAGATTATAAATCTCTTAGTGCTGGACTGCTGGAGCAGGGTCAAAACATCTACTATGGGTACCTTAATGCCTAAAGAAAGAGCTCTTTGCCTCAATCTATTGGATAGTTAACTATTGCTTAGAAAATAATGATGCAAGTCTCCTAAATGGCATGTAAAATTATTTTGCCAATAAGAAACATCAGGAATGGAGATCTTTCCAGCTCACTAAGAAGAAAACATAACCATGATCATACAAATCAAGGCTTCATATTGATCATTGTGCTTACTGAGAACAGATTTGCATATCCTTACCCAAAAGGGCACAATCATGGTTTTGCAGAGACATTTTTCAATTGTGGGTAGGAATATTGGTTCAAGGATGAAGAACTCATCCTTCCCTTTTGGTCTAACAGGACTTGAAATCTTATATTCCATTTTTTAGAGGTCATTCAAAATACAGAATTATGGATGGATTGTTGTGGGACAATTGAAGAATAAAGGTTCATATGAAGGTGCTATTCTTCTTGAAAAAAGGCTGCAGTCCAGCCAAAAGCATAAATCATGGGCAAAAGAAAGAACAAAAAACCCCCAAACGAAACCGACTCACAACAACAACAACAACAAAAGCAACAAACAAAAACAGAAGATGACTGGTCTTACAGGTAAGCAGATATTGAATGTCATCATATTTTTACCTCTGTGATGTTCATACAGACAGCTTTCTCCATTAGATGCTGCCATGGTGTATGTTTGGTGCTTGTTGAAAAATAGTTTTAAAAGTAAAAGAAGAGATTTTCACATTGTCCTTTGAGTAAGAGCTGAAAAGAGAACATCAAATGTTGTGAGTTTTTTAACAAAATCATTCTCATTATTTATTTTAATAGAGGTGTGCCTTAAGTTTTGCAGTCATTAATGAGGAACTAACAGTTCTTGGTGTTCCATTGGAGACATGGGGTGTAAAAAGATATAGGATTTAGAATATAAGTATGTTATTGAAAACAACAAGAGTGTTTTTTGAATTACAGTCCCAGAACGTTATCCCTTTTTCTCTTTGCAAAGTTTGTATCCCCTTCTGCACAACATTGTTAATGACTTTGTACATTTTAAAACATGAGATTTCCCCCCACTTTTGTTATGCTGTAAGATTCCATGCAATTTAACTGCATTTCAGCTGCCAGAGGTGGGAATTACATAAGTTCTCAGAGATCTAAGGGAAGCTGAAACTTCCCCCAATTGACTGTCTTTTTTTTCTTTTTTGCATGTCTCAAAGTTTTGACATTTTCCCTAGTGATGGTTGCTATGCTATTTCTAAGCCCATTGGCTAGTGATCCTTGCAATGCCTAAGGTGTTAAGGCATATTTTGAACAGATTATCATCTTCCTTTTTTTATTTTTATTTTTTAATTATGAAAAAAAAAAAAGATTTCTTGGAACAGGACTTCAGTTAGAATTTTCCCCCCAGATATAACATCAACTTTCTCATCTATACACAGCAAAAGAGGCAAAAGCATACAGAGTTAATAATGACCAAAACTATTTTGTACACAGTCCACATGCTTGTTTTCATCAAGAAGGATGCAAAATTAGCAAGATTCTACCTGACTCATTAAAGCCCGTATCCCACTTCTGATGGTTTTCAATGGAGGGTTCCAAAAGGAAGGAGAAATCTAATAGTTTGTAAACCCAGTTTAACATCTAATGGCTGAGATAAGAAAGTTGTCTTAGGCAAAGCATAAATAAGACAGAATTTATTTTCTCCTTGTCCAGTTCCATTTAACAGTGAATTTCACTAATATGTGCAAATAGCGAGAAAAAAATCTCTTTTTGCAGGTGGCCCCTTATCACTTGTCATCTGTCTTTTCTCCCAGCTTGATCTGGTTTCTGAGCCTGATTTTGCCTTATGGAAAAAACAACAACCCAGCACTGTTTGCCCTCATTTTTGCAAACTCTGGCAGACTCAGGCCTCCAGGAGGAGCTGCCAGTAGGTAAAATTGACAGGAGGCTATAGATGACTGCATGTCTGCTGCAAGGATCAGCTCCCACCAGACCTGACACACATTGTCACCCTTGTTGCACTAGCAATAAAGGATGCACAGGCTGCCAGAGTTGTAGAGAAGAGATCTTTTCTGAGCATGCACCGAGACTGATATATTGAGAAATCCATGTTTGATTAAAGCCCAGCACCAACTTATAATATTGAGTCAGGCAGTGTGAAAATTTGATTTGTCAGTGTTGGCCACCAAATTGGGGAAAACAATGATGGTAGCAATAGAACAACAAAAACAACAGAAAAAATTGAGCTGGGTGTAAAACTTGAGGGAGGTGGGGAGGGGAAAGGGTATATTGACAAAATAAGAAATGTCATTGTGCTGACACAAAATGGAATGTTCTGTTACAGCCACTTGTAAGGCAAAAGAAACCCACAAAAACAACTGACAAGCCGTCACTGAGGCAACACCCATCACCCATTTACCCAGTGTCTTAGGAGTTAGCACATTTAACCCTGGCTGTAAAACTTCTTTGCATCTGAGGAGGTCTGAACCCATTAGATCACAGTGTGACCTTCAGCATTCACACTATCCCTGACTCACAGTGGTCTATCCAAATTTGCTAAGGTAACTGAAAAAGAAGTAAACAGAAATCAAAAGTAGGAATTACAATAAATTGCTTATCTAGGGCTAATTTCCATCTAGAGAGAGATGGGAAAGAAAATAACTTAATTCTTGTCACAGTATTCAGTTTTTTCATTCGCAACATCTTTTCCTCCTGCTGTGATTGAACTTATTTTTTAAGAAATCTGTATATCCATATGTCTGGGGGTGGGTGACAAACTTCATTTAAAGTTAATTCTTCAAACAGCATATAAGAATATTAACTGCTGCAGCCAGTCTATTTCAAGAACCCAAACTCTGATAATCAGGTCCCCTCTGTTACTATCCCTGACTGATGAATGTCTCTGCCTGATTTTTAAATATACCCATTGGGACCTCACACTATTTAACATGCATATAAAAGCAGAAAATTAATTGCAGGGAAAGTCCTATCCTAAGAAGCGGGCAGTACATCAGCGTGGGCACTTTACTTGTATTCACATTAGGTATTTTGCCACAGTTTACAAGGTGCTGTTTGTACTGGTTTTCCACTATTGGCAGTGAATTTGCCCCACTAGAGTGTAATATTAAAAACTGAGACAGAGGTCATTGTGAACTGAGAGAAAAAAAAATAATTACACCGCTCTATATTGCATAGAAAGATGCTGAAGCACAAATTGTAAGAAATGCTATTCTGAGAAATCCTGAAATATTGCTTTAACTACTCTTGTAGTTGATGGCTGGCTGATGCCTTTTTATTTTGTCTTTGTTGTTGTTGTTTAATCAGAGATCATTCTATCAGTTTCTGACCATGGTTTATATTTCTAATCTGAAAGAAGTAGTTTAAATGGAGCTAAATAAAGATAGATTTTTTTAGAGATCATGCTATGAAATCTATACTGTGTTTAAAAACTATAAGTTATATCTTTATCATCTGTTCTAGAAATCTAGATTTTATTCTTGTTTTCTGCCACTACTTCAGTAACTGTGATGGGTTATGCCCATCCTGCAAGCAGGGGGGTGAGGGCTTGTGAGAGCTTTGCCCTCCCTGGAGGGGGTTTTCCCCCTGGGAAACTGAGTTCCACTCCCCTTCCCTGTCCAGCAAGCCTATAAAAAGGAAGACACTGCAGCCATTTGCTCTCTTTTGCTCCTGCTTTACCTGGACAAGAGGACTGCTGCTGGCTTGCTGCTTCTCTGCCATGTGGTCAGGCCTGGTCCTCCTCCCTGCTACATCCATGCCTCTTTACAGGACTTCAAAGGACTGGTTTTGTAGATATGTATTTTCCTCATCCACCCTTGTTCCTTACCCTTGTGAACCCTTCCTGTTATTGGTTTTACATATATATACATTGTTTATATATATATATTGTTTAAAGAAAATTTTTACCTCTCTACTTCCAAACTGACTCCAAACTATTTCTCGGTAGATTTGCTCCTTCCCTTTCTTTTCCTCTCAATCAGGAAAGAGGAGCGGGGAGCAGGGGATGGATTCTCAGCCTTGCCCCCCATCTGAGCTCTTAAATCCCAGTTAAGGCTCAAGCCACCACAGTAGCAAACCTGGAATCTTCAAATATAATCTTCATTTTTTAGACACTAAAGACAAAATCAAAATCAACAGCCTACCAACTACATCTTTCTGTATTTTTTTTTTAAAGAAAAAGATCATTTTAGGAACAAACTTTAAGCAAAACCTATTTCACTCATTTTTGGCCAAGGAAAGTGTCTTTTTTTCTAAAGCAATTTTCAAAATCTTAATGATCTCCTGGGACCACAGGATGTCTTGAAGTAATTATCAAATGATGTCCAAGAAGTCAGTGGTTGATGTGCAATTAAAGGTGATGACTAAGAATAGGCATGTCTTACATCAGACCTCTTCCTTTTTAAAGCCAGTGGAAAGTTGGACCATGATTCCTATTGCCTCTTTTAACTAGCTGCATTGCAGTACAATCATTTCAATATTTGCCCAGATGATTACTGTCCTAGACTCTGAACATTTAAAAATGCTTTAGATAGTTTAGATTAGTCCAGCAGCCAATATATCACCACTGCAGTAAGGAAGCTGGATAGAAGGTGAGCTCAACACACCATAGGAAAACCTAGTAGTACTTAGATTATGTATCTACCTGTTAGGTAGCTATTTGCTGATAAAGTCTCAATTTCTAATTCCACATTTCCTAAGACAGGTTGATTGTATGAGTTTTCATCCCTGGGATTTCCACATGCAGTATATAGACTAAATATCGAGTCTCTGAACTGTGAGTGATATTTACCCATGGTATATGTGTCATTAACAAGTAGCTAAGAAAGATTGATCTAGACTCTGACTTTAGGAAAAGATCTGGTCATTGTGTGTGTGTACAACTTGTGTTGCCAGCAGAAGTATTGCCCTTTTAAAATGCTGGGGCTTCACGTTTGGAGCATCATGTTATTCTGCTTCTTGGGTAAATCACAACACATTGTTTTAAGACTGACCAAACTGTTGTTGTTGCTGGTTTGCTTATCATCATATTTTGGTTTTGATCATATGAAACATTTTATTTTCTAAGCTGTTTTCACAAATGTGCCAATCCAGGCTAACACCTTAAAAGAAACCTCTAAGAAAGTAGATGAACCACTCATATACCATCTGGGGTTATACATAACTTCAATTCATGCCCATTTTTGCCTGACTGAGAGCAGCAAAATTAAACTGAGTCACTCAGTTGAAAAATATGGATAACTCTATATTTGGGTTAAATGATAGCATAGCTAATAGTAAAACCCTAGTCCTTTCAAAAAATCACAAAATAACAGAGTTATAAAGGTTGGAAGGGACCTCTGGAGATCATCTAGTCTAACCTCCCTACCAGAGCAGGTTCACCTAGAGGAGGTTACACATGATGGTGTCTGAAGATGGACATTCCATCACCTCTCTGTGCAGCCTGCTTCAGTGATGTATCACCCTCAAAATAAAGATGTTCCTCCTTATGCTTAGTGGCAGTTTTCAATGTTCAAATTTGTGCCTGTTACCTCTTGTCTTGTCACTGAAAAGCCACTAGCCCAGTCCTCCTGACACCCACCAAGTATTTATAAGTATTAATAATATCCCCACCTCAGTCTTCTCTAAGCAAAAAAGCCTCAAGTACCTCAGCCTTTCTTTGTAAGGGAGATGTTCTAATCCCCTAATCATCTTCATAGTCCTTTGCTGCACCATCTCAAGCAGTTCCCTGTCCTTCTTGACCTGAAGAACCCAGAACTGGGCACAGTTTTCCAGGGCAGAATATAGAGGGAGGAGAACCTACCTCAACCTGCTTACCACACTCTTCTCGATGCACCCCATCATAATGCCATTGTCCTTCTTGCCCACAATGGCACATTCCTGGCTCACAGTCATTGTGTTGTCCACCAGGACTCCCAGGTACTTTTCAGGAATTTCTAGAAACTTTTATGTTACTTAAGGGTAGGTCTTTGATCCTTCTGGATAGGTCATCCATCTGCAGATTGTTGGCACAGGGTGGTTGTTTTCAGTTTCTGATGCGTGTCCAGTAAGCTATTTTCACAAGAAGAAACATTTCCACAGCAGCAATGGAGAGAAGATACTCAAAATACCTATAAAATTAGTGCTGTGTGCCCCTTGTTGGCTTGGTTTCCATTCTAGTTTATCACACATTAATCACTTATGAAAAATGCATCCTGCCTTCTCTTTCACGTGGATCTCACTACTGTCCACTTTCATAAGTTTCAGAAACATTGGAGGAAACCATTTGAATGTTTAGAAAAAAAATTCCGCTCCCCAGAAAAACAAACAAACAAACAAACAAAACCAACCAACCAAACCAAACCAAACCAAACCAAAAAAACTACTCATATCAGAAAGGTTTTCAGCAAATATGAGATAATTATTTTGCTAAACCACACTAGGAGTCCTAGCAAACTCAACCATTCTATGTGCTGTTCCTCACTCTCCAAACACTTTCACTTAGCCACTCTTTGGCTCATAATCTGTATGTATAACCAACACACAACTTGGAGAGGGAAGAGTTGTGCCTTCAGCCACAGCTGTTGTTCACATCACAATTAACAGTTACCTGTTGTGTTGTAAGATTACTTTGTCTTGCTGGAAATCAGAGCTCTTGAACAATGTACAGTTACTGCAGGCAGATGAGGTATCAGATGTAAGGGGTTTTTTTTGTTACTCTCCGTGCAGCTGCCTTTCTTTGTTCTTTGCGCTCCTCAAATTTCCTATGCTTTTAACCAGAAATCTAAAAGGGCAAGAAGAGAACAGTCTAGCTCCTCAAATGATATAGTTTTGCAGGTGTGCATATGAGAGTAGAAACAATTACAAAAATTATATATATGAAGAAAAAAATTACCACAGATACAGTTTAGAATATCTTAGAAGAAACACTGGTTTGCAAGAACCGTACCACAATTACCAGTTTTACTGGGTAAAGAAAAATGGTACATTTTCCTCTACTAGCAGGAGACAATAGCTTGTTAAATACTTAAACACACTGGATTTAAAGATATGGCTGTACATTATTATCCTTTATCACACATATTAAAGTCTGGAACATTTCATTCACTGAATGAAAATCACAGTGGAAGATGCCTTTTTATTTGGGAATAGGCTTATACTTTCAGAATTATCCATGGTGCTCCAATGTTAATACTCCTCCAGTGATAATTTCAAGTGTGTGCAGTTTTAAACATTAGTGGAAGATGGAGGGATTAAAACTTCCAAGGATGCCAACCATTGTAACAACCCTTTCCTCTGCTTGTATCATCCACTGTAAGAGCAGAGGCTGCAGGTTTTATACTTTATGACATACAACTGGAATAGGGCACTTCTTAGTATATGCAGCTTGATATTTGTCTTGAATGATTATTTTTTCCTTCAGCTAAAAATAATTTAATCACACATTAATGCCATGAAAATTCCATTGCTTTAGCAGGCTAGATTCTCCAGATTTATAACCTACTTATCTCACATGGTTTTGTTCTGAGATTTTGAGATTGGCTTTATTTATTATGCAGTCTATAAAGTAAAATTATTCTAAATCACTCCTGTGGAACCAAGAAAATGAATCCTTGGATAGGCAAGAGGATTTTTATGTCTTTTAATTAGAGCTTATGTTGAAACTTCAAATGCTATGGTAAAATTTTCTCTGAACAGCCATTTCTCAAGATGACTATGAAGGACAGAAGCTCGGCTGTTTAGAGATAAGATATCACAGATTTTGAACAGTTTTAAATTATAATATCAATATTCAAAATCCTTAGCTTTTACTCAGCCAAGAGCTTGATATAGAAAATCTGCTGCTTTATGCTCATTTTACAGCTTTGCACTTTAAGAGGAGGTGGATGTTTGAATTACTGTACTTGTCTCCTTTCTACAGCTGCTTGGGGGCATCACAATCATGAGATTGTGCAGGATTTTCTTAGAGAATGTCAACCTAAAGTCAGGTAATGATTACAACTGGCTGAAATTAATTCCTATGCTTCAAGATTTCATATACTCAGTTGTTATTCAGGAAGTGTGGACCATCTCATGCCCAATTATCTCACTGTATTTGGATATGTTTGTAGTCACATAGAAAAACTGTTACCTATTTTCCCGCATATTCCCTCCCTGTGGCACAGGATTTACTCTTCTCAAGACTGAAAAGCTTCAATTTAACTTAAATATTTGGGCTTAAGATACTGAATGCATGTGTAACATAATGGACAACGCTAGGCAAGCAGTCAGACTAGATGACCTAATGGTACCTTCTAGCCATAAACTCTATGAAATCATTAAACCTGTGAAATTGGAGAACATAAAATACAGGATAATATTAAGCCAAAGGGAGTGGTGGAAACTAAGCACCTTGAGTATTAAATCCCATATACTTGGTTTCATTAAACTCCAAGCCCTAGAAATTCCCTCAGGCAACATCATTACATAGGATAATATAAGAAAGAGGAAGAAGTTTTAGGGCCACTTAACCAGTATCTTCCCATATTTGGTAAGCACACACACTAAAACTAATTTTCAAGGAATTAAATGCCTGAGAGTCAATCCAGAAAACTAAGTAAATCCTCTCACAGAACACCCGCAATTCAATGGAAAAGAATTATTCTCAGTACTGCTTCAATAAGCTGATGTATGCAAATTCAACTGAATGTAGACAGGTACTGATACTGTACCTTTCTCACAGTGACTCTAAGAATTTTGGTAGAATGGGGAAAGAAACTGCATTTTAAATTTGTAAACTTTTAGTGTTTAGAACAAGTATCAAACAGAGTTCAATCAAAATATTTTTAAGTATATTTCCCATTTACTTCAGATAAAAATCATCTTCGTCCCAGGCATATACATGCATATATGTATTTATTTTCTTACTACTGATTGAAAGCACATTCTCATCATAATTTTCACATATCCCAGGGTACTGTGGTAGCACATGCAGTGGAAACTTAAACAGGCCTTGAATTGGGTCAAGTTGAAGATTAATTGTGTTTGCCCTTATTAAGCTTGTTTTAGCCTGTTCTTAATGGCTGACTACTCCCTTTCTCCACTGTTCAAAATAATTTCATAGAACCTTCATATGTGTTGGTCCTGATCCCAGAAATATGTGTATGCTCTTGGATATACAGGGTGACTTGACACAAATTTTCTTGTATACATATTTATAAAATTCAGAACATAACATGCAGAGATATTGTCTTACTAATCCCTGAATTTCAGTAACCATGCCATACTCATAGTTTCTTGATGTGGACGAGAGGCAGAATGTCACAGCTCATTTCTAGTCTGGCTGTACAATACTTTTTCCCACACAAGCAGTTGATGAGGTGGTCTGTACATGGCATTGACCACGTGGAAGTTGCAGGAGTACAGTTTCACTTTCTGTTGGTGTCTGCAGCTTGTTGCTGAGACACGGGATTTATCCCTGAAAGCTTTGTAGCTGAAAGCCTTGTAGAAAAGAGGTTCTTCTGCTGCAATCCTTCACAGCAGTGCTTGTTCCTTCTTCCAATAAAACAAAACTGTCCTGGGGACTCAGCTCCTCCAGGGATTTGCCTCTCAGCCCGGCAAGATGTGTCTGTCTATTCCTGGGCTTTACAGCACTAATACAGCGAGGGGTCTTTGCAGTCCTGTCTGGATAAACTGAAATACGGCTCGGCTTCGAAGCAAGGCTTGTGGTTTCTCCCAGAGTGTGGACAATAGCAAGGCAAGGCTCTGGCTCTTTGGGCTGATACTTACAGATTTCCCAAGACAATAATGGCCAGTGACACCAAAGATTGAGAGATAAAACCCTGACACTGTAACCTACAGAAAGGGTTTTCTCCAAACGTGGCCAAAGGCACACACACCTGGCCCACTTGGGCTCCAGGACATGTTCAGACAAGCCTGGGCAACGTGGCCATTTTCCTGAAAAACCAAACCTGCTGGCTCCTGCCCCATTGTCTGGTTCAGAGCATTTTTGAGGCTTTTTGTTGCTTTGGGACAATATTCTACCAATTTGTACTACATGTGAAACTTTGAACTATGGGCTTTATATTTTAGTTTGTAGTCATATATTTGGCAGTGAGTGTTTAAACTAACAGATCTGAACTATTTCTAGCAGCACTTAATTTAAGACTTTTCTTGTAAGAATAGTAGAATTGTATTTGCAAGGACCAGACTAAACCACCTGTAGGGATCTAGGATATGATTAATAAACCACTTTGAAACAGAGACCTCTTTCTGTGATGAACCTCATTTCCAGTGAGTGCTGGCTTCATAGACAGTTGCAAGTAAAAGGACTTATCCTGGCAGATGCTTCCTATCTACTTCTCTTAGAGGGGGTTAGCAGCACCTTCTAACATTTGGCAAAAGTTTGAGAACTTCCTCTTACATCTGTGACTTACTTTTTCTTCTTCTTCTTCATGTAGTACAGTCATTCCCTTTCTGTGAGAGTTTGTATCTTCACATCAACTCATTAACTACATTTGTAAACTGTCACTGAAGCAAGCAGATCTTACAGGAATCTGGACAAAATGTTGGCTTTTATTGGTAAAATGCAATTACAAAGGTAATTGGCTCCTATACATCTGTGTGGCATTTTCTTGGCACTAGCTTCCTCCATTTCTGGATTGCCTTCTCTTTCACTCCTCCTCAATATGTTTTAGTATTGGAGCCAATAGCCTGGTGACCATTCAGAGGTTATACTTGGCAGGTTTAGGACACAGATGCTGGGATGCAACAATCAAGGGTTTGCAAGAGTTTTTAAATGAAGTTCTTTGAGGGGCTCAGTCCCTTGGACTATGTGGCAGTTACAAAACTGCCTGTTATTTACAAGAGTTAACTTGTTGATAAGCTAACTCCATTTTGTACACCCTCTGTTTCTTTTGATTTATTTTTATGTGGTAAGAACTAAGTTCTCTGACATTCAGGATCACGTTTTCCAAACATTCTGCCCAAGATGAGGTGATGATTAATTATTTTATGTAACCACCCACCTAAGCCCCTATACAGTCACTGAGACACGCTACCATTTCTGTACACTACTACAAACTATCCAAAGCATTAAAAAACCCAACCTGCCAGGTGGCTGAGGTGGGAAGTGGAGGTAACAGAATAATGTGATGCTGTCAATTCTTCACCAGTAAAAAGTAATCACAGCCCACAAAATGTAAATATAGTCATAGTATCCTTCAATATTTTTAAGGAGAGCTCCCTTGAACAAAATCCATTGTAACTTAGCAGTTTCAGAGTATGTACAAACTAGGTTCTGCTTCACATCCCACTACACACTGCTGTAAATTCAGACTTCATCCTTGAGCACAGAAAAAAAACAACAAAAAAACCAACCTGTTCCCATATGAAACTGGGTAGGGGTCCCTGGAGAAACTACTTCTTCATGGAGTGGACTTGGCTGTAATGGGCCTTGACCATGAAAGATGTGACAGCATGATGCTAACATCAGCTTTAGCGAGATGAGTTTTTTAAAAGAGCATCTCTAAGATAGCTAAATACAAAACATCTGATGGTAAGTAGAAAGAATCAGAATTAAGCAAATTCAGACAATAGTGTGCTAAGTCAACAATCACAGAATCATAGAATGGTTTGGTTTGGTTTGGAAGGAACCTTAAAGACCATCTAGTTACAACCCCCTGCCACAGGCAATGATAGTTCCAATAGATTAGGTTGCTCAACCTTTCCTTGAGTACTTACAAGGATGGGGCATTTGCACAATATGTTCCAGTGCCCTACCACTCCCATAGTAAAGAATTTCTTCCTTATGTGTAATTGAAAAAAAAAGGAAAAAAATTCTTTACTGAAAGAATGGTCAAGCAAGTCAAGCACTGGAACAGACTGCCCAGGGAACTGGTGGAGTCACCATTCTTGGAGGTGCTCAAAAAATTGTGTAGACACGGAACTTTGGGACATGGTTTACTGGACATCATGGTGGCTGGTTGGCAGTTGGACTTGATGATCTTAGAGGCCTTAATGATCTGATGATTCTATGAAGATTCTGTGAAATAAACCCTCTTTTATTTTAAGATCATTACTCCTTGTCCTATCCCTGCACTCCCTGATAAAGACTCTCTCCTAATTTTTCCTGTAGAACCCCCTTTAAGTGCTGGAAAGTTGTTACAATATATCTCCCTGGAAAAAAATGTTAGACTGACCAATGACTTTGTTAAGGATGAATTCCAGTATAAAGAAATAGCCTTACAAGTAATAATGCAAATTTATATTTAGCTCAGAAGACAGACTCAAAATGTGTGTGTGTGAGTGCACGCAAGTATCTGTCAGTTTCCACTGTGGAAGGTTTCTGTTTTTTTCTGGAAGCAAAAATAACAGTGTGACTTAATTCTCTTACTTTGCTTTGCAATTTGATATTTATGAATAGAATAACTGTGGCAGCAAATATGTCATGAACAATCAATAGATTGTCATCTATTTGTATAAAATATTCATCAGGTAACTTGAAACTGAACAAATTCATAAAGCCTGGTATGTCAACTTTGCTTACACCAAATGCTGTAGGAAGTGTTAGTTCCACTGGCATTCATAGAAATTCTGACCTTTGAGCAATGATGTTCAGTCTGGTCTGGGAGGATTTTGTTCCCCTTTTTTTTTCCTTTTTATTTTAAGAGTAGGCAATTAGGTAAATAAATACAGTAGCAATTTCCTTTTGACGATAATAGATCCTAAACTGTCAGAAATCCTTAGCAAGGAACGCAACTGATTTTCCACCACTGAAAGTTATTAAATCATATTTTTATATAATGTAAAACAGTTGTTTTATGCAAAAATAACTGAGCAAGAAGCTCTTTTTGTTTTCTGGTACTTATGAACGGAGTTAGACTACAGTTTTGCTTTTGGCATTAGAATTCATGAATCTATAACACTTAAAATACATTTTCAGATGATTTCTTAAAAAAATAAGTGGAAATAGATTAATGAAATGCATTGTTAGCTGAATTAAATTTGTTTGCCTCATGTTATTCACTGTATACTGTGTATATGCATATAGATACATCAGCTGCAAAATTTATGGAATACTTAAATATAGGTCTAATTTAAGTGAACACAACTTTTTGATTTAAAAAAAAAATCTAACAATAGGAAAAATTGCAATCTGTCGAGACATATTTGAGCTATTTTGCAGTAATTGGCTTGGCAGCCACTTCAGTCACAGATTTCTGTTTCACAGATTGTCCCCAAATGAATAAAAGGTTTGCTTTGAAATATAATTAATACTGTGTTCAGCTGTGAGACTTTCTCAGGTTGTCAAAGGACTTTGAAGAAGGTAGTTACAAAAAAAAAAATTAAAAAAAAAAAATTACCAACCCCCCCAAAAAAACTAGAACAGGATGAAATAGCTAAGCCAGAATCATACATGAGCTGAAGGACAGCAGGGAAAAACATTAAATGGACTGAAATACATGACAAAGGACTTCCAAGAATTATTTTTTATCAAATAAGCCATCAGCAACTACTTCAAGAATGTTCCAGGATCTACAGAGACACGTTCATGCTGTCTGTTAAGGTAACACATGCTGATGAACCATTTGGCTGTTTAGTGTATATATACTACAAAAGTAAAAAGAGAAGAAAAACCTACTTTTATGATGCTAAAATAATACAAAACTGCTTCACATACATGTTCATTTACACTTTTAAGTTATGTATTAAGTGTTCTGGCTTGAAAAAAGGAGTGGTTTGGAAAATCTCTAGCTGACTCAGAGTACAATGTTTAGCACAAATGGAAAATTGAGGGCAATATGGGTAGTCCTTACAATTAAAAGATAATTCAGGCCCTGAGACCTCAGCCACTGTGTACATTTGTTTTCCTACATTTTCTGCAGCATGAGATTCTGAATGTGCATGACAGGCAGAGGATACGATTCCCTGTTGGCACTGAGATGAAAGCAGGAATTTGGTATGTGGGACAGTTGTGGCAGAGTTGGGCATGGCACCTGACAGCATTGCTGAAGCAAGGGCTGATGGCCCCAAGTCACGGGTCATGGGCAAAGGTAGTAAGGAATATTATTGCCCACAAAGCCCTGATACAATTAATTTTTTTCCTAAAGACCACCTGTATGAACTACTGAGAGAAGGTGAATACTGACATTTTAGGTGCTGAAGTCCCATGGCCAACTAAGCTCCAAATCTACATAGCAGTGTTTGTAAAACTTCCTTGATACTTCCCTGAATTTTTAATGTATCCATAGTTTAAAATGTATTGCTAATGATTTTGCAGTGAGCTTCTTCTCTTAAAAAAAAATAATTAATCGCATTCCCTAACAAACATTCATGACAGAATAGGATAGGATAGGATAGGATAGGATAGGATAGGATAGGATAGAATTAACCAGGTTTGAAAAGGCCTTTGAGATCATCAAGTCCAACCCATCACCCAACACCATGTAATCAACGAAACCATGGCACCAAGTGCCCCATCCAGTCTCCTCCTAAACACCTCCAGTGATAGTGACTCCACCACCTCCCTGGGCAGCCCATTCCAATGGCCAATCATTCTTTCTGTGAAGAATTTCCTAACATCCAGCCTAAACCTCCCCTGGTGCAGCTTGAGACTGTGTCCTCTTGTTCTGGCGCTGGCCACCCGAGAGAAGAGACCAACCCCCACCCGGCTACAACCTCCCTTCAGGTAATTGTAGACAGCAATAAGTTCTCCCCTGAGCCTCCTCTTCTCCAGGCTAAGAAACCCCAGCTCCCTCAGCCTCTCCTCATAGGGCTTGTGCGTGAGACCTCTCAACAGCCTCGTTGTCCTTCTCTGGACATGTTCAAAAATCTCAATATATTTCTTAAAGTGAGGGGTCCAGAACTGGACACAGTACTCAAGGTGTGGCTTGACCAGTGCTGAGCACAGGGGCAGAATGACTTCCCTGCTCCTGCTGGCCATACTGTTCCTGATACAGGCCAGTATAAACCAACACAAGCCATATGAAGTACAAGGGACAAACAATTAATCCTAGAATATTCTTATGTTGTTAGCATCTACTATACTATTTCATGATGAGAGCCATTCCTGAGCAGGTATTGGAAGGCAGCTCTGGCTGGTATTCCTCCTTACCATTGGTATAGTTCTCACGATGGAAGTCACATCTGAACTGTCATGTTGCATTCTCATAATTGCCAGTGGAGAAACTTCAAGATTCATCTTATCCTGTGATACAACAGATAGACCATGCTTTCTGATCAACAAAAAGACATGGACATTTTAGACTTTCAGAATAAGAAGCAAACCACCATTCAATGGGATTAGATCTTTATTTATGAGCTAAATAACCAACTGGA
The DNA here is from genome assembly GCF_014839835.1 of Dryobates pubescens. Classification (NCBI taxonomy): domain Eukaryota; kingdom Metazoa; phylum Chordata; class Aves; order Piciformes; family Picidae; genus Dryobates; species Dryobates pubescens. The sequence continues at coordinate 115,230,756 of NC_071657.1, read as the reverse complement.
ACAGCTGATGACAAAGCAAGATTTTCCAGATAGAGGGCTAGAAAGATATAGCTCAAGGTATTGAGTTTTTAAAATGAGTTCACCTTTCCACATAACCCAAAATGTCAAAGTCCTCTTTGCTTTGCCTCAACTTCAGATGGGCAAATTAGCAAGCAAATATCTGAAGGGAAATTAAGGAAACAATATCTTCAAGAACTGCTTCTATTGCTTCAGTTTTTAACTGACTGACACAACAACTTTTGGGTTATTTTTTTTCTTTTCATCCCAAGTGGCTAAATTAAGAGTTCACCAGGATCTTGATATTGTCAGAGATTATTTAAAGCAGATTCCATATATATATTAGCTAGCTTTCTTTTCTATTCAGGTAATTATGAGTAAATTTGTTGCATATGTTGTTTATCTGTGAGAGTTTGGGGAGGACAAAGGTGTAACTGTAGTTTGTGTGCTTCAGGCTAGCTTCACAGAGAGGAAAGGATTAGCAAGAATCTGATACTCAGGTTGATGTATAAAATGAAGGTTTTTGCAAAGGACTGTGTGAAAGAGTAGAGAGAAGTAGAAAGAAGATGACTGAAGATGTGGCTTAGCGTATATCCTAAATCTGGCTGGAAGATAGGCTTTGAACAAGCTGTTATTTTCCACATGGGAGTAGCGTTGATACAGTAAAATGCCAGATTTCATCCATCATAATGTCATAGCTCATATTAAAATGTCTTGGGGGACCTGAGAGAGGGATGGGCAAAAGACATCAAATCAATTTTCAGGCAATTGCTATGGTTTTCAAAACCTAAGCCCTATGTGATGGCATTATGGTTGCACAAAGGGAGGCTATAAATAAGGTCCATATATCAAGAGAGGAAGTAATTTAGAAAAAGGCAGCTGATTTCACTTTTGCACGAGGCTGAGCACATGGTGAAGTACAACCAGGTTATCATTCATTCTACATATTCCTCTCAGAGATAAGCATCAAATTTATACTTATGAGACATTAGCACAGTGTAGTGTAGTCCTGCACTGCACACGGAATGTAGCCAAGGCAGCTCTGGAGAAGGGTACCTCTTGGGTACCTCTTGTTTATCAAAACCAAAACAACAGCAAAAGTAATTACATTTGTTTAAATAACCATTGACTTATGAGGCATGCAAGTCAAACACCATTATATAGCTTATTATTTTTGGAAGTTTGAACATTAAATGGGACTTTCTTACAACATGGTTTTAAACACAAAGAATGGGAAATTAGCCCCAGGATAGTCCTGCACTAAAAGCTAGTAGATGCTTAGGGTTTAACAGTCTACATAAACAAGCATAAATATACCTGTTAGGAGTTTGTCAAGGCAACCAATGGTATGCATTCCAAAGCACGAATGAGGAAATATTTGTACAAAATCACCAAGAATGTGTCTTAGAAGCCAACTGATCTACCTAATGGCTTCATATTTCTGAATACTCCATCCACTTAGGAATTACTGTTTCCAGGTCATTCTTCTGGAAGATGATCAGACTATATTAAGATCAATTCAAGGCATCTGAGTGTCTTCATATTACAGAATGTTATGGGCTGGAAGGGACCTTGAAAGATCATCCAGTCCAACCCCCCTGCCAGAGCAGGATCACTTATAACAGATCACACTGGAATGCATCCAGACATGTCTTGAATATCTCCAGAGAGGGAGATTCTACAACACCCCTGGGCAGCCTGTTCCATCTGGAAACAGAAGGATCCATGGAGTTGCTTATGACAGGTCTTAGGGAAAAAAAAACCAAAACCACAACCAAAAAACCACAAACGAATAAACCCCAGTGTGTTTCTCAGGTATATGTCTGTGGATATTTACCTCTTTTGTGAGACATATAGAAGGAACAGAAAATAAAAGAAACCATGAAAGCAGGTCTGCAAAAATGGATTTGGCTTAAATGCTCACTATGGTAGACATTATTGGTCTGCAACAACAACTGAAGTAAGAATTTTGCTTGTTAATGCATTGTTTTAATATCAGATAAGAAAAACATCAAGATTTACTACCCAGAAGCTGGTTATATCTGTATAAAATTTGCAGCTGGCTTCAGTCCTAGCCAAAGTGGACATATGGCTGACTGAAAAGACTACAATACTTAACACTAATTTACGTATTAGTTGGCACTAGAGCTGTGTGACTAACTCAGGGTTTTTTCTGTTTAGTGGCCAAACCACAAAAACACCCACAAAACAAACCAAAAGTAGGGAAATTTGGTACAGCAAAACGTTTGAGCAAAAAGAATAAAAATTACACAATGTATTCAAGTGTTTCATCAATACAAGCATAAAAATCTATTTATTTTCTTTCCAAGGTTACTGGTGCTATTATGTGATCATTTTTCTTTCAATGTAGATGATTTAAGTACAAGATACTGTTCCAAAATACAAAGTCAGTTAGTTCTGCTGAAAGTAATAACATTAATTTTTAAATAGCAAAATAAAATACTATGACATTTTCAAAGGACTTCCTTAATTTTTCATTTTCTTCCTGGCTGAAAATAATTACTCATTTTGTCTCAGTTTCCAGATTTTTTTTTTTTAATTCTTCCTATAACTCTTTGTCTTTTCAGTAAATTTACTGCCCACTAGGAAAAAAAAAAATTAAGGAAAAGAAAATTTGCCAGTTCTCTCTGTTAGTCCCAGCATAGGCCAAGTGTACAGGAAAAACAAAATAAATGTAGGTCTAACCTCTATGTGTAGGCCAGCTATGTCCATTGGAGACTGAGGATTTCATCCCTTTGGCTTTATTTGTCATATTAACTGCTTGAATGTGTGAATTACTGTGATGGTTTGTTCTGTCTTTCAGTATAGCCTTTATAATGACACCTTTGAATGGTTCCAGTATGAAATATCTGTCCTTTCCATCATGGTGTCCTCTTTGTTGTTTCTGTTTTTTTGTTCATTTTGTTTAAATAGTTACATTTTCCTGCTGGTGAGATACCTGTTCCACAACTGAATATTTTGAACCAGTAAATAGGTTTTATTAATATATTTCTGTGGGATTTTTTTAAATTAATAAAGTTATTAATATTTTTATTAATCATTCTGCCTATTGAATATTAATAACCTTCATACTAGCATAACACATGGTCTTTTGTAAAATGCCTATTCTGAAGCTGTGCTAGCTTTGGTCAGTAACAATTTCCTGATAATGATGAAAGTAGTTGTGTGGCTGTTAAAAAATCTCTTGGAGTACAGATTATATCTGAGAAAGAAATATTTTTGGATTTAAGCAAATGTCTTTGGGGAATGGCAAAAAAAAGAAAAAAAAAAAAAGTGAAGAAACCCAACATTCAGATCTCTCTACAGTATCTATCCTTATTTCTCCAGGAACCTTGGTCTAATGAAAACCTAGCTTAGCCTGCAAAGAGTGGACTACATGCCACTGAATACAATAAGTATATTTAATCTGGCTGACATAAATTTGTATGCTTTCTAGAAACATTAGGCCAAGTGCACTGTATGCATAGGCAAGTATTTATTTACAAGTAAACTCCTCAAAGGTCTAACTTATGGGCAAAGATACCTAGTGATGACAGCCTTTATCTGGCCACAATCCTTCCTATGATGGGCTATAACAAAGAATAAGATGAGAAGGCGCAGAGAAGATGTTATATATTCAGGTATAAGATAGACTAGAAGTTTTTACTACAAGAATGTGCCCAGTTTGTAGCCCGCTCATATAGACTTCTCAGGATGGAATAAGCGCCAAACCAGGCAGCCAGAAAGCCTTCCAGACTATGTACTATTAAATTTAACATTTCACTGTATCCAGAGGTATATAAAGTCACCAGCCTGAATGAATGCTGGTTTTATTAAAAGGAGACAGAATGGTTTTGATAAACCACAGTGTAGTGGTATGATGATTTTGCCTACACACATCAACACAAAAAAGCACAGCTGAACTCAGCCGGAGAAGCGAATGAAAGCTGTATTTTACAAGAAATAATGAAATGCAATGAATATATGCAAAATATACAGTATTTACAATGTTATACAAGAATTTACAGGAAAGAAAGCAACTCAGAAATCCTCCTTGCAGGAGGATCCAACCTCAGGTTACCCCCAGCCTCTCTCTTCCCAACCCTTTCCCTCTAGTTAATTAGAAGAAAAGAGAAGAGTAGAAAAAAGGATGTTAGGGGAATTTCAGTTAGTTCAAAGCTTTGTTAAGAAGTTAGCTGCTTATCTTATCAGTTTCTATCCAGGGTCAGCATGCATGCAGTCTGGCCAAGAAACAGAAGACAGACTGAGACAGAATGTAAGATCGCAAAACTAAACCCATTCACCTACCAATGAAATTCATTTAGAATTATCTTCCTTTTGTTTTCCTTTTTACACCCAAACATTCAGCCAGAGAATTCTGCAGCTATCCTTTTCTTAAAGGCACAGCCTAAACTGTCACACACAGCATCCCTGCCTTCATTTGAGCAATGTGTAGGACAGTAACATAGAATCGTAGAATCATAGAATCAATAAGGTTGGAAAAGACCTCACAGATCATCAAGTCCAACCCATCACCCAACACCTCATAACTAACTAAACCATGGCTTCAACTGCCATGTCCAATCTCCTTTTGAACACCTCCAGGGATGATAACTCCGCCACCTGGTTTATTCTATTCTATTCTATTCTATTCTATTCTATTCTATTCTATTCTATTCTACTCTACTCTACTCTACTCTACTCTACTCTCTGGAGAGCTCTTCTACCCTCTAACAGATCAACACCTGCTCCCAGCTTGGTGTCATCTGCAAATTTACTAATGGTGGACTCAATCCCCTCACCCAGATCATCAATAAAGGTATTGAACAGGACTGGGCCCAGCACTCATCCCTGGAGGACACCACTGGTGACTGGCTGCCAGCTGGATGCGGCACCATTCATCACCCATCTTCTAAACAGAAAGTCAAGTAAGCAGGTTGACTCAGCTATATCTCCAAGTAAAATACAAATTTAGAGCTGGTTAAAAACAAATAATTATTTTGACATAATTAAGAACTTCAAGTGGTACAGTTATAATAAGATTTTTATTTGGACCGAGTTGGGGTTTTGTTTGTTTTCTGTCAAGCATGAGCATACAAGATGCTCTGGAGAAAGAACAACTCTCAGGAAGCTAGAGATTTTTCTTTTCTTATTTGTCTCTGACCTTAATGCAATAATTCAATCTCTCTGTGATACCTGTAGCTAAAAAGTTGAAACAAAGTGGAATGCCCAAGTGGAGACAACACATGGTAAAGCCCCAACAGTGTTCTATGGCTGTCTGTTTGCTGTGGACCAAAAGATGTTTCATTTTATTTCAGTGATGGGTTACTTAATCAGTTTGGTTATCTATACAGTAGAAACTAGTTTCAGGAGACAGATACCTTAGCAATTAAGGGTTTTTTCTAGGCCAAATTTGTATATTTTGTCCTCAAATTGCCCCCTGATTTCACATCATTAATAGAAGTACTGGTACTGATAACCCAAGTCTTATTTAACAAAATGTATCAAAGGATGCTTTTGTGTAAGTCTTCTAATTTGGTATAAAATTCAATTAATTTACTTCAGCATAGCTATCTGGTGGCCTCCAGTTACCATTCCAAAAGGTCGCAAGCCTCCCTTAGGTCCTGCATCATAGTTGTCAGGTCTGTACAGATGCTGTGAATACCCCTAGGCATTTCAAATGGCACCAGCTGTCTATTCGTAGGTAAGTGAATGCATCTCTAAGGACCAGATGCAGTTACAGGTTCAGATAAGATGTCTATTATGTAGTATTCACATGTGAATTAGATTTCTAACCTCCTATTTTTGCCTACAGAGCCTATAAAGCTCTTCAGCTTATCAAATTCTACTACAGGGACCAGCTGAATAGCTCTCATCTCCATCGAGCTCAATTTAGTTGACCACACAGGCATTGATATTATTTATTTAAGACATCATCCTTGTGCCTACATATATAACATATGACATCCAGGGACCTATGCTTCCAAAGAAGCAGCTGGTACCCAGGTGGTACTCAACTCAATGGTATCTTGACTGGAAGCACACATCTAAATACAGACAAATTATTCAGACATTTCTGATGGTATCTGAAGATGACTTGATTTAGTTGTTAAAATAGGTATCTACTGCCACTCAACATGGCATTCTCTTGAGATTGCCATCCATAGGGGTCTGGTAGATGGGACACAGACCTCAAGAAGACTGAGGCCCCCCTTTAGCAGGAGATGGATTTCAAGATGACCTGAGCTACCTACAGTGTCATTAGGTGTGTGTAAGACAGCTGAATCAAGTTCTCTGTCTGTGCTATAGAGCAGGAATAGTAAGTTCTAGCTCTCACAGAGGCCCCTGCAGAATCAAAGCTAATTGTCAAAACCTAGACCTGAATCCCACCAAAAATATGGTGATCATCTGAATTGGACAAATACTGCACCAATATAATATTTAAGTATGCCAGTCAGATATGTAAAAATAGCCTTTTAGGCAAGTGATAATATGCACATACTTAAAATTCAGCATGTGCTTAAGTAATTTGCTGATTCAGATCTTGAAGTGCTTGGCCAGTCTTTTCCTCTGCAAAGCTCAGATTAGAAAAGCATGTGATTTTCTTTTTTCCTTTTTCCCAAGGCAGGAAATAATTTATCACCTTTTTAAGTGCCACTTGGCTGTGGGTACTGTAAAAATGGTTACATCTTGCGGAAGTGCCAATTAGAGCCAATAATTACTTGACTTGTCTGTTTTAGCATTAAAATGCCTAAAACTCCTCGTCTTTGGCAGCCAGAATTTTTACTTCTCTGCTTATCTGATTTAGAAACTGTATTTTTTTTTAATGAAACAAAAAGACAGCCCAAAATGTAGAATTCCACTGGTTTAAAAACTAATATTCCTAATGACTTTATTTCATTTATTAGCTTTAGAAATTCCTTTCATAGTAGCTCATATGATCACTTTGAATCACTTAAAATAATTCACATTAACTGTAAGTGTAATATAGATTTGCTATAGGTTATGCTTTTAGATCAAATATTCTAAAATTATATTGGATTTTCCAATCCCAAGCAGTATTTTCAAGTAAAATTAACCTAGTCTGTACTAACGGAAATCTAATTTGCTTGAACTATATATATAAATGAAGTGGACTGCAAGGCAGAATTATTTTCCTTTATATAACTCTGCCTGAGTATTCTGGTGCTCAGGATGAAAATATGGAAACAATCCAAAACACCTAATGCATTCTGATGCCTTTCCACATTCCATCAGATCATCTTACATTCTTAAAAATCATAAAGGTGCTTTATTCTAGAATGCTTGTATGAGCTTGTAATAATTCTCATGTGTGAAATAAAAGTTCTATTTTAACTGCACATTAGATTCACTGGAAAATTATTCAACCAAATTCTATATTTTTTGTTTGGTTCTAGGTTTTTTGGGTGTGGGATTTTGTTTTGTTTTGTATTGTGTTTTTATTTAATTTTTTTCACTAGTATAGAATATTTTTGAGGTTTGGTGGTTTTTTTCTTTTTTTTTTTTTCCCACCACTTCTGTCTAAAAAAGTGTACGTATAGGTGGGTGTTGATTAATTGTACTAAAAACACTGTGTAGGATCTTATGCTAATTACCCTTTATACCCTAACCTGTGTCAGTTTTAACAATCTAAATTAGCATTTTCTCTTAGGACTAGAGGAATGTGAGAATTGTGAAATTGGCTCAGCAATCTGAGTTAACAGTGTGAAAATTGAGATGTTCTGTCTTTACATATTAACATCTGCTGCTTGTACTAAATGTGATGTTCTAATCTAAGTGATGGAGACATTACCCCACCCTATTGGAGAAAAAAATAAAAAATAAAAAAGACAAAAAGAAAAAGGAAGAAAAGATGAGGTGGGGAAAGAGAAATGGAAATCTTGCTACGCTGTGAAATAAATGTAATTGGTGGCAATTGTTATCGGCAGTTTCAGGTAATCATGTCTGGAATAATGGATTTTTGACATGCAAGTCTTGAATGTTGGTTGCATTATTGTTGATGCAAATAATTTAGTTCCTTTCCTATTACTGCTGTAGTAAAATGGAACACAATCTTATAGGAATGGGCAATACAGAGAGCACATTGCTCAGATAAAATCCTGATTATAAAGAGTTCCATTTGGTTTATATTCTAATAGAAGCATCAGTATTCCTGGGTTCATTATGTTATTAAAATAAACCCCCATGTTTCTGAAGAGACTAGGAAGGCTTTGTTATTGTTTCATCTTCTAAAATACTGTGAGGATTATTCAGATTTTAGGTCTTAGATATTAAGTTGATAAACAGCAGTAATCAACAGCACTGAGAAAAAATTGGTGTTTTCAAACAGTAATGATCTCTCCTAGACCTGTGAACTGCCCGTTGTTGCTCATTGTTATCATAATCAATACTGTCTAAAATACTTCTGGACTGCCAGGATGGCATCTGTGTAAGAAGCAGGATCCAGGCAGCAGTGACATGCTTTAGCTGAGTGCAAGTTGAACTTCAGCATCCTTCAGACTGTACTTACTGTTCCTGGGAGAACAAGGCTGGAACTAAAACTACCTAAGTCCAGCACATGTTTAAATATTCAAATTTATTCTTAAAAATAATTTTTAAAAAGTAAAACAAACTAAAAGCCACATTATAAAAACCCCACAAACAACACAAAACCAAATCCCCCACTCAGCAAAAGCATGTACTTCCATTAGACACCTTTTTAAGCATCTATCTGAAGTAACACTTCAAAATGCAAGCATCAATCCAGCTTGAGTTTTGCTTCTAGAATTAAATTTATGTGGACTTCAAGCAGAGCCCAATGTGTGAACTCTACTCTATGCTTGCTAACCCAGAATGTCAGGCAATATGTAGTGTTCAGGGAAACCTCAGATTTATTGCTTTTTCATTTAGATGCATGAAGACCCAGCCTGGACACCAGTAGCTCTAATACAGTAGGAGGTATTTATGTACCTGTGGCTGAGTTACAGATCTCTTCTGTGGTTGGACTTAATGACCTTAAAAGTCTTTTCCAAACTAAATGATTCTATGATTCTGTGCCTGAGTCTGCTGCACACCTTACACCAAGTTTCTGCCAACTAAACATGCAGGATTATGCACCATGTTTTGCTAGTTTCTTGTCTAGCTCTATGAGTTAGTTGCTATCTACATTTTCTTTTATCGTTGCTTGAATATCTGCAATAAGAGTGTTGCTACAACTTCACAATCAGATACTGGTAGACATGAAATCAATTCTTAAGCACCTATGAATTTTCCCTGGTTTCTTCTGCTTTCTCTTGAAGACTGATAAAAGCGGTAAATTGAAGCTTAGTTTGTCCCTAGAAGGGATTTCTTCCCAAACACCTAGAAGTCCTCAACAGTATTGTGTGCCATTCCAGCTTGTGTGTGCCAGGACAGGCAGGATTCAGAGGGGAAAAAAATTTAAAAAATCACAAAATGCAAAGATTATATTTATTTTCATCATCCTTAACAGTTGGGGGATCTTCAAAGCATCACCCAGGTAAGAGTCACATAAGTGGGAGCACAGTCACCACAGAGCTTGGTCCATGCTGGAGGATCACTGAATCTGATGTTTTCACCAGTATATCAGTGATTCAAGCAGGCAGGTTTAACACTGTACTTTGATCTTTTCAACAGCAGGGCAAGAATCTCAAGCATGTTCAACAGGGTGCCTCTAAGTCTATCACAGGGGTATGGTACCCAAACACAGATGTTCTACTTGTCAAACACACAAGACTAAACAACAGTTAGTATGATGAATGTGTTTTTCTACACCCCAGCTGTAATTCGCTTGAGTGTGTTTACAATTCTCTTCAACAAACCTCCAACATTTTCCCATACCACTCCATGATCTAAGACAAACCTTTTCTTGCTCTAAAAGGCAAGTCACCCTGTTCTAAACACTTTCTTGTAATGCTGGATATCAGAAACCATGCCTACTAGTCATGGGCCTGTCCATCAACTGGATGCAGATTGTTATGTATACGCTAGTATCAGCTTTCCTGATTCACAGAATCACAACAAACATCTGTTTGGAAGAGACCTCAAAGATCACCCGGTCCAACCTTTGACCCAGTTAGTGTCAACCCTAAGCCATGTCCCTAAGTGCCATGTCCACATGCTGCTTAAACACCACCAGAGATGGCAACTCCACCACTGCACCACTCCACCATTCCAGCATTTGATAACCCTCTGTGTGACAAAGTATTTCCTAGCATCCTACCTCACCTGGTGTAGCTTGAAACCATTTCCTCTAGTCCTGTTCCTTGACACCAAGGAGAAGAGGCTGGCCACTTCCTTGATCCAACCTCCCTTCAAGTAGTTGTAGAGAGTGATGATATCTCCCCTCAGCCTCCTTGTCTCCAGACTGAACAACCCTGTCACCCTCAGACTCTCCTCGTAGGTCATGTGCTCCTTTCTGCTTACAAAGTTCATGTAATCTCACCCTGGTCAATCACTTGCCCCCCAAAATCACCTGTGACTAGAATCTCTTAGGACTGGGATATCTAATTATATTCAGAGCTGTGAAAAAACATGGTGCTGCCAGTGTCATATTGCATGTCCTTCAGCGGTGAAACTTTCTGGCAAACTGGATTTTATTAAATATATCTGATTGATATTCTATGGTCTTTTGGGAGTGAAAAGGCAAAATAATTTAATAATAGATTCACTTTCTACCAACATCTGTTTGCAATCTGGCCAGGTTGTTGTAAGTAGCACTTCCTTGTGTATCAAAATGAAGTCTTATATTATTTATACTGAGTTCTTGAAAAGATTCCAGAGCGCTTTCTCCTGGGAAGTTTTTTTGTTTGGTTGCTTTTTTGCTTTTAAAATTTTATTATTTTCCAAAGTAAACCAATATCCTAATTTGGACATTCTAAACCAGTGATTTACCACTGGCCAGATCGTAAAAATTATACTATCTCCTTGCAAAAGGCTACAGAAATTAGGAAGAAAAGAAAAAAAACAGAAAAGCTAAACCAAAATTATACTTTCCATTCTCTTGGAAACCAATAGAAACTAATTAGTCCTGTTAATCCAACTGCATTATTTGTTTGCTCTTTGCATCATGATAATGCTTAGGAAAAACCACTAATGGTAGAGCAGTCCAAGTGGTACAACTGGGCCAAATAGAAAAGTTGAAGAGTCAATAACTTCAGTAGTTTCAGAAGATGGGGACCATCACTGAGCAAATCACAAGACCTGAATTTTTGCATTACCAGTGAAAGACCTGCTCAAACACCTTGTCAGATCAGGCTCACTGCCTTCAGATATTTGAAGTGCTAAGACCAGAAGCAGCATCTCAAAATGGAGGAGAAGGAGATATGACTGTGGAGGGTATTGAAAACTGGGAAGGGTACTTTGATAATTAGAGAGATATTTTTAATGTAGAGGTCCTGTCTCCAATCCAAATACCTGAAGTGATATCTCCGAGCCTTTAAAAAAAATTAATTAATCTGTTGGGTGCTATTTGTTCTTCTGTCTTTGTGCTGGTGGGGTACCCTGTGCAATGAGTGGCATCTAGTGGGACTGTTATTTTAGAAAGGTTACTCCATCTTTTATGCTGAGGAAAGCCAAGTCAAAGCAGAAGATCCTCACTCCAAGCAGAGAGTAACAAGGTACATGATAATTGTGGGTCAGATGATTCCACAGAGTCATTCCACAGCTCCTGTAGAAGTATTCACTTGTACATTAGAGGTGATGCTATTACCTTCCACTCAAAGTAAAACTAGTCTGAACTTGAACTATTGAACTGGTCAAGGAAAGAGGCCCAAGAAGATGGACCCAAACAATGATTCTGTGGGAAGGCACTGGAAGGAGAGAACATTCAATGCAGTCTGAGTTCTTTATGGCCTCCCCAGAAATAATTACTGTGTTCTTTATCAATTGGCATTTCCAAGGCAGGGGGTGGGGGAAAGAAAGATTTTTTTTGCAAGGCTTAGCCCATGATTTCCACATTGGTAATGGTGAATTTTTTGGCTTCCAAGTTTCATAGTGCTTTGTCCTCTTTGCATATTCTCTGATTTCTTTATCCTGTTCATAGATTTTACTTTTCTTCTTCCTTCTCTCAATTATTTGTTTTCCTCTAGTATGAAATGCAAATTCAGCCTTTGTTTTCCAGGGCTTGGAAGAGACATCACCAGAGAAGGTAATGGTTGCCCCTGAACTCCCATTTGAGTTAAAGACTCCACTATGTTTCCAATGATATCTTCCATCCTTAAAGCATTTATTTGTCCCTTAAATTACAAATTTCTTATCAACTTTTCTCCTGAAAGCTCTTTTCTACTTTCTACATGCTCATACAACATCACCATCTTTAAGAGTATGCTACAAAAATACAGTAAAAATCATAGTAAGAGTAGGTGATCCTTAAGGTCCCTTCCAAGTTAAGCCATTCTATGATTCTTATTTTTGCACTTGCATTGGGAAAGTCTAACTTCAAATGTGTTGGCACAAAGTAAATATCCTGCTGCTTCTTTCATGGACAGTCATTCTTTAAGGCTGGACTACACTTTCCAAGAATCTTTCATCTAACAGATTGGGGGAAAATGAGGTCATAAGAATCTATAACTGCAAGATCCAGACTGTAAGAAAATAATCTTAATTATTTCATTGCTGATAGATTTATCTTTTGACAAGTGTTATCCCTTGTTTCTATGGCAAATGGTAAGGTAGTGGATAAAAAATCTGAAATACAGGGATCTCCACAAACCCACCTACCACCTGCAGCCCATCTGCTTAGTAACAGTGGGCAAAGTGAACTAAATATTTAAAGCTGTATTTAACATATAGTTGAACAAAACCAAACTTCTAGTCCTAATGTACTAGTGTCAAAGCTCCAAAATTATGGAAGGTTGTCCTTAAAGGCTTCAAGAATTGTTTCTTTCTATGAGACCCTTCCTATGACAATGCAACATGAGGGGGACTAGCAGTACAGCATCAGAATACTTTGCTAAATGTATAGAAGTTTAGGATATTTGTTTACTTGAGATGGATTTCTCCTATGAAACTTTCTTAGTATCAGTATCATTGTATCAGTCAGGGTTGGAAGGGACCACAAGGATCATCTAGTTCCACCCCCCCCTGCCATGGGCAGGGACACCCCACACTAGATCAGGCTGGCCAGAGCCTCATCCAGCCTGGTCTTAAACACCTCCAGGGACGGCGCCCCAGCCACCTCCCTGGACAACCCATTCCAGGGCTTCACCACTCTCATGGTGAAGAACTTCCTCATCACATCCAGCCTGAATCTCCCCACCTCCAGCTCCATTCCATTCATTCAATTCTTGGCCATGAAATAGTAAGACCCCAGTGTACTAGTTCTGACTGGACACTGTGGTAGTTTAATACTTCTTTGACTTGGTTTTCCCTCAGTTTTGAAGGTTTTTCCAGCTGTCAGAGACCACAATTCCATAACATGTCTCCTAACCATTTGAAACATTTTGGATGACTGTGACCTGAGAGTGCAAATATATTGAAACAGATTTAGATTAATTACATGGGATTATAAAGAGGTAAATTAATAAGTTATAAATTTAATGGAAAGACAACACACCTGGATTTGACCACTGCTCTGCGGGAAAAAAAAATAAAAAATCAAAAAAGCTAAAAAAACCCCAGCCAATCAAACAGAAAACAAACCAACCAAACCAAGAAAACCCAAACCAACACCAAAACCCAAACAAACCCCAAAACCCTATTGAATGATCTTGGACCAATCTATTTAAGTCTTTGTTCTTTCTTTGTTGGATTTGTCAGCTTTGTCCTCTCAAATACAAAGCTCTCTGGGACAAGGCTTGCATTTTTTCCTGTGTCTGTATAATGTCCAATACCAGAAGTTTCAGTCTTGGTGGAAGTCTTCAAGTGGAATTGCAAGAATAGTAATTATGGAGTCTTTGTATCCAGTGTCACAAGCCTTTAATGAGTTAATAGAGAAGTGTCAGTATTAATATTGAAGAAAGGACAACAGATACAGCCAAGAGGGAAAAAAAATCCACCTTCAGTGCCTGAAAAATCCATAATAGAGTAAGTGTTTCTTGTGGAGTCTGTTTTATTTAGACAATAAGGCATTTGTTGAAATTACAATAGACATTCAAACACTTCTTATTAGAAACTCTACAATCCTGAAGGAAGCTTTTCTTTTCTTTTCCACTGAAGTCTAGAAGAAAGAGATAAAGGTTCTTGCTTTTTTATTGCCCTGAGAGAGATTTTTCTACCGGCAAGTAAAACATTTGCTCAATGTAAGTTTTTGGTTTTGTTTTGTTTTTTTAATATCAAAATCTTTTGATCATCCCCATTGTTCATAAACATTTTCAAGTTTCCTCAGTGTCCTTCTCTTTCTCCAAAAGGCCAGAGTAGAAACTCTGAACAGTGCATTGTGCTGAATATCTGCATGTATCTGAGAATGGCAAAAACGATAGAACATAAGTTTGTGCTTCTGGAAAGAAAAACATACCATTGTGCAATTCTATTGATATAGAAATATTCTTTGGGTTCACAGGCTAAGCCTGATGATGGGGAATGAATATGTTTACATAACTTAATTTCTTTGCAGCAGAATGTTTATCATTTTAGCTCCTCACTGTGAATAGAGAGAAGGGCTTATGTGGTCACTGAGAGCAACAAAGGATTCCAATGAGTTTGTAGCATAATTTGCCCAAGCTTTCAGGGTAGTGCAGCAGTAGGGAAATAACACATCCAATAAGCTGCTTTTTTTTTTGAGAAATCCAGACTTAGAAAGATGTGAACTAAAAGAAGGATCTTGCAAATGATTGTACATGTAAATAATTCTAACTCTTTTGTAGTTTGTGGCCAAAAGCATGTAAGCATGAAGTGTATGAAAAGTCCAATTCACCTCTGCTGGACCAATTATATGCTTAAATTGGACACATTCTTGGTATTCTATTGGACTAACATATCCAGCCTGGTACTTAGAGTGGAAAATGACAAACACCTTAGATTAGTATGAAGAGAAACAAGTAACAATTTACAGAACAAAAGAATTACACTGCAGGAAATTTCTGCTCATGTAGTTAAAGACTAACTTTCAGCATTTGTCTCTCAAAGTTTTGAAGCAGGTAATATTTTCAGCAATAAATGATACAAGCATGGTTTTATTATAATTTCAAAATACTGAAAAAGAACAAGGTGGTGCCCTCTCCCTTGAGTAATCCCACTGACACACAGGTGATGTGTCTGTGTATGTATCCTGCTTCCCTCAACAATGCCCCTCTCTGGTACTTTTTGCTAATCTGAGATCATCAGACCAGAAAAAGTTTTGGAAAGCCGCTTCTGAACCATAGAATGGCTTTGGTTGGAAAAGCTTGGAGATCATCAAGTCTAACAATTACTCAACTCTACCAAATCTGATACTAAACTATGTTCCTCAGAACGACAACTCTGCATCTTTTAGGCACCTCAAGTCTTAGGGATTCAACCACCTCACTGAAGAGCCTATTCCAGTGCTAACCCTTTCAGTGAAGCTGCATCCATGCTATTTACACTACTCACACCCTGAATCAAAGTACATACCTGACACTACTGCATCTGCTCTCCTCCTGTAATTGAAATGAAGTAATATTTGGTGATTTTTTTTTCCCCTAGTGATATTTGTCATGTTTGGGGGGTGGGGAGGAGGGGGAAGAGCAATAATTGCAGCACTGACCTGGAAGAGTCAAATAGATGCTTGGGCAAGATGAAGGTGCCCAGATCTCATAGAGCACAGTTTACTTTCCAGTGCTCTAACTTAGCCAAAGCACAACATCCATGGCATAATTAGAAGCCTATGTGTAAGTGTAGCACCTTATTGACTGAACAACCATTAATAGAGCCAGATCTGGGAATACACATAAAACATATATTTTCCAACTGGTTTTCTTTTTTTTTTTTTTTTTCCAGTCCTAGGGCCTGGGAGGAGATCCTGCAGGTCACTGGGGAAGCTCTTTAGTTAGCTTATGCTCCTTTGCTGTTTTATCTGCTTCTCTGGGCAGAGTGCTCTAATAGGGAGAAAACTTTCTGTTGTGGTACGAGGGCTTGCCAGGAGACAGGGCTGAAGTTGCAGACTTGAGTCTTCTCCAGCAATATATGGAAACAGAATGGTTACTTGCCCTGTATCCCTGCCCCCTGTTCAATTTTGGCTTCAGAGAGTGTCTGACATGTAGAATACAATAGAACACATTTTGAGTACTGTGTCCAGTTCTGGGCCCCTCAGTTTAGGAAAGATGTTGACTTGCTGGAACGTGTCCAGAGAAGGGCAACAAAGCTGGTGAGCTGTTTGGAGCCCAAGCCCTATGAGGAGAGGATGAGTGGGCTGGGGTTGCTTAGCCTGGAGAAGAGGAAGCTCAGAGAACCTGAAGGGAGGTTGTAGCCAGATGGGGGTTGGTCTCTTCTCCCAGGCATCCAGCACCAGAACAAGAGCACACAGTCTCAACCTGCACCAGGGGAGGTTTAGACTGGATGTTAGGAAGAAGTTCTTCATAGAAAGAATGATTGGCCATTGGAATGGGCTGCCTAGGGAGGTGGTAGAGTCACCATCACTGGAAGTGTTTAGGAAGAGACTGGGTGGGGTGCTTGGTGCCATGGTTTAGTTCATTACATAGTGTTGGATGATAGGTTGGACTTAATCTCAAAGCTCTATGCAAAGAGAAAGATTCACTTGTTTCTTAAGATTCATAGCTTCAGGATAATCTTTTAATGATATTTTCTGGGAAAAAAAAAAAAGAAAAAAGAATCCACACCCTTGAAATGTCAGTCCTGTGTGACACACTTAAGTAGCATATGTCAGTGCAATTCGCTAGAGCCATTATAATGTAACAACACATTAGCTTATACATCTTTGGTCCTGTTCCCTTATTCTGTTTCACAAAACTGGAGGACAGGGTCTGGTGGTGATATGACTTTGGGTTTTTTTAAAGATGCTATAATTATCTGTGACTGCCCGCATTGCACTTGGAAATGCAATTAGCTTCATATATTTGGACTGTTCTCTGTAGACATCAGGTGCTAAGAAAAAAGTGCTAAGAAAATTCACAGAAGCTATTGGCTCTCTTGCATAGCAGCTGACTGAGCAGATAGAACGTTGAGGTTTCTTTTTAGAAGTGGACAAGCCTTTGAAGTCAGTGAAATAACCCTCCTGGTTTAGATTCCATTTTCAGTCAATTACTGGTCAGATTAGCTGTAGAACTGCTGGTGTCTTACTGGTGATGAGCTAAAGCAATTAGAAGTCTGAAGCTTGTCATCTCCTTGTTAACAGGCTTCTGGGTATGCCTGCAGCCCCCTTATTTGCAGAAGACTGTAATTCAAATGACATCTGTGAGTTATTTATAGGAAGCCAGCGCTGGAGCTGTAACCATTAAAAAATCAGCCACTATTTTAGTTTCCTGACTGAGACAACATTCTCCAACATTCCCATGCTTCAGGATGCTACTGATTTGAAATGCAAGGTCAAGGCTGACCTGTTTGTGGGGTGTCTTTTTAAATTTATCTATTTATTTATTTATTTTAATTGGTTTGGTTTTGTTGTTGTTTTCTAATTCTTTTGTTCAGCTGTACTCAGAAATCTTTACATTAATCTATAATTAATCTCAGTTGGATGTTTATACGTGAGTATGCTAGGTATAAGAAATTAGAATGAGTGCAGAAATAAGATGAGATCATTGGGCCCCCGTTACTAGAGAGCTGCTGGCCAGCTTAGCAAAGTCAGTATTTCTCAGAGTGCCCTCATTTACAGAACCCATCAGGAAAACACTGGGTACCAAGAAGGAAATTCAGGAGCATATCTGCTCAGTCAGCTGCAAAGAGAAACGCTGGGTAACAGTGACACTGGCTGTGAGAAAGGAGCTGCATCTGCCCTGTCGCTCATGGGGAGACACATTTTCTGTTTGCTGAACTCATCCACTGGTGTCATTATTCTGTGGATTGTGCCTCCTCCTAACTCTGCAGCAGCACCAATTCAAACCTTCTTGCTTTCCCCCTGTAACATATAGGAATCCATCACTCCAGCTCTGTCTAGCCTAGTGTGACATCTTCTGAGTTAAACCCACAGAATAATTATAGTAAATTTGGTTGCTATTATTTATCAGATTCTCTTTTCCTAGCTTCTCCATGTTCCATTTAACCTTCCTTCCCTAAAAATTACCTGGAAAGAATTAATCTTCTAATCACAGACAGACATTTAAATTTGAGTTGAACAAATTTAATTAGTGTGCAGAACGAAAAATTAAAATTGTGTCAGTCCCTTGGTTTTAATATGTATTTAAAGTGTCATTTAAGAATAGGTTTAATTTACTTCAGAGCATAAAATAGATCAGATCAATGCATATCAAAATGATACACAAATGCTGAGATTATGGTAATTAATTAATCACCTAAATATACATTGAAAGTAATGCTTGACAGAGAAAAGTCAAGAAGTTCAGAAATCAATCAAAAATCCACACAAAATTCACATTTATTTTAGCATCATATATGTAAATCCATCATAATAATTTGCAAATACTAATAAAGCAAATATGTATTGACTCTGGAAAATAAACCTTAAAAGCATATTGGTATCCATTTTTATTGCCACTCAGTTATCTCTGGGATAAATGTGTTTCTGCTATGCACAGGAAGATGCCAGATTGACACATCCATTCAGGAGTGCTAAACCATGTTCCTTCTGACTGCTGTATTGCTTCCAGTGAAAGATTCTGTCACTGGATCTTAATTAAGTCTGCTGTTGATATAGCCCCAACTAAATTCAAACACAACACATTCTTCATTGCTACAGCCATTCCTGAGACACATTAGAAATCTATTTACAAGAACCTACTTACTTTGCAAAGGATTTAGGCTGTTGTAATAACCTCTGAACACCTCATTGTTTTCAATTTTTTTTGTTTCCTATACTTGTTCAAGTCAGAATCATATTTATTTCAGGTGGTCATATATATATATATATATATGTGTGTGTGTGTGTGTGTGTGTGTGTGTGTGTTTGTTCAGGGTCTAGCCTCATACTTTAACATAAGTCTAGCCAATACATTGGACAGAGACTAGAAACTATCTTCACCCCAAGCAGACATTTATAGATATTGGCTGAATATCTTCAGAGTCTTAACAAACTATATTATATAGATATATATGCCCAGGGACTATAATAAGAGCTGAGTCATCTAGCTCATGTATAGAAAGGTACATCTCAGCATTTACATGTGTATGTTAAATATCAATTCTGCCCTTTCAACAGAGCGATTTCACCCCCGTTATATGACAATAGCAGTAATATTTCCTTATCTTTCACAAAATCATAGTTTCTTGAATCTGAATTTGGCTTATATGTATATAATTCTTCCCCAGTCTTGAAGGCTGCAGAGCATGAACACATAAACAATTCCTAGCTGAACATGTGACAAGCATGCAAGTTAAAAGAATTAAGATACGATCAGAACAAAAACTAACAACAAACAAAAGCCAAAACAAACAAACCCACAAACAATAAACAAAACAATCCCCCACCAAATCCAACAATTTTAAAACTAAAATAGGTAATTGGGAGCTTCTTAGTTTTTGGACTGGCACAGTTGATAATTATTTGGGGTTTTGATAAGCCACCTCAATCTTTCTATCTACTCACATAATGTCTACAGAAGAAATCTGAAGGAGGCACTGGGATCAGGCAGATACTGACTTAAACTTGCACCGAAATGCCACTTCATTAATTTCTCTGAGAAGTCTGCATCACCATGTTTGCACTGCAGCAAGTAAATGGCAATAATGCATTATTGTTATGGTAATAACACTCATATTTATGTTCAGGACACCAGTTTGGAAATTTAGAAGCATTGGAATTGTCTTCACAACTCTCCTGCCAGATGACTGTGAACCCTGCAAAAGTCATTCTATACTCTGAAAGCAGCGTTTCTCTGGATTCAAAAGACTTTCCTTTCCTTTTTTTTTTTTCTTTCTTTATTTTTTTTTCTTTTGAAATAATCTTTTAAGTCTTATCTACTTAATCTGTAAATTCTCCAGGGTGGACACTGTCTTGTTATGCACAGAAAAGGGTCTTGATCTCACAGGACCTCCACGTTTTGCCATAATACATATAACATTAATCTCATACATATTTGCTCCTGTTTAACCTGGTTATGTGTATGGGCAAAGAATCTCATCTGGTGAGCACATTTTGTAAATGAGAGTTATTTTCTGAACTGCTATCAGCTGATGATTTAAATATATTTTATGGTCACTTAGTGACAAAAAAAGTGAGCTTCACAGACTTGTTTGGCAGTTGGACTAATGCATCTGCTATATGAACATGAATTTCCAAAATATTCATATTTTGCTCCAAGGGCACAAACTGATTGTGGATCAACATATTGTCCACAGGACTGTAAAAAGTCAAGAGATCCATAAAATATCTTGACATAGTAATACTGACAACAGCCAACTATACCTTTTCAAAAGATGTTTCTACATTTTACTATATAAATTCCTGATTAACTGATGAAATATTCAATGTTTGATTTTACTGTAATGTTTCTATTTGAATAACTTGGCTCTGTCATATTATTAAGACCTCATAGGTCACTTGGATGTAACTCAGAAATTTCCAAGTCATTCTAGAAAAGGCAAATGGTATACAAAACACTTCAAATGGTCATGCAAAAGCAGCTCTAAGCTTTTTGTGGAATCTTCCTTCCCTTATCTGATATTAAGCCTTTGTGTAGACAGCATCAGAGGACCAGCAGTGACTTGCCTCTGTTTTTAGCACCAGGTTTCACTTCTGCAGCCAGCTCTGCTCACAGCAGCCCAGAAAGAGTCAAAATTTAGGTTTCCTGTTCCAGAAGCAGAAACAAATCCAAGATGTGATTGGGTTGGCATTCATGTGAAGAAAAACTGTAGTTATTGCACTGAGTGTAAACAGACATCTCAGAAGAAGGTGAATTTGGAGTCCAAATGTTGGAGCCTATGATTAGAAAATAGGGATCCAAGAATAGAGATCTAAAGAAAAGGAAAAAAGCTAACCAAAGGTTGGAAGAGGAGTTATACAATCTCATGCATATGTTTTTGCATGTGGGTACATGCATTTGCACATACAATAGAACATAATAGCTCCTCTGGAGTAATTTTTGTCATTTTGGATGAGTTGTTTAATAAAATCACGCACACAAACAAATATTCATATAAAAGCCAAGAGCTTGAAAGTATCATTCAGGCACAACGGGTCCTAGACAGCACATAAATTTTCACTCATTATTTCTGAAAAATTTGATGCTACCCTCATACCAGCTTATGCTGATTGAATTCCAAAATGAGAAATATCCCTGTTTAGCATAAAAAGGAAAAGGCAGTGTTAAAGTGTAAGTGATGAAACAGGAGACTAAGTTGATACCAGGGGCAGGCTGGTGTAAGCCTCCTCTATAATTATAAAATTATACAATAGAGAACTTCCTAATTTGGAACTGATTATTTTTTGACTTCATAAAACTACAGAGATAATTCATTCATTGCCCTTTTCTGCTCCCTCTAATTAGGTATTTTCAACAAGTCCCTTCTTCAGCATCAAAGTTGTTAGGAAGCAGGGGTAAGACAAGCACATTTTCCTCCGAGTCATTTTAGTTACAAATGACAGGGCATTGAAAATATTTCCTCAGTGGAGGAAAACTTTTAGCATCTTCAGAGTGCCCTAACTTATATAAAACTTCTGTATAAAGGTAATGCAAAAATAATTTAAAGAAAATTAAGTCCATGCATATTTCAGTAGGTGCAAGAACAAAATGTGACATAATACTTCTAGGTTGTCGTAATGCCTTCAGCACAATGACATCCTGCAGAATCTCTGGCACAGTGGTGGTGTTGTTAGCTGCTGTCCTCATCCTAAGCAAATCTAGTCCCACATCTCCTTCTTGCTATGGTGTGTAATTTCCCAGATTCTGGAAACTGGAGAGAGGATAGCTGTTGAATATTAACACATTGAGATGAATATTTGGGTTCAAAGAAGTAAGACTTAGGAAAGAATTAGCTTTAGCTACTGTTATATCAGATTGCTTCTTGATACTTTACCTGTCTGTTCATTTTACATTAACCACACACTGGATAAATTGTATAAGCAGGTCCTGGAACAGAAACACAGAGATCCTCACTCCAGGATGGTACTCCAAGTGATTTTGCCACAGTGCAGCTCTTTGTCTTTAAGATTATTTCCACCCTCTATAAGCATATCACCTCCTCCTACTCTTCTGCCTCCTCATTCTCTTGTACCTCGTCAGCCTCCTCCTGGTATTTTGTGGAAAAATGCCTGTCATCTGCTCTGATTTATGCATTTTAATTGTTAGGCATATTTTGAATGTGTTCATCGCATTGAGTTCTGAAGGGATATGAGATGGAGGAAAGCTTTGTTGATGGGTCCTGGGCAGATCTGGCAATCATACATTAAGCTCTGCCAAAGAAGTGGCAGCTTTTAGGATAGCATAGAAACTGCCAGGCTGAGAATTATTTAGCAAAAACATAGACATTAGCAGGTTTTCAAAGATCCAAGTGTTTGTAGAGAGACATATATTCCCTGCAGGTGACCTGAGAATCAAATGATGTTGTGAATTACTAAATCCTAGTGATAGAGCTGGGATTCACACCTATGTACACAGAGCATTCAGTTAAGTGATTTAACACAAGCATTTTTGCAGATCTAATGGGACTTAAGGTTTGCACTTGCATTGCTGAATTGCAGCTCTGCTCTCTTTTAACTTTATATGTTTCATAAACAAAAATTATGTGAGGAATCAGACTGAAGCTTATGTTGAGTATGTGTCCTTTTTCATTATTAATTTTAAGTTTAATTCATTCCAAATTCTTTCACTGAATGTATGTTTGAAATAATGCTTCTGAGACTGTGGTCATAGTAATGTTTGCTATTACCACAGATGGTCAGGAGGGAGCGTACAGACTAAAGCAGAGAGGAACACTTTGGATCCCCAAGCAAAGGGAAATTAGTCAAAATTCTAAAAATTACAAAATACCTTTTTCTTGAATAAAAGAATGAAAAAATTAAATAAGAAATATGTTTTTCTGCTTATTTTTTAACTTACTTTGGGTGCAATAGTACATTTTTAATGTTGTTGAATGTTGCCACTGAAAAACAGGCAATGAGAGGAAGAGCAGTGTTCATATTAGCTGCCTTTATTATTTATATAAGATGATTTCAGTGGAAAAAAACAAAACAAAACAAAACAAACAAGACCAACCTTCTCATGTGTTCCTCATTAGATATGTTTGTGATATTAAGACTAGAAGAAATATTGTCAAAATCCAAAGTGCCAGAAATGTTGCACAGATCATAGCAAGGAGTAATTAGTTCCGATATCTCCAGCAATATACAATGTTCTACAGTATAAAGGAGCAAAGTGCTATTATGATTGTTGCTAGAAACAAAACGACGTTTTCAAATACAGACAAGCTGCCCAAAGACTTGAAACTCCAGTCCAGCTTCTCAAATTGAAAGTCAGTGAAAAAGCATGCCAAGCTTTTTGAAGCTGAAAAAGCTTTCTTTTAGCTGAAGAAAGCATTCACTGTGAACTTACAGAACATAATCTGATTTCGATTTTTTTTTTTAAATTGCGTCCAAACTGATTCATTATGGTTTTCCTCATTCTCAGCCATGTATCATTACAAGAATGAGTTCCAAAATGCTTTCAAAGTATTAAATGTAGGAATTTTGTATACATTTAATAGTACATATTTATTTGAAGAGTTGATGGGGGAAGGATAAAAATTCTCTGAAGTCACTCTAAATTTCAAAGAAAGACACAAATTAAGTCTCAGTATAATTATACTGGTAAGGTTATTCTGGAGAATTGTGCAGACTTTATTACAAGGTAGTCAGAAGTCATAATTAAAATCTACTGAATAAGAAAAATGCAGAAAAAATTACTGTCCTTTTTCTTATGAAAATTACTTACGATTTTTCTCAAAAAAGCTCAGAGTAAAAAAATAGTTATTCTGCTGCAAATTGGAAGCACACTAAGCGGAGCAGTGGAACTGAAAATAAAATTGGGCCTACATACATTTGTCCATTGCTAATAATCCCACGCTACAAAGTCCAAGCTTCTTCTTTAGTAACTCCCACAATGTAAAATAAGCTTTTCTTTGTACAGTGGAACTAATGAGGCCTGCTTCCCTGCAATTTAGGGTTCTGTTTCTCTCCAATTTTCCACATCATAATATGATGTGGAGTCATCACGGTATAATTTCTTTCCTTATCATGGTTCCCATGTGCCCCAAGCGCTCCACCATCCCTCCAAGCAAGGACTGTTTGTGCCATGATCGTGCTATTGACCAACTCCCTCATTAACTCAACTGGTTGGACACAGAATGATAACTGCTGAATTTGTAGTTCTGATGAAATGGAGCCCTTCTTCTCTATCTGCTGTCTGTGGAATGCCATATTTTGAGATCTCAGCAGCCAGTCACATTGGATAATGCATTTTTAAATTTATTAGAGGAGTACAGAAAGCAATGCAGTTGTATAAACCCTGTGCCTTGTATCAAACAGACTCTTAAGTGCTTGAACTTCATCAGCTTTTCAGCAGATTTTAAACCGAAAAATTCCTGTCCATAAATCATAGTGTTTTATGTAGATAAGAAGGTGCTGTAAGAACAACTCTTACCCATTTATAAGTGTCATTAGGAAACTACTAGATTGAATGACACTGAGTAAGGAAATACGGACTTCTGTCTTTTCAATAAAGGCCATGTTTTGTAGGTGTGCCTTGCATAAAATTTTCACCCTCTGTTGTTTACCAAAAAAATATTTGAAACCTAATATAAAATGTTGAATGCTGTCTCATGTAGTACATGTTAGGATGTTGAATTTATCATCCTATTATTTCCCTGGCATGACCATACCAAAAGAGCTCCCACCATAGGCCATTTTTTCAGTGAATCTCCAGCTACTTGCTAAGGACAGGCTTAAGCTCCATTTCCAAAAAGATACATTTGTTTAACCAACTTCAAGGATATGATCTGCAGAGTGTCCCTAATTGGGATGGGCTCACAATTACTGCCATACAGAAATCTAAGTGGCATTTTTAGGCCATGAGAAATTAACATGTGAAATGAAGTTAACTTTCAGGGGTATTTCTGAGAAACTTTCTGGTGAGTTCAACTTTGCTTATGAAAATCACACATCTATGAATTGAAATTAATTAATGATATCTGCAATTTGTATTGGGAATAAAAAATAGTAATAATTTAATAAATGTTCCCTTATTAAGTATAACAAAATATTTTAAAAAATTAGAAAAGCTTAACAAAAATTTAAAAAGTAATCACTTGGTACAGTTACTTGGAACAATTACACAGAATTTTTCCACAAAAGATGTAATTACTGTGTTAGATTTTGTCTCCCCAGAACTCTCTGTGGAAATATTTTTCTTATTATTTTCCAGTTATTTTTACAAAAACTTTTATGAGTTAATTTTTTTTCCTGAACAATGTGTTAACCTAGAATGAGGAATCTCTAGAAATTGTTGGTTTGTATGACAACTTGCCTTTTCAAAACCTACAAAACATGAATTAGCCTTCTTTTTCAAAGCTATCATAGTAACAGGTTTGGTATCTTGCATCTAATTCCAGCATATATTCCCTAATCTAGTAATTTCAGGTTACACATTGGGTGAGTAAGTGTTTAATGAAGATATACATTCTCCTATTTTACTTTTTTTCCTCCCCCTGTGAATAAAAATTTGGCCAGTATCAGGGCCACTATTGCATTTTAGGACAGTCTTAAATTTAATTTGATGTCTCTTTAGAACAATTTCCCCTCTATTATATAAATGAATAAAGCACCAGAAAGTTTTCAGTTATTGTGATTCTGAGAAACCAAGTACAGTTTTCAAATCCATCCTTGTCCCATTTAGAAAGATATAACTACAATGAGAAGACATTAGGACTTAAAAAACCAAAGCAAACCATACCAAACCAAACCAAACCAACACAAACCTTTGTCTGTGAGTGTATAATTCAGTGCACAAAATTTTAGTAATTTAAAAATTAGATGCTAAAGTGAACTATTCAACATATGCAAGATGTTAATTTGTAGTCAATTACTGGAAGAGGTGCTTCCAAGGGTGATTCATCTGAACTGAGCTCCTCTTTTAAGATGAAATCTCTTGGACACCTATTTCTGTCTACTGCCTGAAAAGAGACCTGCTCAATCTCAGATGGCAAGCTTTCAAACACTAGGTTACTCCTATATCTCTTCATTTAGATACAATTTTTTAATATCACTTTGCTGGACCGACCTCTGTACTTTCAGGGTGGGAGTTTCAAAACTTCTGACTAACTTCACAATGAAGATGGCAAAATATCTCCTGCTAATTTCAACAGAAAACTGTCAGGACAAGATTATTCTTGGAGCAGGGTAATTTACACATTCTTCTACACTTAACTGATTTGTTTTGTTTGCCCTTTTTGTGTGTGTGTATGGTTTGGGTTTGGCTTTTTTATTTATTTTGGAGCAGTGCACATTCCATGCAAAAATTCACTGACATACTTCAAGCATAAAAATATTATACAGTTCACTGTTTATATTTTGACTCAGTTCTTCACCTTCTATAGATGGAAACACAATAGAGGAGACACTTATGTGTTATTAGTAGTTCAGTGAACAGTTAAGTGGCTGGATACTCCATTGTTCAGTGAACTGAGCTGCCATTTCTGTCAGGGATCTTATGCATAAAGTGCTTTCTATACAAAACATTTGCATTTTATCCCCAGCTTTCACAGGTACAGATGTTTATGCAAATAGAGAAAGACATGAAAAAAATGCAGCCTCACCTCAACACCATGCCCAGTAAAATTGTGGAACAGATTCTCCTGGAAGATGTGACAGAACATATGGAAGACAGAAAGATGATTAGAAACAACCAACATGGCTTGAAAAAGAACATGAATCACTGAATTGTTCAGTGGCCTTTTTCAATAGAGTGATTGCATCACCGGAAAAGGGAAGAAGCTATAGCTATCATCTACCCAGAATTCTGTAAGGCTTTTGTTATGGTCCCAAAACAACATTCTGAAAGCTAAATTGGAGATATATGGGTGTGATGGATGCACTCTTGAAAGGATGAGAAATTGGCAGCATGGCTGCATTCACAGAGTTAGTCAATGGCTTGATATCCGAGTGGAAACCACTTAAGGATGCAAATTAGAGCAAATACTATTTACTACTAATAATATCGAGCCAAATCCCCCTGCTTTTAGCAGGGGGTTGAACTTAATAATCTCTGGAGGTCCCTTCCAACCTCTAACATTCTGTGATTCTGTGATATTCATTGATGATTGTCTATATTTAATCTATATCTGGGGCTAAATTAGAGCAGTTACTCTATCACCCAGTGACCATTCCTCAAAAGAGATAGAGAACCAGGAAAAGGAAACAAGATCCACTGGCTGAAATGAAAGGGAATTTAATGAACTAGCAGAGCTGGCACCAACATAAATACAAGATATACAAATTTATACTCAATCCAGTAACAGCGCTGTAGTCACGATACACGGAAAGGCAGCCCTCAAGAGCAGGAAGGCATGATGGGAATAATGGTAGTGATGCCCCAAACACAAAGCCCGGGCAGAGGGCTCTAGCAAGATACTCCTCCCTCCTTTGCAAACTTTTTTCTTTATACTGTGTGATGCTCATGGTCTGAAATACACTTGTGAGCCAAGACTCAGACCTGTCAATGATCTGCAGCCCATGGCTAGCCTAGGATTCTGTCTCAGCAAAACCAGGACAATGATTTAGAGAGTAAACCCTCATCACTGCAGCAGATGAAGTTCAATAAGGCTGAGTGCAGACCCCGATATCAATACAGACTGGAGAATGAAAGGATTAAAAACAGCCTTGGGGAGAAGGACTTGGGAATACTTGTGGATGAAAAAATTGGGCATGAGCCAGCAATGTGCACTTGCAGTACAGAAAGACAATTGTATCCTGGGCAGCATCAAAAGAAACATAGCCAGCAGGTGATGATTCCATCCCTTCTCATGAGTACCTGCTTCATGAATACCTACCTGGAGTATTGCATCCAGCCTCATAGTTTCCAGTGCAATAATGACATAGACATGTGGGAGCAGGTCCAGAGAAGGCTCATAACGATCAAGAGGACTGGAACAGATCTCTGTGAAGAAAGGCTGAGCAAGTTCAGCCTGGAGAAGAGAAGGTACCAGAGATCTTATTGTGGCCTTTCAACACTTAAAAGGTAGATTTCGATTGAATATAAAGAGGATATATTTTATGATGAGGTTAGAGAGATGATAGAACAGATTATGAAGAAAAGTTGTGGATGGCCCACCACTGGTCAAGGACATATTAGACAGGGTCTTAAGCAACCTGACTTAGTGAATATTCCCCTGTTATGGCAAAGGGTTTGGATTAGATTATTTTTAAATGTCCCTTCCAATTCAAACCATTCTGTGACTCTATAACTCTGTGCTTTCCTTCAATATCTGTCAGATGTGTATGAGCAATGGTTTTCATTCTAACTGTTTTGGAAAATACAAAGTCTCTGAGGATAGTGACATTGTGTTTATATCATGTTATCCAGCCCTGCATTCACCACAAGCCAAGCTGCATTTTCAGGCAAGGAACCACAGAAAAAGACATGAAGTTATCCTGCTGTAAATAGGTGAGTATTTTCCTATTTCACAAGAGCCATGGAAGTGAAAAGGATCTTCAAAGAGATTGAAACAAGTGTGGACATTCAACCCACTGAAACATATAGGTGTCAACATTAGATTAAATGAATCCCACCTTGTTCCATTCTTTTTCTATAAAGCATAAAGGATATTAAAACAGTAGTGAAACTCACACTGCCCTCAAATCAGATTTCTTAAGGTTGGCTCCTAAACAGATCTTCAGTGTTGTTAGTAAATAGAAAGAAAGTGTATACTCCTCTATCACTATTTCCAAGCTCGGTTTATATTTTTCTTCACCTCAGGATGGGAAAGAATTTGAAGCATCAGAAATGTCTTTGCTTCTTGTCACCACATTGATCACTCTTTTTATTTTTTTTCTCCAAATATTCAGTTGAGTCTCTTTCAGTTCATTTCCCCAAACTGCATTTGTGTAATGCCTGAGTAATAAAAGCCAGCAGAATGACTAGATGGAATTTCATCCTTTTGCATTATCATTGAAAAAGACATTACTATTCCCCTATCAAAAATATCCATCAACCTAATTACATCCCTTTTCTTCACAAGGTTTTAAAATAGGGTACCTAAGTATGATAGGCAATGTAGAGTTATTATTTAATGACCATTGGGGAGATACATTTTGATTCACTTTCTTATGTGTTAAAAATTTATGACAAACATAAAACCCTGTTATAGCAGCTGGATCATTTGTAATGATCATAATTTTATTTAAATTACATATAGATAAAACATTATGTACACTTTAAAGCATTATGCCCCATTCTGAACTACTTGGGGAGACAGTCCAGTAGATTGGAAATAAAGTAGATGCTAAGCATAATCCTAGCTGAAAAAAAAAAAAAAAAAGGTGAAATCTGAAACTTAGTATCTAAAACTGAGTATTTTGGTTTAACCTTTTTTTGATACAATTTTGTTTACCAATTTTAATAATCTCTCTGGAAATGTCTTTTTTTTCCAGTTTTGTTGAAGAGTTTTAATACTAGTTTTTTGATAGACCTTGTAATCTGATTTTGCTGTACCTGGTTCTCCCTGCACATCTCCTGTGAGGAGAGACTGAAAGAGATGGGGCTGTTCAGTCTGGAGAAGAGAAGGCTCTGAGGTGATCTAATTGTGGCCTTCCAGTATCTGAAGGGGGCCTACAAGAAGGTTGGGGAGGGGCTTCTCAGGATATCAGGTAGTGATAGGACTAGGGGGAATGGAATGAAGCTGGATGTGGGGAGATTCAGACTGGATGTGAGGAAGAAGTTCTTCACCATGAGAGTGGTAGAGCCCTGGAGTGGGTTGTCCAGGGAGGGGGGTGGAACTAGATGATCCTTGTGGTCCCTTCCAACCCTGACTGATACTATGATACTAGGATCCCCTCCCCCCTAATTTTGTATGTCTTACCATTTGAAACTGAAAAAGAAAACAACACAAATAAGCAAAGGTAAAACACTCAAAAGTCAGTGACAGATTTTCAGGGAGAACAGATCATCTCAGAGAAACATCTAATTCACTCCAGACCAGGATAAAGGTTTTACATTAATCTGGAATTGCTTTGTGCCTGTCCTCTTTGTCAGTGTACTAACAAATTTTAAGCCAAACCTAGATGATTTCTACTCCATTGCAAATTATGTGAACAATAGTTGGTCCAGGATAGTAAAAGGTAAAGCCTGAAAATGCATAAATAATTTTAAAGACATTTATCCTGAAATTTTCCTATGAATAGAGATGGTGGATTTGTTTCCCTCTTCCAATCCCAGTTAATTCTGGTTAAATTATTGATGTTAATACCTGCTCTTTTGTTAAAGAATATGGTTCAATGTATTTCTATGGAATCATAAAATTGTTAAGGCTGGAAAAGACTTCTGAGATCATTGAGTCCAACCGTAAACCTAACACTGCCAATTCCACCACTAAATCATGTCCCTAAGCACCACATCTTCACCTTCCTCATACATGGAAACTATATCCTATAAGCATATTTAATGATTTATAGGGAATCTGTTGAAAATTTTGATTTCTCTGTTTCATCAAATTAGATATTGGTTATAAAGTCCTTCCCCTTTGCAGAGTCTCTTCCAAAAGGAAAAAGAAAGAAAAAAAAGTTTTTTAATTTCTGAGCCTTGGCAGATACAAAATGACATAACAAACTGACTTTCCTTGTAGCAATGCCTATCTTCAATAGATGAAGATCAGGTCCAAATTTATAATATTTTAAAAATATACTCTCTGCAATATTTTACATTCTTTTTTTTCAAGGGAAATGGCTGACAGTTACCACTCCTGGAAGCTGGAATAAGCTCTTAGAGAAAAGAAATGAGTCTCATTAAGGGCAGGAACCAACGGATCTGAATCGGAAGTAGTTTGAACTCATTTTAAATTGACAATTTCCATATGTTTATGAACGCACACATGTTCGAAAGCCAGCATTTGGCCTGTCTAATTCTGAGTTGGATGAAGTATTGTCTTCCTTTATAGATTATATAGATTATATTATAGTAATTCTGTAATGCCACAGAAACTGACGTGGCAACATTTGGGAAAAAAATTAAAATCTTCTTTCTTCCCAAAGTCATCAATTTTTCTATCATATTTGAAGTCACACGACTGTAAATAACTGTAAATTTACTTCAAATTAGTGAAAGAAATAGTAAGACATAATATATTCTAAAGGCCCTCTCTTTTCTGTGAGAGACAAAAGAAGTTATAGATTTATGATATATGTTATAAAAGCAAATTGTCAACTCTAAAGTATTTATTTTTAGAGCAATACAAAATCATAGCTTTCATCTGTCCATTCTTCTGCTAGATAATAACTTTCAGGTGAAGGGGTTTGTTTTTTGTTTTTTTCTTTTTCTTTGGGGATTATCCCAAAATGAATGTTTGGGATATTTTCCCTTCTTTGTATTTCTATTATTCTATCACAAAATTCCTTAGAGAACACTGTACCTCTAATAGCTAAATGTTTTATCTAAGACAGATGACAGGGTTACTAGCCTGTGACTCGTGAAATATTTTTATATTATGGCTGAAATGTATTTTGAAGATATTTAAATATATATATACACATACACATACATATATATACCAGCATAAACTATATAAAGTTACCTGAAATAACTGTGGCAGGTATGAGTTTGTGCAACACGCAAAGATGATGAGAAAGTTACTTACATTTGCAATACTTATCCACATTACATACAAGTCAAGTACCTATATTGCTTGTTCCATTGCCATCAATATTAATTACAGCAATAAAAATGACTCAGTTATTGCTGTCCTGAAAAGATGTTAATGACATGGTTATCACCGAAATAGCTAAATTGCCTAATGTGATGGCACAATAAATTCAGACTATAATTGGGCTGGTTCTCTTTTCTTTGACACCTGTGTAAATTAGGAGCTCCCTAAGCATAAAACTTGTGTAAATGAGGTAAGATTCAGATCTTTGCTTTATAGCTGTGAAGACCTGTTTGTAACAGTAAGGTAATTTTTGTTAGTTGCTCTGCACTTTTGTACTACATTAGCTAGCATTTACATTCCACATAGACAGTCACCTGCATTTCAGGATTGGAATGCTTCTTTTATATGTAATTTACTAATGTATTAATAATCTTGCATTAGTTATATTTTCCAGCAAGTCACCAGAACATATTTTGTGATGAATGAAATAGGAAAAGTAAATTTATATATTCAAAGTATGAATAGTTGTACAAAAAATGTCCAAACTAAGTTAATCATAAAAACCCAACTTCATTAAACATTAGGGGGGGGAATCTACTTGCACCTCCTGTCTGTTGTATTTTAACTAAATTATTGCATATTACTTTTCTACAAGGTCCCAGCCTTGCTTAGAGAACAGGCAGACTACTATCGAACA
This sequence comes from Dryobates pubescens, assembly GCF_014839835.1. Lineage (NCBI taxonomy): Eukaryota > Metazoa > Chordata > Aves > Piciformes > Picidae > Dryobates > Dryobates pubescens. The sequence goes on along the minus strand of NC_071657.1, from coordinate 115,198,190 downwards.
ACAAGGCAACATTTTGTTTTTCCATTTCACCCAATGTTCACAAGCTTTATTTACTGTACAATACTCAGACTTTGCTCTGAAGACAGGATGATTGATTTCTTCCTAGGATTTCCACACTACTTGTGCTTTGTAACATCCATGGACTTCATGAAGATTATTGAATTTTTGTGCATAATACTTCTGTTAGATGAAGATATTATATTACTGCCATTTTTAGAAAAAGGGAGACAATAGTTCACCTGATTTTACCCCACTCATTTTAGTTGTATAACTCTGGTATCTAAGTCAACAGCATAAAAAGTTCAGATTTGATCTATTGTTGGTGGAGAGAAGCCAGATCTTTGGTGTACAGCACAGATTTTAAATTGGTACCTCTGTGTTTCATCTAGCAGAAAAGCATAAGGAAACCGTGATTCTAACTCCAATAGTGTCCATGGGGGTAGGCTCAGACTCCCACTTACCAGTGAGTTATGCAAGGCTTAATTTTTCATTGGAATGAAAACAAGCCCACTAGCAAACGCATCTGTTTCCATCCTTTTATTGTTTTCTTGAAGGAATAAGCCAAATGATCAATTTTGCTTTTCAAAATCTTTGATTTCTTCAAAGTAGATGACCCACAAACCCAAGCACCCACAAAGCACAAAACCCCCCATATGTAATAGCCAGCCGCAGGAATTTTGGTTTAAACATCATGCCTAGAAATACATAAGCTGTCCTACAGAAGTAGCTCTGGACTTAGGTCCCCTGTAGATAGATTTCAGCTGCCTGTCAAGACCACACTTACTCTTCCAGCAATTTACTCTCACACATTATACATATTTCAATTTCTGTAATATAAAAAATTCTAACACCTCATTAAACAGAAGGACCTTCACTTATCCCCCAAGCCTGGCCTGTTTGTGGACCTTAGTACTTAAGACTGAAACAGAGAATTCAGCCACTAGCACGCAATTGCTGAAATACTTTGGCACTCTGCAGCTTTTCACCACTTGACGCCCCTTGTCAAAACATTAAGGGGGATGTAGAGCAGCAGCATGTCATTATGTAACATTTTTACACATCATATTTATAAAGAGTCAAACACATTTTATTCTTGATCTAGAACTCTGCTAATTAGATGCCACCGACAGTTTGACTGCAGACTTTGATTCTGAATACTGTCATGCTGTTCCCAGTTGGCATTTATAGTTGGCTAGTCTGTAGAAGCTTGGGAAGCTTGGGGCATTCTGCTCAGGTTTTCAAGGCAAGACAGAAGCATCTAAACTTTTCACCACTTATTCATCATCTCTAATTTGTTTATTAATGTGTGCACAGTATTTTGAGCATTTGCTGTCAGAATTCTGCCTTTTTTTTTTCACCTTGGAAAAAAAAAGCCTGGAAACACTACTAAGAATGGCCCTACAGATAACTCAGCCATCCCAGATAGGAAGAAGAAAAGCCAGAGATCAAATCACCATAGACTAGGGCCTTTTGCAAAGCCTATACATCGCAGAATTATCATAGCAATACAGGTTATTGATTTTGTGATTATAGGTTAGAGAGACCTCTGTCACTTAGCTAGTTCAAGTTCAGCAGAAGTGAGACAATACAGAGCTCAGCAGCAAGTGTAAAGCCACCATGAAAGCATGGAAAAATAATTATTAAAATAGTGACCATACCAAGCACATCTTACACTCCCTCCTAGAAATTGTCTGGATGACATCCCAGAGCATCCTACTGGTAGAGCGTATTTGTGATATACCTTATTCAAGCTCTGACCATGCTACTGAATGACCCATGTCCTGGCACCTTTCTGATCTATGTACAAAACAAATGTGCATTGCAGACACTTGGGGAATTCACCAAGTCCATTAAATCTATTATTAATGTATTCATTGTACTTCCATTCTCCAAAGTTGTAAGCTTTGGTGATTACTAGTTTTGTTTACACAGAAGGATCAAGTCTCTTCAATGAAATCAAGTAGGAATTTAGCTGCCTATTAGCCCAGTTCACCATATCTGCTTTCCAGGACTGCATGCCTCTAAACTTACTATACATTTTGTATTTAAATCTTCCTGGATGCCAAAATTCAGTCATAGAAATGTAAGGAAATGTTTGTTTTTTTCCAACTAAAATACCACTGCAATGTAGACTAGGAGGCAAGTCAATCAAGCTAGGAGAGATCAAAACATAAATGGCATCAATTCCTGCTTTTCTTATGCATTTTCTATTATAACAATGTCTCTATTCATTTAAATCCTTAAGTTATGTTGTCAGCAGACTGCAAAATCTCTTGCGACTGCTTTGTTCACTAGTTATCTTAAAGGTCTTGTGTCAAGACTCAGTAAAACAAACAAACAAGCAAACAAACAAACAAAAGGGATTTGTCCATGTCTCCTGATTTCAGAAGCAACATAACATGTCTCATGTCTCTTTCTACCAGCAAGGGTCCTCATGCAACTTTTGAGATAGTTTATCATATATTCAGTAACTAAATAGACACTTACTTGCTGAACTTGGAGCAAGCATATGGAAGGATGGCCAGAATGTGCTCTTTAGAGAAACTCTTCATACTAACGGAAACATACTTACAAGCAATTGCAACTTGAAAAGATGGGGATTTTGGTTTGGTTTTAACTGTGATTTGCATCACATCCCTGGACCATAGGATTAGGTTGAGAGCTCAAGATTATCCAATATTTGTAAAGAACTGGACATTTTTTTCAGAGCATAAAATCATAGAATCATTAAGGTTGGAAAAGATGTCTAGGAAATCATAGCTTTGTATAAAGGTAGACTTCACCTTTATCAGTTCAGCAGTCTTAATCTTAATTTCATTTGAAGAATGGTGGGAAAAGGGTGTATTGAGGGGGAAAATGTGATCACCGGAGATTGTCTTTGTTCTTCAGAAACAAAAATTACTTTACGTTTACACACAATAAACCAAGATCTTTCTCAGCTGTGAAATTTTCCCCACGGAAATCTTAGATAGCAGTAGTAAATAATGCAGCATAAGGTAATGAAAATGACACATTAGAGCTTTGTTTGAATACATGCTGCACTTTCTGCATGATGCAGAATTCAATGGACATGAAGGGGAGGAAGATGTTTGTATTCATCTTGCATAATCCACTCTTCTTTGTTATTACCATTCTAGGCATTTTGTCCAGAGATGTTCTACTTCTCATAAAGTGCATTCAGCCTTATCTGGATCTCAGAAGCCTAAGTCTTTGTTACAATGTTATTTATAACTAAACTCTATATGTATATATTAAAAAAAATATTATAGCTGAACAGGAAAACACTTCTTCAGTCATAAATAAATAGCTCATTTGTACCTAGGGAGGAGAAGAATAGCTTTCAAAGATCTTCCACTTTGGTTGTAGAATCATAACTTTCAGGTAGAAACTATTTGAAGTCAACTGTCTAAAACCAGATTTATGAGGCATGTTATTGAAAGCCTGTTGCTAAGATGCCCAAAATTACTGGGATTTGAACAACTTTGTAGGTTTTTAGGTGGCCAACTTGCAATGAATCTGAAAAGAGCCATTACAATACTAAGCATTTCCAGCTCCCTGAAAAACATGCATTGTTGTAACATAGAAGACTAACCATCTTTGGAATATGGGGGGGGGGGGGGAAGGGGAAAGAAAGAAATAATGATAGATTCCCTATCAATTATCTAAGTAACAAATTAAGACCTACTGTAAATACTGATTTTGTGCTTGGAAGCTTAATTCAGATAGGGGCCTAAATCTTTATTGAAATGTGTAAGTCAGAAACTATGCCATGTTTATTATAATACAGTTATGACTGTATTTGATATCAGTTATACTAGTATGAAACTAGAATACTGACAAAGCTTTTTATCATTTCCAAAGATAAATCATCTTTACCCAAGTAGCTGCATTCCATATATGTTATCATTTCAGCTATGATGTTCAACAATATAGTAACATCATAGTTGAAACACTGAAGTTCTGTGTTTACAAGACCTTAAATATCAGTGCCAGCCAAACAGTGATATAAACCTACTCAAAAGATCTTAACTTTCAAAAACCGAGGAAAAAAGCTCCATTGTGTTTCCCTTTCCTCATGTGCAGATTTGCAAGTATGTTTTGTAAAGATGTTTTTCCTTTTCACAGTTCTTTTTGGATTTAGGAGGGTCAAAAGAAAAAAAAAAGATGAAAGACATCAGATTTCATACGGTGACTCTGAATTTGAACTATATATAAATCAGGTTTGTTACTATATTTTAGCTGAGACTGGTTTTGTGCTAACTGACCTACTTTTCTCATCTCTCAGGTCATCATCCACATTGCATCTGGACATTTTCAAAATTCTCAAACAGTGATATATTTTCCCTTCTTTTTCTGCTCTTAGGCTAGAAGAATACACTTCAAATTCTCCCAGCACACAAGATTTCCAAGCAGCAACAGAGAAACCTCCTGAACTCTCCAAAGCGCATGCTGAAATGCAGCATTTCTCTGCTCTTGAATTCCTTCCAGTAGGTGTTGAAACCTTTTAGAATAAATTGCATTTTACATGTTAGGAACTTCAAAAGAAGGTGTTAATATAATCAAGACATGATAAGTTTGACAGTTGATGTCATTATATGAGTTTCACTCAGCAGTCTTGTGAAGCAAAAATAATTAAAAAATCCTTCTTCCTAAAGAGAGGAATCTTATGCCTATAATGATGAAATAACTTCTTAATAGCTTACTTTAATCCATGAAGTCCTTTTCTCAGCCCCGGTATACAAGATTTTGAAGTAGATTACTTGTAACTTTTCTGGCTCCCATATTTCTGGTATTATTTTTAAATAGATATTTTTCAGCAATATCATTGTATTCTGTGGTTATTACTCTCCCTTATAGTTGTATAAAAGTACAGATAGGGAAATACCTAACATTTAGTTAACACTGAATTTACATCTCATTGTCCTTCATTGTGTATCAGTAGGCAGGAGTCCTACCAAAAATTAGCACTTTTATCATGATTTGTTGAAGATCAAGCCAAATAACAAAGAAAGGCCTGGGGACAGCTGTTAACAGAGCTTCCAGCAATGTTATTTGGAGAACCTGGGAACAAGACACACTCTGAGTATCAATTAGTTGATTCATTTCCTGCTGAAATTTTGGTCATCAATATGTGATTTAGTTGATCAGTAAATGTTAGGATTCAGACTGCTAAAAAGGGCAGCTTTTTTTTTTTTTGTCTGAGACTTACAGAGATATGCAAAATAAACAATTCATCAACAAATCTAAGCAGTACTAAATATTAAAATTGAAAGAAAAACTATCCTTTTGGCTCACAAATGCTAATGCAAAATGAAGTCAAGAACAAATTTGACCACTAAATCCTTGGGAGTATGAAAAACATGTCATGTGAAACGGCTCCTGCTTTGCAAAGAGCTCATAGAGTTCCTGGGGCTTGTAACCATCTCTCCATATTCCTTGCTGAAACATGTATTGTGCTGCCTAATTTGCCTCTCTATTCCTTCCAGCCTGCATTTTAATAGTCTGTCCTCCTGGAAAGAGCAGAAAGTGTTATAAATTCTAAAATAGACAAAGTCTTTCCTGCAGTCACCCTATTAGACAGCTAACATTCATTTTGCAGCAGGATCCATAGAAAGATCAAACATGACAGTGTTTAAGGGGAAATCAGGCAGGAATGAACACAACCTTCTCCATAAACATTGCATTGTATAAACATTTTACAACTACAAAAACAAGACTTCCAGTTTTTTAGGCTTGTCTAGCATAGCCTCAGCCTTCTGTCCTTGTTTAAACAGTGGAGAAAGACAGGCTCTAAAACTACTCTCAAAGCAGATAAAGAAGACTCCACATGGGATTGGATAGAATACAGAATATATTGGAAGATTAAATGGAAGTGCTATTCATAACTGTAATCTACAAGGCAAAGCATAAAATACACAAAAAATCCATAGTCTGGGTTTAACACAGAACACCATCAGGCCAAAGCTTTCTCCAAACCTCCATCAACCAGTCCAAATATTCAGGCCTCAAATGAACCCCCCAACCCCACACCACACTAAGACTCTCTGTACTCCTGTTACCGAACCTTAGTGACACAGTCAAAATTCAGCTTGCCAGCTTCAGGCCAAGGCTGTGCAAGGCCTCACTCCCCCACAACCACAAAGATAAGGGAGCAGCATCAGGGAGAGAAAGGAAAAGTGGGAAAGGGGAAAGGGGAAAAAAAGGTGAAGAGAAAGGCAGAGACTGACTCTGCAGCCGGTTTTATATTGGAGATGGAGGGTATTATGTGAATGAAATAACATAATTTCCCATGTCCACCCACCAGGCTGGACGGTCTGGACCTCCTGGAGGTCTCAACTCTGTTTTTCTCAAAAACACCCTGCCAAACCATTACACCTTCTCAGAAACCTGTTCGGATGTGCCACTTGGTGCCATAGTTTAGGCATGAGGTCTGTGTTGACAGGTTGGACTTGATGATTTTTGAGGTCTCTTCCAACCTCGGTGATTCTGTGTTTCAGTGATTCACCTAAACTCACCCCAGTGTCACTTAGCTGTTGTTCCGACCTTGATTTCTTTGTTGGTATGAGCGAATCAAAATTTATACCCAAGTACTTGTAAAAACAGATCTCTATTTAAGTGCTGCAGGCATGTTTCAGTCTCACAATCCATTTTCCAACAGAAATGAAGAAAGGAGGAATATTGTGCACAACTGAAATTGAGGAGGTATATAGATAGCCAGGTCCAGTTCATATCACTAAATTTGACAGCAATTCTGCACTATAGCCATCTCATTCATTTTACAAGCCTACTTATGTTTCCACGTACTTGAGGACAAATGACCAACTGTGGAGAAACCCTTGTTTTGTGAAGAATGGCTCTCCATCTAGGCTGCTCTGCAGCTCATATTCCTTAGGTTAGGTAATTCCACTTCAGTTGGCCAGGCAATTCTGTTTCTGTAAAAATACTCAGACTGTGTCAGACTTTCCCAAGCATCTTGAAATAGGCATATGTGAACTTACATCTTAAAAGAAATAAAAGTACCAACTTCACAAATTCTTAGTTTTGCAGTAGACAGAAAAAGGAGAAGAAAGGCATTACCTTAAATAAAGTCAGACACCAGGTTGAAGGCAAGCTTGGCACAAGGAAGAAGGCCAAGAGAGAAGGGAAGCAGGAACAAGAGCACTAGACAGGCAAGAAAGGCTAAGCAATCAGGCCTAAGACTAGAATCGTGGAGTCATAGAATTGTTTCAGTTGGAAAAGGTCTCTAAGATCATTAAGTCCAACTGTCAACCTAACACCACCATGGGCATTAAACCATGTCCCGAAGTGCCACATACACATTTCTTGAACAGCTCCAGGGACAGTGACTCCACCACCTTCTTAGGTAACATATTCCAATTCCTGACTACACCTTCTGTAAAGAAATTTTTTCTAATGTCCACCATAAAGCTCCCCTGGCACAGTTTCAGTCCATTTCCTCTTGTCCTATCACCTGATACTAAAGAGGAGACTGACCCCCAGTTGTATAAAGCAACAAGGTCTCCTGGGAGCATCCTCTTCACCAAACTAAACAATCCCAATTCCCTCAACTGCTCCTTATAAGATCTGTTCTCTAGACCCTTCAGCAGCTTCACTGCCCTTCTCTGGATGCGTTTCAGCACTTCGATGTCTTTTTTGTAGTGAGGGACACAAAATAACACAGTATTCAAGGTGAAGCCTCACCAGTGTGGAGTAACGGGGCACAACCACTTTCCTATTCCTGCTACAGGCCAGGATGCTGTTGTCCACCTGAGTATACTGCTTGCTCATGTTCAGATGGCTATCAGCCAGCACCCCCAGGTCCTTTTCTGCCTGGGCAACTTTCCAGGAAATCTGTAGTGTTGCATTTAGTTGTTGCATGGAGTTGTGACCCAAATACAGGACCTGGCACTTGACTTTCTAAAACCTCATTCAACTGACCTTGGCCCATCAATCCAGCCTCTCTAGATCACTTCACTGAGTCTTTCTACCCTCAAATAAATCAAGATTCCCACTCAATTTAGTGTAATTTACAGACTTACTGAAGGTACACTCAATTCCCTCATACAGAGTGTTGGTAAAGAACAGGTCCCAATACTGAGCCCTGGAGAGCACCACCAATGACTGGCCACCAACTATATTTAACTCCATTCACCACCATTCTTTAGGCCCAACCATCCAGCTAGTTGTTACCTCAGTGAAGCATCCACCCATCCAAGCCATAAACAGCCAGTTTCTCCAGGAGGATGCTGTGGCAAATGGCGTCAAAGGCATGACAAAAGCCATTGACACACAACAGCCACAGCCTTTCCTTCATTCACTGCACAGGTCACTTTGTCACAGAAGGAGATAAGGTTTGTCAAGCAGGATCTGCCCTTCATGAACCCATGTTGACTGGGCCTGATCCCCTGCTTGTCTGATTGCTCTGCACATGCTGCTGTAAAGGACCAGAAATAACTCTATATGTGGCTCAACATCGCTGGGACAATTGTTTGGGATAATCATCCAGGATACTTGATCTCCTGGGGTTGAGTGAGGGGTTTTGGGGACTGGGAGAGTCCCTGGCAGGACTTTAGGACCCTGGGGACTCCCTGGTGGCAGAAGCAACAGAGGCAATGTTTAGAGCCCTGGAGACTACAGCAGGCATGTGGTCCACTGTCCTATCAGGGTTGGTGGCTATTTTGAGCAACAGTGTGAAACTATAAAAGGTATCACAGTACAGAGAGCTAGAACTGCTTTGTTGTCATCTGTCGGGGGGAACTAGGGGGAATTACTAGGAGAACTGCTTAGCTGGACTGTGACAGCTGCATAATGGTACTGCTCCATGACCCTCCCTGGCACAGAGGTCAGACTGACAGGTCTGTAGATCCCGAGGTCCTCTTTCCAGCTCTTGTAGATGGGTGTTATGTTTGCCAATCTCCACTCAACTGGGACCTCCCCACCTAGCTAGGACTGCTGGTAAATAGTGGAAAGTGGCTTGGTGAGCAATGGACTCTAAATGCAGGATGTCAGTCTCTACTTCTTCACAGACATCATCTCTAGGTTCCTTGCCTGGTCCCCAATGTCCATGACTTGCTGCAGTTCAGCTTATGTACTTATGATTGCATCAGTCATCCTTCACAGAACTAGCATTTCAGTAGCCACTCTCATGACACTTTCAACAGCTTGCCTGAGATAACATTTTATGTTCATTTCCATGAAGCAGGTTCACATAAGGAATCATGAATTATTATCTTCTCAAATAAACATTCTCTTAATACTCTAACTTGCATAATCTACACTTATTCCAAAACCTCAAAACCTTTTCATGTTTACTAGAGATTAAAGCTACCTTTTCCAGTTTTCACATCCTTCATCCAGACCCAAAGAGAAAGGAAAACCAGAACACCACAGGGAAAACTTGTTCCATCATTGTGAGAATATGACACATCCTCAAATTACAGTGGGGATAGTTGAAACATGATGGGGAAGGCCTGTGTTATAACACTAGTAAATTAAATGTAGTTTTGTAGGGTTTTTTGTATCTTACACAACCCAGCAGGAATGACATGAGGGAAGATGACAGGCAAGCACATGCCTCAGCTAAGGAGAGGGGAAAGAAGGTGAGGAAGCAGGAGGTGGTGATAGAGAATGAATAGCTTCACAAGACATCTCCAGACAGTCAAGCTGACAGAAGGAGTGGGAGTTTGCAGGCAAACTTTCTGCAGTCTCATTAGATTGGGAGCAGGCTGATGAGCACTGTAAATAACAGGTGCTTTATTTAACAGGGGAGAGAACATGAAAATTAAATGGAAGAAAAAGATTAGGACTTCAGTTTCACCAAGAGTGCTGGAGGCTGAGGCTATGACAGGGAAAATTGTGGTGCTCTTAACTCTTCCTGTCCTGTTGGTCTTATGTAGGCTCAAAGGCAGGGGGTCTGAAAGTTGTCTGTGAACACTGACCTCCTACACTCTGCAGCAATCTGTAGTAATATGCCCATCCTTCCAAGGAGCTGTAGTTTTCCATGGCTTCAGCACCTACAGTCCTTCTTCAAAGAAAGATTAGTACTGTCAGGCAGTGTCTGGGACAAATAGCATTTCAGATGGACCTAATGGACTAAGTGCCCAGTGCAGCTTATGTCCTTCATGTTGTGACCAGCAACTGTAAATAACTCTTTCATTAGTAGTCTTGGCTGTTTTCTGGAAAACCAGCTTCCAACCTCTGTCACATAGGACATCTCTGAAGAAGAGAGACACACTTCCAGATTTCCAGAAAATCATTACTTGAGTTGAGTGATAACCTGTAGAGTTTTTGTGACCCTTCTAAACAAGTCTTAACACTTTTTCTCCACCTTCTGAGACATTAACAAAACTCATTCATCAAAATAGCTACTTCCACCATTTTCAGGAGCAGAATACAATGTACAGTAAGATTCAATTTCACAATTTTCTTTCTTTCTGGGTTGTTTTTTTGTTTGGTGTGTGGGTTTTTGGTTTATTTTTATAGATGGGACACATCTATGAGAATTTTAGCTCTGTGTATTTAATCAAGGAAATTCTTACCAAGAGTACGGTGAAATTGGTACTAGAGACAGCATAGCATATGCATCCAGCAGGTATATAAGATATCATAGAATCCAGCAGTCAAGGGTTTTTTTTCTTTTGAAGTTGCATCAGAATACATAAGTAGCAGTCTTTCTTTTTCTTTTTCTTTTTCTTTTTCTTTTTCTTTTTCTTTTTCTTTTTCTTTTTCTTTTTCTTTTTCTTTTTCTTTTTCTTTTTCTTTTTCTTTTTCTTTTTCTTTTTTTTTCTTTTTCCTTCACATCTCCCGCCCCCGCCCCCAGTTTCCTTCCAATACAGTGATTGTAAAGAAACTTTAGCCTTCTCTTGTCTTCTCTGGTCAGAATGGGATGGACCTGTCACCATCTTAAAATTTTCAGTGGCAAATTTCTTGTTCAGCTAATTCTAAAAGACTTTGAAACTTCCTCCTCTTGTTTTCAACACTTCATCGTGGTCACTTTGCTGAGAAATGGGAGTTAACTTTTACAGGAGATGATTTGCTCAGTATCAGCTGGCAATAACTTGTGATTACTTACATCTTGCCTTGGTATTTGATCATAGTACCTCATTCTGCCTAAATTATTGAAAGCAAAGGAAGCAAACTGGAGGTTGCTGCTTTCTCTCTGAGAAGCAGAGTAATATTATCAAGTTGACAAGCAGTATATGGTCTTGCCCATAACATAATTCAGACCCCACATCTACTGGGACTCTAAAGAAACCAAGAGCTGCTACTTCATATTGCAGTAAATTACTACTTTGTGGCTGAAAAGCTGGCTTCTTGTTTTGCAGAGAGAAGTAAAAAAAAGCTTATTGGGTGCTTGATATAGATATATATACTCCTATAGACCCATTCCAAACCTCACAACAGGGAAACACCTAAAAATCCTGAAAATATTTAACTTGTTTCCCTTTCACACTCTTGCCTGAGGGCAGCACAGGTTCACTTGTCTTTTGCAGTCTCATTTATGTCCATGATATACAAGGATGTAATGACTCATCTCAACTGACTTTGGATGTCTATAGCTTAGTTGCTTTGGCTACCTATGACTCTCTTTGTAATCACAACAGAGACCGAAGGGTTTTAAGGTACAATTCATTTGACCTATTTTAGACATTGGCTTTAGTATGTGATAAATTACTCTCTGAAAGTTCTTACTTCTCTCCAAAGTGAGCCTCAGGTAACCAGCTAACCAAAGCTGCCTGCAGTGCCACTGTCTACAGCCATGTTAAATCCATCCCACCAATGAATCTCACTCAGTGTCAGTATTCACTGAAATCAAGGGCAAAACTCCTTTAGGCTTTGGGTACAGTTCTGTCCCATTTAATCTTTAAGATGAAATGGATGTGCTTGTTTTTAACACATGGTAGTCTTTCACTTTCCCAAAGATTCAGGATAGCTTCTAGAAGACTCATTAAATATCTGTATTGAGTTGCTCCTGTTCAATGACCTGTTTGAAATTAAAATTAAGTTAGTATGGTAAGGTTGGAGATTTAACATTCTTCTGCAGGTTAGAAATTGTAGAGGTAATTGTTTTATTAAAATATTTGCTCTTTTGCTCCCTACAAGGTTTTTGATGGCCTGGAAGTCATTGTATAGCACCATGCTAGCTGTTAGTTCTTTGATTTCCACAATGCCTTTCTTTATTTAATAGGCCTGAAATATTGATTAACATTTACAGATTCAATTCTGAGAGCTTGCCAGGGGTTACAAAGAGCCAGAGAGAGCTGGTTGTGCCAGTCAAATTTTGAGGTGTAATGAAATCCCCTACTGTGCCTGTCAACTTATCCAGTGTACAGGTCATTTCCCACAAGGTCTGCTGTGTTGAAAGAATCAGTTTTCACTTGAAACATTTCATAGGCAAAGGGAAAATATGTCTCCAGTATTGTATGCTTTCTCCCTTTGTCTAATATTGAATAGGCTCATTGCTTCACACAATTTTGCCCCCAAAGCTTTGTAAGTCAATAGAAGAAGAATGTTTCAGGTGGGCACAAGTCAAGACTCTCAGTGTAAATGCTTTATTACTGTTGTCAAGGAATCTCACAGTAACTAAGGCCAGAGACAGACAAACCTCAAAAAGACTGGAATCTCAGTTCGTTTTAGTTATGTATTGAATGATTCTTTTATTCTTCCAAATATTGCAAAGCTCCCTTTGAAAGATACTTGCATCTCTCTTCCAATGATGCCCTCTCTCTTAATTTGTTCCAAGACCACAATTTTCATTCAAATTCAACATCTCTTACCTATCTCAATCCAAATCAAAATAGAATCTATTTTTTCCATCTAAGTCTTTATCTGATTTTTTGAGGAATTTGTTTTGTTTTGTCTTGTTGTTGTTGTTGGTTGGTTGGCTGGTTGTGGTTTTGGGTTTGGTTTGGGGTTTGTTTGGTTTGTGTCTTTTTTTGGTTGTTTTTTTGTTGCTGTTGGGGTTTTTGTGTTTCTCATAATCAGGATGCTTTTGTTTTCTCGTCTCCTACAGAGAAGAGAGAATGTGCAGCAAAATGTTTTGTTTTCATAGAGTGTCAGGTTTGCTTCTGATATTAAATACTTGGTTTTCAAATTATTATTTTAAAGAAAGATAACTTGTTCTTTGTGTAATGACCTGGTGATCATAAATGGTCTTTTTGATGGTCTGTGATCAAATGCTTTGTGCAGATTAAGAGTAGTCCACAGAACATTAATAATGTTTGCAGGATCTAATTTTAGATCAACTATAACAAAGATTTTTATGTCAGAAAATTTAAGTTGCTGACCCTAATCTCTCATGTGAGGCAATATTATGTCAAGATCAAAATTTCTGGACGGTATAGTAGAAGAGTTTTTGCCTTTTGTTGTCTAACACGGAGGACAGGTATATCCAAACTAATAAAAACTTCTAACATCATATTCTGACCCAAACTCAAAATAATGGTTTTGATTTACAAATTTGCAATTTGCTTTGGTTAATTTCTCTACCACCCTCATTTGTAATGGGGCATTTGGCACAGATTCATGACAGCAGACATGCAGCTCTGATTAAAAAAAAAAATTCTATCTAAACCTTTTTTTCCTATCACCAGGAATAAGCTTCAATGAAACATGTGTACAAGATTCCTTTGACCTGCAATATGCATCTAGTTCTGCTGCTGACAAATTAATCATGGTCTGTATAAACCTTCATATCAGTCATTATACTTAAAATTCTGAATACTTCACTGAGATCAAGATGTCTCAAACAAGAGCTTTGCTGGTAGCATGATCAAGGTTAATATATAAAATTCTAATGATTCACCAGTAATTCCTAAGGGTGGGATCTCATTTAAGACTAAAGCAAGCTACATTTAAGTGTTCATACGTGAGCTGAATATTCAGTTTCCTGATAGGTACAGCCAATAGATACTGCATCCAGAAAACTGTTTAGCTTACCATTCATTAAGAGTGGAATTCAACTGTTTCAGCTTTCTGAAGCTTAAGTAACTAGGCCCTCGGAAATGCCTTAGGCATTCCTACTGGGTGGGTATACGTAACATAAGATTTATGGCAAATATCATTGTGAAAAAGCAGCTAGAAGACAAGCAAGATAATTCTCAAAACCTATAATGACACAAAACCATATTTAGGCAACTGGATGCTGCCCTACATAGCTACTTCAGGGTGAGGTAATAACTTGAGCAACACAGATATCTCTGTTTTCAAAGGCAGACACCATGGAATAATTGAAACATTTACATAGCTTGGACAAGCATGACACAAGCCCTATAGCAGACACACGCCCTACTGAAAATGCAGGTGTGATCCAGGTAGAATGTACAAGGGAACCTCAAATGGCAAGGAACATACTTATTTAGCAGTGTAGATTATCAGAGTTCTAGAACCCATTGACCTTTCAGTACATTTTCATTGAATCACAGAATGGTTTGAGTTGCAAGGTATCTTTAAAGGTAATCCAGTACAACTCTCCGGCCACAAGGTGGGACATCTTCATTTAGGTCAGGTTGCTCAGAGCCCCATCCAAACTGACCTGGAATGCTTCCAGGGATGAAGGGCATCCACCACCTCTTTGGACAACCTGTGGCATTGTTTCACCAGCCTCATCACAAAAAATTTCTTCCTTACATCTAGCTTATGTCTCCCCTCTTTTAATTTAAAACTACTGCCCCTTGTTCTGTCACAACAGGCCTTGCTAAAACCATTGTCCTCATCTTTCAAACAGGTCCTTTTTAAGTAGTGAAAGGCTATAATAATCTGTCTTTCTTTAACAATACCAGGAGCCTTGACACTCAGCAGATGTGTAGATATTTGCAAGTAAACTGTTCTGGGACTTTCATGTTTCATCATGTCAATATAGGTATTGAAATTTCTGAGTACCACATCCAAAGCATTTCAGGATCAGACTTGTAATAAGAAAAAAGAAATGACTAGTGGAGCCCTAATGAAAAGAAGATAGACTCAAATGAAATTGAATTTCAACACAATATCTGTGTCTACCTCCTTATTTGAGTGATCTGGATAACAGCTATTGTCTCCTGGTGTTACTATGCATTGCCTTCTAGTGGTATCTTTCCAGTGTGTCACTGACACCTCTTCCCACACCATTACATACCTAATTCTGTTCCTTCCTGCAGCTTTTCAGTTATGTGCCTCTAGTTCCATCTGCAAAGCTTTACTTTTCAACTATTTTCACAATTTCTGCTTTCTTACATCTTCCCTTGCTTAGGAAAATAAGATCTATTGACTTTAATTAAACTTAACTAGACTCCAGAGCTTGGAATTTTATTTTTGGTTTTGTTTTGAAAATCCTATGATTGCCCTCTAAGTTGATTCTTACTAATTTTATCACTCTACTACCAACATGGATGTAACCTGCTCCAGTTAAATCATTGTCTTTTTAGAGTAACTTTGTAGTATTAAAAGCAAATCTGTAGCACTTTCATCATGTTGACATAACAGCAACCCAAGGTATCCCTGACTGCAAAAATGCTGGGGGCATGAATGCTAACATTTTGCTCTAGGCTAAATTGTAATATAAAAAAAAAAAAAAAAAAAAAAAAAAAAAAGAAAAAAAGAAAAAAAGAAAGGCTTCAGCAGCTGTGATTGACCATATCTGCTGTAAATCAACTATGATGTATTTAAACTACTGCCTTTTAATTAGATATGCACAGGGCTGGGGACATGATCAGGACAAATCTCAGTGACAACTCAGAAATAATGTTGCCATCTGTACTTGCTGGTCTCTGATTGTGACACCTTTCATGAGGGTCTCAATTTTCTGTCTTCCTCGTGCTAGTTACACTTTAAGCTCACTTTGCCTCTCTGCCCTCTAGCAAAATGTTGTGTTGACTTCTTGCTGAAGTTGTGAAAGTCCTCTCTTTTTCTGTGATTTTGACATAATCTTTTAGTAGCCTCCTTCTCCTCTACATTTTCTGCATCTAAACATGGTATTTTCTTGATTAACTGTAAGTAAAACTTAGAGGTGATTTTGGGTTTTGGTTTTGATTTTTTTTTTTAACTTTAAATGTAAATGTAAAATTTAAATTTTAAAGCACAGATCCTTTGGAATTCTGTGGTGGTGGTATGTTCCTACACATAATAAAGGTGCTTTTGAAAGTCTCCCTCTGGGCGCTTCAAATAGCACTTACACTACAGAAACTTAAATGGAAGTGAAAATGTAAAATAAATGTTGAACACCCACAGATTCCTTCAGCTTCAGTAGTTGCTGCAGATGCTTTATCACATCTAGAATTTGAACATTTTTACTCAGTTTGGAAAGGCCAGCACATTTGCAAAAATGAAGTCTCCACCCAGAAGAGTTTTGTGTTTCAATAAATGTGACACCAAGAGAAAAAGTACATGAGAACCTCAGGACACCTGTCTAACTTCAACCTTTCATCTCAAGAGCCCTTCTTTTAATGATTCATGATATATTAATCGACCAGTTTAACACTGACCAATTCCTAAAACAGACACAGGGAAGCTATATCTTCAGGACCAGACACAGCTTGATGCTTCTCTGCTTTTGACTCATGGTCACTATACAATGTGTGAGAGTGTGTGGTGTTTGAAAAATCTACTACACTTTGAGCAGGGGAAAGGTATCCATGCTTTCTTTAAAAGGCCCTCTTGGAGGTTTCCCATTGATCTCCATCAAGTTACATGGAATACTGAATCCTGGAAGAGATTTTGAAATCTCAAACAAGATGTTATGGGTTCATTTCACAAAAATGTCAAGCCATCTACATCTAATTAAGAGCAGACTCTTTAGAAACTTGATCACAATTTAAATTACTTGATGATACACTCTCCCACACAGCTAGAAACCTAGCCTAAGATTTAAAAATTCATGAGTTGTTTTCATGGATTCCTCCCCTTGTTTTGTTGGTAGTGTTTTAGGTTTGTTTGTTTCTTTTGTTGGTGGGTTTTGGTTTTTTTGTTTGTTTGGGTTTTTTTTTTTGGTGACAATCCATATCTAAAAGCATATAAATTTTTGGACATATGTATGTAATTTTTGAAAGCCAAGTAAGAAAACTGAGAGCACTTTGCAAGGTTAAAATGATGCTGGCACAAATCCTAGAAGTCTTCTTCCCTCATGGTAAACCTTTTACTATTTTATAGAAGAAGGAAGAAAAACTTTCCTTGAAGAGGCGTCTTCTAATTTAACACAAATGAAACACACCTTTGGACTAGTTCTTTATTTGTTTTCCTCTTACCTTAACAGATGAATGCACACATTACTGAAATTGTATTAAAGTGTTTTCATTGACAGGAATGTTGGACTTTCTGATATTAAAAGCCTAACCTCCTCGGATACCTGTTCACAAAAAAATGAAGGTCAGAAGCTCAATATTGCTAAGCCAGGAGTTCAGACGTTGCCTAAAGATTAAAAACATGGCTTAAACATAACTTGTAAGGGGCACATTAACTTGTCTTTTGACTTTCTGAGACCCCCAAGAACTTACATTTTCCATGTTTTCCCAGTATCCTAGAGGGCCATGAAACTTAGTTCCTTTGAAATGAAAACTGAGTATCAGAAGTTTATGTTACAAAAAAAAAAAAAAAAAAAAAAGACAAAGACAAATACAATGATGGCCAGGATGAAATCTTGAGAAATCTTGAGATACAACAATGTTATGATCTGAACCTCTGTGCACAGTAATGGTCTCATCTCCTTTATCTCAGAAAAAGGACTGAGGTTTTCTGAGAGAAGATAGTGTCACAAAATAACAAAGAAGCCTTCAAAGCTTATTCTCTTACCTCTTGTGCATTCCTCAAAAGGGGAGCTTTGTGATGTTTCTTTAAGGCTACATCTCTAACAAATTCTGTGGCGAAGGTGATGCTGATGGAACCATGCAATTTTAGCACAAATTATTTCTTCAGAACTAAGTAAAAATTTTAAAAGTCCCCAAATGTCTGCCCCAGTACTAGTCAATATATGAATGTGAATTTTTATTTACATATTTGTTTTACCCAGATATTCCACTGGTTTGAAGGCCATGAGTGTGAAGGTTAGCTGATATTTACCCTTTTTTTGAGAATAATTTACTTTTATTTTTGCTAAAAAATCCCTTACTTTTCCTAAGAACTTATGAAAAATGAAACTTAGAGAAAACTTAGAGAAAAGTTTATATTTTCTTTTATTTCCCTTTTATTATTGAGATTTTTCCTAGCTTCAAGTTACAAAATTTAGGAAAAATAAAAGGGGAAAGAGGAAAGGATTTGAGGCAGAAAATTCTACACCTGTCTTTAAAATTTCATAGCTTCTGTACAGAACTAATTTTGTTCCATCTTTTTCTTCTGTATTTCAGTTTTTTTCTTTCTAATCAAATCTGTAAGTAGCTCTAGCTGCAAGTAGCAAGGCCCAAATTATAGATCATTCATATTGTGTTAGTAATCTGCATTTCTTATTTTGACAAAAGACAGATAAAAGTTGTTTGCTGAAGAAACACGCTAATGTTAATAAGTGAATGAGTTCACTTAAGACTTTCATTTTCTGTATATTCGTTAAGTTTGAAAGATGAATATTATAGCTGAGCAAAATATCTTGTTAATTACATTTTCAGCTCAAATGCAGAGCTTTTTCTAGAGATGCACCAAAAGAAGAAATCAAACATCAGCCTGGAAGGTTAGCGAGGAACTGAAATCCAGTCATTGTGTAGGTCTAGATTTAATCTTTATCACACCACAACTCTCTAAATGCTTGTTGAAAGATCTCTTGGGAGTTCTTATGTTTGTTGTAAAAGACTGGCCATACTTATTCCAGTAAGAGAAAACATTGTCCTCACTGTAAACAAAAAGCAGCTGGACTGAGCTGATGAGCTCCAGTGAGAGCATAGTTTATGCACATTTTGTTGTAGGTAGGCATTTGTGTATTGTCTGCTTCTCCAGTGGAGTTTTGTTTTATCTCGGAGCCAGTACTCTCTGCACCAAGATGCATGCAAATAATCTTCCCATGAGCTCTTGCAAAAACAGAGATTGAAGCACAAATAAAAATAGTCACAAACTTACTAAGCTGCCCTAGAATTGGTCTGGGAACTAGCAAGGACCAAAGAACATCTGGACTGGGCCAATGATGCCCACCAAAGGCTGAGAAAACTCCCTCACTGGAATTTGGGATTGTTTGTTTCCAGGAGACACAGGAGAGCCAAGTCCATCCTAGGAAAAATTTCTTGTCATCTTGTTCATCTTTGGAAATTGAATTGCACAATGTTTCTTGCAGGAAGAAAGAAATAAAACCAAAGTAAAATCTTCCACAGAACAGGTTTACTGTGCATTTGAGGACAATAATAATAATACCACCAACTCAGTTTTCAGTGTCAAGTGAAGTCAGGAAGAAAATTTTCTTCAGTGCCTTCACTGAGTCTATTAGGCCCTCTTTATTATAAAACCTCCTGTATTGCTCACCATGAGAAACATGATTCCAGAGTAACATGTGTGTCAGGTTTGTTCTGGTTTAGCAGCATGAAGATCAAATCTTTAAATTAATGTAGGAACTAGAATAGTGGAAATGGCTCAAAGTTTATGCGTGTGGAATGTAAATCTTGATGTATTTTTGCTTTGTTTGGATGTATGTGGATCTGCTAAAAACTTGAGTTAGCCTCATTCCAGTCTCACCTGACCTCTTAAAATCATTATCCGTTATCTGTAGAAGGAGATTTGTACAATTACTTCCCTAGCTTTCATGCCCTGGTTAAATGCCAAAAGATTGGTAAGATGAATCTGTACATCTTTGTTCATGCTAAGTAATATTTTGAAATTATTAATGTTTAAAAAAAAAAAATCCTCATAGAGACAGGTTTTTCCAGTGGTCCACACAACTACTCCAGAGGGCACATTTGATCACCAAACAGTCCACTGACCATAAGGAAGATTATGTTCTGATTTCTAGACAAAGTGAAATCCTCTTGTTTAAGCACTGTAAATGCCTTCCAGTGCAATCACTTGTTAGGCAAATCAAGTAAAGTTGTAGTATTTAGTTTTAAAGAATTATTTTTAAACTTCTATTTTATGGGTTCAATCTAATATGAAAGTATTTCAAGATGAAGGCATTTAGATTTTGAGGAATAAAACAAAGAGATAAAGCACCAGCATATGTGAGCTACATTTACCCTGAGGGATTTACCATAAAGTTCAGTTTATTTTTTATTACATCATTCTGTCAGCTGTGAATAGGAAAAATGACCATATTGGGATTGTCTCTGAGAACTACCATTTGTATCTTTTGATGCATGTGGGAGAGGGAGTATCGGGAAATGTATCAGCATCTGTGCTCCTGCACACAGGCACATAGAACCAGAGAACTCTCAGTTCCATTCCATTTGGAAGTCAAGAAGGAAAAAATCAGTTAAGACAACTTCTTCTTTTTTTTTTTATTTTCACTTTTTTTCAGGGAAATGATGGAAGGAGTGAGGTTGGGAAGAAGGAAAAGGAAGATGGAAAGGGAAGAAGAGGAGAATGTAGGCAAGCTGTCAGGCAAGTATGCAGAAAGAAGGGACAATAATAGAAAAGAAACAAACACCCCCACCCCCACCCCACCCCTCAACAAACACAGAGAAATAGAAGGGGGTGGGAAATGGATACAAACCTGAACATAGAAGTTTTCACTTCAACATGAGGAGAAACTTCTTTACAGTGAGGGTGACAGACCCCTGGACCAGGTTGCCCAGAGAGGTTGTGGAGTCTCCTTCTCTGGAGACTTTCAAAAGCTGCCTGGAGGCATTCCTGTGTGGACTGCCTTACATTATCCTGCTTTTGGCAGGATGGTTGGACTTGATGATCTCTGGAGGTCCCTTCCAACCTCTAACAATCTGTGATTTGGGGGGGAGGGGGGGAGGGGAAAAAAAAAGTGTGACAGAAAGCATAGTAAAACAAGGAAAACAAGACCAAAAGTTAGAGGGGAAGGAAGGATAGAAAGAATTTGGAAGAGATTTGGAAGGAAGGAATATGGAAGGAAGGAAGAAAGAAAAGAATGAAAGGAATGAAAGGAATGAAAATAAAAAATAAAGGGAAGGGAAGGGAAGGGAAGGGAAGGGAAGGGAAGGGAAGGGAAGGGAAGGGAAGGGAAGGGAAGGGAAGGGAAGGGAAGGGAAGGGAAGGGAAGGGAAGGGAAGGGAAGGGAAGGGAAGGGAAGGGAAGGGAAG
Organism: Dryobates pubescens; assembly: GCF_014839835.1. Lineage (NCBI taxonomy): Eukaryota > Metazoa > Chordata > Aves > Piciformes > Picidae > Dryobates > Dryobates pubescens. Next base: position 115,177,044 of record NC_071657.1, on the reverse strand, counting down.
GGAAGGGAAGGGAAGGGAAGGGAAGGGAAGGGAAGGGAAGGGAAGGGAAGGGAAGGGAAGGGAAGGGAGGAAGGAAGGAAGGAAGGAAGGAAGGAAGGAAGGAAGGAAGGAAGGAAGGAAGGAAGGAAGGAAGGAAGGAAGGAAGGAAGGAAGGAAGGAAGGAAGGAAGGAAGGAAGGAAGGAAAAAGAAAAAAAAAAGAAAAAGAAAGGAAGGAAGGAAGAAAAGAAGGAAGGAAAACATAAGGAGATCAAAGGTTGAGTTCTTTCTAACATATTTGCCTGGAGACGTACACACAGGTATGTTTGATGAGCAGACACAATTTAAAATGACCTTCTACAAATGTCCTAGTTCACAAATCAAGAAAAAAATCCATCACTTTAAATGTCTGGAAAAGTTCATTATGCTCTCCCTTGTCTCTGTGGAGCATCTTTAAGCAAAAGCATGGTAAATAATATATCAATTTTTTATCGCCACCTATGAGTGAAAGTATAGAACTGCAAATTATTATTCTGTGCATGATAGAAGAAAGATTTGTCATGATTGTCATTCAATTAATTCAAGGTGTTTATACTTAGATCAGAGATTAAACCAACTATAATATTGCATTCCTAAAGGAAACAATATATGTAGAGCTAGTAATTTATTTGGGTTTACTCATACCATAAATTTTGAGATTTATTTCAGCAGTTCTACTGTCTCAATTGAAACCAAAATGTGGGTGCTCTATAGCAAAGACAGAGGCAAGCCTCTGTTTTGGACAGTGCATGGCATATGGAAACAAGAGAAATCTCAGACTCTTGTACCCACATTGTATTGTACTATGAAGTCTGAGATGCATGTAGAATCTTAAATACAACTGGTGCAAAAGGGGAGAAGGGAATAGGATATAAATGTGGACAATGATTTTCGAAAATCAACAATAGAATGACAGTAACATGCCAGACAATTTAAGTGAATGTAAAACTGTGAAATAAAGAGTGGTTGAACAATGGAGATGAGCAGGGACTGGAGATGGGACAGGATGTGCAAGACCACAGAATCACATAGGATCACAGAACTGGTAGGGTTGGAAGGGACCTCTAGGATTATTTAGTTCCAACGTCCCCTGCCATGGGTAGGGACACCTTCCACTAGATCATGTTTCTCAGAGCCACATACAGCCTGGCCTTAAAAACCTCCAGGGATGGGGCTTCTACCACCTCCCTGAGCAACTCTTTCCAGTGTCTCACCACCCTCATGGTGAAGAACTTCTTCCAAAGGTCTAATCTAAATCTACCCTCCTCTAGCTTGGATCCATTCCTTCTAGTCCTATCACCACCTGACACCCTAAAAAGTCCCTCAGAAGCTTTCTTGTAGGCCCCCTTCAGATACTGGAAGGCCACAATAAGGTCTCCTTCGAGCCTTCTCTTCTCCAAAGTGAACAACCCCAACTCTCTCAGCCTGTCCTCATAGGAGAGGTGCTCCAGGACTGGGAAGGAACTGAGTATGACTGATAAAACTATATGGTTTGTAAAGTCACAGGGTAGAAATGAGTGAATCCATGAGACAGCAGCAGCAGTACTTGAGGAAGAGAAAGGCAAAATGAAGACTGCACAGAATGTGTTGCCATACTACTTTAGGATTCAGGACACCTGGTTGTCATGTTTATCAGAACTTCAAGTTTTCTTATGTGATTGGGAAAAAAAAATCAGTCTAGAAATAAGTGGAAAAAAGGAAAATAACTATGGGTCCGACTCATGGAAAGAGTCCTGGTGGGATTCATTAAATGAAAGAAACATTACAGCAGAGAGATCGCTGAGCTAGTCTCCCCAAGCTCCTGCATAGTCATAGAGGAAAAACAGAGGTAGGGTGTGAATCATCTGTGTACATTTTGTTAGATGACTTGCATTTGAAAAGTGCTTATTTTTCTCTATTGTCTATGGAGTCAAGGATGACTAGCTCACATGGAAACTCCTGAACTAGTCATTCAGCCACCTTCTTTTATGAATGGAGAGAAATAGGCACTTCCAGTATGTGATTCATTCCACCTATCCCAAACACTTTTCTTCTGGAATTGCCTTTTATTTCTTTAAAGAATAAGTGTGTAGTACCCAAATAAGTAACAGATGTTAATTACTTGCATTTCCAAATCTAAATTTAGGTGAAATGAATCCTGTTCATGAAATGTGAATTCCCAATGGATTCCTTCCTACAGGACATTTTGTTGACCAAGGTCTAGAAATTAGTAAGGCGGAAAGTTTGCATTACGGCTCCTTGTTCTGCTCTTTCTCCCACCTGCTTTAGGTAGGTTGTCATCTAACATAGTGCAGCTCTCAGATGCACACCACCCTCTCTGAATCATGTAGAAACAATGTCACCAGTGAGGCTCTAGTACACAGTGCCCCTGTGCTTTAGCTCTTGATGGCAGGATGATTTCACAGTAAGGGTTAATACATGGAAGCTGCTCGTAGGAGGGGAAGAAGATACAAAGATTACAGCAGAAGTCATGAATATATGCCACAGTATAAAATATTGAGGAGACTATGGAAGGAAGATAGTGAAGTTGAAGCTAAAAAAACTAGAAGCATTAAAATAATTGCTACAATATTGTATTAGACATATAGCAAATTCTGAAGGAGATCTTCCTAGGCCTGTGTTAAGTGTTGTGAAATGTCTGTGCGCTCCTCAGCAGGGCACAGAAGAACTCTTATGAAAGTTGGATACTCCTTGCTTATACAGTGTTTAAAGGGATTTTTATTTAAGCTCATTACCACTAAGAATATAGATAAAGCTTCCAAAAGGCAAAAAGGGGGCTTTCTATTAGGCCTAAGAGAAATTAATACTTCAGATATTTTTGTTATTCTTTGCATTATTTGAATGGAAATGTGTTATATTAAGTGATACATACTGCATGAATCTCAGAGTGGTTGAAATTTGAAGGCACCTCTGGAGGAGAACTGGTCCAAGCCCACTGCTCAAAAAAGGCCTCCTGGAGCCTGTTATCCAGGACCATGTCCAGATGGCTTTTTTCAGTATCTCCAAGATGGGAGACTCTACAAACTCTCTGGACAACCTCTTCCAGGGCTTGGTCATCCCACAGTTAAAAAAAACCCAACATTTCTTTATGTCCAGAGGAAACCTCTGTGTTTGGGTTTATGCCCATTGCCTCTGTTCACCAAATGCCAAGTACACTCTCCAAAACAAATACACTTCTTCAGATGATGGTTTTCTTTTCAGAGGAAATACGTGCTTTATCTGAAGGATTTATTTTTCTTGCATTAAGTATTTCATATGAAATTAATATTTATCACAAGATAACAAATATTCCCAAAATGTTAAGGAAAAGTGCATTTTTGCAAAGCCTGTGTGGAGTGTATGAAATATTTATAATTTCATATTGATTTTGGCAGTAAGCCTGGTAAATGTTTTAATTAAAGCATTCCACCAAAAGAAAGATCAGATGAGGTAAAGAATAAAAGTTTTTTGAAGCTTTTTTTTAGCTCAGCTTTTTTTTTAACCCAATTTTTATTGATCCATACTTCTACTGATCAGTTGTGAAAGATATGTGTCAGATTATAAGAGCTGGAAGAAACAAGCAAAAGAAGAAAGCCTGGTGCATTCTCCAGATGTTCATTTTTAAATGCTGGAGAAACATATTTGGCATTTTAACTTAATAAATCATTTAAACATCAGTGGTTTAGTTTTTTATCACTTGATGATCAGTTAAGATGTTTAGGAATTTACCATGTAAGATTGAGAGCATTTTCAGAGGTCCAGGACACATACCCTGTGAGACAAAAGCTCTCAAACTGGACAATCAAGAATTTATCATTTCATCAGTTATTTGCAGAACTGAAAGAACAAATAATGTCTGTTACTTAAAACAAATCTCTTTTGTCATGAATTATACTATTTACAATTACAATTTGTGCAAGTCTCAAAGTAATTCTGCTGCACTGGAGATATAATGGAATATATTTTAATTTGAGTGAAAAGATGTTAAAGATACAATAAGAGACTTTGACAGATTTCCCAGAGTGGAAGAAATTTAACTATGCAGATCCTACAGGCAAAAAAATAATGGTTCTCAGTGATCTGTTTAATACACTTCAATTCAGCAAATACAGCTTTACCACTACTCCAGGTAAATTAAAAGGAATATTTTAAATAATTACTCTAAAGTCTAAGGTGGTTGTCCTGAGATTTTTGAAGATGAACTAGAATAAGGGAAAACTCACTTATGATAGATGTGATGTCAACAAAGTCTTAAGGGAAGAAATGAAAATTCACATTATTTTGCATGAACAGGATAATTTTTAGACATTTTAAATAGTTAAAATTACTCTGACTATTCACACTACCTTTTTATTCTTTTAGTATCTGTATACAGTGTTAGTGTAGATATATGTTGTATGAAGTATTTGCTGTGAGTTGTATTTAAATCTGTAATTGAACAAGTTAAAACAAAATAATAATAATAATAAAGAGGTCTGAAACTCAATCTCAAAATGCAGTTTGGAGATTCTAGTGTTTCTTTGTTTAGCACAGTGCCAAAAAAAAAAAAACAACCCTAAGTATAAAGAGGAAAATAGTCTTAAAAACTGGACACAAAACAGTAAAAAATTGCTTTAACCAATTTAAAGCTGGGTACTCAGTGGGTACTAATTGGTTGAATTGACTATCCAAGCTGAGGGCTAGCTTGCAGTCTTTAGAACCCCTTAGAATTAAGTATAAAACTATGATCAAGCTGAGAATCCATGGTGCCAAGGATAAATTATCAAAATCATTAGACTTCCATTTTTAAAATGATTCAGGGTCAGATTTTCAGAGGTGGTTATACGGCTACAGCAGCATATTCCTGTTAACTAGAATCTTTAAAACCCTCACAGTTCGTAAGCCCTGTGAAAATGCTCATGTCCTTAATTTTCTTCTCAACACAAATGATACAGAAACATCTAATTGTCTTTGTTAATGGAACTTAGTCACTTAGAAACTTTAGGTTCCTTTGAAATATCACTTCAGACTCTCAGCTGATATGAATTTAATGATGTGATGTCACTGATGGTCATGTGGCTCAAAATTCGCTTGATTATTCCAGCACACCCAGCTTCAGAAGTACTATTACACAACGGTCAGTTTATATTTAGTTGTCATGGACTGAATTGAACCTGCTGCTGTTATTCATACCATGCTGCAGTCATGCCAGCTTCAAAAAAAAGAAAATGCTAACTAAAGCAAAGTATTTGAGGTCTTGAAGTTCAGATTAAAACATGGGTGGCTTCCTGTTCCAGTTGCTGCTTCTGGGTTCCAGGTTTTTGTGTGTGGGCTCTTTTCTGCAGGCATGGTGGCAGGATGGGTCGGGTAGCTGCTGGCTTTGGTTTATGCTGTTCTTTTCTTCTTGTTCTTCTGCAAATAGGCTAAGATAAGCTAATCATGCATTGTATTATTAGATTAATTAGATTATTAGCTAAAGTAATTATGTTTTGCAGTCATAATATCTTGTGTTATATTAAACTCTTACCTCTTTATCTCAACCCTGCATTTTGTGTGTTACTTTTCCCCTCACCTTTGTATTGGGGGAGCAGGCAGGTTAGCCCATGCTCTAAATCATTATGTTTAATAAAAGATTACCTTCTACTTCTTGTAATCTAGAAAATAGTCTGAAAATGTAAAACAGTACTTAAAGCTAGATGGAAAAGAAATATAATGAGTTCTGTGATTATTCTATACTTTAAAAATTGTGGCTTTTTTACACTAGGCATTGTTTTCCAAGAAGGGGACAGACTCAGCATTTGTCAAAGGCTGAGGTTATCACCACTGAGATCTCCTGACATGTGAAAAAGAAACCCACAGGTTGTTCTTAGAGTGAATACCAACGAGATCAGCATTACTGTGTCAATAAGTAGTACAGAGCATATCAGATGGAGTGCCTGTATGCTATAAATACCTTGAAATCAGCAGAAATGTCATTCCAAAAAAGGGAGACCCACTTTTGCATAACTGAAATAAACAATTCTATGTGAATAGCCCAAAGGGAGTGATGGGTTACAAAACCATCTTTCTCTGCTGCTTTCTCTTGGCTTTTCAGCTGTCTGCTATTTTCACTCTCTCTTTTTCTTTCTCAGTCCTGACTCAGTTAGGCAACTTGCTTATTAAGTAAACAGCCTTCAGAGCAACTTGTTTGAGGCATACAATTCCACTAAGTAAAAATACAGAATGAGAAACCCTTGAGAAGCAGTGATCAGAGATCTAAGAATACAAATGAACAAATGCATTTTCTGATTTAAATATGTTATTGTTATTAGCATTATTATTCATCTTCCAGTAGCTTCAGAACAAATGTCTCACTGCAGTAGATTTTCATAGGCATAAACATTCATTCTGCCCTAAATAACTTCCAGTGTAATTGAATGTTAGTAATATAAAACACTTATCAGTAAATGAGACTGACTCATACAAAGAGCCAACCCACTGCATGACAGGTGGGTTCCAACCTTTTTTTTAAATTCGAAAAGCATTCTTTGTGTTGATATTGGGAATTCTCAAAGGAAGGTTGTTTTTTAAAATGATCCCCTGCAGTGATGGCTGCAAAAAACCCTTGTCTTTTCTCCATTCAGCATTCAGCTTAATGATCCTGTTTCATAGTTGTCTTCAAAACTTTATGTACAAGGGGATGGAAGGGCTGAAAAGTGCTCTGACTTCCTATATGAAGACCCTTATTGCTGCACAGTGTGAGATGGGAACAGCACTGGGACTGTGGTTCCCGCAGCAGGCAAACAAAGCTTCCTACACTCAGCTCTCATCCCATATCATCCTTCTTTGTCAGAGCTCAGTGCAGGAATCTGCTGTCTTTGCCACTCAAAGTTAACACCTAATTTTGTCCAAGGCCTGAAAAACACTTTGGAAACAGAAAACATTTGAAAACATGCCTGGAGCATTACTTTGGAAACAAGCAGACGCACAATATCCCTGTGAGGCAGAACAATGCTATTATACTAATTTCACAGATGGATAAACTTGAATGCAGTAAGGTAAAGGGCTAGATCCTGTTTGGTGTTGTGCTTTGATATTTTAGAGGATTAAGCAGTACAGAGCCTTTTTCCCCTACCAGGAAAGCTGAAAAACAATCTATACAAGGAAATACAAGAGGTGTGCAACTATAAATGCATTTATTCATACAACATATCCATGGAAAAGTGTGGTTTGCCAGCTGGAGAACACACTCATGTTTTGTGCTGAGGTACACAGGTAACAAAGACCCTAATGCACACGTTCCCAACAAGCACACCTCTTCTTTTTCAAACATCAGTAAAATGAGCCCCATCTGCCTCACAGCCTCTTTTCTTCCATGTTGTCCAAGCTGGCATGAATCCAAAGCAGATGTTTCCTCTGCTCCGGTCCTTTCACCCTCACCTCACCAGCAGAATAATTTTGCTCAAGTGCACAGAGAGCACCCAGATGTCCTCACGGTCATGCTCAGATCTCCATGCAACCCCTGAATATTAACACCGATCTTATCAACTGTTGCCTGGAAGAGACTGAACTTTGGCAGGCTAAAGGATCTTTTTGCATCTGCCAGGCAACAGGATTGCTGAGTTTGATCCCACTCTTTCACTTAGCACAACATGAAATTTTTAATTGTCTAGTTGGGAAAGGGTGGCAGCTGACAATTGTTTTGTTCAGACTCACAGAGCTGATAATGCTCTGTTCATGAAACTGAGGCTGTTAATGATTTGTGAGCTGATATTTCCACACACTTGGTTGTGCACAGTATACTTCATAATTTGAGCTTGTCATTTTCATTTTTGGGGGGGAGAGGGAGGAAGCCAACAAAACCTCTCTTTTTTTCATGGTAGACTTCTCTATAAATGTATAATTAGATCCTGATGTTCCCTGTGATTTGTGCCTTATTCAGGCCATTGAAAGCCTCTTTTAATACATTTTCATAAAGTATTTTCTCTGTGGGGAAAAAAATAAAGTAATTTTTCAATGCAACACACTAGGGGTACTGTTTGTTGCATGTGAATACTTTACATGCATATAAGATCCTTCAAAGAGTGACTACAGCATAGGGAATCTATGACCATCCCTGTCCTGGAAACTGCTTTGAGAGGATCACTGCAAATGGCTGGTCACTTCACTGTATGGAAGCGTCTTTCTAGCCATCTCTGGTCCTCAGCACAGAGATGGTAGAAGTCTACTAGAAGGAGCCTTCCACATTCAACAAGGCATTAATAATGAGAACTTCAATGAAATATAAGGACAGTTTGCAAAACTATACTGAAATAAACTATTCCAAATCATGTATCACCCAACTGCTGTGACTTTGGCTACTTGAATGAAACAGCTGAAATATAAAATACTTTCTGTACCATAGCAGGCTTTAAAGACTCGGTTTATCATATATTATTGCATTTAAAGAATGTCTTCTTCTTAGTATTGCAGGCCTAAATGTTAAAAATAGTCTACTGGTTTTAGGTCTTTGCATTTTTTAGATCACTTTGAAGTCCTGTTCTCTGAAAAGCAGAATATCTTTGAGTGTCCAAATTGTTAACAATTATAAATGTCTTTTCTATAATTACATTATAAGCAACTGCAACCAGAATTGCCTTAAAAGATATATTATCTAAACAGTCTGTGAAACAATCATTCTTAGAAGAGGATCTATGCCAAAATGATCAGATTCACACTTTTATTCCATGAGTGCAGAACTGAGGCAAAGGAAAGCTCAGAGTCTGTCTAAGGTTTACATCTGGTAGTGTCAGGGAATTAGATACAAAAGGTGATTTCAGATGCCAAAGCAAAGAGCATGAAAATCTATGTATTATATTTTATATATATTCACACACATGTATATATATAATCATACAGGAGTATATCATGTTTAGTCATTTTATGTGTGAATAAAATTTTAATTTGCACCCACACCTGTGATGTAATAAATACAGAAAAGTTGCCATCTGTAAGTCAGCCAGTCATAAAGGCAAGGCTCATTGCAATCACTTAATAGCATACATACCTGACTTCCCAGTCTTTCTAGAGTATAAACACTTGACATAATAGAAAGGAAGAGATTTTTCTCAGTGGCATTAAGCATGTTAGGTGTAGGCTCGTTACCTGACAAAATTGGGAGTTTCAATTTTTTTAAGCTTTAAGTATTTTCCTTTTCCTAAGCCACTTTTCAAACCACAAGGCTACAAATTGGGATGAGGTTGAACAAAGAGGCTGACAGTCATAATGTCAGCCTGGGAGAGAGGGAACAGAATTATTACCCTTGATAATGAAATAATTCCTGCGTTACAACTAATAATTGCCTTTTATGAAAGACTGTTATGAATATGAGACTGAGGTTAAAATGTGTGTGTGTGGTTTGGGGTCAACTATGCAGAGAACAATCACAGAGCATATATAGGTGCACATACATCTCCCCTGGTTTAGGACCCAAACGAGGATCTTCTTAGGTCTTACAAAAATTACTTGCCAGAAGTAATCCAAACCCAGTGAGAACTTGTCCTCAGGCCTACAAAATTGTTCATATTTACATATCTGTTTAGCCTCAGTGATATTTCTCCTTCCTTATGTTCTGAAAGTAAAAAAAAATGAAAGAAAAAAAAAATCAGTATACTAAGATCTGTTCCATAGACATGAACAATGTCCATGGTACATATTCTGAAACTTGTGTGACCATCATTATCATTACCAAATCTGTACTAAATGCATGACTGATGCTCCCTTCTCTGTCAATTTTATGCTTTTGGAAATCAATCATGCAAACAGCATTCAGATGATTTGATTTAGAAAATCTGATCTGCCCTATTGTAGATGTAATCTAAAGAGTGGTTTAAAAGTCATAAGGACTATAATCCTCATTTATAAATTAAAATATTTCATTACATAGATGCAGTTAAATATTTTTGACACTTAATTCTTCCTAAATTTGTCTCAGTTACAAAAAGCACTGAAAAATGCCAGAACAATTTCCCAAAGTATTACAGCTAAACCAGCATTTATTGTGACTGTTACATAATAAGGAAACATAGAGAACATTATATCAATTTAATAAATTCAGATTTATCTCACCTAGTTGTTATCCATTTTAAAGTTAGACCTTAGCTATCTCAGGTTTCTCAACAACCAGAGGAGAGAAAGACATCTCTTGAGTGTGATTCATCCCTCCTATCTTAAATACCTATCAAACTTAGGAAGTTGATGCAATTTCTCCTAACTGTTAAAAAACTATGTTTTATTTCTAATCTGAATCTGCCCACTTTCAGCTTCCAACTATTGGATCCTGACATGTTAGATTAGTGAGCTGTTTGCTGTAAAAAATATCTTCTCGTTGTGCATGGAAAGTGCAAGTAATCTACTCTTCAAAGAAGTAGATAGATGGAGATTTGTAGTTTCCCACTATATGACATTCCAGTTGCTCTTCAAATAAGTCTTGAGATGTAATATTTCTTATTACCCCAGATGACACAGCTGGGAAAAAACAGACAAGTTTCTGGGCACATAAGCTCTTCCTCAGGTCTCACTGAGTTCAAAGCTCCTGAATGAAAAGCAGATTTATTTTCAGTTTTGAAAAGCCATTTAACTTGACAAATTAGAGCTTTGCAAGGGAAGAAGCACTTCTTACACATAATTGGCACTCTAAGGTTTTAATTCAACAAAAAGCATCACAATAGAGAGTCAATTTGTCTTCTGTTGCCAGGAGTCTCTTCCCAGTATGTGCACAGTAAATTCTGCACATAAATGTGATGATTTAAGATCACACTTCTGAAGTCTGTAGGAATCAGAGGGATTGTTTCCACTAAATGACTTTCATTTAGACCTTTTGGTTCAACTTTCTGTACTCATACTGGATGAAAACTTTCATGGACATTGAACAGTAGTCATTAGGAAGCCATGGCGTGCTCGTAGGAATAAAGTTCACACAAATGGTAAGAGAAAGCACATTGTTAATTTGCATTTTACTTTAAAAGTTAAAGTGTATTCTGGAAACCCATGACCCTATTATCAAAGGCTAGAAGAAGATAATGAGATTCTAAATAAGGCTCTGAATAAATGAAGGTTTTCTCTCAATTATGAATGGATACATGCTTACTATTATAGAGGTGTTCTCATGTCACTTTTCTGAGGTCTTTGTCAAAACTTTCACTTTGTCAGATGAAGGTCGAGGGAACATTTTTATTTTCACAATTACAAGATCGCTATGAAAAAGGTTCCTAATAAAAAATAAATCCAATCCCTTAGTCAATTGATTCCAACAACTAGAGGGAAGGACTTTGGAACACACGACATTTTTGCCCTCTTGGAAAGATAAAGTGTTACTTCATCCTTACTTTCCAGTCAGATGCCCAGATAATGGATTAAGTTAAAAGATGTCCCAGGTTCCAAGAAATTAACAGGCAAAAGAAAGATATTTGAATCTGAAAAAAGAAAGAAAAGAAAGAAAGAAAGAAAGAAAGAAAGAAAGAAAAGCCAGCCTTTATGTTTAATCACAAACAGAAAATGTTTTCTGAAAAATTCTTCAGTCTGTTTATCCTTTATTCTTTTATTGCCTAGATCTTGCAACTTGATTTTAATGCAAAACCAGCTATTTCAGTAACCCACACAGTAAAATAACATTGTAATGGTAGCAATCTTTCCAATATAAACCTTAGAAGATATTCCATAGGTTTTCCCTAAATCAGAAGAATAACGATAAACAGAAGCAATATGTTATTGTTGATGTAATTACAGTAATTAATGTATTGTTCACAGGAAAAAATGTTATAAGTGATTCAGTCTACTAGTTAATTCTTCTGGACAATACCTAGTTCCTGATGCTTCACAAAGTACCAATTACTTTATCAATAACCTTTACAAATATGCTGTAAACAAAAAATTTGAATATTAAGCAGGAATGTCATTCCGTCCCTATATGCTTCTCTAAAGCACAAGATCTCTTTCCTATTTTGTCATTGCATAAATAATATCATCGGCATTGCTTCATTATTTCTTGAATCTACATTGAGTTTTTCCTAGGACATGGCAGCTGAGATATGTTTGATTCTCATTACTTGTCCTGATACTTTGTCACCAAGATAATGTAATTAGGACTTTTCCTGTCTGGTGGTCTGTGTGTGTCCCCTGAATGATTTATTTTATTTCAAGATGGATCAGTTTCAACATTCTTCCTGGTGAAGAGTTCCACAAACCGCAGGTGTGACTCAAATCAGAGGCCAGTCACAATTTGGTATATCTAATATTTCTTTGAACCAGCTCTCCAGTGGAATTCTTGTGTTATTTTGCAAATAGTTGCAAATGGAAATTTGCTGTTGGATTAAAATACAAATTTATAAGCTTCTTATGATCTATCCCTGCTATGAATAAGAGTTGTGCTGAAAAATCCAACAATTCGTATTATACACAATAGACATCTTTCCACCTGAATGCTTTTATTTTTTTCTTGTTCATATAAGGCAAACAAGAAAGCTTCTCCTGAGTTAGAAACAAGGCTAACCCCTTTAAATCCACCAATTTGAAGAGAGAAAGACTGAGCAATTCATTTTCTATTCATTTTTATTTAAAACTGTAACATTTATACCTCTGATGAAATGTACAGTTTTGTTTCATTGGCAGTCACAAAGGCCTTTTGTGCTTCTACCTTATTCTTTTTATTCATGTATCTTTCTTTTTGAAAGCTAACAAGTGACAGATTTTTAAACTGTCTCAAGTCTTTTAGAACTCCTACACCTTCAAGAACTTCAGTCACTTAAAGCTGTATAAAAAGGGAACTGTGATAGATATTTTAAGTGTACTTTTGCAACTTGAATTTCTGATTTTCAATAAAAATCTCATTCTAGAATCAAAATTAGTTTGGCTGAATATAGTTCCTCTGTATAGGTGAGACTACTTAACTGCATTTTTTATTTCAATATATGAAAACAAAATCAAAAGCAAATCCAGACTTTGCTTATTCACACTAATTCTTGGAATCGAAACCCAGATTTCTATATGGTCATTATGAGACACATATTTTATTTCTTTCTACTGTGGCTGAATAACAAGTCTCATGGGCCTTTTGTGACATTTGGATTGTATCTGCAATACATTCGATTGGAATTATCCTTTTGACTTGGATAGGATCAAAATTAAGCTATTAGGGGAACAAATAACATAGAGGTTTAGTTTGCAACAATATGTGATCGCCATTACTCAAAGAAAACCCTCCAACTTACATGATATCTGAGGAAAGTGGTTTTAAATCCCTGGAGTGTCATATTTTTACCATGGATATTCATGCAATTATTCATGTTCTGTCAGATATATAGTGACCTTCACAGCATTTTTGCCACTTGTGGTAATTTTTTGTCTATTATACCTGATGCCACAAAGACAAGACCTTGGTTTTCCTAGGAATGCTCCAAATACTGAGGCAATTTCCAATTCAACAGAAGAGAAGATGAATACACAGAGGTGAAGTGATTTGCCTGTGGTCTCAGGAGGTGTGACTTGAACACATGAAATGTAGAGATAGGAGGGAAATGGTAATACCTATTTTGGAGGTCAGGGCCAACATATGCTTCACTCCTGTAATCTTCACTACATAAAGGGACCAGAAGAGATAAAAAGTATCTTTTAAAAGCTGGCTAGGTTAACCATAGAGTTTTGAAGACACTAGCAATAGTAATCTACTCCAGATAATGACGATGGAAGGAGGGAAAGAATATACAGAAGAAAAAGAGAAATTTCTAGTGTGAAAAGCTGTCTGTATCACAGAGCGAGAAGTTCAGACAAAACTGAGTTAGACATACAAAACAGCTCCAAATAAATCTGGTAATTTCACAACTAACACAATAATAGAACAAATCTCACCCACCATAAACCAAAACCACACCTGTGAAACAGGTATGTGTTTGTTTGTTTGTGTTTGGCTTTGGGTTTGGTTTGGGGTTTTTCACGTGTTCGTTTGTTTTCCAGTATGATACTGACACTATATTCTGTAATAATTTCTAACAGATTAGATTTTTGTAAATAATTCTACATGTGCAAGAAAAGCATTTCATATTCTTCTGATCCGAATTATACACTAACTGCAGAACTACTGTTTTTTCATTTGGAAAATATCTCCTTTAAATATTTAGAAAAAATACCTATAAACAACATGCAGTTTTAATTACAATTTATACGCTTGCATTTTAATTGCCTTTTAAACTAATTTAGCTTGTTCTTAAAGTTAATTAAACTCATTGGGGGGAAAATGTTCCTTAATTCAGTTGTGAAAATGGAGCAGATGTAGAGATGTATTTGTGATTGTGGTTATCAGTCTGAACTTACAAGAATCCTTTTTATCTCAAAGTCTTTAATAGACCTTTAAAATGTTTCCCATAGGAGCAAGATGCCCTGTGCATTCCCTGTGTACTTCCAGCACAAAAACTATATGTGCACAGCATATCCTTTCTTAATTAGTTTGCCCCATCTAAAATCTATTGAAGCTGGATATAGAGGAGGATGCACCAATGTCTGTATTGTTGGAACTTTAGCCTTTGAGTACTATTCACTCTGAGCTTACAAGCATTTAAATAATTCAAATTCAAAAGCAGGGCTTGATGTGAACAATTCTGACTTTTACAATGAGCTTCTGCGAGGCCTGTGAGCATTTTGGCAGTGAGTAGAGGGAAAGCACATTCTTCAGAGAGGAAAACATTAGAAATATGTATCAGTTGAATTAAAGATCACTGTGGCACCTGCAGTTCAATCCTTGGCATAACTTTGAAGTGGTCAACTTGATGCTCACAGAAGTTCTATTGCAGAACTCATTGTGTGCTGGCTGTGATGTCCACAAAGTCCAGAGCTCTGAGTAGATGGTCCATGCTGAGCTCAATATTAAACTATTTGTTTACAGCTGGTTCAGGTTGCTCTACTCCAGGCATAATTAGAGCTATCAACTCTGAAAATGGAATTATTTGTAGTAGTATGATGTACATAGTAGTAATAACCAATGAAGAAACTCATAGCCCATTTTCCCTAAAGTGACCTATTCATAATATTTTTCTGAAAGACTTTTGCTGCTGTTCTATCTAAAGCAAACAGTAGCTCTCCAGTCTGTCATGAAAATGGCCCAGTGAAGATTTCTAGTAACAGTGATAGCATCTGGTACGTACTAAACGCATAAAGTATTGAAGACAATTGATCTTTTGATAGATACAGAACATTAAAACCATAAAATAAATTCAAGCCTTCAAAAAGTCCACTAAAATGATCAGAAGTGACTGCCCCACAATGCTTACAAGAACAGATCTTGGGTGATGTTTAGCCAACATAAGAAAACAAAGAAGGATTTATCAAGAGGGCTGAGAGAGAACAATATCCAGTGTGTCAGAATGGAGTTCTAGGTACTTAGTTATTCAAAAAATGAAGAAAAAAAAAATAAAGGAAAGAAAAAGAAAGAAAGAAAAAAAAAAAAGAAAAAAGAAAAACAAACCAACACACAACAAACCAAACACCAAACCCTTTTATGCTCACTGTATCCAGCATCCGTGGGTCAGTGATTCTGAGGTCACTGACATAGCCTTACGAGTTTTAAAAAGAAAGCCTCAGTTAGCCTATGCTTCTGTTATTGCAGCAGAAACAAGCTCGCTGCTGGTTTGTTAACTTGTTTTGATTCTGCTCTACTCTTGTTTCATTGACGTACACAAGGCTGACATCCAGAGACACTCTTCTTGGGCAGCCATGTGTATCAGGCCCGGTGCGCTCACTGTCAGCTTGATAGGACTACTAAATGACTGTGCGCTGATCCAGAAGCAACTATTCCTCATACTGTGCAACTTGTTGGAGCTTTTATGCAAACTATATAGTGTGTGACAGCTACTTTTGTGCATGTGTAGCTACTCATTATATACACATTTAAATTCCTTTGCAGTAGAGCCTGCATGTGTTTCACTTACAGATAAACTTTATTTCTTTCTCCTTTTGTCACAAGTCTTTATTTTTCATAATTTTTGGATTTGAAAGAATTTTGGGGTTGGGTTTTTTCATGTTTCTTTTTCCCAAGCTCTCTTTTCACTGACCATTCATGCTTCCAAGAATTATTTCATTAACTGTTGCAGGATATAAACTTCATGGAATCAATCCATTCTTTCACACACAAAAAACAAATTGAAGTCACCTCAGCAACTTCCATAAAACACAGCTGAGCTTGTACTTTTCAGAACATTACTGAGTGCTGAGATCTGTACATGCCCTGTTGGAGAAGCTGGATGTTTCCCAGGCAATTTTCTTTTTTATCTCATTAGTCTTTCTTTTCCAGGGCTACATCCCTGATCCCACAAAAATTCATAGTGAAAACCAGGGTGGTCTGTAGCTCTGCCTCTGAAGAAGCTAAACAGAGTTGGGAGATTTCATATGGATCCACCTAACCTAAAAGGACTTCTGGAGCAGGGACCACATATTTCCTTGCCTGACAAAGCATTGCCAGGTATCATGGATAACAACACTCACATTATGCACCTGAGTTAGAAACCACAATTCTGAATTCTTATCTGTTGTAAAGATTTCTCTAGATGTTTAGTTGCATTATAAATATCTGTCTATAATTTAGCACACTTGGTTTTGTGGCACCTTGTAATATGTAAACTTAAGGCTATGTATAGGACTTTGAAAGCCTAATATAGGAACATCAGTTTTGCATTGTGTCTGCTTACCAGCTGTGATCTAAATGAATTACTGATAAAGTCTTCTCATGTATCTTCATCACAACCATGGGTACTATTTAATTATCAACCATATCTCTTTAAAAGTTATGTAGTATGTCTAATAATATAGGATCCTTTTATAGACAAAAGGCATTTTTAAAAGCTATAAATCTAATTTAATTTAAGGAATTTGAGGAGAGGTGACAGGAAATTTTTTTTACCTCTAGAGAGATTTTCAGAGTCACAGAATCACCAAGGTTGGAAGAGACCTCAAAGATCATCAAGTCCAACCTGTCACCACAGACCTCATGACTAAACCAAGTACCACGTCCAATCCCCTCTTGAACACCTCCAGGGATGGGGACTCCACCACTTCCCTGGGCAGCACATTCCAGTGGCTAACGACTCTCTCAGTAAAGAATTTTCTCCTCACCTCAAGCCTAAACTTCCCTTGGTGCAGCTTGAGACTGTGTCCTCTTGTTCTGGTGCTGGTTGCCTGGGAGAAGAGACTAGCCCCCTCCTGGCTACAACCACCCTTCTGGTAGTTGTAGAGGGCAATAAGGTCTCCCCTGAGCCTCCTCTTCTCCATGCTAAACAATCCCAGCTCCCTTAGCCTCTCCTTGTAGAGCTTGGCATTTGCATTTCATAGGAAGCCTTACTCAAAAATCTAGTTTAAATGTCTTCTTGTTCACATTTTAAACCAGTTTTCAAGCCTTCTATATCCATTCCAGATTTGGAGATCCACCAGCCTATCTAATATCAGCATACTAAAGGAGTCATGTCCTCAGGTCTCTAAACAATGTTAATTATCTGGAATATATTAGTCCAAGGTGCCTTCATTTTATCATCACTACAGATTTTTTTTTTAATCTTCTGAGATTCCATGCTACAGGCATCTACATTTACCCTTGAACTTAAAAAAAAAAAAAAATAAAAATTAAAAAAACTGTCTTAACCTTGCTAATACTCAAGTCCCAGAGCACAAGCTGTCATGACTATGCAAGCAGTGCAATAACCACACGGTCTCTGTAGAGTTTTTAGATTAGTCCCTATTTGCACATAGGTTAACTGTGATATGAAACAAGAGTAGAAAAAATTGCTCTGTACTGATTCCTAAAAAAGAGCTGGTAAGAGTCAGCAAGTAATGTCACTCATTATTAAAAAGGAAGTAATGTAATTTCCTTCTGTCATCCTTTAGTAACTTCAGTGATGTTTTCATTTTCCCTTCTTCCCTACTGATGGTCAGAACAGTTATGAGACATGTCAGCAGTTCATGAAATATAATGGCTAGATCACTGCAAAGGACAGACTTAAAGGGAAGAATTAGTCTCATTTAATTTTAACCATCTATATGAGCTATATGTGTATCACAGAATCACAAAAATCACAGAATGGTTTGGGTTGGATGGGATCTTAAAGATTATCTAGTCCAATCTTCCTGCTATGGGCAGAGATAGTTTCTAGTAGACCAGATTGCTCAAAGTGTCATACAACCTGTCCCTGAACACTTCTGGGGATGAGGCATCCACAATCTCTCTGGGCAACCTGTTCCAGTGCCTCACCATCTTCACAGCAAAGAACATCTTTACATTTTCTTAGATCTACTCAAAATCTACCCTTTTTCAGTTTAAAGTCACTACCCCTTGTTCCATCATTACCCACCCTTGAAAAAAGTCCCTGTCTGGCTTGCCTGTAGTCCCCACTTAAGTACTGCAAAGCTTCTATAAGGTCCAGACCTTCCTCTTCTCCAGGTTACACAACTCACACTCACATTTTCTTCATAGAAGAGGTGCTCTAATCATCTTTATGGCCCTCCTCTGGACTTGTTCAAGCATGTCCCTGTCTTTCTTATGTTGGAGGGCTCAGAGCTGGACACAGTAGTCCATGTGAGGTTTCACAAGAGCCAATTAGATGGGGAGAATTATTTCCATCGACCTGCTGGCCATGCAGCCCAGGATACAGTTGTCTTTCTGGGCTACATGCTCACCATACCAGCTCATGTCCTGTTTTTCATCCACCAGCATATTCTTCTCAGGTCTGCTTTCAATCCATGTGCAAGACCATCAGCTTTCAGTAGATCGTATTCCTCAAAGCAAGTTCCACAATTTACTTAACCAAATCTCTGGCACCCATCCTGTAACCGTTGATTCTTCAGATTCAATAGGCCCTTTCAAACTCCTTCTCTTTGACCAGGAGGACTGATGAAAAAAACAATCTGTGCTCCTGAGCCCCTTAACACCACTCCAGGGGCTCTGTCATCCTTCTTGATTCTGTTCCTGGCTATATCACTGGCATCCATATGAAACAATAACAGCAATTCATAGTGGACTGTATGTGCTTGGTAATCTCTTGGTGACATTCCTGATGCAAGGCACAGGAAGCACACCTCTCTAGAGAGTGCATCAAGTACATCAGGTAAAGATTTGGATGCCTCCATCCCTCCCAGAAAAGAGTTGCTTACTGCTCCCACCCATCACCTGCTCTTAGTCGTAGTGTTTATTATATAGGGAGCAGATCAGGCTCCCTTGCTCAGCTCCAGTGTCTCTCCTAATGTGATGCATCTTCCGTCTTCAGCCTGCAGAGCAGTGAAGCAGTTCTTCAAGGACACATCAGGCTTCAAGAGAAGCCTCTTGTTCTTAAGAGAAAGTTTATTTTATATTCTGCAATAAGACACATAACAGGCTAAAAAAAGTATAGGTTTATGTGTGAACAGTAAATGAAGTCTAGGCATCTAGTTCAGCTGTAGTTATGAGACATCTAAATTAGGGGAGATTAATTCACCTTAAACAACTTAGAAGCAAAACAGAAGCAGCACAAATCAAGTGTTGTAAATCATTCAGAAAATAAATACAAGGATTTGTTACATATCATCTCTGTTTGAATGGAGATAACCCAATGTCATTTGGACAGAAAATACCTGAACTAGCATTTTTAACAAGCTCATATTGCATAATGTATCCCAAGTCACATAGGAAATGTCAATATGTTTTCTCTCTCCATTAACTTTGGAAGGCAATTAGAGGACCAGTTTACACTAGACAGATCACTTTTTGAAAGCTAGGAGTAAGAGAGATTAATTCTACCCTATATGCTTGCTCAGTGGATTTATTTTTTTTTTCCCAAAATCAGGCTTGTGCTGTCACCTGGTGTGTATTCTTGCTAGATCTATGCCACTGACTGACACTTTTAGCAGTGCGTGGACAACACAATGTTCAAAAGGCACAGGTTTCCCTGCAAGTGACAGTATCATTAGAATAGCCCTGTTTCTGCATATTTTCTTCATCCTGACAGCTCAGCACAGAGCTGGGGATCAGAGTCACTTCCAATATCTTGAGAAAGCAATCTGAAGACACCAGCACAGGGAATTCTCCTCAGCAGTATCGTTCCTCATCTCTACCTTTCCTTACATTGAGCTGTCAATACTGCATTTTCACTCCTGCAGCCACAGTTTTTTACTGGTTCCATGACAGAAAGAAAGCAGTGTAATGCCCCAGAAATCCATGAGGAATTAGTTCGGGACCTGCTGAGCCACTTGGACACCCACAAGTCCATGGGACCGGATGGGATCCATCCTTGGGTGCTGAGAGAGCTGGCAGATGAGCTGGCCAAGCCGCTCTCCATCATTTTCCTCCAGTCCTGGCTCAGTGGAGAGGTCCCAGGTGACTGGAAACTGGCCAATGTGGTCCCCATCCACAAGAAGGGACGGATGGAGGAACCCAGAAACTACAAACCAGTCAGCCTGACCTCAGTGCCAGGGAAAGTGATGGAACAGATTATCCTGGAGGCAATAACTGCGCACCTGAAGGATGGCCAAGGGCTCAGGTCCAGCCAACATGGATTTAGGAAGGGCAGGTCCTGCCTCTCCAACCTGATCTCCTTCTATGATCAGGTGACCTGTCTGGTGGACGTGGGGAGGCCTGTGGATGTAGTCTACCTGGACTTCAGCAAGGCCTTTGACACCGTCCCCCACAGTAAACTGCTGGCTAAGCTGTCAGCTTGTGGCTTGGACCGCAACACTCTGAGCTGGGTTAGGAACTGGCTGGAGGGCCGAGCCCAGAGAGTGGTGGTGAATGGTGCCACATCCGGCTGGCGGCCAGTCACCAGTGGCGTCCCCCAGGGATCAGTGCTGGGCCCCATCCTCTTTAACATCTTCATTGACGATATGGATGAGGGGGTTGAGTCAGTCATCAGCAAGTTTGCAGATGACAGCAAGTTGGGAACGGATGTTAGTCAGTTACAAGGTAGAAAGGCTCTGCAGAGGGACCTTGACCAACTGGACAGATGGGCAGAGTCTAATGGCATGGCATTTAACAAGTCCAAGTGCCAGGTGCTGCACTTTGGCCACGGCAACCCCATGCAGAGCTACAGGCTGGGGTCAGAGTGGCTGGAGAGCTGCCAAACAGAGAGGGACCTGGGGGTGATGATTGACACCCACCTAAACATGAGCCAGCAGTGTGCCCAGGTGGCCAAGAAGGCCAATGGCATCCTGGCCTGTATTAGGAATAGTGTGGCCAGCAGGAGCAGGGAGGTCATTGTGCCCCTGTACTCTGCATTGGTTAGGCCACACCTTGAGTACTGTGTCCAGTTCTGGGCCCCTCAGTTTAAGAAGGACATCGAGACACTTGAATGTGTCCAGAGAAGGGCAACAAGGCTGGTGAGAGGCCTTGAGCACAAGCCCTATGAGGAGAGGCTGAGGGAGCTGGGATTGTTTAGCCTGGAGAAGAGAAGGATCAGGGGTGACCTCATTGCCCTCTACAACTACCTGAAAGGTGGTTGTAGCCAGGAAGGGGTTGGTCTCTTCTCCCAGGCAACCAGCACCAGAACAAGGGGACACAGTCTCAAGCTGTGCCAGGGGAGGTTTAGACTCGAGGTGAGGAAAAAGTTCTTCACTGAGCGCGTCATTCCTCATTGGAATGGGCTGCCCAGGGAGGTGGTGGAGTCACCGTCCCTGGAGGTGTTCAAGGGGAGATTGGACATGGCACTTGGTGCCATGGTCTAGTCATGAGGTCTGTTGGGACAGGTTGGACTTGATGATCCTTGGGGTCTCTTCCAACCTTGGTTATACTGTGATACTGTGACTTTTCTTTTGGAGGGGTTTCAAATAGCAGAAGGTAAATATCTAAGCACAAGAGATATCTTCCCTCTTTGGTTTGTTCTGCATAACCTATCTTCGTTTCCAGCACTCCCCATATATTTGGAGATGCTGTCCACAAACACATATTGATCATGCTTACTGGCTGCCTAAGCCACCCCAGAAAGTACTAGGAGCTTTCAATCAGCAAGTGATCCAGCATTTCACAATTATCATGGATCATAGATCATAGATCACAAATAGCAAGCATGATTGTTCACAATGTTGCATTGGTCTATCACTAAGCAGTCTTGAATATCTTTCATAATTCATCATGCATAATTCCAAGAACTACTATTGTCATTCTCTTCTCTTAGCCACAACTAAAAGGCAAGCTTAACAATGCAAACAATGCAAAGCTTAACAAGGCAAGCATAACAATGTCCCAGTAGGTCAGTATTGGAAGAGTCATATCCCCTATTTCAAATGCATTGTTGTTGATCAGTTTCAGAGAAGAAAGCTATTCACTTGGGTTTTGACTATAGTGGATTCAATATTTGTCAGAAGGTGTTGCAAAGCCCATGCAGAGGATCTCCATATAGAACACTGCTAGGATATTTTGTTGGGAGATTAGCTGTAATGTACCAGTTGCAATCTCAAATTAATATAATTAGCAGAAAAAAATTACCTTGATTTAGCATTGGAGACTGTGTAATGGAAAGAGTATTAAAAGTTTGGTTTAATAACAAAGAACTGAATAAACTCTCTTCCACCTAACACAAACTCAGGTTTATCTTTGAACAGCTTGTTCATTTTAAGAAGCTGGTTGAAATGTTCCTTAGCTGAATCAGACTACTTGTGATTTCTACTAAATCCAGGCAAAAGCAATTTTTTACAGTTTATCATCACAATATTGATTCCATCATATTTTTTATGATACAAGATTGATGTGGATGTTGGAAACTGCTAAAGGGATTTAGGGATTATGTTATGTTCCAAAAAGTAGTTCATAATATACAGTGAAAAATAAAATTTTATATTGTGGTGAATGTAAAAAATTAACCTTGACATCATGAAAAAAAAATTTAATAAAATCAATTAGATAAAATTAGAATTAAAATGATGAGCAGCAGTGGATATTATAGTAGTTCGTACACTCTGTGGTACTAAATGCAGAAGAATATCGAACAATGCTATGGAAACTTTAATTCTGATCTACATGGTTTTGCATATTTAGCTATAGAAAATTGCTAAAAAGACTTACATACTGTTTTTAACTACTATTTGTTTCTATTCACTGTATCTGCAATAATTGTCACTATAAATATAAATGTCATCACAACACGTTAACAAAATCTTTCAGGGACTTTTGCACACATACTTCTAATACTGTCTCTTTAATTATCATATTATGTAGGCATTGAAAATTCATATATCATTAAGATGCAGCTACTTTCTTTAATATTTCTACTGTATTAAAAAATGACTGCCTTATATAAGTTTTAACTTCCTAGAGATTATCAGAGGTGTTCTAAAATTATTCTACACAACAACCTTCCAAAAGGAAACAAATTAAAAAGAGGTCAAAGTTAATATTGTAACCAGCATAGGTAATAAAGTCTCCACAAATCTAGTTTTTTGGATAGATAACAGCTGATACAAAACTTTATTTCCATGGAAATAAAAGTTACATAAAATCCTTAATGTGGTACAGCTGAAGAAACAAAAAATCTAACAAGGATTAGAGATTTTCTCACAAAATTTCTTCCTAGCCCCGCTTTTATGAAGATGGCTTCCATTAGTGAAATTGGCTTCCCTTCCCCACAGGAACAACCTTAACTGACTACACTCCTAAACTGGACATTTCAGTTATCTATAAAATCAGAAGACAAAAGGACAGGTTGTAGTGTGCTAAATGAAATAAAGAAGTGATGGTCTCAGGAGGTTAGGGTACAAAGTTCAAGATAATTACCTTCCATTTCTAGTTCTTCGACTGGCCAACCTTATCTTCTTCTGATGTGGAAAATGAGGACTTCTGTCCTAAAACTCTTTGACTATATATATATTTTTAATTACAACCATACAGAAAAGAAAAAACATTATTAGCATATATGTTACTGTTATCTTTAAAAGTGTGAATTTTTAACTAGGGATTTTATCAGTTTTAACCAGAAATGCATGATATATTAAATGCATAAAATCTTCTTTCAGTAAGTTTACAAGGCGTACTTCAATGCAATAAATGATGAACACAAAACATTGTGCAAAAGGTCCCAGTCATTGTCTGGCTCCAAGATAAAATCTCTCTTGCTAGAAAAATAATGAATCCGAACAGTTTCTTGTCCACACACCCTCTCAGAAGACTGAATACATGTGGTGCCTTTAAACTGTACAATGCTGACGGAGTGACAGATCTTGAAAGCCCATCTGCCCCAGTATTTCAGCTGCTGGCACTTTTGTTTTGTGGGAGTCTATTCATAAATTTTTATTTGCTGATGCTTTTCATCATAAATGTTTAAAAGTATAAGCACATAATCATTTTCTGTTAAAAAAGCCTCATGGAAATCTAACAGAAGTCAATGGGAGCTTTTCTTCCTTTGACATCAATAGGCTTTGGATCAGATCCATACAATGCAATTTAGTACAGCAGTTAAACATGTGCTAAAGTTCCATGAACTACAGAGGGGCTTTAGACATATTCTCAACAAATGCCCTCAAAATAGAGCTGTCCATGGGAAAAGAGCATTTGTTTGGTGGTTTGAGGGGGTGTGGGGAAGGAAGGCAAGAAGTAGAAGGGAACTGAAGTTGATTCAGGATAATAAAAATTTAGATTGAAAATTAGAGAGTTTCTTACAGTGTCCACTAAAACTGAGATGGTCACAGGCATAAGTTGGCTAGCAGGAAAATTTCTTAACTGCAGAAGCATCTTATTTTTCTTCTTTTTGGAAAATACCTTTGAGGTACCCTGGAACTTGTGTTTTCTTCTGTGCCCATGTAGCACAGCCAGGGTTGTTATGGTATGTAGCACAAACTGTCAGCCTCAGTAAATCCCTGGGAATAGGCCTTACAGAATAAATACACACTAGAATATGTGAAGTTGGATGCTCTTATGTACAATGCAACTCTTCATGTCTGAGCAGTCACCTAAGATTTTGAAAAAAAAATCCCAAACAAAAAACTCACCAAGAAAAACAAAACAAATTCCTGTAAGTGCATTAGATGGCAAAGATATCATCTTTAAAATTTGTTTTTGTGATCTGAGCTTTCCAGCCAGAATTTACCCGGTCATGTAAGTAACTCTTTGGAGCAAAATCAGGAATTGTACTTAAATAACGATTACACATTAGATACTGAGGTGAAATCCTCAAAAACCACAGTTGCAATGTCAAAGAGACTGTTAACTGGATACATTCAGTCCCTGAACAGTTGGGTGTCCAGTCTGACTATCCAACAAGAGAAGGAGATTCTCAGAAGGGTCTCCCAGCAGAAAATATTAAATCATTAATTTCTATTTCAGGCTGCTAAAGAGAATTTTCAGTGTCCTCTGGAGCATCTACATACTGCAGATACAGCTCCACATATTTATATGCTCTTCCACTCATAATTTCACCTATATACTTCAAGAACTGAAGGTTTTTTTGGGCTGTGGACCTTTTTCTCTCTTCTTTCACTGCTTGGATTTATAATGTAGAATGAATTCATGTATAGAAAAAGGCACATGCAGGGGCAAATCACATCTGCTTAGGGATCACAGACATGACTGCAAAAGGAAGTTATGTAGAGAAGTATTATGTTGAAATGCACGGTTGTTTTGAAGTATTTATTATACTGGTGTTTATGAAAAGTAAAACTCAGGATATTTAGTTTTGTCTCCTTCCCTTAGCATTTTAATTAAAGAACTCTCAACCTGTGTCTGGAAATACCAAACAGGAGAAAAATCAACCTTTTCTAAAGACAAATTTAAAGTAGACTGGGGAAAAAAGTACTAACCTTTTATGAACTCTTAAAAAAGAGAAGATTAAAAAATGTGTGATCAATAGCAAAATAGATCTTCTGTGAGTCACACATCTCTTCTGTCTTTAAGACAAAAAGACAAGTTAACAAGTGCACAAGTACAGACAAAAATACAAAGAGCTACATTTACCTTCCCCTTAGTCTGCGCAAAACTAATGCAAAGCATCTGATTCTAAGCTAGGTCCTGCTATCTCAGCTTGAAAATGGAACTTAAACAGACACTTCTGTCGCATTTACAGCTCCTCCATTTTATTTTTAGGCTTACTTTTATTCCCCTGAATCATCAGGTATTAAATCCAATGCAAGGAGACAATCCAGTAAATCCAGTAAAAGACTGTTCTCAGGAAAGACTGGGTCACTGGAAGTTGGAAACCTAATTCCTAGTAAAGGGGAAAGAAGAGGGGTTCTTTACAGTTTACTAGTTAAAAAAAAAAAAAAAAAGGTTGCCAATTCTTTCTGTTCTAATAAAATATTTATAAATGAATGTTTTGGGCAGATGTGCTCATTTGGTAAGTTTTGAGTAATTCCTTAAGGTGCCTATGGCCCCAAAACCTTTTTTTGCCCCCACCTACCTATAAATCTGATGAACCACTTGGAACATCATCTTTGTCTGTGAGAGTCTCTAATAGTCTACATACAGAGTGGACCTTCGGAATTTGTCACCAGTTTCACAACAACATTTGGAAATGCTCTGCATTCTCACAGGCCTTTCCAAAGAGAACACAAAAAGAGGGAGTATTTCTTTCAGACCTCAATGGAGGAAGTTGATGGGAAACAAAATGCAAGTGTAAGCAGAGGACCACACAGCATCCTGACATTTTACTTTTCTTCAAAAATAATAGAGATTCAATATTGGAAATAGTGGAGGCATTCCTGAAATGTCTCCACAGCCTGATGGACTTTTATGTTTTTTTTTCCTTGAAAGTTACAGTAAAAATGCTCAGAGAGTAATTTAACATCCTTTAATATACTTATTAATATATTTTATTTATATTGCAGTAGTAACCAATGCTCAGTAATCACCACCATCTTCACTGTGCTCTGACAAGTGACTCTTACTTGGCTATCACTGCTAGATATACCTGTAGGTGAGAACAGATGACCTAGTACAAGTTTCAGAATAAGTAAGCATAGGCGTTGCTGCAGATTAACCTTTTCTTTGCTAATGGAGCACATCACTGATGATGAGAACGGAAGATAACCATTTCATTCTATAGAAACTCTTTGAGGTCCCATATCACCTTCTTTTTTACTCTGCACTGAGATGAAAACCACATTTCTGTAGAATATTTCCCCAAATGCAAGTGTGTCTATCCTGAAAGCAGAGGTCAGATTCATTAATATTATTTTTCTGAAGAGTTTTTATGCTCAAGTTACTGCAAATTAGACCAAGCAGTGACTTAACCTGTGTTTCCCACAGCACAGACTGCTGCCTAAAACTTTTAGTTATTGTTCTTTTCTTTCCTTCATTTATGCTCGTTCTTTTCTCATTTATTCTCATCAATATCCTCCTCAACAACAAAAAATTATATGGAGAGTAATTAAGTGATTTCTGTGCTTTTTCCAATTGCTGTTATTACTTAAAAATTGAGTAGAAGTCTGGGGAAGTACATGGACTGCTAGATGAGGCAGGAAAATGGTGTTCAAAGGCCTAGTGTCACTGCTTATTAATTGTTCTCTGTCCTCTTTCTCTCTTTGTGAAAAGAAAACAAGGGTATGTCTTTCCTCCCCAAAGTTTATTGATTTATGAATAGATTGGTTAATTTATGGACACTGTTTATTACCTTGCTTGGAATTAGATAAACACTTTGAAGTCTTCAGTGAAGGAAAAAAAAAATTGGAAAAAAACCTAATCTTTGATATGTGAAAGGTCTCATTTAACCTGGAGATGTTTTGGGAATCTACTATCCTGAATTTGGATAAGATTACCTGTAGTGTGCAACATTGGATAATTCTAGTCTGGAGGATGTGTACAGTAAAACTGGATTAAGGCTAATGTCAAGTATGTAGGAAAGTTTTGTGCAAGTGGACCTGAAACAAATTCTGAGCTTATAATGGCATCTGAAGACAGGTGAGTTTCCAGTAGCTCTACACTTTCAAACATCATGCTGCTCTACTAATTTCTTAAACAGCTATGTTTTAGATCTTTAATCCTTTTTGAAAAGAAAATCTATCTAAACTTGTTTGCTTGGGTTTTGTTTGCTTTTTTGTTTGTTTTTGCTTGTTTTTAATACAAATAACTAAGCAAACAACATTTTCAGAGAGGAGTAGAAAGATGAAGGAACAATAGCACAAACAAACAAAACCCCAAAAACCCAACCAAACAGAAAAACCCTGATCCTGCAACAGAGAGCAAGATTGTTATATCCCACTGAATTATTTACTGTTACTCTTGTTGAGTTATATAAGATATTACTCGAAGTTTAAGAAAGGATAGTAAAAGAAATAGAAAATAAGATAGAACTGATACAAAAATACTTAATGAAGAAAAGTGATTAACCATTGCTTTGTTAAGTAGTATTTATGGTCCTGCAGATATAAGATGAACTTTGATTAATGAGGTCATGGAAGGTGGGAGTGACCTAAGAAAGAAGCTCTGACATTTGTGTCTCCTGCATTGCCTCACAGCTGACATCACTCAACACCACATTCAGGATTTGCTCTGAAGAAACCCATTGCTATGACCACTAATTAAATACAGCTGAAAGAAACGATATTTTCAATTTATTTTTGTTTTCTCCAACTCGCAGAGCTCTTTAAACACAAGAACAAACATGCTTATCTCATGGAAATAAGGAAGATGAACTCAGCCTAAAGGAATGCCCCTCTTTCTGGATCTTTCTTGTCATTTACTGGGCTTGATGCATTGCATAATTCTTCAAGATTTTAAGCTGCATAGCACCACTGATTTCAGTAACTTTACTGCAGTGTGCTTCCAGTGTAACACAGAAAATCTATTTGCCCACAAATTGATTGAATTTTGATCAAACTTCTATCACACTATCCTGGGTATATCCTTTATCATTAAGAAGTATTTTAGACAGCCAGTAACAATCTTGATATATTCCTTAACAAACAATGTTCTACAAAATCAAAAAGATAGGTTAGGCAGATTCTGTGGCCTAATCCTTAAAATT
The DNA here is from genome assembly GCF_014839835.1 of Dryobates pubescens. Classification (NCBI taxonomy): domain Eukaryota; kingdom Metazoa; phylum Chordata; class Aves; order Piciformes; family Picidae; genus Dryobates; species Dryobates pubescens. Next base: position 115,148,166 of record NC_071657.1, on the reverse strand, counting down.
GTCCTTTCCCAGTGTTCACTATTTTCCAGATTATTTGTGTATCACGCAAGAAGTTTACAGATACTTTTGCACACCTCTTATAATACTTAGTATTCTTTGCTGGCTTTTAGAGACAGAGGTAATTTCTGGTTGAAAGGGGTGCCTTATTATTTCGAGGATTTTTAAAAAGTATTTATTTATTACATTTCATTGTCTTGACTCATTGGAAGCTGTAGGAGACAAGGAACACTGTGAATTCAACAGTCAGAATCTGTAAAGATTGCAATTGGACATAAAGTACCCATGCCTGCAAATTGACTAGATCAAGGGCACAATTTCCAGTTTTACTGAGAACATTGAGTATTTATTTGTGGAAATACCCCCTGGCTTATCAAAAAGAAGGTTAACAGGTGGTTTAATCTGAGAGTATCTAAAGAGTGGCTAGAAGAGAGCTCTTTATTCAAGTGGACACATATAAGCCAAGATCCAACAGCTAGAAATTGAAGATGAAATTAAATAGGAAATAAATACAGATTTCTTACTACGGAGAGTAATTAGTTGTTATTTGTTGTTGGTTATTAGATTATAGGAAGAAGTGGTTGTTCAAAAGAATACATGATGTTTGAGATTGGAAGGGTACTTTGGAGATGATCTTTTCTAACCCCCCTGCTCAAATAAAGAGTCATCTACAGTAGATTATACAAGGCTGTACCCAGCTGGGAATTGAATATCTCCAAGGACAAAGGCTCTGCAACCTCTCTGGGCAACCTGTTTACTATTTGATTATACATACAGGAAAAAATGTCTTTTCATATCCTTAAATAGAATTTCCGCCATTGGCCTTTTGTCCTGTTACTGGGCACAACAACCCAAAAAAAAACCCCAAAATATCCATCTCTGTCTTCTTTACTCTTGCATCAGATATTTTTATATATTGGTAACACCCCCACAAGCCTTCTCTTTCCAAGTTAAACAGACGAGGCCCTCTCAGCATCTCTTCATCTGCATCACTTCAAATTTTCCCATTAAGAATGGAGATCTTTCTGCTACTCTTTCCTTATCACTAGGATGTGCTCTAGTTCAACTACAAATTATCAATCTTAAATGCATGGGCTGTAAAGTGATATTTGTCATCTAGGAAGTCAGATGACTAGAACACATTTTGTCATTAAAATGAAATTATGAAAATGAATTATGAAATTAAATTATAAAAATCTGAAGTATTTTCCTTTTAAAAAATGTTTTCCTGGACCAAATCTTTAATGAATCATCAGACTGTGCTTTCCTCTCAGTATCCTCCTGGTCTAGTCACCTGAGGATCTTGTTATAGGTACTTGTTTGTCTCCTGGAGACACTAGCATTCTGGATTTTGTGGGTCAGCAAAAAGGCAACGGACATCCTAGACAATTATTGCCTTTACTTCCGATTAGCAATGTAGCTGCAGCAGAGCAGTACAGGTTGAGATGCTTTAGCAAATGATTTTCCAAGTGTGGGTAATTTTTTGACATGACATTTCTTTGCTTCAATAGGCAATCACCTTAGGATCTATCACTTTTCTTAGCATATGGTTAGTGCTATTACATTTCTGATCTTCCTGGGGAATTTTTGTTTATTTGGTTTGTTCTTTTTTAGAACCATTTATTAGAAATCAAACTCTAGATTCAATTTTTCAGTATGTTTTGTTGAATCTGTCCTCCCTCACACAATGTATTCCCCTGAAAATGGCCTGGGATTAATACAGGAACTAAATCACAAAGCTAAATAGTCAAATCTGATTCAGTTAGATAAAAATTGTGACATTCAGTGACAAAAACTCTCTGAAGAGTGTTTAACTCCAGCATAGCTCCAGCTGCTGGGAAGCTATGAATGGGCAGCTCTCAGGAGGTGGTGAATGTGGACACCATGATGAGGAAGACCATGCAAGGATGAAACATGCCTCTTCCTCACCTAGCTAGTTTACCCATTATGGCCTTCTCAGCCTCATTAAAAGCTGTGGAGAAAGTGAAACCAGGAATGGGGTATGGGTACTTCAGGATTGTCCTAAATGGAGACAAAACTTGCATCCAAGAGTTCAAGGAGCTGCAGGAGTAATCTATTTGTTGCAACAGTCCCTATTCTCATATGCCTTCATGCATGCTCAGTCTCTAGATATGTGACGTTCCCTTGCTGCCTTTAGGCTCATACTGGTATGCAGCTTGCATTATTTCTCACTTCCTTTAGCTTTTAGTTGTCTCAGTGTAAAGGGGCCTTGAAAACCTTTGCCTTTACACTGCTATAAATTAATCCATCGGGAAACAAATTACACTGCTTGCCAGCTAAATAAAAATATAGACTGATCTAAGAAAGCAATTTATTGATCTTTCTTTTGTTAAAGTGGGTTTCACGGTGCAAAATACTAACTTAGCTAAATCAATATCCTTTTCACAATCAAGTTTGTTGTTAAGATAACGGGGCTACCCTGAAAAGTGGAGTTTAATTTCAAGACATGTCCCTCACAGATGTTGCCTTAGTTAAGGCTATGGGATATGTATTGGGCAACTGTGAAGGAGGATTCTAACAGTGATGTATGGAACTTCCACAACAAATTCATTAAGATCTCAATGACATATGAAGGCAGAGTGAGGTATATTGATGAAAGCTAAAATTGCTTCTAAGTACCACAGTATCACAGTATCACAGTAACTAAGGTTGGAAGAGACCCCAAGGATCATCAAGTCCAACCTGTTCCAACAGACCTCACAACTAGATCATAGCACCAAGTGCCACGTCCAATCTCCCCTTGAACACCTCCAGGGACGGCGACTCCACCACCTCCCTGGGCAGCCCATTCCAATGACGAATGACTCGCTCAGTGAAGAACTTTTTCCTCACCTCGAGTCTAAACCTCCCCTGACACAACTTGAGACTGTGTCCCCTTGTTCTGGTGCTGGTTGCCTGGGAGAAGAGACCAACCCCCTCCTGTCTACAACCACCCTTCAGGTAGTTGTAGAGGGCAATGAGGTCGCCTCTGATTCTTCTCTTCTCCAGGCTAAACAATCCCAGCTCCCTCAGCCTCTCCTCATAGGGCTTGTGCTCAAGGCCTCTCACCAGCCTTGTTGCCCTTCTCTGGACACGTTCAAGTGTCTCGATGTCCTTCCTAAACTGAGGGGCCCAGAACTGGACACAGTACTCAAGGTGTGGCCTAACCAATGCAGAGTACAGGGGCACAATGACCTCCCTGCTCCTGCTGGCCACACTATTCCTAATACAGGCCAGGATGCCATTGGCCTTCTTGGCCACCTGGGCACACTGCTGGCTCATGTTTAGGCGGGTGTCAATCATCACCCCCAGGTCCCTCTCCGTTTGGCAGCTCTCCAGCCACTCTGACCCCAGCCTGTAGCTCTGCATGGGGTTGCCGTGGCCAAAGTGCAGCACCCGGCACTTAGACTTATTAAATGCCATCCCATTGGACTCTGCCCATCTGTCCAGTCGGTCAAGGTCCCTCTGCAAGAGTACAAAACATTTTAAAATCTTTTATTAAAGAGCAGAATTACACATTCTGGTTTAATAAATTTTCCTTATCCAAGTCCTTAACTGGTGTGTATCAGCACAGCTGTATTGAATTTAGTGTAGTCTCATTGGCAATCTGGCCAGCTTTGTCAATAACAAAGAAATATTTAGAATAGAATAGAATAGAATAGAATAGAATAGAATAGAATAGAATAGAGCAGGTTGGAAGAGACCTTCAAGTTCATCGCATCCAACCTATTATCCAACACCACCTAATCAACTAAACCATGCAACCAAGCATCCTATCAAGTCTCCTCCTAAACACCTCTAATGACGGTGACTCCACCACCTCCCCACGCAGCCCATTCCAATGGGCAATCACTCTCTCTGTGTAAAACTTCCTCCTAACCTCCAGCCTAAATCTCCCCTGGTGCAGTTTGAGACTGTGTCCTCTTGTTCTGGTGCTGGTTGCCTGGGAGAAGAGACCAACCCCCACCTGTCCACAACCTCCCTTCAGGTAGTTGTAGAGAGCAATAAGGTCTCCTCTGAACCTTCTCTTCTCCAGGCTAAGCAACCCCAGCTCCCTCAGCCTCTCCTCATAGGGATTGTGTTCCAAACCTCTCACCAACTTTGTTGCCCTTCTCTAGACACATTCCAGCAAGTCAACATCCTTCCTGAACTGAGGGGCCCAGAACTGGACACAGTACTCCAGGTGTGGCCTAACCAGTGCAGTGTACAGGGGCAGAATGACCTCCCTGCTCCTGCTGGCCACACTGTTCCTGATGCAGGCCAGGAAGCCATTGGCCCTCCCTCCTGGCTGCCTGGGCACACTGCAGGCTCATGTTCAGCCTAACATCGACCAGTACCCCCAGGTCCCTCTCTGCCTGGCCACTCTCCAGCCACTCCAGCCCCAGCCTGTAGCACTGCATGGGGTTGCTGTGGCCAATGTGCAGAACCCGGCACTTGGGTGTGTTAAATCACATACCGTTGCATTCTGCCCATCTGTCCAGCCTGTCAAGATCCCTCTGCAGAGCTCTCTACCCTCCAGCAGATCAACACCTGCCCCCAGCTTGGTGTCATCTGCAAATTTACTGATGATGGACTCAATGCCCTCATCCAGATCACCAATAAAGATGTTAAATTTCTAAACATATATGTGTATAAGCTGTCATCTAGATGTCAATTTACACATAGCTTGCATTTTAAAAGAGTGTTTTATAAAACTTTAAACATATAAAGAATTATTTAAACAATGTTAAGTAAATACTAGGTGTCAGCTGTGACTCATACCTTCCAGTGACAGTCATGACTGTAAAATGTGAAGTAATAATGCAGTATACAACTGGAAAACAGTCCAACTAGAGAGAGGGGAATCAGGAAGCAAGTTTTGCAGCTTTTTTTTTTTGTTTTTCCTCAGAAAATTATAAGTCTGTACCTGGAAGAATTAAGAAGAGCAATCTAATCATCCTTTCTATATCATTCTTCCTACTCCATGATTTAAAAATTGTCTGCCTTATTTTTTCTTCCCCCCCCCCCCCCCGCCTTCTTCCCTGCAAGGAAAGTTTAATGAGGCATATTTGCTTGTTTCCATGGTATTTCAAAGAAAGATTACTAGCTGAAGGCAAAGAAATATATAGAATGAAGCAGGGAAGAAATGTCTGCTCTTTAGTAACAGATATAAACCTTACTTTCAGAATTAATTATACAGAAATGTTTTTCTATACTAAAAAAGAGACACCATGCTATTAATTTTTTACTTTGCTGTAAAATCTGATGTTTTACAGAAAAAAAATATTTGTTATCCAATATTTCTCTGTTCTTTGGTCAGAAGGACACAGATGTATGGCTCTAAAGATCCATTAAAATCATTCTTTTCTATTGAAATATTTCATAGCTAAGTGACAAAAGGGATTCACTCTGTGCTATTCATACAGCACAGCACTGTATTATGCACTGCGATGAAATCTGAATTTACGTCTCTCAATAACACCTAGCCAAGAAAAGCAAGAGTATCCTTCTGCACTTCCTATGCAGGGACAAGTGCATAATTCATTGTATATCCACTAACTCCCTGTGTCTGGTACTCCAACAAATGCAGACAGGAAAATGCAGTTATCATCAAATCCGAGCTTTATTAAAATAAGATGAAGCTCAGGGGATCATGCATATTGCTCTTGTTCATGATCAGAAGAGAGTTATTCTTCATTATTTTCATACTGATAAGTATTTTATTTACTTTGAAAGTGCCCAAAAGTTCAGAGGAGGTATAGGCTGGCTGCCCTTGAAGCCAGTGCTAAAATGCTTATTAATTTCAGGAGTCCAAATTTAGACACATAAAACACTGACATTAAATACAGACAACACCAGCAGAACTTGAAGCAAGCATTACTTTTACTGCAACATCTAATGAAAAATATAGACAAGATACATGAATAAAACATAGAGGTTCATCAAGAAACTATGACCTCTATAACCATGAACAAAACACTAAAGATTGGATCTGTCATTTAAAAAGACAGACTTGAGGCCCCTTGCCCCAGCTTTCTCTCTGGTCAACAGAAAAAGATCAGCAACTTCAGAGGACATTTTAATGCACCTAAAACATGAACCTGCCTCATGACCAGGAGTTAAATTTCAATACCTAAAGCTAGATGGGATGAATCAGGTAGAGCAAATACACAAGATAAATAGCAGCAGTAGTTGGGACAAAACTGCTGAGGGATTTGCAAATCCTCTTGAAATCTAATGTGCCTTATTTCTTACCTTCAAATTGAGTTGGAGTTACTATAACCTCTCCAGAGATTTGTTAATACAATGTGCTTTGTTAGAATAAAGCATAAAAGCCGTCTATTCAAAGAAGGTGGATTTTTTCGTTGCAGTCCTACAAATAACATTTTCCAAAGCTCTGGTTTACTACTGTTTGAGGTTTTGTTAAAGCTCTTCAAATGTTTCTCTGAGCTACATGAACTCACCCTTTCTGGTGCTTGCTTTCTTTGGGTTTCAGTGGGGTATTTGGCTGGTTTTGTGCAGATCCCAGCTCCAGCCAATAATTATGCAACTGGAATAAAAATTGTTAATTCTACTCAGTTGCTGCTGATCAGCTAGATCTAATCCCCAGTGGTTTTAATAGAATCATTGTGAATCAGCCAAGAAGACTTGCCTGCAAATTCAGCTTTGGGGTATGTCTATGCTAATAAAAAGCCATAGATCATAGTATTGTCAACTTAAGTATCCAGTTTTATGAAATACTGTTATTTCAGTACTATCAAATGAAAAAAATAAGGGCTCTCTACTCAGTAGTTTAATGAAAGAGCACACATACTTCTTAACCTGTGTGTAAGACACAGTTCTTTTATCCACTTCCGCAAACATAGCAAAATAAAACTTTTTTACCTACCAGTTTGACCTAGCAGACAAGAAGGAATTATTTTCTTCATTTAATAGTTGGGAAATCTTTATGTGGAAAAAAAATTATTATTTTTCTCAAATAGAATTGAAAACTGATTCACCTAAATTCCTCCCTACTGCCTCACAGCTTGGTTATGAATATTGTCTCTTGCACCTTGCAAGTATTTGCATTTTGCAGCTTGGTGTCTATGTGTGTTTGGCAATGGACAACATGAATGTGCCACTGAGGCGGTACTTCACCCATGTGCAGATCCTGTTCTCACAGGCAGCAACATCTTAGAGAACATGGTTTTTTTTTTCTGTAGCTTACATGAAACAAAGTCACCAGTTTGGGCTTCCTGGAGCATAATAGGAAACTCAGTTCTTCAGTCTCCAACGATGAGGTTTAAATCAACTTTCATAATTAATCTAGAATTTAAGTACTTGTGCATTCTATTCTATTCTAGTCTAGTCTAGTCTAGTCTAGACAAATGCTATGAAATAAAAACCAAAACAGGTTATAGGCCATTCTTGCATTCACCACATTTTCTAAGTACCATTTCCTTGGTTTTTCAAGGGGGAAAAAAAGAAAAAAGCAGCTTAAAAATCTTTGTTCAACTAAAGTGTTAAATTATTATCCTATATATACTTCCAGCAAGCAACTTCTCGGCATGGGTTAGACTTTACTTCGAAAACTATTGTCATCCAGGAGACAACCTGTAGTTTTAAATGACTAGGCTGTCAGTTCTTTAGCTCCCTGCACTTGCTTTTTCTGCTTTAGTGAATAGTAACAATTACACGACAAACAGCATGTTATTTCCAACTGTGGTTTCTTGACAGAAATCTTTGTGATACAAATACTGCAAACTTATATTCGTTTTCACGATTAATTTTTATGCAGATTTTGAAAGCCTTAGAAAGACTTTCATAAAATGTTACTGTCCTCAGACTTTGGAACAGAAGTGAGGAATCTTTTCAGAAGTATTTTTATTAAATTAATTAAGTATTGCAGATTTGGGGGTTTGGTTGTTTGGTTTTTATACTAGTTTTGCTAGACTTCTATCGAGATTTGTAAAGAGTTTATTTCATATCCTGCAAAGGATGTTGTTCACAGTGAAATATAAAGAAGTTCTGCCTCAGGAAAATATTTACAAAATATGGGGGTTTTTTTTCTGTATTTAACAATTAACTTGTAGCATTATACCATCTCTTCTCCATGCTGAACATCCTTAACTCTTTCAGCCTGTCCTCATAGGAGAGGTGCTCCATCCCTCTGACCACTTTTGTGTCCTGCTCTGAACCTGCTCCAATAGGTCCATGGCTTTCCTGTACTGAGAACTCCAGAGTTTGACACAAGGCTCTAGCACACAGCAGAGCAGAGGGGCAGAATCCCCTCCCTTGACCTGCTGGCCATGCTGCTTTTGATGCAGCCCAGGATATCATTGCCCTTCTGGGATGCAAGTGCACATTGCTGGCTCATGTCCAGCTTTTCCACCACTAGTATCACCAAGTCCTTCTCAGAGCTGCTCTCAATTCCTTCATCCACCAGTCTGGATTGATACCAGGGAATGAAACAACCCAGGACCTTGTACTTGGCCTTGCTGATATGTACTTCCGTTCCTTTACTCCCTGTTCTGTTTTCTTTCCCAATTGTAACATGGGTTGGATTGGTTGATGGGTTGGACGCGATGATCTTGAAGGTCTCTTCCAACCTGGTTTATTCTATGTATTCTATGTATTCTATGAGGTGTAGTTCAGGTGTTACTTTCTCTCAGCCCACAGATAAAGCCACAACCTCTGGGTGGCTCTGTAAGAGCCACCATCATTTAAGGTTACCTTCCCAGAAAGAGAATCCATGCTCAAAATTTGGCAATGTCTTAATTACCTCATCAAAATTTCAATAGTTTAAACAACTGAGGAACAAATGTTCACTGAGCATTTTCAGAAAGTTGTCTGTTTTGACAAAGGAGAAATTGTGACCGTTTCACAGGATTGTATCAGTAACCCATAATGAAGTTCAAACCTCACAGGATCACAGGATGTCAGGGGTTGGAAGGGATCCAAAGAGATCACCAAGTCCAACCCTCTGCCAGAGCAGGACCATGTAATCTATCATAGGCTGCACAGGAACACATCCAGAGGGGTCTTGAAAGTCTCTAGAGAGGGAGATTCCACAACCTCTCTGGGGAGCCTGTTCCAGTGCTCTGTGACCCTCACAGTAAAGAAGTTCCCCTTTATGTTGAGATGGAACCTTCTGTGCTGTAGTTTACATCTACTTCCCCCTTGTCCTATGACAGGGAGCAAGTGAGAAGAGCCTGTCCCTTCCTGTCTGATACCCAGCCCTCAGATATTTATAAATATTTATTAAATCTCCTCTCAGTCTTCTCCTCTCCAGACTAAAAGTCCCAGGTCTCTCAGCCTCTCCTCATAAGGCAAGTACTCGAATCCTCTAATCATCATCATTGCCCTCCACTGGACCCTCTCCAGCAGATCCCTGTCCCTCTTAAACTGGGGCGCTCCAAACTGAATGCAGCACTCAAGATGAGGTCTTACCAGGGCAAAGTAGAGGGGGAGGAGAACCTCCCTTGATCTGCTGGACACACTCTTCATAATGCACCCCAGGATCCCATTGGCCTTCTTGGCCACCAGGGCACATTGCTGTCCCATGGAGAGCTTGCTATCCACCAAGACTCCCAGGTCTCTCTCCACAGGACTGCTCTCCAGCAGATCACTTCCTAGCCTGTACTGGTGCAGTTTATTATTTCTCCCCAGATGCAGGACTCTGCACTTCTCCTTGTTGAACCTCATTTGGTTCCTCTTTGCCCAGCTCTCCACTCTTCAAGTCTCGTTGGTCGGCCGCAATGCCTTCAGCTGTATCAGACAAGCCTCCCAGTTTAGTATCATCAGCAAACATGCTGAGCAGACACTCTGTTCCCTCAACGTCACTGATGATGTTGAACAGGTCTGGACCCAGCATGGATCCCTGGGGGACTCCACTAGTTACAGCTCTCCAGATGGACTTGGCACCATTGATCACCACACTTTGAACTCTATCTTGTAACCAGTTCCTAATCCACCTCACTGTCTGCTCTTCCATCGCACACTTCCTGAGCTTGCTCTCTAGAATGTCATGGGAGATGGTGTCAAAGGTCAAGGTAGATGACATCCACTGGTCTCCCTGAATCTATTCATTCAGTTATGGCATCATGGAATGCTATCAGGTTAGTCAAGGAAGAATTTCCCTTGGGGAATTCATGCTGACTACTCCTGATAACCTTCTTCTCTTCCAAGTGCCTTGAGATGCCTTCCAGAAGGAGCCGCTCCTGGACTCTGCATTGTTTTGCATCCTCAGACTTGTCTTGCATCCTTGCTCAATTTTTTATGTATCTGTCCAACAGACATTAGATGTGTGAGAATTCCTTTTGTCTGTCTTTTTTTTTTTTTTTTTTTAAATTAACAGAACATCTTTTCTTTCCAAAATCCATTTGGAACAATTCTGGCCTTCACATGAATGACAAAGCTTAATAGTTGCAGTTTTTAGGACCTGAGTTATTTTACATGTTTGGTTAGGGTTTTTTTAATGCATATTTATGTGCAAAATCAGTATAAAATTACTGACTTACAACAAGCTAAGTGAACTTTACATCAGGGTTAGGATTCTTGTTAAAAATTTTGTGCTTTTATAGATAGATTTTAACCAATGAAGGTGACTCCCTGTACCTGTGGAGGTTATTTGATTTCCACTATAAAATTTTAACTTAATCATGTTCTTTTTCACAGTCCATTTACATCAACAAGTACCTGATATCTTTATATGCTATCTATTAAACATGCACACTAATTAACATTTTTATTTGAAATAAAATATTTGTTATCCTAATCACCTTTAGTGTTGGTCTCCTAGCAACCATGTCTTCTCAAATGATGACCCTTATAAGATGTTCTTTATCATCCAAAAGGCTACTTTTCTGAATATTTTTTAAACATTTATTAAATACTTTTTTAATATGACTCAGTTTACATAAAATAGCTGTATTAATTCTCTCGATGCCTTTGTAACAGGAAAAATCATAGAATAATAGGCTCATAGAATTATAGGGGCTGGAAAGGACCTGCAGAGATCATTGAGTCCAACCCCCCCGAAAAGCAGGATCACCTATACAGGGCACACAGGAATGCATCCAGACAGGTATTGCAAATCTCCAGAGAAAGGATTCCACAACATCCCTGGGCAGCCTGCTCCAATGCTCCGTCACTCTTACAGGAAAGAAATTTTTGCTCACATTTAGGTGGAATTCCTGTGTTCCAATTAGCATCTATTGCCCGCTGTCTTATCACAGGACATCCCTGAAAAGAGACTAGCACCATCTTCTTGCCTCCCACTCTTCAGATATTTATAAATATTAATAAGATCACCTCTTAGTCTTCTCTTTTCTAGGCTAAACAGCCCCAGGTCTCTCAGCCTTTCCTCGTAAAAGAGATATTCCAGTCCCTGATAGATACAGAAAAGCATCTTAAAATTCAATATAAGCTTTAAGATTTAAAAAAAAAAAAAGAAAAAAAAAAAGCTGTTGCACTCTCACAAATAAGGCAACAATTTGAGCTAACATTATCTGTTTTTTATTCAAGGTTTCATGAAAAATATCAAAAGTATTCAGTCTAAAATATCACTTCAAATCCAAATTAATGTTTCCATCACAGAATTTAGCTTAATTGGTTTATTCTGTGCTGGAACTGAAAAACGTAGGGACTGCTTTCTCTAAAAAAAATGTCATTGTTCTTAAAGCTGAACCAGTAATACTTTTTCTACCTGGAATTTTCAGCGTTTGAATGTTCTTTTTCCCATTTATTTCTTTCTTGTCATTTTTGGGTTTGTTTTGTTGGGGGGGTTGGGGTTTGTTTGTTTGTTTGTTTTTTCCTTTTTTTTCTTTCTTTTTTTTTTCCTTCTTTTTCTTTTCCTTTTTTTTTTTCTTCTTTTTTATTTTTCTTGCTAGAAATACTTGGGAAAAGGCAAAGAACTGTAAGGAAATCTTTTTTTTATATATATAAAAGTAACTTTTTTTTTTTCTCCACAGAATAAATAACTGAGTATAAGGAGGTAAAATAGAAAGGAGAAGGGAAACAGTAGAGAAGTAATGGGGAAAATGCTAATTTGTGTTAAAATAGTTTCCATTGTTTTAAACATATCTTACAGATACAACCAGCATTATCTCCAATGTGATAATGCAATTAAAACATTTGCTACCTTAACTGTTAGCTAAATCTCTGAGCTCCTTGGGTGAGAATCATGTGTTCAAGTAGTTCCTGCATTGGGGAATGACCATGCTCAGTCCCAGTTAAAATGGTTTTTAGAGAGATCTCTACATTGGAACACCCTATAGCACATTTTCTTTTACCGCCTCAGTACCACGGGGATAACTTATTAACAAATTAGGAGAATTGAAAAGCAATCATTGAGGCATGTCCCCAGTCACCAAGTTTCTTTCAAAATGTCATTCAAACTGCAATAAGCTTATAGGGGAAAGGGGTCATTTCATTGGGAACTAGAAAATGTAGCAATCACAGTCACTGTAGTAAACAATTTTTGTCCAATTAATTTCTCTGTCAAAGGAAAAATATCAACCAACTCTAGTTCAACATTAGCAAAAGGACTGTTTCTCAAACAGTAAAATTCCTTATTCTATGAAGCATTACAAATGTCTTTCCAAAGAGTTTCCACTCCAAACCAGCAGAAAAAAAGTGCGAAAAGGAATACTTAGCTCTCATTGAAAAAGAACTCACTTTGATTAAGTGAGGTCCTGCATAAAGCCTTTTGTATCTGCACGGACACAGCAGGTCATGATGCAAAACTCATGTCTTGTTTTGATGTTGTGCAAGAGAACCAAGAAGGACTCCAAGGAAAATATGGGGCAGGGCAGGAGAGTGCTCAGAGTGGTCTAGTCCAGGAAATGGCTTTGCTAAGAACATGAAAGCAGGAAAAATTGTTTGCACCTATATAAACTTCTAAAGTCTCTGACTGCCATGCATTGTGGCAGATAGCAGTGGGGAGGAACTGTTCATTGCCTGCCCTCTCATCTCCCAAGTTCACTGTCTGTTAGTTCTTCTCCATTTGAAAAACCTCTTCTGTAAAAAAGGCAAGAAAGTAAAAAACTGAAGTCTCCTCTGCAGGTTTATGCTGCAAATCTATTGAAACTTCATCCAGATATATTCTCTAGATCATTACATGGCTTCTTAGATGTACAGACTTTATCTAGAGAGTTCTAGGCAGTCGTGAGTATTCAGGTGTCTTTTTTTATCTTTTAATTTCTAAATGTTTTACTGAGCCCCTTGGTACTGTGCCAATCTGTGACTTTTTTGCATTTTTATCTCTTGCAAAAGGACAGAGAGAGCATTAGACATTTCAAATATTAATTAACAAAAATATTCTTATTGTGCATAATCAAGCTGCTGGGTAAAATTAAATAAATGGACCCTATTTGAAGACAGAGCAAAGATCCAGAGATCAAGAAAGAAGATTAGACTGAAAAAATGGATCCATCATTTATCAGTTACTAAAATTAACTTTGTCAAATGTCAACATAAAGCTTTTTCCCCCTGAGAACTTGTACTTGTGAAACAGACTTATGAGATTAATTGTCTTTGAAAACCTCTTTTTTTTTTTTTTTTTTGTTATTGCTGGATAAAATTCCAGTTCAGTCTTCTATACATTTGCAGAAGTATAATTCCAGAAGATTGTTTAGTTAAACAGGTGTTGTATATCACTTTCCCTTCTTTTTCCAAGCTGCTGAGGAATACTATTTAAAAAAGCTAAAATCCTTCATTAAATAATTGTAGACACCAGAACTTTGCAGGAGTATATCAAAGTGCATTCATTCATTGGCTTATACCATTGGCTTTTATTGTAGAGATCCATATTTATGCATGATCCCTGTTTGCTTACTTAAAAATCTATAAATTATATCCATATCTGTTAGTCTGACAAATGCTTTAGCCAATATACCAAAGGAAAATTTGGCCAGTAGGAATTTAATGGTGAGTAGGTATTGAAATGCACAGCAAGGAATGCATTAGACATTTCTTTTTAATATTGACAACTGTTTTAAGCAACACACAGCATTACAACTGAAAGGAAAGAATCAGTAACTTCCTTTATAATCACACACTATTCACAAAGAAATATGGGATTAGGACACTGAAGACACTAATGGTTACCTCTGCAATTGACTGTATCGTTTTAAGGTCTTCCATCTCAGCAGGTTCCCAAAATCAGGCAGTAGCATGCACATCGACCTGCAGAAAGAACAATATTTTATCTCCTAATGTTGAACTATTTGCAACTCTATGCATCTGAACACAGAATCATTACAGTTTTGTGTTCAGTGACAAAGATATTGAATTAGGACCCAAGAAACCTCTTAGAATTCTTGTGAATTCCAGTAAGGCAGGTTTTGCCAGAAGAAACAGTAAAAGAAAATTCCAAATATTAGTTATCTTCTGAGGGACATGAATCAAAATCTTTCTCATTCATGGACTGAACTCACACTTGGATGAAATAGACAATGGTGAGCACTGCTCTGTCTTGATGACTTCTCAATAAATATACGTGGGATCTCATAATGTATTGGCTAAAGTATGCTAAATTCTAAAGACCTCTCAGCACACAATACAAACAGTAACAAACTGTTTGTACCCTTAACAAACAAAATCAGTAACAAAAATAACCCACCAATGATGGATTGCCACCAGATCTAAAAACAATGAGTCATGATTATTCTACATATAGTGAAAAGAAGGAACAATTGTAGTCATTCTCTTTTCCCTAGTATCAGGTGGCAGAATGAGAGGAAATGGCCCAAAATTGTGCCAGAGGATGTTTAGACTGGATATTAGGAAAAAATTTTTTTACTGAAAGAGTCCACAGGCATTGGAATAGGTTGCTCAGTGAGGTGGTGAAGTAACTGTCCCTGGAGATGTTCTAGTAAAGTGAACATGTCACTTTGGGACATGGTCTAATGGCCATGGTGGTCTCAGTGATCTTGGACTCAATGATCTTTGAAGTCTTTTCCAACCAAAACAATTCTATGATTCTATGAATTAGCAAATTGTATAATTTTTAGATAATTGGATTACAATGGTAGAGAAAATGCAACTGCCTTGGTGTCAGCATAGACTTGAACCACCACAGGAGTCTCCAGGCTGTTAGTCTACTAAGGAAGAGGATCATAGAATCATAGAATCATAGAATCAATGAGGTTGGAAAATACCTCAGAGATCATCAAGTCCAGATGACATGACTACTAAACCATGGCACCAAGTGCCATGTCCAATCCCTTCTTGAACACCTCCAGGGACAGTGACTCCACCACCTCCCTGGGCAGCCCATTCCAATGGCCAAAAACTCTTTCTGTGAAGAACTTTCTCCTCACCTCAAGCCTCAACTTCCCCTGGCGCAGCTTGAGATTGTGTCATCTTCCTCTGGTGCTCGGTGCCTGGGAGAAGAGACCAACCGCCACCTGGCTATAACCACCCTTCAGGCAGTTGTAGACAGCAATAAGGTCTGCTCCATAATCTTGCCTGGCACTGAGGTCAGGCTGACAGGCCTGTAGTTTCCAGGTTCCTCCATCCAACCCTTCTTGTGGATGGGGATCACATTGGCCAGTTTCCAGTCACCTGGGACTTCTCCAGTGAGCCAGGACTGGTGGTAAATGATGGAGAGAGGCTTGGCCAGCTCATTTGCCAGCTCATCTGCCAGCTCTCTCAACACCCAAGGATGGATCCCATCTGGTCCCATGGACCTGTGAGTGTCCAAGTGGCTTAGCAAGACCCTAATTACTTCCTCATGGATTTCAGGGAGACTACACTGCTCCCTGACCCCATCTACCAGTTCAGGAGGCCACTTGTCCTGGAGTCCTCCTGCCTTATTGTTGAAAATTGAAGCAAAGAAGGTATTTAGAACCTCAGCCTTTTCTGCATCTTTAGTTACAATGTTCCCCTCCAGGTCCAATAAATTGTGGAGGTTCTTCTTGCTGCATTAATATATTTATAAAAATGCTTTTTATTGTCTTTCACAGAAGTGGCCAGCTTAAGTTCTAACTGAATTTTTGCCTCTCTAATTTTTCTCCTACATGATCTAATAACATCCTTAAACATATCATGAGTTGCCTCCCTCCCTTTCCAAAGGTGATACACCCTCTTTTTTCCCATTAGTTCCTTTAAGAGCTGCTTGCCCATCTCGGCTGGTTACCTTCCCCGATGGCTCCTCTTTCAGCACATGAGAACTGCCAGCTCCTGTGCCTTCAAGAGCTCCTGTTTGAAGTAGGTCCAAGCATTTTGGACCCCTTTGTTCTTAAGGGCTGCTGCCCAGGGTGTTCTCCAAATATGTTGCTTAAACAAGTTGAAGTCTGCCCTCCAAATTAAGGGTTCTGTTACTGCTCCTCCCTATCGCCTTGCATATTGAAAACTCCACTATTTCATGATCGCTGCACCTCCGACAGCCTCCCACCATCACATAGTCCACCAGCCCTTCTCTATTTGACAACAGCAGGTCAAGCAGAGCCTGACCCCTGGTAGGTTCATTTAACAGCTCCATCAAGAAGCTGTCTTCCATACACTCTAGGAACCTTCTGGACTGCCTCCTCTCAGCTGAATTATGTTCCCAGCAGATGTCTGGCAGGTTAAGGTCACCTACAAGGACAAGATCTGATGATCTTGAGACAGCCTCCAGTTGCTTTGAGAGTATTTCATCTGCCTCCTCATCCTGGTTGGGTGGTCTATGACAGACTCCAATAAGGATGTCAGTTTTGTTAGACCTCCCTCTATTTTTAACCCACAGGCACAGGATGATACAACCTGGCAGTTTATAATTTTTAGCAAGACAATCTGAAGTAAAACTAGAATAGATATGCCTATATGTGGTACAATCAGGGTCTTATTTTACTGTTTATAGCTTAAATAGAGGTTAATCAATTACAATGCCAGATCCCACAGTCAAAATCCTAATTTTGAAAGCTGGAAAATAGTGTTCAATATTATTAATCTATCTCACCACTTTCTGTAATGCAATACAGCAAAATACTCCATGATGTTAAGGCAGCTGTAAGTATGGTCATGAATTTGCAAACGGTTGTGTCTGAGAGCAAAATGGCTCTATCAAAGCCACCTGCTCCTTTACCTCACTCTCTCTTTCATTCTGTTATCTACTTTAGCTAGATGGGCATTTGCAGAACAAACAAATATTTCTTACTCCAAGAAAATAACTCCATTGATGATGTAATGAGTGACAGCAAAGTGCTGAGAAAGAGGACTGAGCTTGTGCCTTAGGAGTATATCTGTGATTATCTGTGCGCTTCCAAATTGAGTGATGTACAGTATGTATACCCTGTTTGCTTTATAGGATAGAAGGCAGAAAACAGGGTGGGGCAGGGTGGTGGTGGCAATTTTCATGGCCACCTCAGTAAAAATCTGTTGGTTAGCATACACAACATAAAGACATGACTGCCAAGTTTTCAAAGTATATTAAAAACAAACAAACAAAACCCAAACAAACAAAAAAAAAGAAAACAGGGAAGGAAGGATACCATATAAACATTGCTGGGTGTATTACAGTCAAATGATAAGTCTTAGATAACCACTAAGAAGAAAAAAAAAGTTGAAGGAATTTTTAAAGGAGACTTAAAAATTAAGAAGCCATTTCTTTTTCTAAAGCAATAGCCATATGCCATCCTTTTTGGCTGCTTTCCTTTATGTGCTGTCTTGTTAATGTAATGACTTTCTGTTCAAGATAATGCATGGCATCCACATATTGTTGAAACATGTAGAGCTCAGGGGGAGCCTACATGGAGGCAAATTAATGCTCACTAAGTAAGGATATGAAGTTATACCAAAATAGCTACTCTGCACCAATTATTAATACAGACAGTGGCCTTTGCTACTTCTCCCTTTATGTACCTAAGGGAATTAAATTAGAGTCATGGCTTTCCTAATTTCTCCATGTGGTGAATGGATAGAAAGAAGCATGCCCAGAAGGAGAGACAGATGTTAAATGAACTGTACTGTGTCATTGAGTTGGTTTTATCTCTCCATTGCTTGTATAGGGAGAAACAGAACAGAGCTATGTTCAGAGAAACATCCTTTCCTTAAAAAGGAAGTAAATTATTTCTTTTCACCAGGTAGACTCAACTCTGCCAAAAGGATGGGATGTATCTTACCCACCTGTAGATATTTAGAAGCTGAATTTGATAAAAACCATGTGGGACTGAGGACAATATTTTTTTAATCATACTTTTTCCTGCTATTGAATTTCAGAGGTACTGGTGCCCAAGATCACAGCATATGTTCATAATTTCTGAAGAACTTCTGAAGAATTTAATTTGTCTGAATTTTGGCTTTCCTAGTGGCCTCTGTCATGCATAAGCAGATAGGTTCCTGATATGATAGATGACATGTATTTGTTTTCTGGTGTCAATTTGCACACACTTTCCTTACACATTTCTAAGTCCCCTCAGCATGAGAAAGGACTTTATCGTGTTTAACTGAATCACCTAAAAATTTGTCAAAGGTAGTTGTGGAAGTGCTTCGATACTTGATGTGAGGGGCAGGCAGAACATATCCCAGAATCACAGCAGAGAGAACATCTGTAGCTCATCTGATCCAACCACCTGCATGAAGTTGAGCTAATTTTGACCCTAGATAAGATTAGTTCTTTTTACAAAGGAATTTCCAAGAATGCACGTTCCATAAAGTCACATTTTTCATGTTATTAACCCCTTACCTTTAACTCAGAGAGTTGCTTTTGTTCCAAGGGACTCTGAAATATCAGCACTCGTGTCTTGCTCTAGTAAAGCCAAGGTGATTTGCCAGTGAGCTGTGAAAATTTTCTCTCCTTCACTTGGGCTAACATGACTATCGTGGTTTGTCATGAGTGTCTAGATTGTGGTTAGATGTGGAAATACAGTAATAGATGCTTTCACGCAAAGATGGAAGGTTGTGACACCAGTGTCAAACCAACTATTTCAGCATTCCCTGGTGATACATCAAAATGTCAAAATAGTGACAGAAGTTGAAAAGCATCTCTAACCAGGAGGGACCCTGAATACACCTTCCAAAGAAAGAAAAAGGCAAGGCAGTTTCAGTTGTATTCTGAAACAGACTGTCCTGTTAATGATATGGCACTGGTTCTGGTAATGGCTAGTTTAGAAGGGCAATCAGCTGGGCATACAGCCATGTGTAAACTGCACATTGGTATGTGGACAAATAATCAGTGGATGCAAAATGTGTGGGATAATTAACAATTATATAATTTAAACAAAATAGAATAGGGTTATGGAAGTACCAAATATTCTGGCAGAACAAAATGCAATCTGGCAGAATGAAGTAGAATTAAGGATCAAGAGCACTTGTTGATTTTTAATCTTCTTCTGGGGATCTAAAGTACCTGTAATTTTGCTGTCCTTTGTTTATACTATGGCAACACAGTTATGGCCCAAAGTGCCAGATGAAAAGCACATAATAATAATTAATCCTTGTGCTACAGAATCTGCAATACAATTAGCTATGATGAGCAAAGAATGGAAGACTTGCTTTGGGGATATGTAATGTTACTTGGGACTAAAACAAGATTTGCCCCTAGTTACACTTACAGTCATTAAGGCACAGAGAATCAAATAATCTGCTCAAGTTTGCAGAACAACAGATGCAGCAATTCCAGGAACTGATCACATATTTCTCAGTCCTATAATGTGCTCCTGATCATCATTTTCTCTTCCAAGTGCCTAGAGATGACCTCCAGAATGAGCTGCTCCATCATTTTTCTAGGGATGGAGGGGAGGCTCACTTGTCTGTAGTTTCCTGGAACCTCTTTCTTTCCCTTTTTGAAGACTGGAATGACATTTGCTTTCCTCCAGTCCTCAGGCACCTCTCCTGTTTGCCACAGTTTTACAAAAATAATGGAGTGGTAGAACAAGGCTGTCAACACTAGGGTGCATCTCATCAGGGTCTATGGCCCTGAATATGGTATATTCAGTTTGGGTAACCCTAACTCAGTCATCATTGACTAGTGGAGTGTCTTCCTTCCTCTAGGCTTTCTCTCCTTCATCCAGGGTCTGGAATTCACAGTAGCTGGTCTTAGGAGTAAAGATTATAGCAAATAAGGTATTTAGCAACTCTGCCTTCTCTGCATCTTCAGTCATCAGGCTGCCACCTTATTCAGCAGTAGGCCCAGACTTTCCCCTCCTTCAGAAACTCCTTGCTCATCCATGTAGGTCTCCTAACATGTCTACCCATTTTTTCATTCAAGGGAACACACCTATCTTGGGCTTGGAGGAAGTGGCCTTTAAAAATTGACCAACTTTTTTGGGCTCTTTTATCCTCCAGACTCTTAGCCTGTAGGATTTCTTTGAGTAGATCTTTGAAGAGTACAAATTTAGCCCTGCAGAAGTCCAGGGTTGTAATCCTACTTATTGTCATGCTTCAACCTTGTCATGATCACTGTTGCCAAGGCTGTTCCCAACATTTAATTAAGCGATTTTAAATTAACATGTTGATTTTTAAAGAATTTCTTGATTCTATTTTCCAGTATATTACCATGTCAATTATGTTAGTTACAGCAATTAGTTCCATTAAACTTGCATCATTGTTTACCTTACTACTCTTGACACTGAGTTGTATTATTATAATACTGCAGTTCACTGCTGACCAACTGAGTTCTAGTAAAAAAAATACAACTCCCATTTTGATGGAATTATCTCATCTTCATTCTCCTTTTTAACTGAAAAAAGAAAGGCTTCTTACAGCCATGCTATTAACAGGATGATTACTAGACCAATTCATCACTGTAATCCACTTATTCCAAGCAAGCTTCTTTAGACTACATTTTTTTCTGGTGGCCTTTCTGAAAAAAATAAAATACCTCAGTAAGGTATCTCAAAATATTCTTATCAATGATATGGTAAATTCAAATTACATTCAATAGGAGGATATCTTGGCAGCTACAAAGATTAATCGGATACCTGTAAAACATCACAGAGGTAACTGTGTGTACCTGTTTTCTGCATCTAGTTTTGCTAAACTAGAGCACTGAAAATTCAGTAACCTTTATTTTTTGAAATCTGATGTTGCCTAGTTCTCTGTTGAGAGATTCTGTATCTAAAATGCAAGTGGGGCTGTATGATGCTGTTTGCGTTAGACAATACTAGACTAATCCAGCCACACAGGAGAAGAATCAAACACCTTTTTATTGCAAAAACAAGGCTCTTTTGGACACATCAGGGGACAATTCATTGTGCAACCACCTTCCATCACCAAAAATACCAAAGGTCTGTTTTAAAAAAAGGCCAAAGCGCTTTGTCTATTTCACAGCCAAAAACTACTGTGAGATTAATTTTCTTTTATATAGGTATAAAGTTCAAGTTTCTAAAATTAGTAATTGTTTCACCTGAGCCTCTTCTCTATGGTCCTATTCAAAGCAGTATTGTTTAGTGTTTCAGTGCCTGCTGCTTAAAATGTAATGTTCCCCATTTAATGTGTCAAAAAGCTATAGCTAATTATTCTCATAGCAAGGATAAGTGTACCAATTATGATTCTTTAAAAAGAATGGTGGAAACAAAGAAGTAGAGATAAGATTTAACAATGACAAGACAAATTGGGGAGGCAGGAAAATCTTAAATGTTGAAAATCTATAGTGCCTTCTTTTTTAGAGGAAAGAATAAAAATACAGCTTTATGGAACAGACAAGTCATCACTGTGGAATTATGGATTAATATGATGAGGTTCCTGTCTGCAATGAAGTTCACAGCTGCCCCCCAAGCCTCAAAATGTAGGGCTCCAGGGACAGCTATGGAATTGGTGGAGTTTTAGGTGCAGTCTTCCTATAGCAATTATGCAGTCCTCCTATGTCAAGTATCTAATCCATTTAGAATAGAATAAACCAGGTTAGAAGAGACCTTCAAGATCATCGTGTCCAACCTATCATCCAACACCACCTAATCAACTAAACCATGCAACCAAGCACCCTATCAAGTCTCCTAAACACCTCCAGTGATGGTGATTCCACCACCTCCTTGGGCAGCCCATTCCAATGGGCAATCACTCTGTCTGTGTAGAACTTCCTCCTAACCTCCAGCCTAAAACTCCCCTGGTGCAGCCTGAGACTGTGTCCTCTTGTTCTGGTGCTGGTTGCCTGGGAGAAGAGATCAATCTCTGCCTGCCTACAACCTCCCTTCAGATAGTTGTAGACAGCAATAAGGTCACCCCTGAATCTCCTCTTCTCCGGGCTAAGCAACCCCAGCTCCCTCAGCCTCTCCTCATAGGGCTTGTGTTCCAAGCCCCTCACCAACTTTGTTGCCCTTCTCTGGTCATGCTCCAGCAAGTCAACATCCTTCCTAAACTGAGGGGCCCAGAACTGGACACAGTACTCAAAGTGCGGCCCAACCAGTGCAGTGTACAGGGGCAGAATGACCTCCCTGTTCCTGCTGGCCATACTATTCCTGATGCAGGCCAGGATGCCATTGGCCCTCATGGCTGCCTGGGCACACTGCAGGCTCATGTTCAGCCTACCATCAACCAGCTAAGTATTGTTAAAGGTCAATTCAAACCATCTAGATTAGATCTCTGTTTCTCTTTCTAAGTGTAAAGAGAGTTCAGGCTTTTCCATCCCGCTCTAATACATGCTGTATACCCTCCTTTTAAGGAAAAGTATCAAAAAGAGCAGATGAGGAAGAAAACAGTGGCAACAATGAGACCTATGTCCCCAGCAAAGGTAAGCAACCAAAGTGGAAGATACACGTTGTCAGCCTAGAAGGTGAAGAGCTTTTCTTTCCTACATTAAAAAGAACACAGTAGGATGTGGACTACTGTCAGTGTGAAGCATTCTGTGACTGTGCAGAAAATGACTCCTTATATGGGTAGAAATCCAAGGATCAAGGAGACAGGGAGGAATTTTGCTCCTTCTGCCTGCCTGGCAGACTAAACAGAGAATCTACTGGCTTGTCAACTCAGTCAGTGGTCTGCTCCTGCAGCTATTACATCAGGCACAGATACCTGCAATTAATGACTTCTGTCTCTTCCTTTTGGGTATTGTTAATCACTTTCAATGGGTTTGTGACATATTTGGATTTCTTTGAATGTAGTTAGAACTTTGAGCAGAAGCCCTTGGTTCTGATCCAGATCACACAGGCAATTTTAACATACCTACTGTCACTTAAGAAAATGAAGAATAGTGTTGCACAATTGTCCTCTTGTACCTGACAAATTCAAAACCACAGATTGAGTTCAAGCAAGTGTTGCCCTGTTCTGCAAGCTCTGATAATAAAGACACTATGAAAGTTCCCGGGACAAAGGAAAACAAGTCAATATACACATCAAGACACTACAACAGATAATATTTAGCTCTATTATGACTAGGTATTCAAGCACTCTTGGAGAAATTGAATCTGCCTGCTGCCATTTCTGCCATGCTTGCTTTAAGCTCTTCTCATATCCATCTCTCTGCCTATTTATCAAACAGCAGACATCGTGTGGATGATAAGGAGACATTCCATCATCAGGCTGAAGTGTGGTCCTCTCTGAGAGCAGTCACAATAAAAGGTGCTGAGAGATCGGAAGAATATAAATCTTGTTAACTTTCCTCCTTCCCTATTTCAAAAACCTTTTCTGAAGTGTATCCTCTGTTGCTATCAGGCAACTTTTACATTAAAAGAAATTTATGCCAAGGCTAGAGAAAGAAGTAAGTGTGATCACAACAACAAAACCAACCAACCAACCAACCAAACTATAAGCATAAAGGTTGCCTAGACACTTAGAAAGACCTTGAGGAAGCTATTACTAAACTGTATTTTTGCTTAGCAAGCTCTAAATGACACATAGCTATGGGGGGCCACCTCACCTTTAGTAAGACTGTGATTTTCCCATAGGACAGTTGAACGAACCCCTACTTAGCAACTTTTCCAGGATATTAATTAGTGTGGGGATCATTCCACATTTCTACCTTCCATCACTCCACAATGCTAAGAAAATCAAGGGACTTCTTAACCAAAGTATGCTGCCTGTTGCATGACTTGGACATACAGGTCTTGGAGTAGCAGCACTGGGAGGTTATTCCCTGTTATATGCAGAAAGGTGTGTTAGGAGTCATATTTTATGCCAAGAAAATCAGTGCTGTATCACTGAGTTCGGGATATTCAATGGTACTTAAAAATAAGTTCCAGGATCAGGATCCTTCCCTGCATTTATTCCACCTGCTTCATATATATTTGACCTTTTTTTTTTTTTAAGATTCCTAATGGATTTCCTGTATGTTATACAGACATCAAATGCTACCACTGAGACTAGCTGAGCCTTTCCTCTCAACCCACCACACTTTGTCTGAGAAATACCAGTTTCTCTGAATTTCCTTTAGATCGCTCTGTAGGGCAGAAGGGAACTCAGGTCCATGATCCAAGATTTGAGAACCCATGGGAGACATCTCATCTCATCTCATCTCATCTCATCTCATCTCATCTCATCTCATCTCATCTCATCTCATCTCATCTCATCTCAACTATGTAAAAGTTTTTCATGTTGTCTCTACTCTTTCTTTAGGAGATGGAAAGGCAAAGCTACTTCCAGCAGGCAAATGGTCCTGCTCATTATGAACACTTATTTTAGATTAAGACACGTGCTCTGGAATACCTCTCTGCCTCGCCATGAATTACAAAAAAAGCTTATACCAAATGTTTCCCTTCTGAATACTAGATTTAATCTCCAGTTACAGATAAATATAACAAGAACACTGTAAGACTAAGCTTAAAAGCTCTACTACAGCTGGTAAACTGGTCACCTGGCAGTAAGGTTATGTGCTGGTTACAGACACTTCCTCTTACATTTTTAAAAGCACTGCTCTCCATATCCTCTATGATATAAGCCATCACAAGCCATCATGCACATGAACAATCCAGGAAGCAGTGGTTTCATCACTGTGAAGCCTACACACTTAAGCAGTATAGTCTTATTGTACTACAAGATCTTTGCAGAATTCAGAAATTATCACTTCAGCCAGTTCTGCTGACAGTAAACCTCATGTTTTGCCAGTAACAAGACTATTTTGACTATGCTAAAAGTTTTGCTGAATTATCTTATGCTTACTTTTTCATGCTATTGTCTTGCAGTCTGGTCTAACTCCAAGGAGGATTTAGGTGGGTGAAGCATCTAGTAATGCCATGGTTAGGACATGGCTATCCAGGGAGAACAGCTCAAATGGTCTCACAAGAGTATTCAGAGATTCTCCTCAAAGATCTGAGGGCTTAAACTACAGTATAAAGGAAGCTTTTACTTTTGCTATAGCAGAACAAGAGGGAAAATCATTTGGTTTTCCTTCTGTTCCATAAATGAGTAGCAGCAGTCTGTTCCCAATGCTCCCTTACAAATGGTAAACCATGAGGAACTGCCGAGGTGTGAGATGGGAATTTCAGGTCATTACTAATCTGATTGACATGCAAAGTGCTGAGGTAGAAATTGAAAGCCCTGTTGAACATTGCAACCCCCCTGAGACATTTGGTCTCCCAGGAATCAGTTTTTCCTCTGTACAATTTATTGTTTCCCAAATAATACCGTGTTTCAGCAAAAAAGTCAAATGTGTCCTCTCATAACTCCATGTGGCTGTTAGCTTACTGCTGAGTTAATACTTTGTCACATAAATAAAACTGTACAAAAAGAGAAAGCAGACTTGCAAAGAAACATGGGGAGAAATAGAATTCATTGGCGCTCAGGGCTGAAAAGCTGGTGAGTTTCTTTCCATCCCTTTTTTCTTCCCTTTACCCTTACAAGTTGATGTGTATCCAAACAGCTTGAAAAGTACTTTGAAGTCTAACTTTAGTCAGCTATGATGAAGACATAAGAGGAGCTGATTTTTCCTTTGTGATGCTTTGTTTTCTTCTCTCTTTTATTCAGTGTTCACTTCAGCATGGCTGCAGGAGAGGAGCTCAGTATTTTTTCTTGGAACTTTTCATACTTTTTTTTTTGGTGCAGTTAAAGATACATTTCTTGAATTACACTGAGCAATAGTCACTACCTACTGCTATTAAGCTGAGATCTGCTGGTGAGCTGCAAGACTTCTCAAGCCAGGGATACCATGACATTTTGCCTAAGGGTTCTTTTCTCAGGTAAGGAAATGCTACTTTTCATGGAAAGATGTCAAATAACTTTTATTACAGAAAATAATAAGTAATACTAAATTTATATCTTTTTATTTTTGATTGAAAATCTGTGGGAAAATCACCTTGATAAGCTTTCTAAGGTACCATTTGTATGGCCTTTTTCATCACATTGCAGGCCAGTCATTGAGATCAAGGGCAAGGGATCCAGACAGGTTGGGGGACAGGGCCAACTTTATGAAATTCAACAACACAAAAAGAGAAAACTTTTGCAACTTATATGAGTTATCATTACACAGATGGGGAGTGCTGGTGGGCAAATGAACTGCCCAGTCTTACTGGTGGAAAAATAACTGAATATAAGTCAGCAGCATGTCCTGGCAGCAAAGAACAGCATTCTGGATTGCTGTTGCAGGAGGAGGGCCAGGAGTTGGGTAAAAGGAGTTATTATTCCTCTCTTGTTGACACTCAGAAAAAGAAAGGCCTTATTAAATTGACATGAATTCAGCGATACACTACAAAATGCTTAAGGGGAGCAGACACTTGAGTAGCTACCCTTCATAAGCTGCTGGAGGGCCTGGGCTTGTTTGTCCTGGGGAAGAGGCAACCTCAGGAGGACATAATATCCTGACCATACCTAGAAGGAGGTCATCAAGCTGACATGGTTTTAAACTAAGAGAAGGCAGATTTAGACTGGATATAAGGAAGATGCTTTTTATGATGAGGGTGATGAGGCATTCAAACAGGTTGCCCAGAGAGGTGGCAGATGCTCTATTGTTGGAAATAGTCAAGGTCAGGTTGGATGTGTGTCTGAGCAACCTCATAAAATTGAAGATGTTGCTGCTCATTGCAGGAGGGCAGATTAGACAACCTTTAAAGGTGCTTTCCAACCCAGATGACTCTATGAGTCTAAAAATTACTCATGTTTTTTAATATTGAGTTAGCAGACTTATGCAACCACAAGTTTCATCAAAAGTAATACTAAAAACGTAGTTCAGCAAAGCCCTTAAATTCACACTTAAATTTAAGCATATCTTTAGTTCTTCATTATAGTATCTCTACTAAATTTAGATATTAATGTCATTTTTTTCTTTGTTCTGATCTCTGTAATGCACTCACATATTTGTATCTTTTTAATAGATTGTAAACACCTGCTTAAAGCTGGAAGAATATCTAACATATTTCCATTGCTGAGATGTTTCATAATATGAAAATGTGATTAGCATTCATCCAATTTGTGGATTAGGTGTTATTTCATTTTATTTTTACAGCTACATGCAGTATTAGCAACCATTAGTATGTATGAAAGAAATGATGAAATTATGTCTGCTACAGAAAATGCAATGATACTAAAATGATGAGTTTTAACACTGATCAGTTTTCAACAGTAAAAGGATCCAGTACTATGATATTCCTTTGGCAGTGTACTGTGACATATACTACAGTAAGTACACTCCACAGCAGTCACGAGTTGTGCAAACCATGGTCCTGGGAACTCCCTGCTGACTGAGGTGAGGGCATGTACCACTGCTGTGCTTCATCATTTTTGCTTCATCTGAGTACATTCTAGGCCATATTGCAGTTTTCATTTTGCCCTTTCAGCCTGGTTATTGCTGGAAGAAACCCACATATGCAGCTGCTTTGGAGGAAACCCCACCTGTCTGACATGGTCAGGAGAGCATCAGACAAGAGGAAGGAAAAACATAACTGAAAATCATGGGAATTTTATCTTCAGTCTACATAACAAAAGAAATGCTGCTGAGGACAGATGATCCTCCAAAGCACTGGTAAAGCTGTTATCTTATTCACAGATGTCAAAGAAGCCTGAAATGCTCCGGGCCTCATCTTGGGTGTCCACCAGATAAATTACTAGTTTTTAAAGTGTCAGTATCCAGAAGTGACTTGCTCCCTTACTGACCTAGGGGACTGTACTATTCTTCTTCTGATATGATTGTGGTGACTTCTCATCTGAGTTCTCCAGTTAACAACATAATAAGCTTAAACTGTGGCTGAACATATAAGAACATTGCGATCCAGTACATGGATCTCTCATGATGGCAAAACAGTACCATAAGACAAAATAGTCCTTTGGAGCTGGACAAGGAACAAAATTAACATAGAACGATAGAATGCACTTAGTTGGAAGGGACGTCTAAACATTCATTACAAGATAAGAAAAGTTAGGTAAAATAAAAGAAATTCATTTAAATTTCTGGACAGATTCTCAAAAGCACCAGTTGGTAAATGACAGTCCAGCAGTGCTGTATAAATTCACTATATATATATGTGTGTTTCCTTAGAATAATCCAAAATTAAAAATAAAATACAATTAAATTTAAAGAGGAACATAAAATGAAGGAAAAGACCATGATGCAATATGGTCTTGAAAAATTATATGCGGTATTAATACACATGCAGATGACAAGAAAAAGTTTTTCAGAATACTGGTTTAATGCAACACTGAACAGTGTGTGCTAATTTCAACTACTATTTTCACCATTATTCTCTTGATGTTCTAGGAAAGATCAAGAGAAAGACTGGAAAGAATTTTTAACTTACATTGATATGCAAATTAATTTTCCTTGTAACATCATGTATTTTCATGTGGCAAAATTCATCCTTTATGCTTTTTTCCATCAAAGAAAGAAACAAAACTGTGTGCCTGAAGTACCCTATCAAAATTTGTGACCCGTTTCAAGACAGGTTGGACTTGATGATTTTTGAGGTCCCTTCGAACCTTATTGATTCTATGTTTCTATGATTTTATGTATGGTTGGTGATACCATTAACTGTGTGTTGTATGAAGGGTGACTCCACTATATTTCATGGTGGGTCTTGGTTAGGGGTTTTGTTTGTTTGGGTTTTTTAAATTATTTTCTAAAGAATTCTTAATTACCTTTTCAATTTACTTTTTGACCATTGCTAGCCACTGATCCAACTTTTTTCATGAACTATTCATTGCAATTCCAAGACCATGTTCCTTAGGGGCAACACCTAATTCTAACTTTGTTATGAAAAAGTTAGGACTAATTTTTTTCATGTACATCCCTTAACCTTGACTCTTATACAGTTTCATTTCATCCCTTGTTACCTGCTCATTATCTCATGTTGTACATTGCATGTAGCATATTGCTAAAGTGTACTGAGTTGTAGAGCTAGAGGTCAAGGCAAGGCTTTATTTATTTGTTAGGCTTTGACCTGTAATTTGAATAGAATAGAATAGAATAGAATAGAATAGAATAGAATAGACCAGACCAGGTTGGAAGAGACCTTCAAGATCATCGTGTCCAACCCATCATCCAACACTGTCTAATGAACTAAATCATGGCACCAAGCACCCCATCAAGTCTCCTCCTAAACACCTCCATCAATGGCGACTCCACCACCTACCCGGGCAGCCCATTCCAATGGAAAATCACTTTATGAAGATTTCTTCCTAACATCCAGCCTAAAACTCCCCTGGTGCAGCTTGAGACTGTGTCCTCTTGTTCTGGTGCTGGTTGCCTGGGAGAAGAGACCAGCCCCCACCTGGCCTCCCTTCAGGTAGTTGTAGAGAGCAATAAGGTCTCCTCTGAGTCTCCTCTTTATGTCTCCTAAGAGCAACCTAAGTCCATTCCCCACTGCTTTTTTTCCCTTCTGCTAGGGGAGCCTGCAGAGCCTGTTTACTCAAGTAAGATCTTAGGTACTGGTTACTCAAGATCTTAGGTATCCCATAGAACTCTGTTAAGGACTTTCTTGTGTCATTTTCTTTCACAGAAATTAGAGTATCAGAACTTCAGTACCTTTGGAACTGAACCTTTAGTTTTTTTTATCTGTGTTCACCATCTATGAAATCAAATAATATTCTGTGCCAGTGATAATAATTTTATCCCGAAGAACAGACATCGTGAATTAAAATTTGCTTGTGTTTTTTAGCCACTTCAGACAAGTTTCAGCTCTCCTAATTTTAAATGTCTCCAAAGTAATTGTTGATACTTGAACTAGGTGGATTGTTTTGGTTGGTTTTGTTTTTTGACTCTTGGAGACCAGAAAGATAAATGGGCACTTAAAGAATCTGATCCTGAGGTAGAAATCTGTAACAGGTTGATGAAATATGTAATTTAATTGCCTGCTCTCTCTACGACAATAAAAGGTGTTCATATGCATACTGGACTATACAGCCAGATAGCTAAGCATACTGAGATGAGCTTGACATTCTTAGTTTACAGTGACTGCTCTCTCAGTTTCTACATAGAAACCCATTGGAAAGTTTACATAGCTTTCGGCTATAATCTAATCAATAATTTAATAACTACACTTCACAGTTAGAGAAGATATTTCCCAAAGCTGTGTGAGCATACTTTGTTTTAAATTAAGATTTGGAGTTTGTTGTGAACTGCAGAAACCAAGCAAAAAGTGCCATGATCACATATAGCATCATGACCCAAAGGATGCATGGAAATTAGTTTGCTAAATTCTGATAAAATAGCACACGTACAATAAGATTATCCAATAATTGCATTTTCACCAAAGTATATGATTACTTCTGAATTCAATATAATTAATTAAAAGTAGCTCAAAGCAGCAAGAATAAAAACATGATAATACAGAAGGAAGAAGTGATAAAGAGTGTATCAGAATGTAATGCAGGTTAGGTCAGTGAAAACTCCATGTTCTGTACCCAAGGTAATGGGTAGGAAAATACAGTTTCAGATTCTTTAAGATTTCAGAAGGAAACAGGAAATATTATATGTACAAAAATAAAGAGTGGCAGAAGCTGGCTTGGCTTTCCTGAAGAATGCTAGCATGCATTGCCATAGTTTTGATACAGCTAGTCTAACAACCATGAAAACTTCCACCTTTACTCCATATACATGTTCAGATACATTGTAGAAGTCAATTTTTTATGGCAGAAGTGTGATAAACTCTGTGAGCATTATGACGGCATTTCCACAAAGGACTTAAGAAGTCTTCCGAGTGTTGTGAAAAGTGGCTTCATACAAACATAGAATGGTCAAGGCTGGCAGGGACATCCAAAGGTCATCTAATCCAACTTGCCAGCAGTCAACAGGGACATCCTCAATTATATCAGGATGCCCAGGGCCTTGATGAACCTTACTTTGAATATGCCCAGGGAAGGGGCCTCAACCACCTCCCTGGGCAACCTGTTCCAGTGTTCCACAACCCTCATAGTAAAGAACTTCTTCCTGATGTCCAATCTAAATTTGCCCTTCTCTAGTTTGAAGCCATTGGCCCTCATCCTTTCACTGCAGACCTTTGTAAACAGTTTCTTCTCATCCTCCCTGTAGGCTCCCTTCAGGTATTGGAAGGCTGCTATTAGGTGTCCCCAGAGCCGCTTCTTCTCCGGGCTGAACAACCCCAGCTCCCTCAGCCTGTTCTTGTAGCAGAGGTGCTCCAAACCCCCAATCATTTTCATGGGCCTCCTCTGGACCATCTCCATCAGGTCCATGTCCTTCCTATAGTGAGGGCTCCAGACCTGTGCACAGTACTCCAGGTGAGGTCTCACCAAAGCAAAGTGGCAGAATCACCTCTCTGGATCTGCTGGCAACCCTTCTTTTGATGTAGCCCAGGATATGACTGACCTTCTGGGCTGCAAGTACACAATGTTAATGCTACTTAAATGTTGGAAATATTAAAATCTAGAACAAAATTATTCTTTGCTGCCTTTTCTCAAAGAGTCTTAAAAAACATGTGGAGTCACTGAATGGAAGAAAAAGAAACTGATTAATAACTAATTTTACTGCACCTTTTTCCCTTCAGAAAATACAGCCCAGCTGTTTAGGGAACCAAGGCTGATGGCATTTGCAATTATTTATATTCAAAAGTAGTAACATATGCATAGGTACAAAACTCTTCTGTGGAAAGTTAAGGTTTATGGAAGACTGATTCACTGCCCCTGAGACTGAGGTGCTCTGTGAGCACTCACAGGGCATGGATAACACAAGTGTTGGCAGTAGAAATGACTGAAAGAGCTAAGGTTCCTGGTGGACACACAGTCTAGGTCTCTGATTAGCCTTCCTGCTTTTCCTCATTTGGGTAGAAAAGTGCCTACCTATGGATGAACTTAAATTAATTTCACGTATTCCATTGAAAACATAACAGAGGTAGAGCATGAAATCACCACCAGCTTGAATGAATTAGCCTCTCTCACTGCCTCAGCCATGTTGCTACTCCAGAGCTCTTGCAGAATTTAGAAAGATGGGATTTGCAGTGGAAGGAATCAAGTGTGTTATTTCCACCTAAAAGGAATGACCCATGATGGTAAAACCTTTATCTTTTGGGACTATGCCTCAGCCACAAAATTGCTTGAGGATTTCACGGGGAAAAAAGTAAAGAAAAAGAGATTGAAGGGGAAGAAAAGAAAGCAGATGTGACCACAGTGATTGCCTGAACTCTAATCATCTCTCAGCCCTGTTGGTATAGTACATTGGGAAGACTGTCGGTGAACTTATGGAAGTGAAATAATGTTGAATGTGGACTGTTACACAAGTCTGTCAATTGCAAAGGAAAAAAAAAAAAAAAGGTTCATTTTTTTCCTTTTTTTGCCTTTATTTCTTGATGTTGCCTTCAGCAATTTTTTTCATGTTACTACCTTTCAGATAATGAATTCTGAAAAAATTATTTTGATAACTTGAGTAATGATTTTTTAACAGCTTTACACAATAGAAGTTTGCAAAAAGTCTTTTTAAAAACATTTTTAACCAAATTTTAATTCATACTCAGTCTTGAAAAAGTGGTTTTGCAGTATCTTGATTAAGAATATTAACTGCCTTCAAAGTGTTGGTTTCACAAAGATGAAAAGCTCTCAACTTACATAAGCTGTCACATCCTGTGGGCTGATAACATTTTAGATTAGTTGAGTCTCTAATATTAACATTTTCTCTAGACGTTCCCAATTTTCCTAGTGAATTCCACTGTTCTGATTTTTACTTATACAAATAGAGGTGCCCTAAGGGGTTGAAACTGAGATGCCTTAAGCAGTCTGATTTTCGCGTGAAAAGCAGTCCCCAGTCTTTGGAAAACTAGACATCTTTAAGATGTTTGTTTATTTAGGCATGCATAAGACCTAAATATGTGAAATTCTATTTTTATAATAAGGTTAAACAAAGTCTCTCATTTTCCACATATACCAGCAAGGATTTGTAAAGACCTAAGTTGTAACATCCATTTTAAAATAAATTTATTATTATATTTTTTTCTCTGTATCTATGATGAGGGTTTGAATAACAAATGACAACTTGCCTTTTTGTATTTTTCTTTATTTTTAAAGCATGAGGAATATAATGAAAGAAACCAGAAGGGAGAAGGAATATACGCACAAGTATCATATATATAATATCACCTCCACCCATATTCATACATGTTAACAAGGTGACCCTACTGCAACTTTTCTTTGAAGCTGAAAAGGAGATTATATTTTTGCACACTTAAAATAAATGTCTGCTTTGTGTAAAAAAAAAAAAAACAACAAACAAAACAAAACCCAACCAAACAAAAAAACAACAAAAATCCTGTGTTGCTCAAGGGAAGCTATCAGCACTTGAGAGAACCATAATCCCCACCATCTGCTACCACAGAGACAGAACAACTATTCACAGCTTTTGTTACAGTCCTCAGGCTGCAATTGTACTGCAACTGAGGGTGGTCGCAGTAGACCTGAACAATTTTATATCTTTACTGCTGTGGTGGTTTAAGCCTTAACTGGAGTTTAATCTACCAAAAAATAATCTGGAGTCGGTTTCAAAGTAGGAGAGTAAATTTTTTTAAATATATATATATATATAGTAATAGCAGGGAGGATTTACAAGGGTAAGGAATAAGGATGAACAGGAAAATATACAAAATGAGATTTGGATGGCCTTGTATCTCCCTCGATGTATGTGGATTTCAGTCCTTTAGAGAAGCGTGGATGCAGCAGGGAGAAGAACAGGCCCAACCATGTGGCAGAACCAGGAGGCTGGCAGCAGCAGTGGGCCCTTTCAAACAGGCGAGGCAGGAGCAAAGACAAAGAATGTCTGCCATGCCCTCCCCTTTATAGTCTTGCTGGACAGGAAGGGGGAGCAGAACAGACCAACTTAGACTCAGGGGATCCCTCATCCCAGGAGGGAGAAACCATGTCCACCTGGATCAGGTTTCTTTTGTCCCCTGGGGGAAGCAGGGCTCTCACAACCCAACCCCAGGACGGGTGTAAACCAGAACAACTGCTTATTCCCCTGCCTACCACCGCCTCTTCCTCCCTCCTCTGCCCATTTTTTTACTGTAATAGGCAAAATGAGGGCAGGGAAGGGATTGTATCTTTCTGATCTTAAGGCCACCTGCTGCCACCAACAGAAACATTAAATATTCATTGTATTCTGGGCCCCTAGGAGGTGTCCTCTGGGCTGAGATTAATTTCATTCAATTATAGTAATCTAAAAAGTATCTAGTCCAAGCTAACTACCTAGGCTCCTCCTACAGACTGTAAAAAAGAAGGAGTTCCATGACCAATTCATCCTGCTCTACAACTGATATTAATTCTAAAACAAATGTTGTGTAAAATAAACTGTCCTGTCTGACACAAAAGAAGTCTCCAATTTAGAGCAGATACTCAGCATGGGCTTAGCCTAAGCAAATGCAAACACATCCAATGGAAATGTCCTTAGCTGAGCTGACTTTTAGACTTCTTTCACAGCCTATGGAAAGAAGAGAAACCTTTGATTCCTCTCTTTCTAATTTAAATGTAGAAGGATCAAAATATGTCTCTCTACTAATGACAAGGACTAGTTTGGATGTGGATTTTCTTTTTATGGATATCTGCAATTAGAAGAGATGGCTTGTGTCTCTAATTTCCAGATGGCTAAAATTTAGTGCAATTAATCTGGGCTTTACTTACTGGCCCAGACAACTAGAAACCATGCATTATGAACAATGTCACTATCTTTGGAAGATGAGTCTCCTTGGCCAGACAGCCATTGACCAACATTCTTAACTTCATTTTCTGGACTGTACAGACTTTCATACACTCTCTAGAGTAGCATGCAGTGAGCCAATAAATTGAAACTAACTCCTTTCTCTATCACACCAATGTAAGACACAACAATTGCTTCAAAATTTCAGAGATATTGAAAGAGAATGGAAGAGAATGTAATGCTAGAGTTAAAATGTTTGTATGTTACTTGAACTGTCTGAAAATGTTCATGACATTTGGACTTGGTTATCTTAGAGGTCTTTTTCAACCTTAATGATTCTATGTGGCACCATGTTCAAATGTCCATGTCACTTAATTTTCATAGGCTGCTTGGTCTATGGTAAATATATGATACGAGCTATACATTTGCAAGGATTCTTATTCACCAGTGTGAATTTAAGTAACTACTTGTTCATGATAACTTTTAAAACACAAGCATCCTTACTTCATTTCCATTTAAGTATAAGATTGAGCTTCATCTTAATGAGCTCATTAGAGAGTTTAATATATGGGAGGATAGGTCTTCAGCCCTATTTCATTGCAAGTTTTACAGACAATTACTAGGACAAACCACTAAATAAGAAAACAAATGGTATTACAAGTTAAAATGGAAAGTTTTGTGGCAGATACAGCCTTATAAAAAGCATAAGTTAAATGCTAAGAACTCATTCATAATAAAAAGCAATTTCCTAAGTATTATGTGCTATCTCCATTATGGTTAAACATCATAAATTAGCAGTTCATAATCCAATTCCAATGCCTTGTGTTCTTCAGTATTCTTAAAAATCAGTCAAATCAAAAGTCCAGAGTGCTTCAATGGAAGTAATAGAAGACAATTTAATTGACAGAAATGTGTTTTAGATAGTGCTTCTTATCTTCAGGCAACACATTTTATTACCTAAAACTTCATTACTGTTCAGGGAAAAAAAAAAAAAAAAAAAGGAGAAAAAGAAACATATGTTTACTTGTAGTGAAACATACATTTAAAATGATAACAAAATTGATTTCTTCCTACATTTTTTTTATCTTTACTGTATACATCGTGACCTATATGTTGAAATATGAAAACCTAGAAATTTCTCTTCCACTCTTGTATTTTCCAAATAAAGGGCAATAATGTTCTCAGAAGAATGTTGTTTGGGGTTGGGTTTTTTTGTTTGGTTGGTTGTTTGGGTTTTGTTGGTTTGTTGGTTTGTTGGTTTTGTTGGTTGTTTGGTTTTTGTTGGTTGTTTGGGTTTTGGGTTTGGCTTTTTTTATTGTTACAGTGCTCATTGTTTTCCTAATATCAAACCTAAAATGAAATTGAGACCACCCTTGTCATCCATGGCAGTGCTTCTGTCATATCTTATAATTATATTTGCTGAACAAAGGGATTTCAGAGTTCCAGCAGGAATCACTAACAATAGTAAAGAAGCAGCAATGTTGGTTTTCATGTGCAAGTTCTGTGTGTGAAGTCAATCTAAAAAATAACAGGGTAACCAAATTGATTTTGATCCTGTATAATCAGTGGGAAACAAAATAAAGAATCTTAACCCAATGCACACAATTACTTGCAGATCTTTGATATCTTCTTCTTCAGAGAGAAGGAAGTTATGCCCCGTTTCTGGTGCTCCTGGACTGTCAGTTATGTAACAACCCCTAGCTCTCCACATCAGTGCTAAGGAGTATAGTTTAGTAGGAAGACAAGATTTCAATAGCAAGATAATGAGTAGAAAGAATTAAATTAAAAATCTCCACAATCTAACAGCAGCCCTTTTCACAGTACAATTTACAATCTGGTTGTTTTCCTGAAAAAACCTAGCATTTTGCATAGACAAGCAGAAGAGATGAATCTAAAATGAATAGTTGACTTCCTAAAACTATGAGATAGTTCAAAACTCTTTTAGGGCTATGAATTGAAGCCTGAATAAACAATTCAAGAATGTATTCCACAGGCTTAATCCATTGAAACTAATAAAAAGGCATATCCTTCTTACCAGACCCTTTAAGGATCAAGGTCTAAGTTCTTACAGTCATGGTACAGCAGGACCACTGACATTAATGAATATGTTAATTGCCTTTGACTCAGAATTTTAATGTTATTGCAGTTATTAGTATGATGTATTGCAAGTTTTAATACAGTAATTACATTTGAAACCATATAATATTGGCCAGGTGTGGGAGGAGGAAATAATCTCAGACTTTTTACAGAGAAGTAACTTAGATTGCTTGGTCAGTCAGGCAGAAGCAATCAGTGCAGACAAGAACACAGATCTATGACAAAAATAAAAAAGGTATTAATCATCTAGATAACTATTAAATACTGTAGTGGGAAGCAGTAACTGTGAGCACAACAGACTGTCATCTCTGTGGAACCCTTGATTATATTATTATAGTTAAATATTAATACAATCGATGTCTGATTGCAGGACAACCTGACTGATACTGACTGTGGGACACTACCACAGTCACTCAAAAGCAACATAGTGAGAAGCACATGAGAGATGAGAGTATACGTAGCATTTTCCCTTTGAGTTTGCCTCCAGAATCAGCTTCTATAAGGCTCAAATGCACTCTTAAAAATAAACTCTAATAACTGTTCATTCATTTGATCTAAATCTCCATCTCAAGGACCTCTCAAAACAAAATATGTCTAAAAGAAATGGACTTAATGCTCCCTCAAAGTTCCTGTTTCCATTGTGGAAAATAACTCATGGAGATCGGACACTGAACCTGCAAACACTACAATTAAGAGCATTGTGTCCTACCAAGATGACCAGTGTAATTTATTTTACTTCTGATCACCATTCTGTTCTTTCCTATATTTTTAATTTGCATTATTAATTCCCTCATTTTTCTTAAATTAAGAGGGGTTTAAGTGAAAATAAAAAGATGTCAACATGATTTTCTCTTTAAGAGCTGAACTATGTTTCATATTGGTGTTTTTTTCTTTCCCTTAACATGTTTATGCAAATGTCTGGAAACAATTTTCCAGACACACCCGTTACTAGTCCATTTTTACCCTCAATGTCATCATTTCATCCTTTTTGAAGAGATGTACTATTTGTAGAGTATTATTATTGGGATGAAAGAATAACATGGGTTGATGGATAAACAAATAAGTAGCAATAAAATGCTAGCCTTGCAAAGCACTGTACAAACATCCATTAATTCTTTATGCAGCAGCCTTATGCAGATGTTAAATTCCCATTCTGCAGATGGAAGTGTAAGGCAAGTGGTAAAGTATTTTACATTGTGCTGGGACATTGATTCTGACAAAGTTTTGAGGCTTGACTATTGTCTTAAGAGTGCATTCCTAAAAGTACCTGAAGGCTCTGTAAGCTCTGGGACAAGTTTTTTGTTACAACAGAAGCTAGATTCGTTAATTCTTTTTTTGTCTCCTGTAAAGAAAACTCAGACTGAGACACAATAGAAATAACCCAGTTTATAAAAAATTATTCTCTGCCCCTTACATCCCCGTGGAAGAGATGCTTTATTCAATGGTTTTTTTAGCAGCTGAGATGCAGCAGATCCCAGTCTGTCCCTTCTGGGTCCCCAGGAAGCCTTTTCTCCTGTATCTTCACCTTTACTAATAAGTTCTCCTCAATGGCGTACACCACTTTTGTCCCAGTAGTCCCACACTAAAACAGCTCCTGTGTTTCTGCTGTCTTTAATAAACCTTTCTTTCCATCCCTTGAACCTTTATTTACCCTGAAGAGCCCTACTTTTCCCCTCAAGGCTCATGTCTGCTGACAGAACAAAGCCAAGAAGCAACTTTCCTCTTTGCTGTAACATCTGACACACAATGGACTGCATGCAGAGGTATAAACAAGACACCATCCATCATCACAGAAACACAGAATGTTAGGAGCTGGAAGGGACCTCGAAACATCATCCAGTCCAAACCCCACTGCAGAATCACCTATACCAGATCACACAAGAACACATCCAGGTGGGTTTTGAATATCTCCAGAGAGGGAGACTCCACAACGCCCCCGGGCAGCCTGTTCCAGTGTTCTGTCACCCTCACAGTGAAAAATTTTTCCTCACGTTTCCCTGGAACTTCCTGTGTCTCAACATCCACCCATTGCCCCTTGTCCTGTCATTGGACATCACCAAG
Organism: Dryobates pubescens; assembly: GCF_014839835.1. Classification (NCBI taxonomy): domain Eukaryota; kingdom Metazoa; phylum Chordata; class Aves; order Piciformes; family Picidae; genus Dryobates; species Dryobates pubescens. Next base: position 115,109,141 of record NC_071657.1, on the reverse strand, counting down.
AAGAGTCTTGATTCCATCCTCTTGCACTCACCTTTTACATATTTATAAACATTAATTGAGGTCACCCCTCAGTCTCTTCTTCTCCAAACTAAAGAGACCAAACTCCCTCAGTCTCTCCTTGAAAGGAAGATGTTCCACTCCCTAAAACTTTTTTTGTGACTCCAGCTGGACTCTTACAAGCAGTTTCCTCTCTGGCATGGCCACAGAGCATGCTGAGAGAGCTGGCAGATGGCTTGGACAGCAGCACTCTGTGCTGGGTTAGGAACTGGCTGGAGGGCTGTGCCCAAAGAGTGGTGGTGGATGGTGCCACATCCAGTTGGATACCAGTCACTAGTGGTGTCCCCCCAGGGATCAGTGCTGGGCCCCATCCTGTTCAATATCTTTATTGATGATCTGGACACGGGGATTGAGTTCATCATCAGTAAATTTCCAGATGACACCTAGCTGGGAGCAGGTGTTGATCTGTTAGAGGGCAGAAGGGCTCTGCAGAGGGAACTTGACAGGCTGGACAGATGGGCAGAGTCCAACAGGATGGCATTCAACAAATCCAAGTGCCGGGTGCTACACTTTGGCCACAACAACTCCATGCAGTACTACAGGCTGGGGTTGGAGTGGCTGGAGAGCAGCCAAGCAGAAAAGGACCTTGGGGGTACTGATTGACAGCTGGCTGAACATGAGCCAGCAGTGTGCCCAGGTGGCCAAGAAGGCCAAGGGCATCATGGCCTGCATTAGGAATAGTGTGGCCAGCAAGAGCAGGGAAGTCATTGTGCCCCTGTACTCAGTACTGGTTAGGCCACACCTGTGTCCAGTTCTGGGCCCCTCAGTTTAAGAAGGACATTGAGACTCTTGAACATGTCCAGAGAAGGGTAACAAGGCTGGTGAGAGGCCTCAAGCACAAGCCCTATGAGGAGAGGCTGAGGGAGCTGGGGTTGTTTAGCCTGGAGAAGAGGAGGCTCAGGGAAGACCTTATTACTGTCTACAACTACCTGAAGGGAGGTTGTGGACAGGTGGGGGTTGGTCTCTTCTCCCAGGCAACCAGCACCAGAACATGAGGACACAGTCTCAAACTGTACCAGGGGAAGTTTAGGCTAAAAGGTGAGAAGAAAGTTCTTCACAGAAAGAGTTGTTAGCTGTTGGAATGTGATGCCCTGGGATGTGGTGGAGTCACTGTCTGTGGAGGTGTTCAAGAGGGGATTGGACATGGCGCTTGAAGCCATGGTTTAGTTAGTCATGAGGTGTTGGGTGATGGGTTGGGCTTGATGGTCTTTGAGGTCTTTTCCAACCTTATTGATTCTATGATTCTATGAGGGGAGAGCCATGCATATTGTCTACCTAAACTTCTAACGTCTTTTACACTGTGTCCCATAGGATAATCACAGAGAATCTATGATAGGACTGGGCAGTGTTAGGTTTACTCTTGGACTCAAAAATCATGAAAGTATTTTCCAATATAAATGATTCTTGGATTCCAAGCTTTGTGTATTGGTGTACCCCAGGGATCAACCCTGGGTCTATTCCTGTTTAACATCTTCATTAATGATCTAGATTAGGGTAGAGTAAATTCACAGATGATTGAGAACCAGAAGAACAGGCCAATATGTCAGGGAATTGTGCTGACATCTAGAGGGATATTGGCAGGCTGAAGAAATAGGATGATGGAAACCTCATGAAGTTCAACAAGAAGGAAAAAACAATTCCATGCACCTATACATGCTGGGGGGCACCCAACTGGAAAGCAGCTTTGACAGAAAAAGACCTAAGGCTCCAGGTGGACACCAAGTGGGGTAGTAACCACAAAATGTGACATTGCAGAAGAATAGTGGTGTCCTGGGGTGCATTAAACAAACTGTTGTTAACAGGTCAAGGGAGGTATTCTTTCCCTTCTGCTCAGCACTGTTGAGGCAGCGCCTGTAGTACTGTGTCCTGTTCTTGGCTCCTGAGTACAAAGGAGGCATGGATATGAAGGTGATGATTTCTTTTCAATGGTGCCTGGGAACAAGACAGAGATTCCACCTTAACATGAAAAGAAACTTCTTTATGGTGAGGGTGACAGAGCACTGGAAGAGGCTGCCCAGAGAGGTTGTGGAGTCTCCTTCTCTGGAGACTTTCCAAACCCACCTGGTTGCATTCCTGTGCATCCTGTCCTATGTGATCCTGCTTTGGCAGATCATTTGGACTGGATGATCTCAAAAGGTCCCTTACAACCCCTAACATTCTGTGCTTCTGTGGTATACTGTAGAGAGTCCAGTGAAGTGCCACAAAGATGATTAAAGATCTGGAGCACTGTTCTAAAAGGAAAGGCTGAGAGACCTGTGTCTATTCAGACCTGTAGAAGAGAGGGCTCAGAGACATCTTATCAATGTCTATAGATATCTGATGGAAAACTACCAAAGGACAGAGCCAGGTTGTTTTCAGTGGTGCTCAGTGACAGGACAAGACACAATGGGCACAAACTGAAACACAAGAGGTTCCATCTGAACATCAGGAAACACTTTTTCGCTGTAAAGGTGACTGGGCACTGGAACAATGCTTAAAGTGGCTGTGATGTCTCCATCTTTGGAGATACTAAAAAGTTTGCTGGTCAAAGTCCTGAGACAATGGCTGTAGAGGGGTTGTACCAGATGACCTACAGTGATCTTTCCCTTCCAATCTCAATCATTCCATGTGTCTGTTTCTTTATATGCTAATAAAGACACACTGAAGTTCTCAGAACAATAACTGTTCTATGAACTTTGCAATTGATCTTTGATCCTGATTTCATTTAATGTTAATTTAAATATTAAATGGAGGTATCCATATGTCAGGAATTTATTCATTATACATTCTTTTTGTTTTCAAAGTCAAGAGATGTTCTTCATTAGAGAGCTACTCAGATTTCATAGGGCCCAAATCAGAGCCTTTCTCTATATGAACCTTACAGGAAGCATAAACCTGCTCAGCTCTCAAATTAGATTCCTCAGTTGTAGTCCTTAAATTAAACTGAATAAATCAGACTTTTCTTCTTTTTTTTTTTTTTTTTTCAACAGAGGACTCTTCCAGAATAAATAGTTGCTGATTATATGAATGTATTTTCTGTCCCATCACAGTTACACATTCTAGTGTAAGAAACATACAAGAGGATATTCTGCTTAAAATAAGGTGCACTTTAGAAACAAGGCAGCATCACCTCAACTATCTGAATTTCTACTGTATCCAAGTCCCTGTGATTTTTGAAAGACCATGTCCTCTACATCTATTAATTACATTGCAAATTTGCCTGATTGCACAACTGTCTAATATATTCAGTATCATGGTTCTAAATTCTGTTAATTACAATTCTGGCAGATGGGTGACAGAAAAGAGAACAATCTCCAAATTTCTGTAAAAAAAAAAAAAGAAAGAAAGAAAGAAAAGGAATGTCCCTCTGTTTTTCATGCAGCAAATGCTGAATCAGTTCTTGATCTAGGCAAACTGACCACTTCCGTGTTGCTGATGTTTGACTGATTCATACCAGCTGAAGATATAAACCAGTGTTACATGAGCAGATGATTCATGCAGTTTTTATATTAAACATGAAAATTATGTTCTCTAACATAGTTTAATAAATACTTATTGAGTACCAATTTTCCATTGGTGCCTTGTAAGTATACTGACTAATAATAATTATCAGATCTTCTTGGAAAGCAGTAATTTCCATATATTCCCCCTCAAGACTTTTAACTATTATTGTTAAGTTAAAATGACTATTGTTGTAGATGGATCTATAATCCTTAGCTTTTACTCCTTTTTCAGATCAGTGCAGCAAGAAAATGTTCACAAGAGAGCCTAGTTTCCATCGCAGGGAATTTCCCAGGGTTGACTGTAGCAGGTACTCTATCAGGTCAAATAGCCCGTGGTTATTTACTAAATAAGTTGAAAAAAGTGGTGACATTTTAGTTTGCGGTATTTTTTGCCAGGATTTTTATTTGCTTCTTTTATGGTCTGTAGTCATGGAAATCAATGTGATTTCCTTTCAAAGTAACACACCACTGCAGAGTACTTTAGTACCATAGAGAGGGTTTTTTTCACAGTGTTGAGATCCGCAGGTTGGTAGTCATGGAGTCTGAGCAGCCTGGCAAAGGGATGCCATATAACCTGGGAAATGAAAGCTTCAGATTTCTATTTGCACTGCACTGAACATTGGGATAAAGCCCTCTGGAACACAGCAGGATTCTCTTATAAACAAATTAGTTTGTGGGCATCACCCTCACTAGTCCTGCAGCATCTAAAAGCACTGTCCTCCTCCCAGCATTTCCCTTTCTCACCTAGAGTAGTTCCTGCCAATGTGAGCACTAAAGGGAAGTTTATGTCCTTTTATATGAGGAAAAGGCAGTAAAAATGCAGCCCAGGGTCTGAATAATACTGACTCACAGCAAGAGAACCCAGCCAAGCTCTGCTGAAACTGATGTTTTACTTTTCCCAAACTAATGAACTAATTCACTACTTCTGAAGGGGAAAAAAAAAAAAAAAAGACCAAAACATTGGTGCATTTTTTATTTTTAATTTCTTCTTCTTTTTATTTCTATGCCTGCCTGCTAGTGGAAAGTCTTGACAGGCTAGGCTTTCACTGAAACAATGCAAATGAATGCCTTCACACCATACAGTTACTGGTGCCTTTATCCTTTGTGGGCTGCAAATGCAGTAGAACTGTGAATATTTAGTGTCTGTGAGGTGCCTTAGATAATGATCTTGCTCTGATGCAGTTTTATTGCTGTTTCTGGCAGGCTCTGGAAGTGCAGGCTAATTGCACAATGTCAGATGGTAGGTGTGTTATTGGTTAAAATTATAAGAGGCACATCAGCAAAGCTTTTTACAATATAATAGGCACTGATTAGCCAACCATGTAATATGGTGGGAAAAATTTCACCACTCACCATTTCCTTTAAGTTCAGGAGGTCTGAATGCAAACTAGGAATAAAATGAAGGCTTGTGTTTCTTATTATGGGATTGAAGGATTAAAAAAAGTGTACTGCCTGATGAGTCTAACTTCTTCATTTTACTGATCTATGGGCCACATTTTAGCCACTTTAAAAACCATTCCTTGGAAAAATGCAGTTTGTTATTTAGCTTTTCCCAGGCTGGTGGGAATCTTTCAAATCCCATCAGAATCACCAGCAATTTAATGTATCAAAAAAGATTAAGGCTTGATCCTGCAAGATGCAACAAATCCACTTGCACAGAACATAGAAGGATATTGCCCCTGGTTTTCAGAAGCCCTAGAGCAAAACAGATTGCAGTGGCAACATTTACATGATGACAAAAATTCTTAGGTCCCATATTACCCAACTTAACTGAAACTAGGGATTCCTCACGTGAGAAAAAAATAGAATTATATTACAAAATCCCAAGGAGGCATTTCTCTGTTAATGCTGAATACATGAGGGAGGTGCTTAGATACTAGATGACAGTATAAAACCTTAATAAAATTAATTTTAATAATGACATCCCAAATAATAGCACAGTATATTATCGATATACTCACTGGGTTAGCAGCAAAATTAATTTCATTTCACTGTTATCCTGTATATTCCAGAGATTGAAGATTTCTTTTAGAATAGAGATAGAAACTTTTTCACTAATATTCAAACATTAATAAAACCCTCAGATAGACACTACTCCTTAAATTTATTCATTCCATAAATTCAGCAAAGTTAATGAAAAATAGAATATTATTTTATGTTAATATTCAGTAGGGATCTTCATTAGAACCAGGAAAACTTTGTTAAAACTAAACTCCTTAAATAGAAAACATTTTAATTACTACCTTCTCAAAAGTGCTCTCTACTACAAACTTAAAGTTATTTTTGTTTTCCCCTATTTCTCCCTGCATTGCTGCCATGAATGACAGTAGAGAGAATTTACCCCAGTAAATCACAGAATCATTTCAGTTGGAAAAGACCTTTAAGATCATAGAGTCCAACTGTCTAATCTGATACCGAAATATGGTTTGTTGATAAATAGTAGCTTTCTATGCTGTTTTTCATTTTATTTCACCAACTTGAGAAATGTATCCACATATCTGACTGATTTGTCTAAGACTAAAACTGAGAAATATATGGAATTCACCATAAATTGATTAAGTTAGATAATAAAGCAGAGTACCCTGTTAGAGAGATTTATAGTTTGCATATATTTTTCATTCTGGGAGATGTTAATGGCAATATCTATAGTTCATAGACTAATTCTTCAAGCATTGTTACATTTATCTAATCCAACCTTCTACATAGCACAGGTCAGGGCATTTTATTAAGTGTCTTGCACCTAGAAAAATACTTTCATAGCAGCTGTCACAGCAGTGGTAAACTGCCAACACCTTTCTATCAGTTTATGCTATGTTACAGTGAACTCTCATTGCCCCAGCCCAAAGTGTTACACACCGGCATTTACTCTCAACAGTTTGTGGTTGCACTTTCACTCTCCCAGACTGCTGGTTCCTTAGATTTATCAACTAAATCCAAGTTAAAGGGCAGAAATAGAACCTGCATGATGAAGGTTCAGATGAATACAGAGCAAGCATAGTAACACAGCGTATATTAAGTAAGAAACAGAAAACAAGCAGCAGCAGTTGAAAGGCTCTTGAGTATTTTGCTAAGAAAGGTCCTTTAACCTTTGTGCATTGTGCATTGTGCACTTCAACTAGATGTCAAAGCCATCTGGATCCATAGCGCAGCTGAACATAAAAAGCTCAGCTGAACATAAAACAGAATCTACTTGAAAATTACAAAAAAATAAGTGCTACTTTTTATTAACTTTGTAGGTGGTTTGGGTTTTTTTTGTTGTGTTGGGGTTTTTTGTGGTGGTGTTGTTGTTTTGGTTGTGGGTTTGTGTTGTTTGGGTTTTGGGCTTTTTTTGATTGGTTGGTTAAGATTGGTTGCTTGTTTCCACAAGTAACAGCAATTGCATTTCTGACTCTGCTTTTTTTTACTTTTTACTTTTTTTTTTTTTTCATAAGGCTTTGCTTTCTAGACTAGCATGAGCAAACTCATACCTGCTATGGAAGTTTGCTAGCATGGTAAGGTCACAGAGCCTTTTGCAGACACACCTCCTGCTGCTCCATGGTATGCCAGCAGATGAGACAGGTCTCATCTGAAAGCTGCTTAATTTTGTCAGCACACTAGGTCTATGGCATCAATGGAGCATATCAATCAGGATTTCAGTAACTTCAAATTGAAACTTGCAGACATGTGGTCATTCATAACCTATGTGGTGTAAGAACAGGTCTGTCTGCAAACACCTGTACAAATCTCTGTATAAACCTGCATGCAATCTGGTGTGGCAAAGCAGGACCATACAAACTACACATAGCCATCATACTTCTGCTTTCTGCTGTAGATGGCCTGCTAAAAGGACTGCAGAAGTATGGGAGGAAACAAGGACCCCAAGAAATCTCTAAATAGCTTTCTGCAGCTGTGACTGTGATCTCTACTTAATTATTAGTCATTTTGCTGGTCTTTATACTTCTCCATGTTTTCCAAATCCACGGGTCGTCTTTCATCACTAACTAGGAAACAAACTCTGTAAAGGGATGGGCAGTTTTCCCATTACACTGCCTACAGCTCATCATGTAGTAGGTCCCTTATCACAATATCCAGATGTTGTTGCCATACAAATAATAAATGAAAACATTTATTTCATTTCCAAAGACTATTTTGTCTGATGACTAAATTCTGTCTCTCTTCCCAGATAGGTGGCCACTGTGATATCTGAGCATCTCAAAAGCATCCATCTAGTATCTGCTTGAGGAAGAAATATATTTTATTTTTCTATTAATGAGAAAGAGCCTCAAAAAGCAGTGATTGTATTTCCAAGTTCTTATATCATGAAATATCTCCTAAACCCAAATAAATAATTTTCACTATATTCAAATACAGTAGTTCTCAGCAATATGGCTAATGGGACTGTTTTCCTGGAGGAAAGTGGAAGATTTCAAAAGACGTAAGATAGTTCCTTGGGAGCATTCTCTATCTTATTAGACACTGTCAGGTGCAACACACCTTGAACCAAACTGAATTTGTCCATTTGTGGCATTATGTTTGGTGTCTAGTACATGATGGGCTGCATTTTGCTTTGAAATAGTTTACAGATACCAACTCAGTACTGGAATCATCTTTATTTCCCCCATCTATATCTAAATCAAGAATCATGCAATTAGTCTGCATCAGGGAAATGCCTGTGTTTTCACCAGTGTGCAGGTCTCCACTAATTTTTCTCTTATTTTAGTCATTGTTGAAAGAAATAATTGCTTTTTTTTTCTTTTTTTTTTTTTTTCTTTCAGTTACATGCCATTAAACTTGCCATGTCAATGCATTCTGTTTTCTTTTGTTCAGGAAAAGGTAATTAACATAAACTCCAAATGTTAAATGCACAACCAGGGCATATTTTTAATTGCTTTTAGTTACATTCAGAAAAACAAAGGAACCAGGAATTTTCTTCTAGTTCCTTGTCTAATCAGATTTCAGATTCCCAACACAAAATTATAGTCTTTTTTGTATGCAATTGTAACTTTCCTTTCTGTGCCAGCTGGTCCTGACTGTTGCCTTTGTGAGGTTGAGTAGGACGCCCTTCATGCTGTATCTGTTTTTCAGCCTCCAGTGGGGAACAGAAAAGTTCCAAATATCATGTTTTCCAACATTTCCTACTAAATGGTAAGTTTTGGTTGCAATGGCAGAAGTCCTAGCTAAGATCCTGATCAAAGTTTTATATTTGAAGAGTGAACAGGAACACTTGTGCTTCCAATGGCAGTGATATAGTAAGAGCTCTGACTGCATGACTTTCTGCAAGTGCAACTTTAGCACATCAAAATTCCAGAGCTAGGAAGTAGAGCCAAATGAGACAGGGCAAGGTTTTGACAAGAAGATAATTAACTCAGAATTACTTCAAAAGAAAAGTGATGGCCTTCCTTCTGTTTGAAGACTTTAAAATAAAACATCACTATCCTTCTGAAATATCTTCTCAATCTCAGCCAGAAGTCATTGATTAGGTTTAATACAAGAATTACTGTATATCATTTCACGTTCAGTGAGAGGTTTAGGACCCAGTGGAGTTTTCAGACCACAAAGTATAATTTCAGTATGGTGATGCCAAAAGCTTCATGCAGCACATTAAATCCAAATGTCTTAGAGCAAATGGATGTGACACAAGACTGAAATCTAATCTTAGCTAAAATTGATTTGACATAGTTCTGGCTACAAGATACCTAAGCCATGGGATCTAACCACTCTGCCAGTGAGGAAACCTTAAGCCTTGAACCTGACCACTCTCTCACCCACAGCTGACTGAGATGATGATGCTTCTGTTGCATTCATCATGGTTCTGCAATGTTCAACTGTTATATTGTGTTTTCCAGTGTAATGACATACTACAAAGAGAGCCTCGTGCAGCATTCAGTCACAAGCTGCTAATAGCTGCTGATTCTTCCTTTCACAGAAACATATATTAAAGAGGAGAGATATTATCAGGCTCTTGCTAAGATTTAGATGTCCTCTGTGTGGGTCCCCGAGGACACAAGTGGGAGGAAGAATGAGAAGGGCAATAAAGAACCAATACAATCTCTTCAAAACTAGGGCTGTTGAAAGGATAAAAAGCTTTCTGGATCAGTTTTGGGAAGGTGAACTGTCCATCTGAACCCTTGTTCCATTTCTTTTTTATGCCACCGAAAAATTTCTCCTGATGGGACATACCTTATGATACTATTTTGAAACTAGACCTTGTCCCTAGCTTACTGGAAATCTGTATTTGTTGGAGATCACCTGCTTTATGGTTTGCTTTTATTTTTTCTGAAGGCTTGACTCCCTCTGAAGTCCATGGGACATTTAGTATTTGACTATAATGCAAGCAAAATTGAATCAATGGAATCTCACTCCCATGTGCCATAATGACCCCCACACACACACTCCTTTGTGTTTATGTGCTTTTAAAAGCATGTTAAATGATGGGGCATACACTTCTAATATATAAATCTCTAGGAAATGACAGAACATTTCAGAAGCCTCTTGAGTGGGTTGGAATCCTGAACCAACTGTTATTTCATATTTAATCCCATTTCCTTTCTCCCCAGAACTAGGCTCTGCTTTTTAGTAAAATAACAAATGCAAATAACACATGCACATACAGTAGTGTGCTCCATATAAAATTTACATTACAGCTTTTCTGAGAAAAGCTTTAATGCTGTGTTTGAAGTAATTTTATTTTTACAGAGTGCAGCTCGTTAAAAGTTGTAAATCCGTTTCTGTGTTGTAGAGGATCTGTCTAGCTCTCAGTTAAATGGAAATATATAATCCTCCTCATTCATTTGCTTTGCTTCAGCTCATGGTATTCTCTCTGGGCTTAGTCCTAGAAGGTGCTGGGTAATCCTTGGATACCTATCAAGAAGACTGAATTGCAATGAGACCTTCCTCCTTATCTAGGTGGTATTTCACTTACCTGAATGAAAGCTATTGCTTCTCTCCTTCTGCCTACTTTGTACTTTCCTGAAAAAAAGGAATAGATATATGGGCCAGACCCATGTTTCCAGTTCTCCAACTTCAATTCGCTCAAACAGTAGCAGAGCTGAAGATGTGGTAGAAGATGCATGCTCTGCACATGGTTCATTTGCCCCATCTGACAAGAAGACCACAAGGCAGACTGAAACATTGAGGGTCTCAGTCTCTTTAATAGGTGTGTCTCTTCCAGCCACTGGGCCAGTGGGTGTGCCTAAAATGAGCCTGAAGTCCAGCATTTCAAAGACCTTTTAGCAGCTAGATTTATTGTCTAACTACTTCAAAGAAGAAAAAACATGCCAGAAAATTAGTAGCAGCTGGAACCTGCCATTATTTGTGTATTTCTACTGGAAAAAAAAAATAATTAACACAGAACAAAATCACAAGGAGGTTACTCATTCTTTATTTGTCAAGCCACTGGAGAAGCTGAAGGCCTCCTGCAATCATGTATTTCAGCTTCATAAAAGTTTTGCCTGTTCTGAACACTGCCAGGAACAGTGCTGAGGTTTTGGGATTGAGAACACACTGCATCATTATCCACAGTTGGATCCACAGCCCTTAAAGGAATCTTGTGTGTTTATGAAAGGATCTCTCCCAGTTGTGTTTCTTCTTCTATAGACAGGAGACTTCGAGGTTAATCTGACATATACCAGAAGTCTAATTAGGCTGTTGTATGAATTCCAAAAAAATCCAAAACTCCTTTAAAAAATGCCTTTCTTGCTCAATGGAACTGAGCAACTTTCTTTTTTCTCCTTCAGGTCTTTCTTAAAATGTAAATTAATTCAAGGTTATCACTTCCCTTCAGCATCCCCCACTTCACTGGAATTACTCTTAATTTACTTTGATGAAACGTACAATACTAGCCTTAATTAGAAGCCTTGGGGACAGACCTGTATAGGCTTGTGACAGAGACACCTAGCACTTTTGCTGGAGCCTGTCCTCTTTGTAATTCAGGATGCAGAAGTTTGTCTTTCAGCGAGTGATATTCCAGCTTTATTGATCAGTCAAGTGGTCAATGACTGCAGAGAGATTTCCTGATAGACTCTGACTTACACTTAACTAGCTCCTTAAATCACCATTTGTTGGGAGAAAAGCAGCTGGAGTTAATTGGTTCATATGACCAACCTATCTTACACACACATTGTGTTTCAGGAAGTAAAAATGAACAATTATTTCAATGAGAGCAATTATTTCAATGGCAGAGCTGGCCATTGAGTGACATATGGAATGACACTGGCCTCAGAATCTTCTTTTTCTTCATTCTGTTGTACTGGATGGATGACTCTGCATGACAGGCTGCCTTTGCTATTGTTCAGTACAGGCATGCGACTTCCTGCTTGGCAGCAGCTACAAAGCCACTGGTTTCTTTCCAGAAACCAAAAGCAGAAAACCATTTTACATTCAGTTTGATGGAGTGAAACACCACAGTTTTCCATGATAGCTGGAGAACACAAAACCAAACATAGATTGAGGGCTTTATTTCTCTATTTTATGTACATACATATATATATGTACATATACATATTCATGTTTATACATAAATTCCAAAAGATATGGAAAGAGGTAACATTCATATGTGAGTGGCCAAAATATACTTGTACAACTGGATGATTCTCTGGTTTTGGGGAAAATTAATATCTCACTGTTGTTTATCTTACTATTGCTCATCAGCGAGCTAAAAAATACAATAGGCTGCTCTGCCCCTCTCCAGTAAACTAAAGAGTGTTTAAATTGATCCTTCTGCACCTCTCCTTCTATAGCAAAAACACAGCCATGAATATCAAACTCCAGATGTTTGAGCTCTTGGCAGTCATGCCCCACTCCTGAACCTTTGCCATCAGCTGTAGCAAATGGCTGTTACTGAGAGCAGTTGTTGACCTAAATGTTTTCTGACAGCAGCTTCATCCTGCCCCTATGATTGGCATTTCCCAAAAAGCTGATGTGTCTGATGGTCTGTACCAGTTTCAGTACTTCATGTTTCAGATTCAGTAGCTGGTAAAATGAGTTCAGTCCTCACTGTGCATAATTCTGTAGATGCTGCATCAGCTTTAGCATTATCTGCATTTCATTTACTAGGAGAAGAGACATGTTTCTTATGCACAGATTGATTGTTAATTTACTAGGTGATGTGTTTCAAGCAGGAGATGATATATGTCATTTGCTATATTACACTCTTTCAGGTTTTACTATGTGGTTCAAAGGGAGATGTACTTCATTTAGCAACATTTTCTAATGCATTTCAATATGCTTTTCATTCTGTGATATATACAAATTCTCCTTCTATTGTGTAGGTTTACAAGGTAGCAGCTTTATGGTCTTAGTCGTGATTCATGTCTGTTTATTTTGTTCTGTCATTTTGTTTTTAATGTATGATTTATGGATGTTTCTTTTCATTTATACTGTACTTAAAACTTTCACTCCAACCTTACTGTTTTGTTATTTATCAATCCAAAATTCTTATGCATGTAAACCATCACCATAAGTAAACAAAACAAAATCAGTACATTCATAACGGCATGGACTAAGCATTGCAAAGGGCTTATAACAGTGGGACTCTGTAGATGGTATCTTAGGACATTGCACAAATGCCACTGAATTCATAACTTGCTTCAGATTCTCACTACATTTCTTCTTGTGATTTATGACATTCTAATTTTCTTTATGTGAATATAAATGAAAAAAAGCATTTGTGCTGAATTTTGTGGACTCTAACGCCATACATTCTTACAAAGAGCTCACAGTCCTGTCTTGATTTCCATTTGTGCTGGAGCAAGGTTTTCTGAATTTCCAAGCTGACAACAGTTCTACCACTCACAAATAAATGCTGTTGGACAAAAACATTTTTTTCCCTCTTTGTGAAAAATGGACCACGTCCCTCAAAATGTATCAGTGTGCAGTTGGTAGTAGGCAATGGATAAACATTTTCTCTAAAGAAAGATGAAGCATCAGATAAAGCTGCAGCTTCACACAGCACGTTGTAGCAAGAGCTTCAAATAACATTCAGTCAGCTTCAGTTCTGCCCTTTGTCATTTTGGAGTGGATATTCTGAGATAGAGACATTTTACTTGAATCATGAGTTTTATCATCCTAACTATGCTGCAGCACTTTAACTTTACAAAACACTTCACAGACAATATTTAGTCCTTAAGAGAACTTCCTTAAAAGCTAAGAATGTCAGTATTGCACACAAGCATTAAAGACCACACGACATTCTCAAGAGAAGCAGAGATTTAGTGCAGAAATAATAAGAAAGTTTTGTCTCACCTTTGTGTGGTTGAATTCCACACTCAAATCCTTCAAATAACTGCTACAATTTAGAATATTCTGTAATGTTTTAGCTGTGAATGATTTTGTTAGTGCATTCAGGGCACTTAAACTATGTTTCTTCTCTGAACTGCTCTCTGGAGAAGCCTTTCTCATCCCAGTAAGTATGAAGAGAGCCAAAATATACAAATCTCCTGACTTAGGTACCTACACTGTAAACACCCTCTGAGGGACTACTGCTAAAGAATGTAGTATTAAGACATGCAGCGATACTTAGAAGAATTACTAAAGTGTTGTCACAGACAGGCAGCTACATATCATTTTTTCTGTCACTGAGCACCTTTACAGCATTACAAATATTCTAAGTGCTCAAACTACGTGCAAAGTAAATCCATTTTAAATCAAGCTAGGTAAAGTATAAACAGTAAAATGTTTGACTTGTTTTTTTATTTTCTTATTTCCCCCACACCAAATATAATAGTTTAAGAGGATGCAAAATGTTGGAACAATAAGAGCAATTTTATAGAATGTTATAAGTTTGAAAAATGTTCTGTTTGGAGCATGAATATATATGGGACTGGGTTTTTTACCTTTTTCACACCACTTTTCTGACTCACAAAATGCTTTAGTTCACTGAATTTATTAAAAGAAAATTGTGTGTCAGTGTTTCCAGTGATTGGCTGAATTTATCTGCTGAGAGCTGTGGGAGAGAAGAAATTCTTAAGCTTTGATTTTACAATGCCATCTCTGGAAGTAGATCCAAAATACTGGTATCAAGGGATGACTGACCGTAGTGATAATGATACATGCTACTAGCCACGGTTTTGGAAAACTCTTAACAACCTTATACTGCGATGGATTTTAAGTAAATGCTTGAGCATTTTGCTTCACCAAGGTTCCTGTCTTGAACTGGGGCTTATATACCTGCATTTATTGACATGGTGTCTTGGTCCGGAGAGGGAAGGAGACACAGTTCTTTTGAATATTCCCGTGTTGTGAAATTAATAGGCACAAACGAGGCCAAAATATCAACAGCTAGACTATTTATTACATAAATAAAATGGAAATAAGAAGGGGAGAGGGAGAAGATAGAGAAGGAGAGAAAGAAGAGGAAAGGAATTATATTACCACACCCCTCACCCCCCCCAAGACAGTTTGAGTCTGTGGAGGAAAGGTGCTGCAGGAGATGCTGGGTTTGTAGAGAAAGGGTGCTGAGGCTTTGGCTGGAGGAGAGATGAGCTCCACTGGGCAGCTTCTTCAGCTCCATGAGTGGCAGCAAGCCAGATTTAGGACACAGAGAGAGGGTTCAGTCTGCTTCCTTCCTTCTCAGTGGCATGGTCCTCCTTCAGCGTTTTTCTCCTCTGCGTTTTTCTTCCTCCTGAGCCAGTAGTGGTCAAGTCTTTTTATACAGTATTTAGTCCTTAGGTATGTGTCCAAGCATTGTCCCTCAGGAATTCAGGAGCCAGGAAAGTCCTCCTTAGGTAAATATCCAGGTATCGTTCCTCAGGAAATCTTTCTGTGTAATCCTGTGTGTTTAGGCAGGGGTCTAGATGGATGGGGGGAGGGCCTCCACCTTCCCTTTCTCCATCTAACCTGCCCACACACCCATTACACCCATTGTCTCGCCGTCCTCCCTTCCTGGAAATGATCTTGTCCTGAAGGCGTGATGGCTGGGTCCTTGGGCCATTGTTATAGGCCAGCTGCAGTCCAGTGTTATCGCGATGGAATCACAAGGTGATTTGCATCCAGGATTGGTACCATCTGGGCAAGCAGCAAGTGATTTTATCTTTGTTGACTCACACCAGGAGTTTAGACTCTTACACATGGTGTGTATGTATATATATATGCTCACAGGTGTCTGTGCATGTGCCTAAATGAGCAATACGTATCTTTGTCTGCTATGTTTTTATTACCCAGAACAGATACAAAAAATTCCATCAGTCAGGTAAGATATAGGAGAATTGCAAAAACTCAGTGGTTTCTCCAGCTGCATCCTCCCGTCTTTCTCAAGGATACAGTTGTATTGTTACATTTGCCAGGCTGCCATTGGCTATTTCTCTAGTGTGAGGAGATCCTAACACTAGCCATTAGTATATCACATGTAAGCTGTGTTGTGCTAAGCACTCATATATGATTTTTCAAATTCTATAGTTTTGTGTTCTGCATAATATCTTTTATGTGACTGTAGAGACTTAGATTTACATGTTAGGAAGAAGTTCTTCCCCAAGAGGGTGGTGAGAAACTGGAACAGGGTGCCCAGGGAGGTGGTGGAAGCCACATCCCTGGAGGTTTTTAAGGCCAAGCTGGATGTGGCTCTGAGCAACATGATCTAGAGGAAGGTGTCCCTGCCCATGTCAGGGGGTGGTGGTGGTGGAACTAGATGATCCTTGAGGTTCATTCCAACCCTAACACTTCTGTGATTCTGAGATTCTATTCCTCAATCGGTTTACACTAAGGACATTTGGGGTTTTTTTTGGTTCAAAATGAGCAGATCGTGATTTGGTTCCAGCGGCTGTGTCACCTCGTTAATCCTGAATTAGTTTTGCTAAAACATTAGCCGTGCAAGAAACATCCTTTAAATAGACTAGTATTTGCCTGGAAATTAGGTGAAACTAAGAAGATAGGAGTTTATTTTAGAGATGGATAGGAATGACAGACAGCCCTGAATAGTTATCTATGCATGCCCAGATGGTACACTTTACTGATCTGAGCTTGGAAAGATGTGATAATAACTTGTGATTTCTAATCCTGGGTCTGACACCACTTCTGTCTGTGTCCTAAGTCAAACCACTGACCTTCTCAGTTCATCCTTTTCCTCTAACTTTGAGTCTCTAAAAGCAACTGATTTCACTCTCTCTGATAATTACACAAACAATCTCTTGCTTGAAGCCTGGCATTAAGAGCTACTCCCCTGCCTAAAGAATAGAGGGGACTCTGGACAACAGGAGCACTGGTTTCCAACACTTTTTGGAGCATTCTTTTGACATATCTTAGCACATGTTAATGCAATTAAGATATTTAGGTTCCTGTTGATGTAATAGCTCAGCAGCATAGAAGTAGCAGTGTATTACATCTGCCACTCCTTCAGCCCCAAGAGTACTGAGAAAGAGGTGAGGTTTTCAGGGACATCATTGTGACCTTGCTATCTATGATGCTGACCCTTGAACACTATGGTTGTATCTATATAAATGAATAAAACAGGCCAGAGACCATTTTCTGTTCTCAAGAGTTAACATGTGCCTCATATTTACACCATACGTATTTTTTGCCTTCCAAATAGGAGTGGTTGTATCCAAACTGCCTATGGGGATTGATCCCTTTCATATATTGTGCCTTCTTCTACTGGGAGAGAGTTACATGTGAGAGGGTTGATTAGCACAGGACAAAATCACAAGGGAAATATCTGTAGGCTGCATGAGGACTGCAGGACATTCTCAAGACATTGAACTGTTTTGCTTGCCTGGAGGGATATGAACATTTCCCAGGGAGGTTTTCTGACTGCTGGGTGAGGAATAAGTTTAAGTAATGAAGTCCCTATAGATAATGGAGATAGAATAACTTTTGGCAGAGGTAATAACACATTAGAGATTACTCCTTAGCAGTGATCTCAAAATACATGGGTAATAAAATATCATCAACTCCACTCTACAAATAGGAAATCATGACCAAAAAAGAAGACACCACTTACCAAACTCACTCAGTACATCTATAAGTGGGATAAGACTCAGATGTGAGGCTCTCAAGACATGACAGACGTGTTGTAAAAAATGTCTTCACTAAACCAAACTGTGACTGGATTTTTTGGTTTAGACACTTCTATTGTCTAGTAACTCTGTAGTGTTTTACACTATCAATGCTGATTAAAATACTTTTAGAATGAAAGAACAAAGTCCTAGGATGATGGTCTCAGTTACTCAGGAAGCTAGTCCTATATCTGATTTTCCTCAAGTATTCACATTGCTCCTCCGTTTGGGAAGTATATTTCTTCTTTTTGAGATATGAGAGCAGTGCCTCCTATCTAGCAGTGCCTTGTTCAATGGTGATACTTACCTAAGATCAGAATACCTCAGAACAAGAGGACACAGTCTCAGGCTGCACCAGGGGAGGTTTAGGCTGGAGGTTAGGAGGAAGTTTTACACAGAGAGAGTGATTGCCCATTGGAATGGGCTGCCTGAGGAGGTGGTGGAGTCGCCATCCCTGGGGGTGTTCAGGAGGAGACTTGACAGGATGCTTGGTTGCATGGTTTAGTTGAGTAGGTGGTGTTGGATGATAGGTTGGACACGATGATCTTGAGGGTCTCTTCCAACCTGGTTTATTCTATTCTAATAAGTGTCTGAGAAACATTTATTTTCGTGGCCATATCAACTTACAACCTTGTCATCAACTATTATATCCATGGAAATCCTTCTTCTCCATGGTCATTTCCAACTGAATACTGACTGCATTGTGGAATAATTTTTGTTATTGATCCCTAGATGCATGCACTTGCACTCTTTACTATTAAATTTCACCACATTTCTGTTACACTTATTTTCAGACTTGTCCAGTTGCTGCTTACAGATGCTCTGAATCTCTCTGTACCAACAATAAGCTTTATTAAAGTGGTCCCACCTTCTATGTCAGCACTGCTAGTGAAAGTATTATATATTGTTACACCCAAAGCTCCTCTATCAGCCTTCCTTCAGGCTGAAAACATCCAGTCTCAGCAGTATCCATTGCCATCCATTGGCTAACTAGTCTGTGGGCTACCCCAGGGGACTCTGTCATCTTCACAGGTTAATATCTTGGTTTATACATCAGCTTTAACCTTTATACAGTTTTGCTGAAGTTTATGCTTCTTTGCTAAGGATATAGTGAGCTTTGGGTTTTTTAATAAATAAAAAATTGAGTTTATTCCAGCAAGATCTACCTTTGGCATCCCCAATTGTATTTTATTTTGTATCCATTTTTGTGAATGTTTTAGATTTTCCATTTCCTTTGAGATTCATTTAAAATATTTTATACTCTTCAGGAAGGACCAACAAGGCTGTAGTGAGAGGGATCATTTTCCTTTCTACTTTCTGAAAATAATCCCTATGGCTTTAACTACCTATGCCTTAGAGATTTAGTGCTACTGGCTTTGTAACTTCTTGTTTTGTAATTCAGGCACATCAGGTCACACTGAATTCTCTTAAACCCTCCTTGTTCTTAATTTCAATTTCTGTACCTTGGTGCATATTTGTCATCCTGCCTCTCCTATTATCATGTTCTACATTGATCTCACCACCCACTTCAGTACTAGTAAATAAAATAGGATCTTGGCACAAGCTCGAAAACTAATGATGAACCACTCATGCTATTTAATTGTAGGGACAGAATCGACCATTTTTGACACATACAAACTAGTACTGACAGATAATGCCCATGTGCAATTCAGGGGCTGTCCTGGCTTTGGCTGGGACAGAGTTAATTTTCTTTCCAGTAGCTGGTATAGTGGCGTGTCTTGGATTTAATGTCAGAATAATGCTAATAACACACTTATGTCTCGGTTGTTGCTAAGTAGTGCTTATCCTAAATTAAGGACTTTTCAGTTACCCAGGCTCTGACCCCAAACAGGTGTACAAGAAGCTAGGAGGGCGCATGGTCTGGACACCTGACATAAACTGGTCAAAGGTAGATTCCATATCATGAGACAGCAATACCCAGTAGATAAACTGGAAGGAGACAGCTAGGAGGGGCAGGTTGCTGCTTGGATGTCGGTCAGAGGGTGCTGAGCAATTACATTCAGCATCACTTGTCTTTTCTTGGGTATTATTTCTCTTTTTCTTGTTCTTGTTATATTCTTTTTCATTCCCATTTTCATTATATTTTACTAGTATTATCATCATTATTTAATGTTTTTTAGGTATTAAACTGTTCTTATCTCAGGCCATGAGTTTTAGGGGGTTTTTATTTCCAAGACTCCTCCCCATTCTTCTGGGAGGGAGGAGAAGTGAGTGAGCAGCTGCAGGGTGCTTAGTTGCTAGCTGAGATTAAACCACAACGGGGACAGATCCAAGTAAGAAATCTGGATGTGATCATCCTGTTTTGGGAGGTGTGGAGAGTTTAAACATATCAATATTAGCACTTGCTTCCACCCACACAGAAGATTTTAGGTCCATTTAATTCATTAGCATAGCTGTACATACTGAAACCAAGGCACAGTATTAATTTAGGTTAGTTCATTGTCTTTCCTTCCTCCACCATGAATTCCTACTTTGCAGTGAAAAAAAATTAAGACAGAGGTACTCAGTAATTCACTAAGTTTAGTGTAGTCCTCAAAATCCGGTGAAATGAAACAGGACTAGCAATGCAGAAAGTGGATTTCTACATATCTTTGTAGATTTCTTTGTCAAGCTTCTGGCTTGTAAGCACCTCCCTGCTTGTGTCTTTTTTTTATTCTATGTTGTGATTTTATTTGTTTCCTTTTCTCTTTTTGACAATAGGCTATTTAATTTCTCCCTCCCCTTTCCTCTCCTTACTCTGTTGTCTCTATTGTCTTTTTATCACTTTGTTTGGTTAATTTGGGTTTGCATGATTTCCCTCTCTAATAACCTCTTCTTGCAATGGTGACAGGGAAGGTGCCATCAAGGGTGGAAAACTCCTTTGTTGTCTCCTGTGTGATCTGACAGGCTGGGAGAGGAACACAGAAGTGGGAGGGACAGAAATAGGAGGCACCAGAGCTGCCAGAATCCCCTCCTTTTAATAATTTTGCCAGGTTTTTGAGACATGACAGGTTCTCCCACTCTTTTGTTCAAGCTTTTCAGGGGGAGAGGGTGGGACTAAGTGGCAGTAGCATGATTATGCGGCCAGAAAGAGAAAATAGTTGCAGGTTTGATGCGATGATTTGGGTTTGCAAAGGCTTCACTTCAGGCAAACTTCTTTTAATATGATCCAAACTAGCTGTGGTTTGGCTCTAGGTGTTTTTTACTTCAGAATGGCTTGTTCTAGGGGAATGGGGCCATAGGAGAGCTCACATGGCTGTTCTGCTTTATGGTCTATTTAATCTCAGCAAGGGGGAAAAGACTCCAAGGGTAGACAAAAAGGAATGAAAATAAGACTAATGTTCGGTCTTCTGTGGCTAAGTTTCTGAGCTATTACACCATCAAATAACACAGTCAAGCCCTGTCACTGTTTTCTCTCCTTATTTTATGCTGAGCACAGAGCAGATAGAGACCAATGTCCGATTCAACTGCTTTATAGCAGCTTTGTTTCACCTTCACATTGAAAAATTAAGCAGAGCATTGATTTCCTTCATTTTACTGCATATCTTTGCTCATTTACTGTCTCAGAGCTCCTCCCCCTCCAGCCACCTGTTCATATGTCACTTGTTCTAATATTGCTGGTTCTTACGCCACTGTTACAACTTTTCTCATCATCCTCATGTTGATGCTCTTAATAAGTTTCTGGCATTAGTTTTCATCATTTTTTTTCTTTTTCCTTGAAAGATGCCAAAAAGTATTTTGGTTTGAGAGAGCTTCCCACTTGCCAGATTGGGTACCATGCCTGGGTTTCCAAGGGACTGAGATTATACACCTCTCCCAGTAAGACAGTTTTCAAAAGTACATTAAACCCCAGTATTATTATCATACAGTAATTTAGATGACCTATAGGATTAAAAAAAAAAAAAAAAAGCCTTGTATGGGCATCAACATTTCTTAGGAGGAAGACTTTATGCTGTATTTATAATGCCAAAAGGGGTTGTTCTCTGTGTTACCATTTCACATCTGTTCCTACAGCTCAGCTCTCAGGGACAACATTGTTTTGAGTACACTCTTGTCTTGTTTTTATTTCATAGCAGTCAATTATTCAGGATTCCAGTTTATTACAGCACAGCTAAGTAGTCATCAGTCAGTTGGTCAGACTGGTTCTGGTTGGACTCCTGATAATCACTGCTGCCTCCTTCTCCATTGTTGTTCCTCTCTGATACTTAGTGGCTCTTCACAATCATGTTTCTAATTTATTTTCAGTGTCTCTCTCTGCAGGTTCCTCCTTCATAACTTGGACTTGGCTTTTTTCCTGGCACTGTCCTTCAAGGTTGGGAGAGAGAGTGCTGAAGGCTCAAGTAGTTCATGGGAGTAAGGAGAAACTGCCCTCCCCAAATCTCAAAGTACCACTCTGCATGCCAGCTGCACCCCATAGGCACCAAATTTGGCAGCAATACAGGCTCAGTATGCCCTTTTATCAGTGGGTTTGCATGCATCTAGAAGACCTGCTCTGCTTTCTGCTGCAGGTAGAAAGAAACCAGGAAAAATTATGCTTTTTTAGCAATACAATCTTTTGCTGCAGTGTTAAAGACTGAGTTTGTAAGAACAGATTACGGATCTCTTTAACATCTCAAAGACTTAATTAGAAACACTCTAAATATAACTTTATTTTTTCCAGATATTTTAATAAGTATATTTGGGTGGCTTACTCCACTTTTGAATCCATAACTCTTTGAAGTCTTTTTGGTGAAACTGCAGACCATGCCAATTATAGACATTTATGTAATACTTCATTTGTGAAATAGAGCTCCAATTCTGACTGTAACTTAATTTGATGTTAACTTAATTTGATGTTAGACTCCTTAATAATACAGCTACATGTTAGTGGTAATAATTATTCAGTATTTAAGTGCAGTTTGCCACCCCTAATAAGTCTTACACAATCTCAAGATGCTCTTCCCATAGCGAGTTCCATGGTCTGAGGCAGTAAACCCCACTAGTCTACAAGGTGATCCAGAAGCTACTCCTGTTGACTCATGATGGATGTTATCTCCAGATGATAATGGTATTTGGGGATATCCCTGGGATGTGCCAAGGCAGGGGGTTCTTTGTCCACATGGAGTGCTGGGGTTCCCTTGATAGCTCTGATACCTCTGGACACTTTTATCTTTGTGGTGACATGTCTTCAATCACACAATCTAGAAATTAGTGGATCAACAGATCATTCTGTCTTTTACACTTCTCCATAATCACAAATCATGTCAGTTTATAATAATTTGGAGCCTACAATCCAGTACAACATCATAATACAGAATACAGAATTAACCAGGTTGGAAAAGACCTTTGAGATTGAGTCCAACCTATCACCCAACACCATCTAATCAACTAAACCATGGTACCAAATGCCACATCCAGTCCCCTCTTGAACACCTCCACAGACAGTGACTCCACCACCTCCCTGGGCAGCCCATTCCAATGGCCAACAACTCTTTCTGTGAAGAACTTTCTCCTCACTTTGAGCCTAAACCTCCCCTGGTGCAGCCTGAGACTGTGTCCTCTTGTTCTGGTGCTGGTTGCCTGGGAGAAGACACCAACCCCCTCCTGGCTACAACTTCCCTTCAGGTAGTTGTAGACAGCAATAAGGTCTCCCCTGAGCCTCCTCTTCTCCAGGCTAAACAATCCCAGCTCCCTCAGCCTCTCCTCATAAGGCTTGTGCACACTCTCCTTTGTTCCAAAGATGATTCACCCTCTTTTTTTCCCTTAATTAATTCAGAAGATCATTGCCCATCCAGGCCAGCCATCTCCCCCAGCAGCTCATCTTCCAGCACATTGCATGTGCATGTGCAGCCTGTCCCATGAGCTGCAGAAAATTCTCATATAAACAAGATGCAGTGGATATATTTTGTAATTCCCATCCCAACTTACATTGATAGCCTTGAAGACTTTTTGCAATGTCTCATCCTTTGCTGCAGTCTCTGTTAATTTATTCCACATCATTTCTGACACTGGATAATTGTTTCTCATATTTAGACTATTACATTTTCTAGGTTTCTTCAGTCTGTACACTCTCTGAATCAAAGCTAGGCTAAACATGTTTTTAAACTAAATATTGTTTTTCTTTATTCCTGTAACTGTAACAGGCTTGATTAGTTTCAGCTAAAGATAACTTCACTTCACACTATCCTTTCCCCAGAATTAGTTTCATGCTATGCATTCTGAATTATCCTTATCTCTCCCCTATGTATTTACATTTTCCGTTCATTTGTTTCCAAGTGATCTATTTTTAGTTTATAATTTATAAGTATTTCATTATTATTTAATGAAAAGAAAAATAAAAATCATTCTTTGCTCAGCATTTTCAGACAATACCCCATGCAGAGCTCTTCCATGTTGCTGTCTTCTCAGTTTCCTGGAAGAAGTCCTGGTGTACACGATAGCTTGTCTATTTTTCTGACTGTCTAATCTGGCTCACTGAAAGGTACTACCTGTCCCTGCAAACCTTGTCACTCTCTGCTCTCCTGATCAGTGAGTCGTGAGATGTTCTCTTTTGTTCCTGCTACTCTGGGTTGAAAACTCTTGTGGAATGGTTGTATTTATTTCTAAATGTTGGATATTGTCTAGGTCTGTGTGTGCTCCTACTTCTCAAGCAGCCTTTCTTCCCTTTGACATTTTTTTCCTGTTTATTCTACAGCATGTCTTCCATATTCCTCAAGTTTCTGTGACCTCCTGCTTCCCAGTTTTCTTGCCTGCTGGTCAGTCTTTTGAGAGTAGCTGCATTTTTTTTTCCTTTGAACATGGCCCTTCTGCCTTGAATTTTTCTGCATTCGCACAGCACTTTGCCTTAATCTAAAGCATCAACTTCCAGCAGTCTTCCTTGCAGCTCTGGAACTTTGATGGTGGTCACTATCTGTTCTTTTTCAATGTATCCTGACAAAGTGTCATAATTACACATCTGACTCAGTTTAAGATTAGTCCACAAAACATTCAGAAGGACTTTTCCGTTATTTTCCGATGAAATCACTCCTCTTCTAAAGTTTTCTTTTTCTTGGGAAAGCAGTATTCCCCAGTTTTATGAAGCTTACCCATTTTTCTGCCATAATTATGCACTACTAAAACAAGCAGTGGTAGGGAGAGGTGCTGTAAGCTCTAGGTCAATGCGGTGGATTTAGTTCAACATGAACTATATAACTTGATAGTAAAGTCTTAGCAAATTACACTGTAAAGCAGACCCCTCTATATTCCTACTTCCCAAAAATGGGACAGAGAAAACGGTGGTATTTCACCAAGTCTTTCTAGGGTGGGTTCTCTGAAAACGGTGCTGCTAGAATACTAACTTATTGACTTGCTGGAACATGTCCAGAGAAGGGCAACAAAGCTGGTGAGGGGTTTGGAGCACAAACCCTGTGAAGAGAGGCTGAGGGAGCTGGGGTTGCTTAGCCTGGAGAAGAGGAGGCTCAGGGGAGACCTCATTGTTCTCTACAATTACCTGAAGGGAGGTTGTAGACAGGTGGGGGCTGGTCTCTTCTCACAGGCAACCAGCACCAGAACAAGAGGACAGTCTCAAGCTGTGCCAGGGGAAGTTTAGGCTGGATGTTAGGAAGAAATTCTTCATAGAGAGAGTGATTGGCCATTGGAATGGGCTGCCCAGGGAGGTGGTGAAGTCACCATCACTGGAGGTGTTTAGGAGGAGACTTGATGGGGTGCTTGGTGCCACGGTTCAGTTGATTAGATGGTATTGGATGATAGGTTGGACACGATGATCTCAAAGGTCTCTTCCAACCTGGTTTATTCTGTTCCATTCCATTCCCCAGTGGAGGCCAGTGACAAGCGGAGTCCCTCAGGGATCAGTCCTCGGACCAGTCCTCAGCAAGTTTGCTGATGACACCAAGCTGTGTGGTGCAGCAGACACGCTGGAGGGAAGGGATGCCATCCAGAGGGACCTTGACAGGCTGGAGAGGTGGGCACAAGCCACCCTCAGGAGGTTCAACAAGACTAAGTTCAGGGTCCCGCATCTGGGTTGAGGCAATCCCAGGCACAAATACAGGCTGGGCAGTGACTGACTGGAAAGCAGCCCAGAGGAGAGAGACTTGGGGGTGCTGGTGGATGAGAAGCTCAACATAAGCTCTCAGTGTGCATTTGCAGCCTGGAAAGCCAATCAGATCCCGGGCTGCATCAAGAGAAGTGTGGCCAGCAGGACAAGGGAGGTGATTCTCCCCCTCTACTCAGCTCTGGTGAGACCCCACCTGGAGTACTGCATCCAGTTCTGGAGCCCCTATTACAAGAGGGATATGGACGTGCTGGAATGTGTCCAGAGAAGGGCCACGAGGACGATCAGAGGGCTGGAGCACCTCTCCTATGAGGACAGACTGAAGGAGTGGGGCTGTTCAGTCTGGAGAAGAGAAGGCTCTGAGGTAAGCTCATTGTGTCCTTCCAGTATCTGAAGAGGGACTATAAGAAGGCTGGGGAGGGACTTCTTAGGATATCAGGTAGTAATAGGACTAGGGGGAATGGAATGAAGCTGGAGGTGGGGAGATTCAGGCTGGATGTGAGGAGGAAGTTCTTCACCATGAGAGTGGTGAAGCCCTGGAATGGGTTGTCCAGGGAGGTGGTTGGGGCGCTATCCCTGGAGGTATTTAAGACCAGGCTGGATGAGGCTCTGGCCAGCCTGATCTAGTGTGGGGTGTCCCTGCCCATGGCAGGGGGGTTGGAACTAGATGATCCTTGTGGTCCCTTCCAACCCTGACTGATTCTATATATTCATACATGATATGGAAAGCATAACTAGCAAAGTGTCAGTATCACCCCAAATGGAATTTGTTATAGATCAATATGAAATATTGGGAATTTCTTGATTTTTTTTCCTTTATATCTGTGTAAAAAAGGGCTCAGAGATAGGTGATGCTACCAAAAGTTGAGAAGTTCTAAGTTGTAATTTGGAAATTTCATCTAGTGTTCAATATCATTCAAGAAAAGGAAATACTAGACTTGGTATTCTTAGGAAAGGAATAGAGACAAACCAGAGAATGCTTGTACTGTCAACGCTCTTGTGCCATCTGTTTTTGCGACCTCTCTGCTTCAGAGAATCCTTTTGCTGCAAGGCATTGTGAGCTGAGGTGGTGGCTTGGGGACATACCACTACATGCTGGTGCTGCTTTGGGAACTCCTCTTTGAAAGGCAGGATTCTAGGCTTAGTAGATCTTGGCCTGATTCAATCATTGTCATACCTTTGTATTCTTACCACAAGATTTCACAGAAAAGAAAGGTTTTTAAGTTACATTAGTTTAACAGGGGTAAGCTCAATTCCTGTGGAATTTCTGTGTTGTTAACATTTTTGAACATAATCCCCAATATATGTATGTTTCTTTCTTTCTTTCCAACTTCTCCATCACCACCATCTTGCACCCATCCCAGAGCCAGGGCCAAGAACCTCACCAGCCAAGATACCACACAGAGGAGCTCATCCACAGTAAAGAGCCCCAGCCAGCACCCGTGGATGATATTGGAATAGTCATCAATCCTGTTCCTAACAACCGGGGGGCCACCAGGCCCCCCGGCCTTTGTTGTCACCACCACCATCACCCAGTGTGCACCATGGGCACTCACCAGTGATGAGAGGAGGATCCCTCAGCCCAAATGGGCTCAGCTTGGGGCTTCTACCCTTCCTGGCGGGGATTAAATAGGGGAGTGGGTGGGGAGGGCAAAGTGGCCACACCTGGGGTGGGAGGAGACTCCAACCCAGGTGCTCTGGATTTAAGGGGAAAATGGGGCAGGTGAGGGAGTTTTTAGGGTGCCAGGTAATGATAGGACTAGGGGGAATAGAAAAAAAAATACAAATTGATAGATTCAGATTGGATGTTAGGAAGAGGATAGTGAGAAACTGGAACAGTTTGCCCAGGGAGGTGGTAGAAGCCCCATTCCTGGGAGTTTTTAAGGCCAGGCTGGATGTGGCAGTGAGCAGCCTGATCTAGTGTGAGGTGTCCCTGCCCATGGCAGGGTGGTTGGAACTGGACGATCCTCGAGGTCCCCTCCAACCCCAACAATTCTATGATTCTGAAAAAATTTTGCAGTTGAGGCTGGGTGTTACAGAAAGAGAGATTGGCCATTGGAATGGGCTGCCCAGGGAGGTGGTGGAGTGTTTAAAATAAGACTGGATGGTGGAGTGTTTAAAATAAGACTGGATGAGGCACTTGGTGCCATGGTTTAGTTGATTCAATTGTGTTGGGTGATAGGTTGGACTTGATGATCTTGAAGGTCTTTTCCAGCCTGGTTTATTCTGTGATTCTGTGAGAAGGGGGAAGGGCAATCACAGATCTGGCCAGCTGAGATTAGCCTAATGGTGGGGGGAAGAAAGAGCCCTAGGGGCTTTGGGTATACCCTCAGGTAGGGAGAAGGGAAATGCTGGTATGCTTCTGGGTGTGCTGTAAGGGACTCTGTACACTTTGGGATCCTTTTTGTCACTATGCTTGTAGTTTCTGTAAAACACCCACTGCTTTTCCATTTAAACTTTCTATCACTTCTGCAATGCATTTGTGTGAGTCTCATTTTTTTTCTGCCCCACTGGGAGGCAAGAGAGGATTTGGCCTTCCAATCCAGCACATGAGATTAAACAAAATAATATAAAATATAAACCTAAACAAATCAAAGCTTCATTATTCATTATAGTAGAAAAAGAGAGAAGAGGTTCGGAGAGGAGAGGAGAGGTGAGGAGAGATTCGGAGAGGTTCGGGGAGGGGAGGGGAGAGGAGGGGAGGGGAGAGGAGAAGCTGCATTTCTTATATAGTCTCTGGATTCCAACTGTTGTGCTGTCAAAAATAATTCATATGACTCATGGTAAAACTATGAGAGGTGGTAGTATTTACTTTGAGGCTAGGACTGGGACCTGTGTTTTGCTTAAATGTGAAGCTAATTAAACATGAGAAATAACATTTAAACAACTGTGATAAATCATCTCTACATTTGAATATTTTTTTTAGAGTAAGATTCTTTGAACATAATGCTGTTGAAGTAATCAAACACAAAATGCAGACCTGTGCTTCAGCCATGTCATATTGTAAAGTGTACTGACCATCAGTTAAGACCAGAAAATTGTGACACCAGTTTAGGCTGGCTGACCTTCTTGTATTAAAACTGATTATACTTGAGTCCATGTTAGATCTGGATTTTGCTCAAGGATCTATAAAAGATGCAAAAAGTAGTTTTCCATGTTATTTCAGTGCCTTTGTTTTCTATTTCCAAAGAAAAAGCTGCTGTGAAATGAAAATACAAAGAAATAGCACAGGTAAGCAAATTTTTGAGGGTTTTAGGATTGTTTAGTAATATTCATGCCTTTTTTTCATTTTACAAGGCTATCTAAGCAGAAGAATGACGCTCTAAAATACAAAACATCATTTTGATTATGTTGAGACATATAAAAGTTATTTTACACATCATTTTAAATGCAGAGGACGATACTAGAAAAATCATTATTTTATTGACGAAAAAAAAATCTGTGCTTGTAATTAAAGACAAGAATTTTGGAAAAATTTCACTTTTCTGAAAAAAATAATATGGGCTAAATTGTTTAATTACCATTGAGACACCTTTCTGGAAATGCTAAACCACAGCCACATTAAAATTAAATTTGCATGTGATTACTTCAAACCTGCCCTTACTAGTAGTTACCTAGATGACCGTGGTCCTTCATGCATTAGTGTTTAGTTCCCAATTATTCACAGCTTGTTAAATACTGTGATATGGGATGAATATTGATGGTATAGTCTGAAAGTGATTTCCATACAAAAATAGTAGGCATATTTACTGTCCACAGACACAACAAAAAGCAAAGTTCTGAATAGATCTTATGCTGAAGCTGGCAAACACCCTTGCTGTGTGCTGCACCTTGGCTCATCATGCAGATAGCTTTGCAGCATGCAAAGCCAATCCAATACAATCCAATATGAAGAAGGGAGGAACAAAGAGAGAGAGAGACAGAAAGAGAGAGTGTTGTAGTTTGAGCTGGGTGCCCCCCTGGTGCATTCACTTCCTGTGTCCAGAAGTCCAGCCCAGAGGGATGGACACAAGAAATTGTGTATTTCCTACCATAATTCTTTGCACCACTATAAGATCCAGTGCGGAGTCTGGCACTTCCTCTTTCCTTCCCTCTCCGAGACTTGGTAACTGGGGGAGAGATCTCCCGGCCATGGGCCTGATTGGGCCCAAGGACACAGGGGGATGGGCAGTCTCAGGCCTGGCCAGCTGAGACTAGCCCAGCAGAGGGAGGGGGAAGAAGGAGCCCTGGGGGTTTTGGATGCACCCTCAGGTGGGGATGGGATCTTTCTTTGTCACTGCGCTTTGGGTTTTCTGTAACATTCACTGCTTTCTATTTAAACTTTCATCACTTTTGCAATCCGTTTGCCTGAGTCGTTATTTCTGCCTGTGGTGGGGAGGGGGTCTGCCCCAACCCATTACAGAGAGAGAGAGGGATTAAAAAGAAATAACGATTTTCTCCTAAGCAGAGACAAAGTGGAGTTTATGAAGGAATAAGTATGTACTCTACTATGAAAATTAGCCAGCAAAATACAGACTAACAATGTTTGTGTTCCATCTCTTCTTTATCCTGGCCATGTGTGTAAAATAAGCCAGTCTATATAAGTATGTGAAGATCTCAATCTCTTCTGAAATGGATCAACCCATCATTGAAATGTAAAGAAATACATCTACGCTGTAAATGTTCTGAAAGCCAATGTACAAAAAGAAAAAGCATTAACATTTCACTTGCATTTGAGATGGTCTTCACCCTCAGTCAGAAAGCACAACATAAAAAAAAAATAATATTATTGAAATAGTGACATTTCCAATTTTCAAGCAACATAATTTTCCACATAACATGAACACTAGTTTTGGCTTGAATTCCTTGCATAAAAAAAAAAACAAACCAGTTTTAGTGCAGTCCAGGTAGTCTATTTTGTAATTTATTTTATTTTTTTTTTTTCCCACCAGTCAGTGGCAATGGCTGATGACCTGGAGGGAAGAAATGGTCAGATTCCAGTTCTTCATGCTGTTATGAGCAAAGCAAAGCAACAGGATATAATTTCTTCTAAACAATTCTATATGACAGACAGATATGCTCTGGCTATATCTGTAGCAAAAAAAGTGAACAGGGCAGTGTGCAAGGGTGATGGGTTACGTCCATCCTGAAAGCAGGAAGGAGGGCTTGTGAGAGCCTTGCTCTCCCCGGAGGGGTCTTTTCCCTCTGGGAAACTGAGTTAGTCTGTTCCACTCCCCCTCCCTGTCCCACAAGCCTATAAAAAGGAAGACACTGCAGCCATTTGCTCTCTTTTACTTCTGCCAGCATCCAAGGCAATATTTATGGTCATCTTTAGTCTCCATATAGAAGCAACATATGCAATCCTTACTTCAGACACAGCTGAAGGCTGCCTACGACAACAGACAGGATCCCATCAGCAGCTCAGAAACATTTGATGAAGAATGTATTCTTGATGTTAAAGAGGTAGTGGTGTAAGCACACACCTGCTCTTGCATGCCAACATTAAATGAAGCATCCTATCTCAAGCAAGATGCATTAAGTAGTCTTTGTAAGCCCTTCTGCGCTGAAAGTAACCAAAGTAAATTGCTTCTTGTGAAGTTTTCGTATTCTTTGTGATGTTTTCATATGAGGCAGGTTGGTAATGCTGAGGAGAAAAATAAAGACATAAAGGAGGCAACATGCCTAGAAAAAGACCATGGTTTAAAAGCAAAGCTTGCCATCACAGCCATAGCAGCTTTAATGATGTTAAATGAAGGACTTATTCCACCAATAAATTTGAGGTTAAATTTTGCACTCACTACAGTGAGGAGTAAGATGTCCACCAACTTCAAAAAGGGTTAGGTTGCACCCTTGGTCTCCTGTATTTTTCTTTTTCAATTGCTCCTTCTCACTATCCCTTTTTTCATCTGCTACCATTTACTATGTGTTCAAGTATTAGAGCAGGCTGCTGACCCCCACTTACTTCCCTATCATATTTCCCTTGTCACACTCACCAATAGAAGGGAAAAAAAGAGCAGAAAACACTTATTTGTGGAAGACTGAGAATTTAGATGCAGGGTCCACAGAGCATGCCTTATAACAGCATGTTTCATTTCAGGTTTATGTAGAGGTGGCTTTCTTTTCAGTTTTCCAGATCTCTGAAAAGACAAGTAGACTTGCCAAATGTATAGGCACACACACTTAGGCTTGCACATCTCAAAGCTATCCAACATGTCACATTTTATTTCTTACACCTGTTTATTGACTGTGGACACCCGTGACTTATTGGCAACACACACTGGTTGTGATATGCATAGTTTCAGATACAGAAATTAACTTTGTATTCCTCTGGCCTCAGGAAACCATTCTGGATTCTCTCTCAGACATTTAGCATCTATTTGAAGTTATTCTGTATGTTTAAAATAATAACAATTCTTCCTTTAGAAAAACAAAAACAAAAACAAAACAATCTTTATCTAGAATCTGTCTTTGGAAAAGCCTACAGAAAACCTAATGAAACACAGAAGCACATAGTCCTTTATTTTTCATACTATACAATAGCTTCACTTGTGGCATATGGCATCAGTAGTTTGTAAACTGAGCAACCTGCTCTTTGGTAGTAAGAGTTCCAAAGCAGAAAGAACTTTAGTAGCAGCTGCTAGGTAGCACAGGAAGTTTTTCTGGTAACAGCTAATACCAGATATTCACAATATTTGTGCATCTCTTGCATGGGCTCCACTCTTTCCACAGGCTCATACCTGCAGCATTGGAGCTCAGTGTATTTCTGTAGTTTTAAGTGAAGTTAATAGGTTTCAGAAGGGCAGCAATCAGTAGAAATCCACCTTACCTGAGAGCAATGCAAGAAAAGTTTTCATGCACACATTTTCATAGACTCTTAGAATCATAAAATGCATTAGAATAGAAGGACCTTTACAGGTCATCTAGTTCAACTGCAATAAGCAGGGATGTCCCCAATTAGATCAGGCTGCTCAGAGCTTCTCAAGCTTGACCTCCTTGTTCCAGTATTCCACCTCCTTGATAATAAAGAACTTCTTCCTAATGTCCAATCTAAATCTTTCTCTGGTTTCAAGCCACTAGCTCTTGTCCTAGTGCTACATGTTGTTGTTAACAGTCTCTCTCCAGCTTTTCTGCAGGTCCCCTCAGATACTGGAAGGCTACTGTAAAATCCCTGCAGCCTTCTCTTCTCCAGGTTGAATAGCCCAAATGTTCTCAGCCTGTCTTCATAGGAGAGGTGCTCCAGTCCTCTGATCGTTTTTGTGACCTTCCTCTGGACCTGCTCCACATGTTCATGTCCTTCTTGTGTCGAGGGCACCAGAGCAGGACACTACTCCAGGTGGAGGATCATCATAGCAGAGTGGTAGAATTACCTCTCTCAACCTGCTGACCTTTTTTCTCTTGATACAGCCCAGGATGCAGTTTGCCTTCTGGGCTGTAAGTCCTTATTGTTGGCTCTTGTCCAGATTTTTGTTCACCGGTACACCCAAGTACTTTTCCACAGGGCTTCTCTGTCTCATCATCCCCCAGCCTGTATTGATAATGAGGATTGTTTTCACTCAGGTACAGGACCCTGCACTTGGCCTTATTGAAACTCATGAGGTTCACCTGGGTCCACTTCTCCAGCTTGTCCAGGTCCCTCTGGATGTCATCCCATTCTTCTGGCATATCAACCTCATCATTCAGCTTGGTGCCATCTCCCGGTTTGCTAAGGGTGAACTTGATCTCACTGTCTATGTTGTTGCTGAAAACATTAATCAGCACTAGCCCCAGCATGGACCCCTGAGAGAAATAGTTTGGCACCCATCTCCATCTGGACATGGAGCCATTGACCATTACCCTCTGGATGTGACCATCCAGTCAGTTCTTCATTCACTGAACAGTCCACCTTTCTTGAATCACCTCCCTGTCCTCCAGGGAAAGTTTCCCACCTTTGGGAAACTCTGTCAATAAAGAATTAATATATATGTGAGCATATGCTACAATTTATGATCAAGTAAATGAGAGGTTTTAATTCTTACTACTAAAAACACAGCCTGAGCTTTTAAAAGTTGATGAAGACTCAATTTTATCATCTAGTTTGACAAAATGCACTACACTAGACTGACAACGCTAATGACTGGTGTAAGATGACTCTGCTGTGCAAAGGCAGAATGTCCAAAGCTTTTATTAGCTGTTGGAGGTATTAACTCCCACTTCTTATGGTGTTTCACACACATCCACAGCAGATTTTTAACCTTGCCATTAACTCTGATGTACTGGGCATGTATCTCCTGAAGCTGTGCCATTTTGTCTATGAAATGTAAATATTTAATGGAATAGAAACTGGAAAACTTGTCCCAACTTCTGGCTTAGTGCCCTTATCACCAAACTAGTATGTTATTTTTCCATTGTTTAAAGAACTATTTAAAGTGTTTCATGCAACACAAAATGGCTCCAATGAGGACAGCTGAAATAACACTGCCACAGAAATACAGATCAGGTGCTTCAGGCAATATTTTGTGTGGCTGAAAATGTGTGACAAATGTTGTTCTGAATATAGTTTTCCGTCCTGTTGGATATTTATTCCAAACACAGATTTATTAGACAAAAAGAAGACTGATCACCTCTTCCTAGTACTGATTTCTGAACTCAGTTCAAACTCCTACATCCCAGCCCAACCCACATGGCAAATTCAGTATGAATTTGAAAGAAAGATTTGTGACAATCAGCTGCATTTTTCACCCAGTGGTATTTATTGGCTCTTCCTTTAGGATAATTCTCCATTTTCTTTTTTCATGCAGAAATGGGAGAGAGTGATGTGATTTTTGGCTCAGATTAATACATTGATGATCGTTAGCAAAAGAGGTTAAAAGGCATGTAATAATTTTTAATAAGTGGTAGAGGACTAAGAATCTTGGCTTGCAAATGTAATTACAGAGCTTGTCAATAACAATTGATTTCCTTAGATGGATCACTTGAAAGTATTCAAAAAGCTGGGAATAAAATGGAGGAATACTATTGAGCTCCAAAAGGAGTAAACAGGTTTTTTGCATCTCTTCCTCCTAGTCATGTACTTACATGGTGGAACATCTTACACCTAAGAGATAGCTTTTGTATCTTTAGGACAAAATGTTCAGTATTCCTGTTGTTCTCCTACATATGCTGGGTTTAGTGAATTTCATTGAACTTTGACTTTAAAAGCCTGACTAAATGTTCTAACACGGAATTACTAATGTTCAACATTTCTGTTCTCATGGCCCATCTCCCTTCCCTTGAGTGACTATTTCATCCTTAATATCTAATCTTTCTTTATGTTATCAGCTTTTAACTTATCTTGTTGTGAACCAAGCTTTTCTATTGTTTTCTCCACTCTGGTGAGACCCAACTTGAAATACTGTGTTAAGCTCTGAAGTTCTCAGCATGGACCTGTTGGAGAAAGTTCAGAGGATGGCCACAAAAGTGATCAGACCTAGACCATGTCTTCTGTTAGGAAAGGCTAAGAGAGTAGAGCTGTTCAGCCTGAAGAAGAAAAAGCTCCAGAGAGACCTTATTGTAGCCTTTCAGTACTTAAAGGGGCCTATGAGAAAGGATAGGGGTTTAAAGCTAACACACAACAGCTTTAGGCTAGATCTAAGGAAGATATTTTTCACAAGGAGTCTGGTGAAATACAACCCAGATAGGTGGCAGAAGACCCATCCCTGGAAACATTCAAGGTTGGACAGAGCTCTGAGAAACGACCTAGTTAAATATGTCCCAGCTAACTGTGAGAGGTTAGACTAGATAACCTTTAAAGGTGCTGTCAAACCCAAACTATTCTATGATTCTACACATTTACCTTGGAAAAATTGCACTGCCTTCTTGCTCCTTTTTTTCCCTGAGTCCTGTGTCTGACGTTCTTTATAGGAAGGAAATATTTAAAGACCCAGTCCAGAGGCCTTTCTGCAGTTTCTTGGAATTTACAGTGGAATATATTAAATGACCCTGAAAATATCAAACAAGGCTGAACTATAGTTGAGAAGAAGAGAAGAAAATGTAAACTCATCGTGGAAGTCACCTGTCAGGCAATAAAAATGTGAATATCTTGGATTACTATTTGAACAGTAGCCAGGAGGAAAATTATTGTAATTAGTGTCAGTAGATAACAACCTCTTTTCTGTGCAAGAAGTGATAGAGATCCAGCCAAGTATTTAACAGCCACTGTAAACCCTTCCCATATTCTTATTTTTAGGCAAGAATACAAGCTCTATCCCATCCATTTGTTGGTATTGAAATATGACAACATGACTCAATTATAGCTGGAAATTTCCAGGGGAAAAATTGTGAGAGAAACAAATTTGTAGACACCAATGTCAATGAAGAAGGATAGGGTGAATGTGGTCCGGGTGATGGAGCAGGGATTGCTCTGCAGCATGTGATGAAGGCCATGGTGAGGCAGACTCTACCCGTGAAGGCCATGGAGGCTAATGGTGGATCAGATATCGCAGATATCACAGTATCACAGTATCACCAAGGTTGGAAGAGACCTCAAAGATCATCGAGTCCAACCTGTCACCACAGACCTCATGACTAGACCATGGCACCAAGTGCCACATCCAATCCCCTCTTGAACACCTCCAGGGACTGTGACTCCACCACCTCCCTGGGCAGCCCATTCCAATGATGAATGACTCGCTCACCTCAAGCCTAAACTTCCCCTGGCACAGCTTGAGACTATGTCCCCTTGTTCTGGTGCTGGTTGCTAGAGAGAAGAGACCAACCCCTTCCTGGCTACAACCACCTTTCAGGTAGTTGTAGAGAGCAATGAGGTCACCCCTGAACCTTCTCTTCTCTAGGCTAAACAATCCCAGCTCCCTCAGTCTCATAGGGCTTGTGCTCAAGGCCTCTCACCAGCTTTGTTGCCCTTCTCTGGACACATTCAAGTGTCTCGATGTCCTTCCTAAACTGAGGGGCCCAGAACTGGACACAGTACTCAAGGTGTGGCCTAACCAGTACTGAGTACAGGGGCACAATGACCTCCCTGCTCCTGCTGGCCACACTATTCCTAATGTAGGCCAGGACGCCATTGGCCTTCTTGGCCACCTGGGCACACTGCTGGCTCATGTTTAGGTGGCTGTCAATCAGCACCCCCAGGTCCCTTTCTGGCACTTCTCCAGCCACTCTGACCCCAGCCTGTAGCTCTGCATGGGGTTCCCATGGCCAAAGTGCAGCACCCGGCACTTGGATTTGTTGAATGCCATCCTGTTGGACTCTGCCCATCTGCCCAGTCAGTCACGGTCCCTCTGCAGAGCTCTTCTGTCCTCTAACTGACCAACATCTGCTCCCAACTTGGCGTCATCTGCAAATTTGCTGATGACTGTCTCAATCCCCTCATCCAGGGACATCACTAGTGACTGGCCAGCAGCTGGATGTGGCACCGTTCACCACCACTCTCTGGGCTTGGCCCTCCAGCCAGTTCCTAACCCAGCACAGGGTGCTGCTGTCCAAGCCATGAGCTGACAGCTTAGCCAGCAGTTTGCTGTGGGGGACAGTGTCAAAGGCCTTGCTGAAGTCCAGGTAGGCTACATCCACAGCCTGCCCCTCATCTACCGGGTGGGTCACCTGATCATAGAAGGAGATTAGGTTGGAGAGGCAGGACCTGCCCTTCCTAAATCCATGTTGGCTGGACCTGACCTGTAGCCCATACAGGACCCCACATTAGAGCACACATCTTTGGGGGGATGTGTCCGAAGAAAGCTTTGGGGAGGAAGGAGCAGCAGAGACAATGTATGATGAACTGACCTCAAGCCCCTTCCCTGTCACTTGTCAGGGAAGAGGTAGAGAAATTGGCAGCCAAGTTAAGCTGTAAAGAATTCGGTTTATTTCTCATTATCCTACTCTGATTAAATTGGTAATAAATTCAACTGATTTCCTCAAACTGAGTCTGTTTTACCAATGATGGTAATTGCTGAGTCTATCTTGACTCATGAACCCTGTCCGCATGAGGAGGATTCTTCCAGTGATTCTCTTCTCAGTGGCTGAATTAAAGGAGACTTAGGACTGCAATAATTTCTGCTAGGTGAAGCTTTAGGAAAAGTGAATACTCCACTTAACAGCTCAGCCATTGTAGCCTGACCCAGTCCCACCCCTTCCTGAGAACCAATGGTCAAAGTACCCAACCTAAGTTATACTGTGATACTGTGATACCGTGATACTGTGATACCTACAATCAAGAGCACCAAACTACCTAATCCTGAAAAATTAATGGAATTCCTTTCTCAGATAATTCAGTATTAGGTTCTGAGATGGATTTGGAGACCTTCCAGATTATGGTTTCCTGTATTTGTGATGTATCCCATGTTCTTCTGCTTTGAAAGAATTTCTGCTAGCAGCTCAGGACTAGAGGAAGTAAAGGAGAGCAGACACTGAATTTTCAGCCCTTGTATCCCTAACGGCACCCAATACAGGATATTTATTCTTCAGGTTTACAGACAAAGTACGAAGTTGTCTTGTCTCCCTTACCTCCCTTGTCTCCACAGCAAACTGGAGACTGCCACCACAGTTTGTCTTGCAAGCTAAATTTTCTTAAAATTGTCTAGAGAAGATCTTGACAGCACAAGTTCTGCAGAGGTGGCTATAAGCCAAGGAACCATATGTGGTCAAACGGAGTGCACAGACATTATTGTCTTTCAATAACATCTGTAAGATAAATAATTCACTATGGTTTGTGTCTAGGAAATAGCCAAAGAAATATTGAGACCATCACACCACTTGATAGACAGGAATGAATATTTCTAAGGTGTCAGGTGGCCTGGGAATCTGGTCCTTTGTGGGCAAGCTCTTTGGAGGAGAAATCTTGTTTTCTTTAAGGTTTGTGAAGTCTCTGTATTCTATACAGCAGAAAACAGGTGTGCAGAAAGCAATAAAAAACAGCAATATGCTGAACATGCCCCACAGATTTGAGAACAATACAGACAGCTAGAGAAAGGAAAGGGGGGGGGGGGGGGTGGGAAAGGCAATAAAAGTAAAAGTTCAGTCACTTTAAAAATCCCTTAAAATCTCTCCAGGGTATTGCAAATCCCTGTAGGCATGGAGACTTCATGGCTGTGGATTTTTTCTGCAGAAATCTGCAGACTTTGCAAACACTTTAGGATGCTGCAAGGAGCAGATGCTTTCAGCACTGGAGTAGAGTGGACCAGTTATATTTTTCTTTCTCAGCACCTTTAATATTTTCCATTCACTTTATCATTTTCCCTTAATTTTTATTAAGCTAATCATAGGCTTACTATTGCCAGCCTGATGGACTTAGAGAAGCAGTTGTTAAGTAAAGCAAGCTTGTCCCTCAAAAGAGTGTCTCACAGTCAGATAACAATTCTAATAATAATGATATAGGATGGGGAAGAAAACAATAATTCAGGCAATAGAATATAGCATTCATTATGTTAATTTACTCCAAAGTGTTTATGTAGTGTTGCTTGGCACTAGAAAAGAAATTCCATCAGTCCTGTTCATGTAAGGAACATGGTAACATCATGTGAAGTGTGCAGGGTTTCATTTAGGGCAGGTAGTGAAAGAGTGTAATGTTTTAATCCTTTATCAGAGGTAAAAAATACATCCAAAATCTTGCATGCCACAAGTTTAAGGAAGCAGCTTTTTTTTTCAATCAAGCAGACCCATTTGGCTGTTTATCCACTACACACACTGCTCACAAATATTTGTTATGGCTAACCAATGAGACTAAGGGTTAGAAAAAGGTATGAGGAGGAGGATCAGGTAAGCTAAAACTGGGGTGATTTGAAAAGAAGATGTGGAAACACTTTAGTGGTGATGGTTTCCCCTCTTGCTTAGCTCTCACTGGGAGAGATTCAGCTTTGTCAGTAACCATCAGCATCCAAGTTCCTTGCAGAATTCCTGGGTAACTCAGTTTTTCTTCTAGGGTGAAGGAAAGTGAAAGTTCACTCTTAGTTTAAACTTATTTGAAGAATCAATGTTTCTCTAATACATAGGTGCTGACAAACCTTATAAATCTCAACAGTATGAGGGTGCAAGCTATCTGCTGGAGAAAATAAAGAGTCCTCAAAGCAGAGGGTTTCCACAAGGATTCAGGGGACACAGTCTCAAGCTGTGCCAGGGTAGGTTTAGACTCGAGGTGAAGAAAAAGTTCTTCACTGAGCGAGTCATTCGGCATTGGAATGGGCTGCCCAGGGAGGTGGTGGAGTCGCCATCCCTGGAGGTGTTCAAGGGGAGATTGGACATGGCACTTGGTGCCATGGTCTAGTTGTGAGGTCTGTTGGGACAGGTTGGACTTGATGATCCTTGGGGTCTCTTCCAACCTTAGTTATACTGTGATACTGTGATACTGTGATTGCACCAGATGTGTAGTTTAAATGTGAGAGTCACATGAGAGCTAATGGAGTGAAGATAACTCATTGAAAGTTTAATCTACTCAGTTAGTGCAAAAGAGTATGTTTACTCCAGGTCTGACCTCACTTCCTTCCTCTTCTGATGGTGCCAATAGTGGGACCTTCTGGAATTTCAGGCTTCAGTGCAGATCTCTTGTTCTGTTTGTAGGTGGCAGCAGCCTGCAATTCAGTGTATAACTTGGCCATGGCATTGGGTATGTGCATGGTTTGTTCTGGGCTAGGAGCAGCACAGCTCCACTGTACCCAAGCTGCCTCGTCAAAAGCAAAACCAGGCTAGGTGCTGTAGTCATGGCTGTTCTTTGTACCACAGCATTCACTCAAAGGGGAAAAGCTTGAGGCTGAGCATGGGGAGTGGCACACTGTGGGCAGGCAGGCACTTTATGAAACTCTTCACGGTGGCACTTGGGTTTCATGGTGGAAGGTGACATGAACACTGTGAGGTCTCAGCCTCAGACCAGCTGTGATCCTTCAAAAAAGTTCAGCCAGCCCTTGTGAGGAAAATGACAATACAGGAAACAAGCACAAATACTATGCAACGTGGATAAAGGGTTTATTATGTCAGTTTCTTCTCCAAAACTTTAATGAAATCTTCAAAATATCAAAGAAACCATATGCATAAGCAAATCTCAAAGCATTACACATATACTACTAGGATAAGAACATTTGTGTGCATTTGTGCTCATATATATCTACCTAGACTTCTTCATAGTTAATTCATAAATTAATTTGTAGACTTAAGCAATGATTCCTCAGATATTTTCAGCTATATTTCTGCACTGAAATTCTTCCTTTAAAAACAAACAAAACAAAACAAACAAAAAATCCACCAAAAAAACCCCAAAACGACAAAACAGAAAACAACCACCAAATCTTTTCTGGAACCGACAGCAAAGAGTGTTGAGGTATCTGATCACTTTAATCCCAGTTCTTGAACTTGTGGGTTTTGGTTGGTTTTTCGCTTTGCTTTGCTTTTTTGTTTTGTTTGGGAGATAACTTATTTTCAGATCATATGGATTTTTCTTTGAAACATCTATGTTAACTTTTATCATCCTTGCACTGCTTTGTAATTTTGGAAACAGATATAAAGAATGAGCAACCCAGAGCACAGTAATATAGTGGGAAGCATCCTTCATAAGTCAATTGAGGAATTTAATAATCTCTTTAGAAATAAGCTCTGCAGCTATGAGAAAAATGTGTGGGTTAAAGGCCTTCCAATTAAGAAAGGTTTCTCTGTGGATTTATAGGCTGGTGGTTAGCTCTTCCTGTTCGTGTTTCCATGGCAACTGTCAGGTAGATTTTCTGCTACTTGCTAGGAAGTTGGAAATGTTGAGTCTGGTTGAGCCTTTCAATTCACTGAAGCTTAAATGAAATTCTTTGCAAGGAACTGGCATTTAGCCTGGGTCATTTATCCATATCTAGATAAGAAATCAATTATAGTAATCAAATGTGCAAATTATTTTAATTGGAATTATTTTGGAGACACAATTTTTTTTATTATTATTGTGCCACAATCTCTTTTTAAGGCTAGGGTAGGAAAGGTTTGATATGCTACAGCTGGCCTCTTTGCTGCTGATGGCTTATGGCTTTAATTACAGCCCAAGACACACACAGACACGTCTCATCTCTTTCTGGTCTGCTTTTACAAGCTATAATCACTCCTGGTGATACTCATGATACCAGCTCGAATCCTGTAGACTCATTAGAGTTGAGACACCTGTATTGCGAGAAACACAGCTTGCCACATTTTCTCCTTTCAGTTTTCTTTCTTGTTGATTTGTCTGAATTAGGCTTGAGGAAAGTAAATCATTTGTATGCTGTTATTCAGATTTTCTGAGCACATCATGTTTTAATTCCTCATTAGAATCCCTGTGTTTGCACACTTCTTTGTACTCCTTATATTTTCCGTCCCACACTGACTGCTGCTTGACAGCTCCATGCAAGCTTCATTCTTTTAATTCTCTAACATCAGATACGTAGGCGTGCACGGTGTGTACCTATACTTTCAGCCTTTCTGTAATGTATGATCTGTACCACCCAATGAGCTGTGTCCTGCAGGCTTTATGTGAATAATACCATGTATTCTTCATCAACTTTTCTTGCAGGAATAAAGCCGGCATAGCTTGACCCAAAGATCGCAGATTATCTAAACAGAGGCAGGATGGTCTTCTGGGTAGAGCAGTAGTTAAAAGCATGGAAAACCTGGAGTCTTGCTTCTTCACTCTGCTCCTGACTTCCAGGGAAAAGGGAGACTTATTTAGTGTCAGATCCTAAACTTCATCAAGTCCTCTCATACCAGAGTTAATGGAGCTGTGACAATTTATGCTAGCTAAGAATCCGCTCCATTACCTGAGCCTCACTCCATCTGTATAATAGAAATAATGGCAGTGCCTTACCTCAGAGAAGGGTTGTGAGGATAAATAGACAGGAAAGTGTTACGATGCTATGATAATGAAGCCCAGAAAAACTCTTGCAATGATAGACGGAAATCACCAGAACTGATCTGACACTTACTTTTATTCTTTCAGTCCTTCTGCCACAGAGACACAATAATAGCTTGACAAAGTGATACCCAGCCCCCATTTTTCTTGTTGTTTTGCTTTACTTGCTTTGCTCTTTCACCTTCATTCTTTCTTTCTTCAGATTTAAACTAACTTTCCTTAACAAACATACCACCTCACCTTATCCCAACATTTTTAATTGCTCTTTTTTGCACTATTCTACTTATCTTCATTTCTATAGATTAAGCCCAAAAGCTGCACACAAAGAAACTCAGACTTTGTCATTTTTAAAGAAAAAGTTAATTCCTCTGCCATTAACAAAGCAGCCAGAAACAAATCTTAGTGCTGAAAATTTTACCAGTCCCTTCCAGGCCACCTCAAAGAAAAAGAAACAGACTTGGCTCTAAGGACACTTAGCACCTTGGGCTAGAATATCTTATCCAAGATATTAAAGGTATGCTTACACTGCAGGTTTTGTTTATCCAGCTTGTTGTTTTAAGTTGTGTAGAGTGTAACATAACTGTCCAGTTCTCATGACTGACATATTTCTTAGGCAGACTCGGCATCCCAGGCTAATCTCCTAGGTCTTACTTTGCTGTATTGTGCAAAGTGCCTTGAAGAGTAATTCTCTCTGCATCTTAATTGTGAATATCTCCTTTCCCTTCAGGTTTGCTAAAGAGCTAACCTAAGACCTCTCTATGTGTTTCCAGAAAAGGTTACACAACTGTCTGAACAACAGTGTGAATTTATAGGTTGATATCATCAGACACTTCTCAAGGAGCAGAGGGATTGGATGGACTCACAGATGTATAGGTGCACAAGAAAATGACTCAGTTGCTGAACAAGTGTCTTGTTCTTAAAGCTAGAATTATGTTTTGATAAACCGCTCTGGCCCTCTGTACTGGTCAGGCATATATGGTTCACTAGGACATGGAGCTGAGCCTAGTCCATAGATCAGCTTTTAAACTATCTCAGTACCCAAGGAACTAAACTGGTTTGCATCACAGGCAGAAAAGAGTGCTTTAGTTTATATAGATTTATAGGCCGGAAATATGGTAAAATATGAATATGATTTATTAAATATCAGAAATTATTTTTCCAAGCCAATTTGATTCAGGTTCATTTGCCCAGTAGATGATAGGTTAATTACACATGATAGAAGGCTAATAAACAATAGACTAACAGTCTAAAACAATCAGAACTTGGAATACAGAGGAACAAACTGGAATCACCCTGTACGTACAAAACCAAACAGCAATTATACCTCGGGTGGTGTAGACGGACCACCTCGAGTTC
Organism: Dryobates pubescens; assembly: GCF_014839835.1. Lineage (NCBI taxonomy): Eukaryota > Metazoa > Chordata > Aves > Piciformes > Picidae > Dryobates > Dryobates pubescens. Next base: position 115,065,461 of record NC_071657.1, on the reverse strand, counting down.
ACAATGGAGCTAACCAACAGGTAACAAGCTATAAACCTCAGAAACAACCAGGTAAATTAGCGTAAGTTATTCATGAACCACTGAGCTGTTAACTGCCAAAACTTTTCCTGAATGAAGAGATGTTTTGAGTTCGCAGTTACAGTCCAAAGGCAGTATCCAAAATTAGAAGAAGCAAGAGAGAGAGCACGCTGCTGTGGTGGAGGCCCAACTCAAGCATTATGCTGCTAAGACAAAGGAGCTAATTGCCCTGAAGACAAGAGCTTGTCACCACCTTGAATCCCATTAATGAATGGGGCAGGGGTGAGAAGACAAGAGAGATAAGAGAGCAATGAGCAAACAAGCTATGAGTATTCGAGCATTCAAAGTCTTCTTCTACAAATTCCCCTTTTGAAAATGGAAAGGTCCAATGGCACATTAGCTATCCAAATCCCACTAATCAGTTCAAAATTTTTGTATGGCAAGCAAACTGCACATAGCTTCTCTCATAGCTTCTGACACATGCAGTTGCCTCTCTGAAATGTGAGGCTTGGGGTCTAGCTTCTACCCCTCTCCAGGCAGCCTTAACGGCACCTGCCTATTGGGCTCCTCAACCTCAATCTAGACCTTGCAACAGAGAAGGAGGAGAGAGAGGCAGTGGCTCAAACAGATTTAGCTGTCTTGTTAATGCCTCTTCCAGGACAAAGAGAAACTAAGGTGTTGACAGTGTCACCAAAACATATCAAGAGTTCTACTCTGAGGTCTATATTGACTGCATTTGTTCTTTTTTTGATGATGTTAGTTTTAACCAGCAAAGGGAGGAGAAGCTATGCTTGCTCAGAACCACCTCCATGACAATGCAGATCTACAGGGTCTCCAAGGTTCAGAGACCCTACTTCTTTGCTGCAGCAAACACACTTGGAATAGTCAGGACTGATCTTTCATTGTCATTGTATAAGATGGTGGCATGACCATGATTTTGAAAAAGCTTTGAAAATGTTCTCTTGTGATTTGAAAACAGAAGACAGATCCCCTATTGTATGGTTTGGGATGTTTCAATACATTGCAGATTCCAAATCCAAGAGGCTGACTGCTTGGGTTGTAACTGGGTTTTCCTGTGTGCCTCTTCTGTGACTATTCAAATACTGGGTTCAGGCACATACAATAAAAGAAGCCAAGTGCCCACTTAACCTCAGTCTAACACAGCACATGGTCAAGAAATGCCAGAGAATAACTCCATTTTTCACTGTGTAGTGCAGCTGGCCCAGAATTGATGAGCTGGCAAGCTCAGAGTGATATTACTGTGCTCAAAACTTCAGTCTACCTTGATCCAGTGCAACTAAGCAAGGAAATGGGGGGAACTGAGGCTTTGTCTGGGGTGGTCACCTTTATGCAACAGCCTCCGGTGACATCTGTGTCTATAAATATATGTTGAATATATAACCCTAAAGCAGCACCATGTATAAGCTGCAAGTGTCAAAATAGCAAAGGGCTGAAAAGCTCTAATGCTTGTTACACAAAATGCGAAGCTGTACATTCCTTCACTGCTCTATATAGCCACATCTGTTTTAAATGTAAAGGCTGCTGTTGCAGCTGACCTTATATACTTTCAAACATTAGAGTATGTTAGCGAGTGTGTTTTGGAAAGGTTAAAAAAGATGTCGTTTCTTTTTTCAGAAGCTATTAGTTGGATACAAGCAGAGTGTGTTCAGCCACACAGTGTTATTGTAGGAAATAAGGGGATCACTTCAGATTCAGCAAAGCCTTGCTCTTGCTGGCACTAAGAATTGTGGCATCTAATTAACAGCTATACTTCTCCATCACAATCCCAATACAGATTCATATTTCTGTTTATGCAGATGCTCACAAGATTATCCATATACAATTACTCTGTGGCTGTTCTCAATAGTTATGCTTCAAGGCAAGAAACAGTTTTACCAAGTCATTCTTTTCTAAGCAAAACAGCAGAACAAAGAAATGAAAATGAGCTTTTCTTTAGATGCTATTCCTGGAGTTCCTCTCTGAGAAATGAGGAGTACTGGTGAAAGACAGGACTTCTTTCACTACTGTGGTAAGAACATCCCTATCAAATGGCTCACCAAACTGCTTGGGAGGACCTGAAACTGGGTGTGATAGGGGAAATGGGAGCCAAACCCTGTCAAACACTGTCGAAAGAGGCCACCATGAGTGCTTGTACACAGATTAAGGCAGAGAGAGATATAGGCTGAAGGAATCAGGCTGTAGAAGTGGACACAAGTACTGCTAGAATAATTGGGACGTGATAGGATTGGAGACCTCGTGGGGTCCCTCCTTCCCTAAATGAGTGTGATCTGAGTGGAATTTCTTGGTATTTCCACACATGTAGAAGGCATTGATCCATGCCTGGTTTCTTTATTCAATTCACAGTCTTTCCTTTGAAAACCCTTCTTCCTGAATTGTTCAACGTTGTCTCTTTCCAGAACAATAACTTTTACTAAAATTACCTTTCATTTCTTCTCCTACTTACAGTTGTATAAATCTGAAATAACTTCATCAAAACTAATAAAATGATCTAAATTTACATTGCTGTCTTTGATGTATAGTTAAAGAGCTTTACAGCACAAAGACTTTTAAAGGTGGTTCTGGACATAGGTGAAATTTTAGACACAGACTTCCACAACAAATTCATTAAGATCTCAATGACATATGAAGGCAGAGTGAGGTATATTGATGAAAGCTAAAATCGCTTCTAAGTACAAAACATTTTAAAATCTTTTATTAGAGAGCAGAGTTACACATTCTGGTTTAATAAATTTTCCTTATCCAAGTCCTTAACTGGTGTGTATCAGCACAGCTGTATTGAATTTAGTGTAGTCTCATTGGCAATCTGGCCATCTTTGTCAATAGCAAAGAAATATTTAGAATAGAATAGAATAGAATAGAATAGAATAGAATAGAATAGAATAGAATAGAATAGAATAGAATAGAATTAACCAGGTTGGAAAAAACCTTCGAGATCATCAAGTCCAACCTATCACCCAACACCATCTAATCAACTAAACCATGGCACCAAGCACCCCATCCAGTCTTCTCCTAAACACTTCCAGTGATGGTGACTCCACCACCTCCCTGGGCAGCACATTCCAATGGCCAATCTCTCTTTCTGGGAAGAATTTCTTCCTCACCTCCAGCCTAAACTTCCCCTGGCACAGCTTGAGACTGTGCTCTCTGGTTCTGGTGCTGGTTGCCTGGGAGAAGAGACCAGCCCCCACCTGGCCTCAACCTCCCTTCAGGTAGTTGTAGACAGCAAGAAGGTCTCCCCTGAGCCTCCTCTTCTCCAGGCTAAGCAACCCCAGCTCCCTCAGCCTCTCCTCACAGGGCTGTGCTCCCCACCTTTCTATCCCAGAGAACATCACTTGAGGTTTTGAACTTCATATAAATGTTCTAGAGGGACATTGAAGAGTTATATTTTTCCTTATTTATCTGTAAAGGACTAGCCTGCTCCCTTTCTATCTCTCCTATTCTACATCAGCAGAAACAGGTTAATGCAATGTAAAAACCCCCATCTGAGGGACAACAAAAATGTAGAGGTCATTCAAGTCACAGAGATGACTATTCAATATATTATATCCTTCCAAATGTTAGCAAGTATACATCATCAGGAGGATCTTTACATTGCATAATTTAAATCTGAGACACAAATGCATTTGAAAATGTCTCAGCCACTACTGATTGATATTACTATATTAAAAAAGAAAAAATAATATAGAAAAAAAAGCAAAAAAAAAGGGGGGAAAAAAATCTTAATTGTTGCTATGGTAACTAACACATCTGCCAGGATATGTTGCAGTGGGAAAAGAGTGTGAATTCTGTGAACACTCCTGTTGTCTTTCCCTAGAAAGACACAGAGCAGGGTTCCTTAGTGGGAACTTTACAAACTCAGGTAGAAGGCACTGTGAAATTGAAAGGCAAGTGGTGTGAAATGAAGGGAGAGAAGCACACTGGTTTAAATAAACAAGCAGAAAGAGCATGATTAGCCCCTAGAACTCATTGTCTTGTTAGAAATAAAGCATTATTTGGTTGGGTTCAAAATGGTATCAGTAACTTTATGTATACAGCAAAATACTCACTTGGTAAAAATTCAAACAACTACATTTTCAACAGACCAAACAGAATTGTCCTTTATGGTTCAGGGTAACTCATTAATGTGGGAGGAAGTAAGGAAGCAAATAAAGCAGGTCAGGGTCTTTAGAGTTCCCATCATCCTAACATGGCTTTACACAGGATGAGTGAGGAATGCTTCTTTGGGTGTTTGCTTGTTCCACATTCTACAACATAAAAATAAACACAGTATTTCCCAACTTTTATCTCTTGTTGTCAATAGGATGAACTGCACCTTCTCTTTCTCACCCTTCCTGCTTCCCCTATGTTTGTGTTTCATTCTGAAAGAATTTGATGTACTGCTCCTCGATTTATAGCTCAAACAATTCAACTGCAAGTTTTCATTGAAAGATAAACAAACTTTTAACAAAACCCCACTAATTTATAAATGACCAACTCTTGAAACTGCAGTCTGCAGGGATTGAAACTACCCTAGGAAGTTAGCCATTTACTGTACTACAGCATAAGAACTCCTGTGGTTTTCTTGGCCAGGCAACAGCTGGTGGGTAGTATTTTTTTCTTCTTCCTTTTTTTTATTACTAAAAAAAAAAAAAACAATTTTTTTATTGTTTTGTACAAGGATTAAAATTTAAGATGCTGTTGCTCTTTAATGCAATATATAAAACACCATGACTTCCATTTCATCATTTATCTGACACACTTATTGATTTCAAATTGTTTTGGTGGGAACTATTAGCATTTTTTCTCCTTTTAAAATGCAATTCTGAAACTAATGGTTTATTCCCTCATGTTCAGGATTTTCAGTCTTAAGTGCTGGGATTTCTTGTCTTGATATTGTTCTTGTTGATGCATCTCTCTCCCTGAATTAAAGCAAGTTTCTGTTCCAGTGGCACTTTTATTCTGTACTAAAAAGAGGTGGTAAGATATATGATTTTGTCCTCCATCTCCTTTCAAACTCAGTGGGCTTCTGGTGGTAAATAAAATTGCTTGTCTAATATATCAAAGATAAAATACACTTTTGTCAAACACCAAAGCTGCATTCTGTTTAGAGTCTTCTTTTATGGAAATGACCTAATATTGATGAAATGTAGTCTCTACATCCCTTAGAGAAACCAAGAAGGAAAAGGGATGACAACATACATAATGTAGCATTTCTACATATCAAGACTACTTTAAAGGCAGATATGTGCGTTATCTTCACACTTCCTCACTCCCAGAATGAATTATCTTCCTTTTGAGACTTGTGCAAATTAATTAGTTTTATTTGAACTGAAGATAAGAAAACAGAAAAGATAAGAGAAGAAGGGAAGGGAAGGGAAGGGAAGGGAAGGGAAGGGAAGGGAAGGGAAGGGAAGGGAAGGGAAGGGAAGGGAAGGGAAGGGAAGGGAAGGGAAGGGAAGGGAAGGGAAGGGAAGGGAAGGGAAGGGAAGGGAAGGGAAGGGAAGGGAAGGGAAGGGAAGGGAAGGGAAGGGAAGGGCAACAGCGAAAGGTCCTGTTTTTAAAATCTTTTGGAAAACTGTCACTTTCTTAAATTATTTGGCCAGCTTACCAGTTTTGCTACTCTGCACCTTTTTCTGAAGCTGACTACAATTATATCAGCCAGTTTGTTTTACATGCCTTTTAAAGTAGACATTTGATTTAAAGCCCAGAACAGACTGAAAGGAGTGAATCGTCTTTAAACTGCTGGATTTCATATTCAACATTCCACTGTGTGCATCATAGAACCACAGAAGCTAGTGGTGTCAAAGACATGAGATCATCCAGTCTTTCTCTCTTAAAATGCATATTTCTGTTTGCTTTGATATCAAATCAGAAGATACCAGAATGGAACCTTATGTGGGGGGAAAAAAAAAAAAAAATTAAGGCAAATGGTCCAGGTCTTCGAATATAAGTTACATTACAACTTTATATTTCATATATCTAAGGAAGGGTTTTCTGAAAATACAGGTGAGAGTTGGGTGCCTGAGTCAATGAAAATTGGCACCTGACACTCATTTGTGCCTTTGAAAATCTTCCTTTTTTAAAATCATTGTGGAATTCCGATGCTATGTTAGAATGTAAAAAGGGAAAAAGGGCTTAGAAGTAATGCTTGAAGTTCTCCAAGGACTGTAAGTATATCCTTTCTACTTTTTTGCCTTTGAAACCAATATTCTTAGTTAAGTCACTATATTTAAATATAGCTGTTCTTTTGTGAAGATTTGCAATTTGCAAATTATGATCACTAGCTTTCCTGCTGTATGGTCTTTAAAAAACAAAACAAAACAAAATAGCCTTCTCTATCATTTCCACCCGTCTTTTACTAACAGTCTGAAGTAGTGAATCTCTGAAAAATATGGGGAGATGAAAGTGTTCTGTAGCTTGTTGGGTCACTGATTGATGTAATTATTGCAACACTTTTCAGTTATTTTTGTTGCTTTATTTTTTTTTTCTGTTTTGAGGTTTTCTGAGTAGCTATTACACTATCCTAACAGGAATGTACAGAAAATCAATGACCTGAAAAGTTCAATGCACTGTAATATGACTTAACTTGGAAATATTTTGCAATATGGTATTACTCCTGGTCTAATCCTCACTCAGTTTTTTCCTTGTTGTAACAATCTTCTTAATGCTTTATAGACCTGATGCACTGCAATTCTTCCTTCAAAGTAAAATAATTTCTGTAAGGTCTAGGATAAAAACAAGAGAGATTCTGATTTCCCATCACTAGTTCATTTCATTTCACAGAAACCCAAGAGAAATGCCCTTCCTTCTCAGATGTGAGACTGTTTTGAAAGTTTGTGTTTGTTCCCAAAATTAAGTTTTCCAGATTTTAAAACTAGACTGGAATCCATTCAGAAGAACAGGTAGTTCTTTAGGGAAATTAAAGATAATATGAAGAGATGAGAGTTTCAGTTTGAGGAAGAACATTTTTAAAATCATTATCAACTGAAGAGTGCATAAAATTAAATTTAACAGATGTACTACTTCAAGCTTAGACAACTTAAACATTGCACACAACAATGTGCTCTTGGGGCTAAGGGAGCCAATGGTATCCTGGGGTGCATCAAGAAGTATGTCCAGAAGGTCTAGGGAGGTTTTTCTCCCACTCTGCTTTGCCCTGGTGAGACCACACATGGAATACTGTGTCCAGTTTTGTGCTCCCCAGTCCAACAGAGACAGGAACCTGCTGGAGAGAGTCCAATGGAAAGCCATTAGGATGACTAGGAGACTTGACCACCTCCCCTCTGAAGAGAGACTAAGAGACCTGGGGCTGTTTAGTCTTAAGAGAAGACTAAGAGGGGATCTGATCAATGTCTATAAATATCTGAGGGGTGGGTGTCAAGTGTATGAGGCCAATCTCTTTTCAGTGGTGCACAATGATAAGACAAGAAACAATGGGTACAAGCTTGAACACAGAAGATTTCACCTCAACATGATGAGAAACTTCTTTACAGTGAGGGTGATGGAGCACTGGAACAGGCTGCTCAGAGAGGTTGTGGAGTCTCCTTCTCTGGAGGCTTTCAAAACCTGCCTAGATGCCTTCCTGTGTGGACTACCCTAGGTGATCCTGCTTTGGCAGGCGGGTTTGGCCTGATAATTTCTGGAGGTCCCTTCCAACCTCTAATGTACTCTGATACTGTGATTGCAGTTCTTTAAGAGTTATTCAATTAAATATGACTCATTTACTAAGACATTATTAACAGATACTGAAATATTTGAAGACTGAAAAAAAAAATACTAATGTGGTAATATTCAGAAAGGATGTGTGGAATCATCTGGTAAGCTTCAGGGTTGTCAAAGTGACATGAAGTTCTGGAAAATATGTAATAAAGAAATAGGAATTAAGCTAATGAAAATTCCAGGAGTGAATAACATTAACTCACACAAAAATATCTTTTACAAATATGAGTGTCATCTTTGATGAGATTATGAGCTTGGTAGGGATAATTAAGAGATGAAACATATTACTTTGGGTATGCAAATTAGGTATTACAATGTCCAAAATGACCTCACATGGAGATTTACAACACCTACCTAAAATAACACTTTAGGCAGTGCTATGGAGTATCTAAATACTTAGTCCAAGAGAAGTGTATAAGTGTGCTATCTAAGGCTGCAGGGAGTTGGGACCTCTAAGTCACCCTAACAGCTTTCTGTTGCCTAAACAGGCAGTACTGCTCTTTCCTTCCATCTCTTCTCTTCCTCTTTACAATTTTCTTCTGTCTTAAGACATTCTCTTCTGCTGCCTGCAGGGCTTACCTGACCCTTGCTGAGCTAATTCAACTTGCAAATTCTACCTGAATGCATTCAGTTTTGCTGGGTTAATTTTTTTTTCTGCCTTAATGGGTGGAATTGACTCATCAAGAATTCCAAAAAATGTCAGAGCCTGCATATGGAAAACAGCTGGAGCATGTGGCTGGGAGCCATGAGAGGTGCGAAGATGAGAAAAGTCAGGATGCCTCCTTTGGTGAGAAAGAGCTGCCAAGTCAGCCATGGCCACCCATTTGGAACATAATGTTTACTTGGTTTTTAAACTGAATCATCTAGAGAAGCACCTCAGCAGAAGCAGATTTGGTGCATCACTGAAATGTCTCCAGAGCAGTGCCTCAGTTTGAACAGATTGGATCTTTATCATGACTGAGAAAAAGAGGAATCTGAAATCTACACAGTTGTTTTAGAAAAATAAAAAAAAATCCCGGAGGAGAGAAAGGAAAGTGCTGGTTTGTGATCCCACTTGAATAACAGGCAGAGTAGCACTTCTGCACTTTGGCGCCTGAACTCTGATGAAGTCCATAATGGGCATATAAATACCCATATGTTTATTCTTTTGAAAAGTACCAAGCAATAAAAGAACAGTTTCACAGAAAAGAAGTTAAAAAAGCAAAGATGAAATTGGACATTAGAAAAAATACTTACAGGAAACATTTCTCTTTGGGAAAACACTTCTAGTAGAATTCTGCAGGAAGCTACATTAGGGCTGAGAAAATGTAGTGTTTCCATAGTGATGTAGAAGTAAACATGATACAGCTGCCAAAAAGTGGGTAATTATTGACAGAATGATCGATAACGATAGTGACAAGGAAATTCTACAGAACAATTTGACAAGCATGGTCCATTCAAAGGAAAATGCCTACAGATATTTACACCTGTATAGCATGTTGCATATGTCAAAGTGAGTACCATTACATAATGGGTGATTGCATCCTGATAAACAGCTAACCCCATAATTATATAGCATGGTAGTGCAACAGGAACTTTATAAAAGTCCTGCTAAGTCACAGGGACAGAAGGGCAATCATAACTCTTTGAAGAAAAGCAAAACATTGACACTAATTTTTTATGTGGCATCAATAGCCAAATAACACTTCTCATTCTTGTTGGATTTATTATTACTTTTTTAAAGAAAAAAGCTGGTAAGAACTGGGTAGGGTACACACAAAGCTACCAAAATTATTTAAAATCTAGGATGAAAGCATCTTTCATTTTTCTATTTAAATTGCTTAGACTGTGTCTTTTGCCTAAGTCCACAAATATATTTGGCTGCAGGACACAACTCTTAAAACCATAGGAAACCCAGTGTCACTAAGAAAATACTAGTTTGTTTTCAATTGAAGGTAATTTCTTCTAGAGCTGAGAGAGTTTTATTCCTAGAACAGCTTCCCAGGTTGATTTGTGTATGACTGTCCTATCTTGATTACCTCCATGCTCTTCCCTTTGAGTAACTCCACATGCACTGCCATGGCTTGAAGGAAGGTTGAGAGGTGGCTTGATAAGCACCTCCAGGAGCATAAAATCAGAGGTTTAAAATGGCTATTTAATCTAGCAGAAAGAATTGTAAGAGAGTGAGGCTGAACCAAGCCAAATTCAAACTGGAAATTAGGTACCTGCTGTAAACAGTGAAAGAGATTAATCACTGGAACAAATTACCAATGTGTCGTGCTTTAACCCCCACTGTCAGCTAAGTGCCACACAGTTTCTCAATCACTCTTCTCAGGTGGGGTGGGGAAGAGAATCAGAAAAGTGAAAGTGAGAAAGCTCATGGGTTGAGATAAAGACAATTTAAGAGGTAAACCAAAAACTGTACATGCAAGCAAAGCAAACAAGGAATTCATTCATCACCTCCCATCAGTTGTCAGGAACTCAACCATCTCCAGGAAGACAAGACTATGTCACATATAACAGCAACTTTGGAAGGCAAAACATGATGACTTTGAATGTCCTCCACTTCCTTCTTTGTTCTCCAGCATCTACTGCTAAGCATGATGTCATGTGGTCTAGGATGTCCCTTTGGTCAGTTAGAGTTAGCTCATATTGCTATATCCCCTCCCAGTTTCTGGTGCATCCCTAGTCTACTTGCTGGCGGGTTGGTGTGAGAATCACAAAAGGTCTTTACTCTGTGTAAGCACTGCTTGGCAGTAATGAAAACATCACTGTGTTATCAACACTGTTTTCAGCACAATCAAAAAACACAGCCCCATACTAGCTACTCAGGGAGAAAAGGAGAGCTTATGATCTTTGAAAGAAGGTGCAGGCCGCTCAGGAGGACTACATAGTTGCCATGAGGCTATGCAGGGAGAAAATTAAAAGGACTGAAGCCCAACTAAATAATGATCTGGCTTCAGCTGTTAAAGAGAAAAAGAAATGCTTCTACAAATATACTGGCAACATAAGCAGGACTTAGAAGAACCTCCATGCTCTCAATGCAGGAGGGAACATAGCAGTTAGGGCTGAGGAAAAGGCTGAGGCACTCAATACATTCGTTGCTTCTGTCTTTAGTAGCAGTACCAGTTTTTTTCTGGATACCTATCCCACTCAGATGGTAGATGGGGATGGATTAAGCCCCCATAAACCAAGAGGAGATTGTTAGTGACCAGCTGCACTATTTAGACATACACAAGTCTATGGAGCCAGATGGGTACTGAGACAACTCTTCAAAGTTCTCACCAAGCCACTTTCTGTTTTCACATACCAGCAGTCCTAGCTAACTAGGGAGGTCCCATCTGACTGGAGATTAGCAAACATGACACCCACCTACAAAAAGGGCCAGGAGGATCTGGGGAAATACAGGCCTTTAAGTCTGACCTCATGGCAGAGAAGCTCATAGACCACATTATCTTGAGTGCCATTACACAGAACATACAGGGCATCCAGGTGATTGTGAAGGGCAGGTCCTATCTGATGCATGTCATCTCTTCTACAACAAAGTGACCCATTTAGTGGATGAGGGAAAGGCTGTAGATGTTATCTATCCAGACTTTGGCAGATAATTTGACTCTGTTTTTTGCAACATCCCCCTGAAGAAAGTGGTTGCTCATGTCTTGATGGTTAGACACTTTACTGGGTCAAAAACTGGCTGAATGGCTGGGCCTAAAGAGCAGTAATGAATGAAGTTAAATCTACTTAGCAGCCAGTCACTAGTGGTGTTTCCAAGGGCTAAGTACTAGGGCCAGTTCTCTCTAACATCTTTAGCAATAATCTGCACACTCACTAAGTTTGCAGATGACTCTAAGCTGTGAGGGAGTGTTGAAGGTAGGAAGGTTCTGCAGAAGGTCTTGGACAGGCTGGATTGATGGGCTGAGGTCAATTGTATAAGATTCAGCGAAGCCAAGGGCCAGGTCCTAGTCTTGGGTCACAACAACCCCATGCAACACTACTGACTCTACTATGACAAAAATTAACTCCACCCTAGCCAAAACTAGCAGTCTCCACCCATTCTTTCATGTACATTGTCCTTGAGTCTTGCACTATACAATACATTCTTGCAGAGGTATACCTGCTGTGGCACGTAACCACAGCCACAGACACTTTGAGAAGTATCTGCTGCAACGGACATACACACAGCCACAGAAAATTCTAGGTGTGTTTCTCCCATGTGAACTCACCCACAGGTCACTGTAATAGAATCATAGGATCATGAAGCTTGGAAAATACCTCTAAGATAATCTACTCTAACTGTCAACCCAACACCACTATTCCCATTAAACCACAATCCAAAGTGTCATGTCTACATGTTTTTTGAACGCTCCAGGGATGGTGACTCCGCCCCTTCTCTGGGCAGCCTGTTACAATGCTTGAGCACTCTTCTAGTAAAAAAAGTTTTCCTGATATTAATCCAAATCTCCTCTGATGCAGCCTCAGACCATTTCATCTTGTCCTATCATTTGTTGTTTGGGAGAAAAGAGAATTTTTATTTTTCCAACAAAAATAATTCAACTGGAGTTCACACTGGAGTTCCAGCCTATCCAGTGCAGCAGCACAGGAACAGCAGTGGTGCCCTGGCCACCTGCCAGTCCAGGCACATCACCATTATTGTTATTAAAATGTTCCCAGCCACAGAAGAGTCAGAAAATCAGCAGCAGAAGCAGGGGGGGGGGAGGGGGGACAAGCGGGGGGAAGCAGCAGCTGCTAATGAGCAGTACACTTTACAGTAAAGCAGGCAAGGCCTGTGACAAGCACGGAAGCCTTCCCCTTAACAGAATAGATAAACAGCTATAACACCTATAAATTCAGTCTAGGACATTCCATATTGGGAGCTGAAAAGAAAGGACCTTCATGGTTTAACAACAGCTATCAACTAAGCACCACACAGCTGCTCACTTACTCCTTCCTGGTGGGACCGGAGAGTGAATTGGAAGAGTATAAGTCAGACAACTTACGCATTGAGATAGAGTTTCCCATTGGCAGGCAAGGGTTTGGCCATCTCAGGGAAATCAGGGCTCCATCATGCAAAATTTTGTCTTGGAAAGATAAATGCCATCACTCCAAATGTTCCCCTTTTTCTTCTTCTTCCCCCAACTTTATATTTTAGCTATGATGTCACATGGTATGGAATATCCCTTTGTTCACTCAAGGTCCGCTGTCCTAGCTGTGTCCCTTCCCAACTTCTTGTGCATGCCCAGCCCACTTGGTGGAGTGGAGTGGAGTAAGGAGGAGAAAAGGCTTTGACTCTGTGTAATCACGGCTCAGCAATAATTAAAACATCCCTGTGTTATCAACACTCTTTTTAACACATATCCAAAACACAGCTCCATAGTAGCTACTCTGAAGAAAAAGAACTACCCCAGCCAAAATCAGCACGCAATGGAAATGCTGGTTTGTCTGTATCTCAATGTCATTGGGTCAAACAAAGATGTCTCTGTGGTAGTGAAACAACTGTAGTTTGGTTCAATTCAGGTAAAATTAAAAGGCTGCTGATGTACAGAAGGTCGGAGTGCATGAGCTGAAGGCTTTATCTACCTCCATCTGCATGGCTGTCTGAGCTAAAGAGGAGCATCACAGAATTATTACAAGTGTCATTTTAATATTATTTTTTGGTACAGTTTTCCAGAGCTGATTAAATATTAATGTAAAATCCAGGGATTTTTACTGCAAGGTTCACACCGTGAGATTTGTTTTCTCCAGTGAAGCTAATGAAGATACAGGGGTCTCAGCATTTTGCAGGAGTAAATGAGATTTTTTGCTCTTTATGATGCATGTGATACATAAGTAAATGTCAACTTCAATCATTTTTCTAATATAATCAAAATATTAGCACCTGCTCTCACAAAATCAGTAACAAAACTAATATTGTCACCCTTTGAGATTACAACCCAACTTTAGAACAGAGAGAATGATCTAAAGAAAATACAGATGTGTGGCTAGTCATCTAACTCATATGAGAATTTCCTAAAGCTGCTTTAAAAATGCAGTGATTGAATAAAAAAATAATAAATGATAGAACAGCAAATATAAAACCCTACAAACATTTATGTTTGACAGCTTGATACTTTCAAGATTTATTCATAAGCACTTTTGCAAAACATCTGGCTCACTGAATGCTCAAATAATATGACCCCTCTAGAAGCAGTGTGTTGATTAACGTTATTTATTTATGAAAATGTTCTTGACTAAGGTTTGTGGGTTTTATTTTTTGTTTTGTTTTTTAATTCAAGCAGCTCTCATGGCAAAAATGTAAAGCAAGATCTTAATTAAAACATGATGGTAAGTTCAAATGATTTTAATTAGAGGAGGGTGATATTCCATGTCTAATGAAAGTGATTTAGAATGTAGTAATTTCAATCTAGATGTCTCTCAACTTGAACACTATGACTTTTTCCTCTAAAAAAAAAAATTACCCAAATCTTGATTAAATTTTGTAGGATTTGAGAATTTGACACTCTGAAATATGATACACTGACCCATAAAGGTTGCAGCAATGCATGTGAGTGCATCTGTGTGCCTAACCAAGTGCTTAAAGATGTGATTTTAGGAGTTTATTTAGGGGTTTCAGCAGCAATTAAGCTGTAGATCTGATATTCAAAATGTCAGAGAATCATTACCTGTTCAGACTTTTCCAATAACACGTGGATAGGTTTTGGAATTTTTTGGTTTTGTTTTTTTTTCCCCCCTATACTTGCCTGAGACATTTAAAAAGATGTACAGTTTGATGCTGAAACTTTTTAATTATAATATGAAGTTGAAACCCATTTCAACTGAAGCAAACAGCCTAAAATCATAGGGTGCTAGAAACCTATGAGCAGAGAATAATTTCTTACCATTTTGATGATCCCTAAGACTTCAAGTTAAATCAATTATAAATAACTCATTTTAAAATCTATACAAATGAAATTAACTAAATTGTGATCTGAATATAGGTGCATAAATGGCAAGAAAATGTTAATTGACCTTAACATTTTCTGTGATAAATCTCTTTAGTAACGTAGTAATACTTGGCACTTATATAGTATAGTACCTCTTATCTAAAGATCTCAAAGAGCTTTACAAAAGTTAATTAAATCTCACAACACTTCTTTGACATAGGTATATGAAGTACTAAATAGGCATTTCATAGAATCATAGAATTATTAGGGTTGGAAGGGATCTCAAGGATCATCTAGTTCCGACATGGGCAGGGATATGTCATGCTAGATCAGGTTGCTCAGAGCCACTTCCAGCCTGGCCTTAAAAACCTCCAGGGATGAGGCTTCCACCACCTCCCTGGGCAACCTGTTCCTGTGTCTCACCACCCTCTCACAGTGAAGAACTTCTTCCTAACATCCAATCTGAATCTACCCATTTCTAGTTTTGTTCCACTCCCCTATTCCTATCATTACATGACACCCTAAAAAGTAACTCATCAGCGTTCTTGTAGGCCACCTTCAGCTACTAGAAGGCCACAATAAGGTCTCCTCGGAGCCTTCTCCTCTCCAGACTGAACAGTCCCAACTCTCTGAGTCTGTGCTTATAGGAGAGGTGGTTCAGCCCTCTAATCATCCTTGTGGCCCTTCTCTGGACATGCTCCAGCACCTCCAGACCCTTCCTGTAATAGGGGCTCCAGAACTGGGTGCAGTACTCCAGGTGGGGTCTCACTAGAATGGAGTAGAGGGGGAGAATCACCTCACTCGACCTGCTAGCTATGCTTCTCTTGATGCAGCCCAGGATGTGATTGGCTTTCTGGGCTACAAGTGCACACTGGTGGCTTATGTAGAGCTTTTCATCCACTAGCACCTCCAAGTCCTTTTCTTCAGGACAGCTCTCAAGCCAGTTGCTGCCCAGCCTATATTGATGCTTGAGATTGCCCCAATCCAGATGCAGGACCTTGCAAGGTCCCTCTGGATGCCATTCCTTCCCTCCAGCATGTCAGCTGCACCATACAGCTTGGTGTAGTCAGCAAACCTGCTGAGGGTGCACTCAATGCCACTGTCCATGTCACCAACAAAGATTAGAGACTGGTCCCAGTACTGATCCTTGAAGGACTCCACTTATCACTGGCCTCCACTTGGACATGGACCCATTAACAGCCACTCTTTGGATGCAGCTATCAAAACCAGTTCTTTATCCACTGAATGGTCCATCCATCAAACCCATACTGCACCAGCTTGGAGACCAGGATGTTCTGTGGGATAGTGTCAAAGGCTTTTCTTAGGTCCAGGTCTCGTCCTTCATCTGTTAATGTTGTGACCTTGTCATAGAAGGCCATCATGTTTGTCAGGCAGGATTTGCCCTTGGTGAAGCCATGCTGATTGTACCAAATCACCTCTTCATTACTTTTCTGCCTCAGCAGTGCCTCCAGGAGGATCTGCTCCACAGAGGTGAGGTTGACTGGCCTATAGTTTCTTCAGTCATTTCTCTTTCCCTTTTGGAAAATGGGGGTTATGTTTCCCCTTTTCCAGTCAGTGGGGACCTCCCCAGACTGCCATGACTTTTGGAATATAATAGAGAGCAATTTGGCCACCTCATCTGCCAGCTTCCTCAGCACCCATTGGTGTATCTCGTAGGGTCCCATAGGCTTGAACACTGTCAAGTTCTTCAGATGGTCATGAACCTGATCATTACTCACAATGATCAGTGCCTTCTTCCAGTCCCTTCCATTATCTTCCATTATTCTGGGAGTGCAGCTGGAGCCCTTGCCAGTGAAGACTGAGGTAAAGAAATCATTGAGAACCTCAGCCTTCTCCATATCACAGAAAGCAAGAGGCTGAAGACAACACTTTCAAAATAAGGTGCCTGATGTTAGGAATGAGTCCCTTAGGCTGCCTGCCATGGTACCTTATTTTCATTAAAACCATACTTTCCATTGATCCTATGGCTCTAATGGCTCATAAGCAGAGAGCGTTTGTCTTATAAGGTCTTTGATGCAAGAACTTACTTACTTTGGCCTTTATAATGCCAGGCAAATCACAGGTCAGGCTGTGCAGAGAATCCCTTTTGACGGAAAGAAAGAAATTTAGCTTAGATACATTGCACAGTTTTGAAATAGATCCAAGATGCTGGGATGAACTGTGCCCTGGATGTGCCTCTCTCTACCAGCAGTATGGGTAACCAAAAAACTAGCTAACAAAACTATCCAAGCTTTAGACAGTCTATAACATCCAAGATGAATTTCATCCTTATTAGGAGAAATTCTATTTCTATGGACCCTGATTAGCATAGTAATGCTATAATTCCAGGATTAAGAAAGCACAATGAATAGGTAACACTGACAGATATCTTTTAAATAGTGCATTTTGAATCACATATTTCTTTGTCACTTTGAATGTAAAGACATAGAAGCAGAATAAACTTCATAATTATTACACTGTATTCTCATTACCATATGTTGCAATCCAGATAACCATAACGGGAGGGAAGAGGAGAGAAAAGGGAGATGGAAAGTTATAGTCCATGGAAGTTTTCAAGCTTATATACTTTTATCTCTCCTATGCCTCCACTGCCTGTCTCTCTTGTGTGTTTTCTTGGTGTGCTTTTGGTTGTTTGTTGTTTTGTTGGGTTTTTTTGGGGGGGTGGGGGTTGGAGAGAGAGAGTTGCTTTGGTTTGGGTTTTTATTTGGTTTGATTTGGTTTTTCATTTGGTTTGGTTTGTTTTGTTGGGTTGGTTTTTGTGGTTTTGGTTTTTTTTTTTAATTCCCTTACTACTTTAATCTTGAAGACAAGCCACCCAGGCTAAAGCAAAAGCAAGCAATTCATACTTGGAAGCCACCAACCAAGGATATTATCACTTGACATTCAGTCTTACAAACACCTTTTTTTTTTTTTTATGTATTTCTGTTCAGCACACACAGAGCTGATGCCTTTTATAGGTGTCTCTAGGTATACAAGCATGATGAATATATTTGATGTTATTCAATTATACAGCAGACATATTTCCTAAAATGACACGTTGATAATTCCTTATGAGCTTGGAGCCTGTGCCTGAAATAGCTTTAAAAAAACCCAAACAACTAAATAATACAGAACCAAATCAGGTATAGTATTCTTTCCTTTGATCAATTTGCCTTTCCTTGTCCTAGCAGGTATAGAGTTTGGTTAGTCAGAAAATTGTGGCATTAAACCACTGCATTATCTATCAGTTCTCCCTGAAGAGTGCTTTTAAAATTAACCAGCTCCTCAACAGACTAAAACAACCTTGTACACCATGGAAGAGTGCCTTAAGTGCACCCAAAAGATCATTCTCAATTGAACTTTGCATTTGGAAAAAAAGACCTTATGCGATGCCCTTAGCTGTACAAATACTAATTAATATTTGGGAAGACTGGTTCAGTTATTTGTAAAGGTTTATTTACCAGCACGACCACAGAGAAAGTCAGAACCCTAGGTGTAGATTATGTGTTCAGCTAGATTTTGTATTGTCCATCCTGTATTTTACAAATACCTCCTGTGCCATTATCTGTGCTGAAACAATGTAAGATACATGTCTGACTATTTAAAATTCAGCAAATGCTGCAGATTGAAGTTGAACTTTGCCCTACTGCTAACGAGTACTGTGATTCCACTAGATTCCCTTGTAGTGGCTGTTGGAAAACTACACAAAATCTCTTTGTTCAGCACCCATCTGCAGCAGCAGCCACTTGCACTCAGTGAGTGCCTCTATTTCGTGTTGAGTCCGAAGGCCTATTTGTGTGGGCCTGATTAGCATAGCAGCAGAGCAGCTTGCAAACCACATCTGTTACCTAATGATACTGCCTGCTGACACATTCATATATCTTTCAGGGAGCCTTTTCTACCTCTGCTCACAGCTGCTTCCAGTTCCTTTCTAGTCCCATTCAACTTGAGTTTTGCATAGCTGTGTGAGTCTCGCTGTGACTTGGATCCTAATTCTCATTTTGCCGCCTTTCTATGTGCATTGTACTTGCTGGAGATTTACTTTCCCTGAGCTACTGTCTCTAGATTTTGATGGAAAGGAGATAATTGTAGGGGATTTTTAGCACAACTGATAAGGAACCTTTTTCTTCCTTCTGCTCAGCAGAGATGGTTTGCTGCTCATATGGGATCTGTGCTCAGCTGACAGAAATAACCCTGTTGACAGTGGTGCAGGCAGGCCGACATATCAGCTACGGAACTGGCTTTTCAGGCTCTGCTGAAGACCTATCTTCTCACACAGGCCTTTGCTTCTCAGATTGTCAGAAAGACACTTGACTTAACATTCACCATTGACTTGACCTTTAAAGCCTAGTTCCAAGTCCTGCTCTTTCCCACCTGAAATGAAGACAGCTCAAGATTCTTCAGCCTGAGAAGAGTTGGCAGGACACTTCCTTGGCACCTGAGCTTCCTCGGCACCCCACACCCCAGGCCACAGATAACTGAGGCAGCCTTAAAGCTCATATATGTTCAAATGCATCCAGGGAGAAGGATTTGGCTTGAAACAATTTATAAGGTTGGAATTCTTTTTAACTTTTCATATTGCCATTAAGGTGTGGTATTTTGGTTTTGTTTGGTTGGTTTTTTTTTGTTTTTGTTTTCAGCAAGTTATGTCTCTTAAATGATTTTAGAGAAACCTGCAGCTTCAGATTTTTGACTGCTCAATCTTAATTGCCTAGCCCTGGATGGATTTTGTGATAACAAATGTTTTCACTTAGTAAATCAAACCAGACACACAAAACTGAGATACACCTCACAGTAACCAATAACACTAATCTTCTTTAAATAGCTTGCTTGGTGCCTTTTTAAAAATCCTCTTTATAGATCATAATTGTTGACCTTATATCTTGCAACTTGTTTAATGTGTCCCTTCTGATTGTTTTAGTGCTCACACATTGAGTGATTCTTGAAACCAAATGAATAGAAGCCTTATTCTGTGCACTGCTTGTTGGGTTGTCCTTGCAGTAACAGAAAAAGAACAGTAAACTACATCACTGAAAATGGTCCCTTATGATTTTAGGTGACCCTGTAAAATAATCCTGTTCATAAATCTATTAAACTATCTTCAAACTAGTTAAGTTTCTTATTCCACCTCTTCTTGTTCATATGCTGATACTTAGAATCTTGCATCTCTTCCTAGTTTAAATGCATGTGTTCTTACATTAAATACACTCATATTTTGTAATGTCTGATATTGCCAAGTAATAGCAACAAGTGTCTTTTGACCTTCATCATAAAGTTCAAAGATAACACATAGAAATCACATTCTATACCAAGATGACCTTTCTATGTGCCTTTAGAGCAAGCAAATAATATCTGTTATGGACATGATGGAAGAAGAAAGGCTTCATTCATATCAATTGCAGAGAGAAAGCTACTAAAGTATATGGTACAGGTTCCTAAATTCTAAGACTTACAACCAAAGCCTCTGGTTGGGTTTTCTGAAGTAAGTCTAAAACCATAGTCAGGTAACATTTCCTACTGATCCATGAAATGCTGAAGTTTAAACAGTATCATTTGGTTGCAACCACCTGTTTCAATTAATTCTCTTCATTCATGTCTTAAAATCTTTCTTCTCTTTAAGTCACTTTGTCAAAGACCACAGATGTTTTATTTTTGCTGCAGACCTATTATACTTTCAGTAATAACAAGAGCTGAATTAAATAAATTACAAAATACTGCATACATGGGCATCAACCATCACTTACAGATTATGTAGACATCATTGTCGGGTAAGAGAAACACTCCTAAAGGATTTGGCAAGACAACAACCAAGCTTGTGCTGTACTTGCTGGATACCACATTCAGTTACAAGCTTAGGGAAGCAAACACGGTCTCATAAGCTGTCAGTAGCTAGGGAATTGAGCTGCTGGTTACAATCCTTGCTCTCCCACTGGCCTGACAGGCAATATTTTACCTTCCACTCTATCTTGTGAATTTATGCTGAGATCTCTTTTTGCTTAATGTGTGGGGCATCACCTTTGGCAAGAGCCTTTCAGTATAATACTGATATGGGCAGTAATCCATCACCAAAGTAATACACAATTTTTTCACACTCTTGATAAAAACTAGAGGCACTATACAGAACACTGGGTGGCTAGCAATGCACAACATAAAGTAAGATAATACCTAACTGTGATGCAATGAAAGATTGTCCCAAATACTTTCAAAATCCCCAGCATTTATTTCCCATCTGCATCTATCAAATGATGTGAAGGCATCCTGCTCCTGCCATCTAACCACCATCCTTCCTGTGTTACAGGTTCTGCTACATGCAACCCGTGCTTCTTTAAGGAGAGCTGCAGTTCCTTGAATTTTCTTCACAATACAAACCCTTACATTTCTAAACAAGTACAGAAAAAGACAATTTTGTAATTTCACAAGTTAAGACTAACAAGACAATTATCTTGCTTTGCATTGTTTTGCAGAAAAGCACTGGTACATAGAAGGCCTGGTTGTCTCTGCATTATCTACAGGGTGCTTTTGAGCTGTTCTCAGAGGCCCTCAAATGACAATTAGAAGATGATATCTCCAGCTTACCCAAACCTATAGTTTAAAGCTATCCAGGACAGCTTTTACATGGAGCATCCTCAATCTGTCAGTACATAATTTACATGACTGCAAAGTATCATCTGTGTCACTTTGGCCTATCACAACACCTGCACCATTGCAACTATCTGACCTCTCCAGAATTTTGGCTGGTGTCAGTTGTACATCTTGCCGTGGTCCTTACAATAATATATCTTCAAAATGCCTATCCTTTTGCTCCAGCATGAAGAAGCCTAAAAGAAGTCTCATGCATCTCCCATTACATAAGCAACGTGTATGAAATCCAAATTCCACCACCATCATCTAAAGCCAGCACATATGAGAAGACTTTTTTCTGGTTGTGATGGCTTGAGTATTCATGACTTCTAACTAGTTCTGGTTTACAGCAAAGAGTTCCATTGCAGCTCCCATGGCCAAAATGTTGCAGAGGGGATAGGGATAAAGACTGAAGTAAGAGGTATGAAGCTGAGGATTCCAGACTCTGTGTCCATCTATGAGCAAGTTCATGCATTGTGAGGTGTGGAAGGAGAGTCTGCATCTCTGTATGCAGAACAGGTTTTCAAAATGGTTCCAACTGGAACAGATTTTCCTCATCGACAATGTACAACTATATTTGGGTGATGTTAATTAAGACTTCACTGTATGAATGTCTGCTTGTTTGGATTTTTGTTTATACTGGCAGTTTTGGTGGGACACTTCAAAACAGTTGCTTTGTGATCAAATGTCTTACTCAACTCCAGTATTTCTTAAATGCCTACTTGTGAGTAGCAAAAATAAAGCTTTGCTCAATTTTGGGAATGCATATTTAAATTTTATTTT
This sequence comes from Dryobates pubescens, assembly GCF_014839835.1. Taxonomy (NCBI): domain Eukaryota; kingdom Metazoa; phylum Chordata; class Aves; order Piciformes; family Picidae; genus Dryobates; species Dryobates pubescens. Next base: position 115,043,421 of record NC_071657.1, on the reverse strand, counting down.
GGTTTGGTTTGGTTTTGGTCAAGAGTTTCACTTGCAAATTACCTTTATTTTGTGAAAAAAAAAAACCTTCTAATTCTACTTCCACCATGTTTGCCACTATGCAAACACATAACTTTCTTGTCAGGCTTTGTAGATAAAGACCTTTGTTAAGATGGCATCTTGCTCTATGGGCAGGAATTATTTCAAAATATGGATAGGAAAATATTTAAAGTATGTGAAATGTTCCTTCCCAAAAATGACAGGGTTGAATCAAGTGTAGTAAACACTGAGACACTGATACTCTCCAATCAGGCTTTCAGATTTAGGACCTTTGTGTGCAGAAAATAATTCCTGGATCTACTCATTGACAGACCAAGGTTTTCAATTATTATTCTTGGCACCCTATATCTAGGTGCTGCAATTGTACTGCATATATTTTTACATTTTTAATTCAACATGTGATTTTTTTTTCAGAATTCTTGGCAAACTCAGCTCAAGTTTAGATATAAGGAAGATTTAGTGTTGATTTTGCTAGGAACAGATAAACCGATGCCTCTTAACATCTTGCTCTAAACAGGCAAGGGATAAATAACTGAGTCTGAAAGCCTCTTGGCTTTAGCATGAAACTGGATTGAAGCTGAGCATTAGGGCTATGTGAACATTATTAACCTTTCCCTCTGCTGCTAAAATCTTGGGACTATGGGAGTAGGTATCAGCTTTGTTTGAAACAGCAAAGGTTTAGAAAGCACTCTGCACATGTCCAAAAATACTTCCTTTAAAACATATTCAGACCTCACTGAAGTAATGAGATTTACCTAGAACGTTAATGGTGCATCCAAAGATTAAGATCAAGATTTAGTGCTGTATTTGAAGTAGGCTGAAGAGGATGGTTTAATGTATATTAATATGACTACAGAAGTTAGCAAGTAAAGGAGATGAAGGAAATAAACTTCTTTTTTTTTTTCCCCTATTTTGGGGAAATAGGTCATACAGCTCAAGAAGGAGATATCATAATGCTACAGGGACCACCTCTGGTATCCAGAGACAATCAGTGCTACTTTCTTTTCAATAAAGTTCACAGAAGAGGCTTTACAGAATTTACCAGGTTGGAAAAGACCTTTGAGATCATCAAGTCCAACCTATCACCCAATACCATCTAATCAACTAAACCATGGCACCAAGCACCCCATCCAGTCTTCTCCTAAACACTTCTAGTGATGGTGACTCCACCACCTCCCTGGGCAGCCCATTCCAATGGCCAATCTCTCCTTCTGTGAAGAATTTCTTCCTAACACCCAGCCTAAACTGCAAAATTGTTTTAGAATCATAGAATTGTTGGGGTTGGAGGGGACCTCATGAATCATCCAGTTCCAACCCCGCTGCTATGGGCAGGGACCCCTCACACCAGATCAGGTTGCTCACAGATACATCCAGCCTGGCCTTAAACTCTTTCAGGGATGAGGCTTCCACCACCTCCCTGGGCAAACAATTCCAGTGTCTCACCATCCTCATGGGGAAGAATTTCTTCCTAACATCCAATCTGAATCTACCCATTTTTAGTATTTCTTCCATTCCCCCTAGTCCTATCATTACCTGACACCCTAACAGTCCCTCACCTGCCCCATTTTCCCCTTTTTTCCCTTAAGCCCAGAGCACCTGGGCTCTGTTGGAGTCTCCTCCCACCCCAGGTGTGGCCACTTTGCCCTCCCCACCCACTCCCCTATTTAATCCCCGCCAGGAAGGGCAGAAGGCCCAAGCTGAGCCCATCTGGGCTGGAGGATCCTCCTCTCATCACTGGTGAGTGCTGATGGTGCACACTGGGTGATGGTGGTGGTGACAACAAAGGCCGGGGGGCCTGGTGGCCCCCCGGTTGTTAGGAACAGGATTGATGACTATTCCAGTATCATCCACGGGTGCTGCCTACGGTTCTTTACTGTGGATGAGCTTCTCTGTGTGGTATCTTGGCTGGTGAGGGCCATGCCCCTGGCATTGGGATGGGTGCAAAAATGATGCTGGTGAAGGAGCAGGAGCTGTTTAGCCAGATGATATGATGCTAATTACACTGCTTTTACCTGGAGGCCCCTTGAGTTTGCTCTTATCGTTTTGTGCCTCACTTACAGACCATTTCTTTCCCCTCACTGCTCCCAGTTCACACAGCTGTGAAGTTCAAGGCCTACAACAAAACTGAAAATCAGATTATTTCTTGACATGCTTAGAGGTAGGTTTCTATTACTCACTTTAAACACTGGTCTTTGTTTATTACTGTTAAACTTGTTTTTACACAATTCGTTTGGCTCCAGACAACCGTAACAGTAGCTGTCCTTGGAGAAATAGGTATATGAAACTTAATACAGGGAGAAACTAACATGTATGCAAGGAAATAATTTTAACTGTCTTTTGATGTATGTGTTTGATCTACTGCAATTCAGAGGTGGGTGGCTATCCTGTGTAGATACAACCAAATTATCACTGTTATAACTGTGTCTCCATGGTAGCAAGTACTTCCTGTGACATGTACAATTCTGCACGACTTGGGGTGTGTATGCTGGGGAAAAAATGGCCTCCTGAGCTCTACAGCTGTCAATTTGAAGCTCACTTGGCATCTTACATGAACAGATCCATAACTCAACAGCTCTGGGCATGTCTTTTTTTCTGTTGAACATTATTGAAAGAAAGCTAGATCTCTTCTGAGATGATGATTCACATCCTTACAGTTTGAAAAGGGAATGAAAACAGAGGTGTAAAAACCAGAAACTTTTATCAGTTCTGACTTTCAGGCATGATCTGTGTGGAGACACAAGCATTTATCTGTAACCTGGATTAAGACACTTTATTCTAAAGAGATCATGCTAATGTTCAGTGCTTTCCTGTAGATTAGCCTCCTCAAATGTTAAGCACTGCTCTTTTAAGTTGTTTAGCTCATCAAATCTGTTGCATGGTAAGCCCATGTGTCTAATTCCAAACTTGGAGGCTTATTTTGCGCACTTTTTACATCAAAACATAGGTGTTGAAGTATTTAGAAATTCAGACACCAAAATTTTATTTTTCTTAGCCCTCACACACTAAAGTGTTCCCCTGCTGCTCATCCTCAAAGACAGAAAGACATGTTTCATGGGGATTTCATCCCACTGCTAGAACTTGATATTGGTCAGTAGGTATCACAGGAGAAGAGTGATCAATCACTCGGACTGTTCTAATCTAGTAGTTAGATTATTGCATTTTAATCAGTAAAATTAAGTGCATCTGGCTGTCACTACTCTACTATTTACTACATGTAAAATTGTTATGGGTCACAAAGAGAGCTCAATGGACCCTGATGTCTGCAGATGTTTATAGTGTTAATTTGTTGATTTAAAATGAAACTTCATTTCAGCCATTTATCAGCCAAGTACCAAGTAAAAACCTTTTTTTGGGAGAGCTTGATGATGCATTCTGACAGCCTCACACAAAAGGGGTAACTTTGGTTAGACCTTATTAAGCATCTGCCTGGACCAAAGTTCATATAGTTCAAACAGGAGGAGTGTATCCGTCACATTCTCCACTCTATGACTACAGTAATTTCACTTTCCCTCACAGTCACCTCTTGCCTCTATATCATATATATACAGCAGCAAAGTTACCACCTTTTTTATAAGATGTTATGCAAGTTGATATAGCAGATTTGCTGAGTCTTTAACCCACACATCTCAATGTATAATAGTTATGATTGAACATAAGTGCCATTATTTGATATATAAACAAAGGACTAACAATAAACTCAGAATTACAACAAATAACTGGGCTACAATTGAATGTTACATCAAATTCAGATTCTCAGAGTTGGGGTGAGTCCAGAGAAGGGCCACAAAAATCATTAGAGGGATGAAAAACATCATCTATGAAGAAATGCTGAGAGAGTTAAGTTCTGCATCCTAGAGAACGCTCCAGGGAGACCTCATTGCAACTTTTCAGTACTTAAAGGAACCTATAAGGAATACAGGGAAAGACTTTTAGCAGGGCCTTTTACAATAGGACGAAGTGTGACTGTTTTGAACTAAAGGACTAGATATAAAGAAAAAAATTGCTTACAGCAAGTGTGGTGAAGTGCTGGCCCAGGCATTCCAGAGAGGTGGTAGATGCCCCATTCCTGGAAATATTCAAGATCAGGTTGTACAGGGCTCTGAGCAGCCTGATCTAGTTGAAGATGTCCTTGGTCACTGCAGGGGGATTGGACTAGATGACTGTTAGTTTCCTTCCAACCCAAGCAATTCTATAATTATATGAAATTATAGTCTGTTTCCTCAAATGTGAATGTATTTATTTGATGTGTGGGTTTCCTTTTGTAAATAATAATTATAATTGGTCCCAAAAATCTGACAGTTTTAAGAGACTTTATTGGTCACTTTTTTCCAGGATACTGCACCTAAACACACTAAAGCCAAATTAATCACTGGTGCAACCTAGTGTGACTGGGAGATTTATACTAGAAATTAATTTGACTCTTGTGCATTGAACATCATTTCAAGAAAAAAATTGCTTTGGAGAGGCAACCATGGATTTATTTTCTTTATTTTATTTCTGTCTCTTCTTTGCATTGTAGAAATTATGTGAGAACTGCAACTGTACTATTATGCAAAACCTTATTTGTCAATCTTTTTTTTTTTTTTTTTTAAATGAGGAAACATTTGAGAAAGCCAAGGAGGAAGTTCATAGCAGCTTTAGTTAATCTGCAGAAAATCCAGCTGACACGACTCCCGTGTCACTGCTGCTCCTTTCATCTATTCTTTATACGGAGTCTCTTGAACTTTAATTAATATGAAAAATTCAGGTTTTCATCTGATTTAAATATGACTGGTTTCATGCTGCTGCTAAAAGTGGAACAAAGTCCAAGTGTGATGAAAACAATGCTGAATGTCTAGATCCAGGAGGGAATCTCAGAGCCCACAGAAAATGTAATCTTACAAATCTGTAATGCTGTGTAATAGATAAGTGGAGGAATGCTGGAAAGTCATTTACATAGATGTCTGTGATAAGGAAAAGAGTGACACATGAAATACCTATATTGTCTTCATCCTGGAAAGTTTTCTGAGAGCTAATCCCACTCTTTCAAGTCAGGATGCCTCTTGTTAAAGGATGGGATACATATTACCACTGAGGTCATACAAGAGGACAGAAATTCAATGGACATGACCATTTTTGCCAGCATCAACCAAGATGTTTTTTCACCATATGCTGCAGGTCAGTTTATTGCTTCATGCCACATAGTGAAGAACTTGTTCCAAATATATTAAACTATGTTTGTCCTCAATTTCCTTAAGTCTTCTGAAGCGACAGCTAGTTAAACATTCAGAAACAGAGCAAATAAAGTATTTCTTTAAAAGAGTAGTTTAAAATATAGACAAACGTACATTTTAAAAAATTTAGCTTAGGAAATAAGTAAATTAATAAATAAGCAAACAGATGCATTAGTGACAGACTGTCCAGAGCAGCCATTACTTTAATAAATTCTATTTTTAGCAAGCCACTTATTGTTATTATTTAAGGAGATTTGATTTGTATGTTTCACTACCTTTTTAATCAACATTTATAAAACTATATATAATAGTGATTATTTTTTACAGACAGATTAATCAATGCTACTGTTAGGTAACACTGGGGGGAGGCATGGGGCATGGCAATGTGCAGGGGTGGCTGTTGGTTTGGGTTGTTTTGTGTTTTTTTTATTTCCCTGGCACATAGTCTCTAAGGTATTGGTGTAAGGCTTGGCTTGACTTAATTTTGTGTCAAAAGGAGCAATCCAGGACAAGCATATCCTGGAATCCTTTGACTCAGAGTTCACTTGCATCCAAGGAGGCTACAAGAGTGCCTAGTGCAAAAGGCACATTAAAGAAATTCTTACCACCTTTCTCCTTTGAGAAAGGAGAGAGTTGGATTTAGGATGTAAGTCTGATCCCAGCAAGAGAAAAGACATTTGTCATTATGTAATATAGACAGTATTTCTGACACATACCAGAAAACATATCTATTTTCTAGGCAGAGAACCATTGATCTCCTCACTAGCAGAGGTTGTGAATAGTGCTAGCCCCTCAGAGGACAGCAACTCATGTCACCTAAAAGCATTCATAGAATGGTCCAGGCCAGAAGGGACCTCCAAAGGTCATCTAGTGTGACCTGCCCACAGTCATCAGGGACATCCTCAACTAGATCAGGATGCCCAGGGCCTTGATGAACCTTACCTTGAATATGCCCAGGGAAGGGGCCTCTACCACCTCCCTGGGCAACCTGTTCCAGTGTTCCACCAACCTCGTAGTGAAGAACATCTTCCTGATATCCAATCTAAATCTGGCCTCCTCTAGTTTGAAGCCATTGTCCCTCATCCTTTCACTCCAAGCCTTTGTAAACAGTCTCTTCCCATCCTTTCTGTAGGCTCCCTTTAGGTACCGGAGGGCTGCTGTTAGGTCTCCCCAGAGCCGCCTCTTTTCCAGGCTGAACAACCCCAGCTCCCTCAGCCTGTCCTTGTAGCAGAGGTGCTCCAACCCCCCAATCATTTTCATGGGCCTCCTCTGGACCATCTCCATCATGTCCATGTCCTTCCTATAGTGAGGGCTCCAGACCTGTGCACAGTACTCCAGGTGAGGTCTCACCAAAGCAATGTGGCAGAATCACCTCTCTGGATCTGCTGGCAATGCTTCTTCTGATGCAGCCCAGGATGTGACTGACCTTCCGGGCTGCAAGTACACAATGCCCGCTTATGTCCAGTTTCTCATCCATCAGCACCCTCAAATTCTCTTCCACAGGGCTGCTTTCTAATACCTCATGTAGGGATTCTACCCTGTTTCTTTAGTCTGTACAGCTACCAGATATAGATTCCAACATGACAATTTTTAGCATATTAAAAGCAATCCAGGTTATTAGCAAGGCAGTCAGTAAGGCAGAAATCTGTCTAAGTAGATTAACTGCTTTCTCCATCTCTGCCAAAGCTACCTGCACTGACTTTTTTCAAATAGCAAGACTAGACTGAAGTCCCAGTTACAGTTATTCTTAACTGGTATTCTCCAAATAAACCAGTAAGATAACATCCATTAGACAGTGTTTTTAACACTTAATATCACCTTTCCACTAAAGCTGTTCCTGAGAGTCAGCAGTCCAACCAGTCTAGTATTACAGGGGATTGTAAAGAGAGATTCTCCACAGGAGGCTAATGCTATGCACTGTTAACCCTCTCTTGTTCCCAACAAGATCCTCACAAATTGTCTTTTAGACCAGAATTCTGTTTTGAGAATACCTTCTTATTTCACAAACTTTTAAAAGAAGTTATTCTAGACTAGACTGTGGCAAAGACTGAGACCAGGCTAGAAATACACTATCTGCTTCTTGCCAGGAACTTGACCATTTCAGCCCAAGATAACAGGTGTCTTTGTACTGTTTCTGAAGTATGTATCTGCATGAGAAAGCATGGATTAAAAGGATGCCTAAACCACCTAATCTTACCACAGTATCCTATCCTATCACACTCTGAGGGTGTGACGGTGGGGAGGTGGGGTGTGGAAGTCTCTTGAAGGCTGAAATATAACCTTCAGCAGCAACAAGCCTCCAGAACATGCTGGTCTGATCTGGATTTGTATGTAACCCACCTTGCCTGGGATTTGTCTCTGATCTAAAGATGAGGCATGTACGCCCCTGGTCTTGGTGTGTGGACGTCTCCACACTTCCCAAAATCGGGGCCAGTCACTAATTTTTGAGGATACATTGATTCACAGGGGCACAGAACCTCTGTGCAAACTGGTAGGAAATGTTAGGGAGTAGCTCTCCCGAGTATGTGACTTTCAAAATTCTCCTAAAGGATACATTGTGGTGCACCGTAAGTTAAGTGCTCACTGCTTGCCTCATCCATTCTCTGTCAGGGCAAACAAGACATTACCATGTACAGCTGAAAGACAATTTAACAGGGATGTACTACTCTGCCTTCTGGAGAATGGCTCAGATCCCAAAAAGCATCCAGCAAGTCCCTCCAATTTAAGATATTCCAAAGGTACAGGTACTCACAGAACTCCTACAACAGAAAAAGGCAAATGAGCCTTCAGCTACATGAAAACAGCTTTCCCTATTGTTATCTACTAGAATTGTATTTACAGACATTGTAAATAAGCAGAAACATAACACATTTCAGAACAATTTGATAAGAACTTAAATAATGTTCATTTTACAGACAGAAAGAGGATTACTGCTTTTATTTTTTTTCTTAATTATTTTTTTAAGAGCTAAAGAAATAGATCTGCTCTTGAGCCATGCAAAGAGACTACTGACTATTTTATTAGGGTTTGGGTGGTTTAGTCATACTTAGCATTGTTTATAACAGGTATTCTAAGGTTGAAGAAGTACCTTTTTTTATTGTCAGTCACATTGAAAGCTGTATGGAGGATTTTAAATGATAGGTAATGAAAACCAAAGTTGAAACTTGTTGGGAGGTATCTAGCAGGTACTACAAGAGTCAGGTCAGGCCTCCATTTTGGTCTGGGGAAAACAGTAAGCAAAATACTAATGAAACTTACAAATGGTACTAAAATCAGTAAAGGTTATCAAACCCAGTAAAACAATGCAAAAGGACCCAAATAACTTAGGGATGTGAGCTTAAATCAAAATTGTGTTTATCATGGAAAACTGCATGCTAATCCCACTACAGAAAAAATAATTGATGCTGAATAACAAAGCAAAGAAGGTGAAAGGAGCCTGAAATGCAGAGCTAGCATCAAGGAAAACACAGAGATAAATTTGCAGTGTGAAGCAAAAAGGAAAAAATATTGTTGAGCTAAAGACTTAGGTAAACTTTGTGTCATAAACCAAGATGAAACATTGTAGCTTTGCACATGGCAGTATCTGACAGAACATCTCTAAATGAAAGCATCTCAGTACCAAAGAGTAAAGTACCAGGAGTGAACACATCTTTTTCTTCCCTTAAGAGATAATTCTTTTCTAGGGGTATCAGACAGAAATTCTTGAATAAGTTGTGTAAAAGTGGGCTTGAATAAGTGATGTGAAAGTGGGCATGTCCTTCCAGAAATAAATACTTTTCTTTTCTGCAAATATTTCTATTGTAGTTGCCTGAGGAGAGTGAAATGAATTTAGAGATCAAAACCAAAATCTAGTAGCACAGCAGCTACACATAAAATGGATCTAAGCTTTAGCACTTCAGGCACTTGGATGGAAGGAGTAGGAAATTTTAGAGCTGTGCAATAATAAACTTTGGTAAAATTGGAAAGTAAACCAGATAGCACAGGAGATACTTGTAACTTGTGCTGCTTCCTACTGACTTAAGATTTCCTGGCATGTAAAACTTGATTTCTAGGAAAGCATATTTCAAACTCTTCTGGTCCCCCAAAGGGGATTGATTCACAATTTTCATGTAGGATAGGGTGGTGTACTTTTTTGGTCAGGTCACATTAGTGTAATTAATATGACAAATCACTAGAAATTGAAGATTAGCCCTAGTACTTAGTTATTTACTGCTTTGTCTAGACAGCCTTGGAAATAAAGCAGCAGTAGTGCATTCCAAGGAAATGTGCTATGTGTTCAGAGATCTGTCCTTTTCCCTGTCCCTGACTTTCTTTGTCTCTGTAGGGAAGTTATTAATATCTTTTAGACTGTCCTTGCATGGAGGTAATAGTACACATTATCAAAAACTACTGACAATGTGTAGAATTTGCTGTAGTAGAGATTATATCACAAAATATTATACATGTGTATGTATACATATATATACACTAAGATCACATTTTAATTTACTGTATTATTTTGTTCACTTAAATTATTAAAATTTGTTTTCAAAAGCCCCTAACTCTGAACAGACAGATTCTTTTATTACATACTTCGTAGCCCGGAAGACTTTCATCAATAAATAGCAATTTTCAGATGAGTCAAATTTTAAGCCTTATTTATGTCTTTTTCCCCCCCCAAAAAAAAATCCACTTTCTATAATGTCAGTGAGAGGTTCCTATTTTATGTACAGTAATTAAGAATGACTGAGTTTCATTGTTAAGGCAAAAACTTTAATAAAATCTATCCTAAGTAGCATAATAACTAGTAACTAGTTCCATTGAATTATCTGCAGTCAATTGAATTGAAACAAATATACTTTAAAATCACTTGCTGCTTCATTGCTTACTAAGTGCAACATACACTTCTTACTTTTGCATGGGCAACATAAGCAATTTGCTGTAGAGCAACAATGCAGTTACACCTGCAAATGTCTGCACTTAAGGTCATTGCTTTTTCTACATTTAATGTTGTATAAAAGGAGTAGGAATTGCTGATGATACAAGCATGAGGCAGACCTGATTCTTTATACTTTTCCTTAGGAAAATCCAGTTCTGTTCATGCCTCATTTGACAACAAAGGAATCCAGGAAGCGAGCTAAGGTGAACTCTTACGAGGATTAAAAAGAAAGGTTCTTCAGACAGGCGGTAGGGTATTGGTACACAGGGGTCAAAACATGTATCTCTTGAGCTCTGTACAGGAGACCACTGCAATGCCATTGTGAGGACAATTCTTCAACCAATCCACACACAAAAGCTCTGGCCTGGGGAATGTGCCTGTGGTGTACGATACAACAACAAAAAGGAGAAGCAGTGCAGCCTATAAAGTGACAGCTAGGGTGCACTGATACATAAGTGCCTGGCAACTGCTCTAATTTATTGCAGTAGTGGTTATGGCTCTCTGTGAAGCCTAAAATAATCTGAGTGTTTCACATTTTAATAATATTCATGTTGAGGGCCTCTGTGTGACTGCAGCTATATGATAACATATGCCCCAATCGGATCTGCCCTTTGTGTACAAGATGACACAATTTGTGCATAGTTAGCCATGAGGGAGTTGGAGATTACCCATTTCCAGTGCAGGCAATGCTGGGTCTTCCAGACTCATATACACCAAAGAGACAAATATTGCCTTTTTAAAGAGCATTTACACCCTCAGAGATTAACAGATGGGATGTTCTTGCCCTTCAAGCAAAGAAATGCTGTCAGAAAAGACAGAGAGGAGTAAGTAAGTAGCAGGCACAGAAACTAGTTAAGAGTTTAATAGGATTTGGCTGATTATTACACTTTCATTATTATTAACTCATTTTTTCAATAATACCAAGGACCTCAAGCAAGGGACATCATTAGGAATCTGTACAGCTTCTAGTAAAGAAAAACACTGTCCAAGAATACTGTTGTTTATAGAAGCTGAGTGCTCAAAAAAGTTAGGAGGAACTACAGTTAAGATCATTGGCAATATTCATTCCTCTCTCTGAAGCCCATGCTGTACAATGCTACATAATCATGTGTTCTTCATCATGCAATTTCTCTTTACCTGTACAGCTTTTTTCAACAGTACATTTCTAGTCCCCTTGTCTGAACTAATCGTGACTTCCTGCTTTCACTTTACTTCCAAGCAAGAAGTCTTGCATGACTAACATATTTTCTTCTTCAGCAGGCTCTCATGTTCTGGTTCTCTTTTTCTTGATATTTGCAATCTCTTTTCTTTTTCTGTCCTCCTGAATGCATGTCCAGATTTTTTTTCTCTAATGTATTACATCCAGTGCACTCTTGTTTCTCTTGTCTTTAGTTTCAGATCATTTCTTCCAACATATACCCATATCTACACCAGTGATATGGCTTACAGTTTTGAAAGCAAGTGGTACCTCACAAATCCATATGCCTTTCTCCCTGGACTTTCTGCCCCAAATTTATGATGGTCTCATGCTGTCATCCCAGTCATGCTGCACTATTCCCTAAACCATGCAGGATTGTGGTGGTTTGGTTTTGGTTGGGGGCCAGATTCCCACCAAAACTTCTCTATCACTCTCCTTCTTAGATGGACAGGGAGGGAGGGAAAATATAATAAGAGGCCTGTGGGTCAAGAAGAAAGCAATTTAATAATGCAAAAGTGAAAGCAAAGGTCCTATACTGAAGCAAGAGCAAACAAAAACATTATTCTCCACTTCCCAGCAGCAGATGATGCCTGGCTGGTCCCCAGGAAGCAAGGCTTCAACATGTGTACTAGTTGCCCTAGAGAACAAATGCCATCGATGAATGCCTCCACACTTCCTTCTTTCCCTTAGCTTTTATATCTAAGCTATGGTATGGAATTCGTCTTTGATTAGTTTGGGTCAGCTGGCCTGACCGTGTCCTCTCTCAAGATCTTGCCTACCCCTCAGCCTACTGTTGGAGGGATGGAATCTTGGAAAAGCACATCCTTGGTGTTGTGTGAGCAATGCTCAGCAGTAGCCACTTCTCTACCAGTAGCAGTGCTACTTCTCTACCACTTTAAAACACAGCACCATGGAAGATGCTATGGGGAGAAGTAACTCCATCTCAGCCAAACCCAATATAAGGATATATCTTATCCACCCTCTGTCTTTTACTATGTTCTTCAGAAGTATTCTCATTTGTATAATTTTCTTCACAGATGTGGTATTTTGTTGTTTCTGTCATAAACCCCACCCTTATGGACTAATTTCAAGTCTCTGTTTTTGCACTGGATTGATTTAACTGAAGTTTTCCAACAGTCAAAGGCAAACCCCTAGCAAAGAAACTTTAATCCCCAAATATAGTGTGATAAAAAAACATAAACAACTGAAAACAAGGACTTTGACAAGCACTGCTCCTAGCCCTGCTAATAATATCTTTTTGACTGGTCTGATATTCCTTGATCCTCTTGTAAAGATTGCAAAAGATAAAGAAGATTTTACAGGCAGGCTCAGTAAATACCAAATCATGTCTTTGTCAGTATATTTGCATACTTCAGTTAAGTTTTAAGCTTGAAGGTGAAAAATGGGTTGATTCAGGAGCTTTCAACCTGCACTTTCTGAATTCATGCTGAATCCCTCTCAGATCTACTCAATAAGATGTGAATGAAAAAAATCAAATGTCAGGGGCGGTGCTGCATGCATGGATGCCTTTTTGCTGAAGAGCCCACAGAACACACTCCTATGGTACATGTCAGGATTTACTAAGCACATTTAGGGAAGCTGCCAAAGTGTTTGGAGTGCTTTGGCAGCAGAAGAAACAGCTGGTCCCATCAAAGTGATCACATTCCTGGGCATTAATTTAGAGTCTGAGAGGATGGAATGATGCTTGCCAGGGGATAAGCTTCATAATCCTAAAGCATTAGTGACTCGGAAATTAGAGGCTAGTAAAGGTGTGGTTAAAGCAGTTGCAACTACTTTGTTAACTGATTGCTTGAACCTTGGAGGAAAGTGTTTTTAAGTAACAAGTAGTCTCCAAACTGACCATTTCATTCAATTGCACAAACTGTAGATGGACAAGGGCTGTAAGGCATCACACTTTGAACACTGGGAGCCCTTTGATGGAGTCCCAGTAAATACTAGTAAGTCAGCTCTAGTGCAAGAATGAATTATTCATGAATGAAGTATTTATCAGTGTGTATTGTGAAAATACACTTGAATGTGCTTGGAAGGCTTACTTCTGAAGAGCGTGTAATGAAAGAATGTAGAATTAAGAGTCAGAAGAAATAAAATAAATTTCTGTGAAGATTTTCATTAACGTATACAAGGCCTAATGCTGTCTGACTTATTGTAGCATTTCCTAAACACAAGTAGCTACTATAAAGACTTAATGATAGTCTTCTCATAATGGTCATAGTACACAGTTTTCAGTTTTTAACCCTTCCAATCTATAGTAATGGGGAATGTTCACACACTTCCTGAGACAACTTCTGAGTCCTCTCTCTCTAAGGCTGTTAGAAGAAAAAATCATAGAAGCCTGTCATGAATACCTGAACTTGGTAAGAAGAATCTGGTTATCTCCTCTCATCCTGTTTTGCCATTCCCTTTCACCTCAGACCTAAGGCTGCTCTTGCAACATTGCAAAATTGCTGAATAATTTTCTTTCTTAGCTTAGCTATGTCCAGTTCTAGCACCTGGAAGCTTTCATCAAATCACAGTTAATATTCCACTGAATGCAACCAAATGTCAAACAAACACCATAAGAGGTAGAACTCCTATCTTCCATGTTATTTTTCCTGTGGAAGAGAAAGAACTTGCATGTAGAATCTCTCTCTCTCTTTCTTGGCTTTACTTCCAGCCCATAAACTATTCTTAAGACATGACCATTGGAAGGGTAACACAGAAGGATGGATTAATTTACAAAGCCCCAAGTTCTCTAGAGATACTTCCCCCCACATTAGCCCCCTTTGATTGCAAGACAGCAGGATGTATTGCGGGGACAGAAACATAAGTACAAAAAATTAATTCAACCACAGGCAGGGTAACAGGAAAGAACTAAGATGTGTAACTGTCATTTGTTAAATCACATAAGCTACACTTTTGAATTTATTTTTTTTTCCTCAAAAAGAAATATTGGTAAGCAGAACTACACATTATCAAACTATGATCCTTTAATGAACACTGTAACAAACCAATTTATTTTAATCTGGAAAATAAAAACTGCAAATTAAGTGAATGTTATCCACAAATCAATCAGAAGTTTACACTACTACTTTTCACTTTAATGAACTGTTTTTGTGGACTGGATTTTACTGGGGGGTAATGACGTCTCTGGTTTCCTGGTGGTGATTAAATATATGTCATCACACCAGATGCAGAAATCCTCCATCAACACACTACTTCTGAAATAATGCACTGGATTCAAAGACTACACAGAACTGTACACAAAGTACTCCATTAACAGCAGGTGTTGTAGGAAAAAAGCTCTCTTTAAAAGAGCTTTTAAATACTGTATATCTTTGTTTAGAAGCCACCTTTAACTACCTTTTCCTTGAGAGCTGCAGGAGAAAGCAATTAAATGTATGAGAAAGCCACTTTCAATTTAAAGCTGCAGGAAGAAGCAATTAGCATAAGAGAAGTTTTACCTTGTATACAAAGAAATACGACACATGAAGTCACTGGAGTTTGGGTATTACTCGCACATAATTAAGATCCATCATAAATCTTAAAATGTGTGACTACAGAAAGTTGAAAGCCATAGTTGGCTGTGTGGCCCATGTTTATTCCCAGGTATCCCTTTACCAACAGAGTTGGCTGTTTACACAAAATTACATTTATATCCCTCAGCAGTATAATTTACATCTTCTCTAAATTCCCTTTCTATAGGCAAAGTGTCTTTGTAAAGCTGAGTGAGCATGAGCCCCTTTTCTTTGAAGGTGCAGGAAGTCACAAGGTTGTATTTATCTGAAGGCCATTTAGATAGATATGGCTGCAAAGAAAGACTTTACAAGAAGAGGAAAGGGATCTTTCCGGTGTCTGATGTTCACCAAGGTTACAAGTTTTGATTTTAATACAAATCTCACACTAGGTTAAAAACCCTTCATCAACCCTGTTTCCATTGCAGTATAACAGGGTCAATTTTTATATGGTGGAAAAAGCAGTTTTGAGGGTTTGATGTGTTCCATTTTGGTGTGGTGTTTTTATTTTTTTCCTAAAAAAAAAAAATAATTTAAAGATGTTTTCAATGTTTGTAGGACCTAGTCATTGATGGTCAATGACATGAGAACTTTTTTTTTGGGGGGGGGGGGGGGGGAAGGGGGAGGAGCAAACACCAAAGACTCAATATTAACTAGTGAAGCTGAAGGCAAAAATGTTCCTGACTAAAACAAGACCAGAAAATGCTTCACTCAGTCGTGTTTTGTAAAGGATACAAAGGTTAATTAGATACTTTCTGTTGTATTATATAGTAAGAAACTTCCATTAATTACTGCTTCTTTAATTTAACTGATTCATTAAAACCTGACTGTAGAACCACAAATAAAGCAATATCTTTTCCATAGTACCTGACATACTTCTGTACTCCTAAAGCTAAGACCTTTAGTCAAAATTAGATTATAACAGAGAGATTGAACAGTTAATGTTAACGTATGGCATCACCAAAACCCTAAAATAAATGAAGCTTCCACTGACTTTGATCAGACTCTGCTCTTATAAATACCTCAATGTCCGTTCTTTTATTTACCAGTGTCCTACATAACAGGAGAAAAGGTTGATATCAAGAGTTTACCGCTATTTTTATTTCAATTTAATAGCACAAGTAAGCTGTTTCTATAAATGTTTGATTTTATGAGCTCCCACAAATTTTCTTAACCAATTAGTTAAATTGCCTTCTTGACTGTATCTCCATGCTAAATCTAGCTTTTTTATTTTTTTGTTATTTAGTCACTACTGAATTCCATTAAAGGCAAGCTTCAATTATTTCTTTTTGAAGGTCTGAGTGCATTGTTTAAAATGCCAAGTGTGATGGAAACAGGCCACCCTTGACTTTTGCAAGGAGATACAGAAGGATAATATTAGTTTGATTTAAAGAAATATTGAAATTGAGATGTGTGTGTATGAGTGCATGAAGATATCAGAATGAAAATTAAATGCTGTCAAATAATCTTTTTTCTTTCTTACAATTTACCATTTTGTCACTTAACAAGACACAAAAAGGAGGAAAGTCCTGTGGGTGAAAACATATACTAAACCATTTTATTATCCCTAAAATAGGATTTTAAAGCCACGCAAAAGTAAATGAGAGCCAATTCAAGTGGAAAAATGCTGCATTTTTTCAGTGACTACTTGGGGAACCTTCTGTTGCAACTCTTCCAAATTATGTTCATTGTTCTTACGTATTTCCATTTTGAAGACAACTCTCTATGGCTGTCTTATCTTTTTATACTGAGACCGAATCCACAGCAGATAGAGTTAGTTTTTGTAGACTGTATGATTCCGCTACAAGATCTTGGTGAACTTTGTAAAGATATGGTTCTTGGCCATGCCAATTTAAACCTTATATCTGAAATGGTACGATATTTACATCATCTCTAGAAATGGCTTCAGTTAGTCACCTGTTAAAAAGGTCTGGAGGCTTTAAAGGAAACAAAGAGCAGCTTAAAAAAATGTGTTGCCACTTTAACATGGCTGTCTGCTCACAAAGAAGAGCCTTACAAACACCACAGGGAGAGCCTACACCTATCCATGGTAGGAGTCATTCTATCAGAGGTACTTGAATGAGTAAAAGCTACAGAAGGGATGCAGGCATGGTAGTAATTATTTTCTACAGTTTTTTTTTAAATATCTATTTAGAAACCAATTGTCTATGGCAGGCATATTCAGCATGCATGTGGCTCTGCCTATGTAAATAGCAAAATTTGAGTAAACCAGAAATTAATTTAATTAACTTTAAAAATGTCATCTTTTTATTTTATGGTTACAGACATAAGTAGAGCAATATCTGAATACAAATGCTGCATATTTATTGTAGCATGATCTATGAAATTACTGCTAAAGTATTAAAGAAAAGCATCATTTCACTCTTTTAATTTTATTTTATAATTAGGTGAGAACCATATTTGGGTGAACACATTCATAGTTAGAAGTTACAGATTATACTTCTCTTTGTTTTGGAAGGTTAATTCTAGCCCTGTTGCTAAAAGCTTATTAGCAACAATTAAAATAGCTATCAAAAGGGGTTTATAACTTTTTTCATTTGTTTTTCATATTGTTTTTCATCAAACATTTCACATTCATATGATTCATGCAGTCTGCTAATAGTCAGTAGCAGAGACTTTCAAATATAGTTTTAAATATCTTGTTAAAAATATGTCTTTTTATGTACTGTGATTGCTAGTTCACCCTTTCTATACGAGTATTGTGCCAATTGTTCGTTATGCCTTGGGCTTCTGTTACTTTTTGTTCTCAAAAATCATCTGAAAAAGTTGAGAAACAAAACTTAAAAGCAGAGGAAAAAAACAAAACAATACTAGCAACTTTTTTGAGTGTCAGGATTTTATCTGCTTTCTGCTGAAATGCGTTCCTGACTTTCCATTCAAGCAAACATTTGGTACGCAGTATTACAGAAAGGGCTGAATGCAATTACAAGTGGTGAATGTGTGTATATATTCTACATATACCACACTATTCAAATCAATCTGTTCAGGTTAGTTTTCGCTCTGAGGAGAGCTGTGAAACACAACCACCAGTTTCTGTCACGTGCTGCTTCGTATCAATTAAAAATAAATTAAATTTCATGCAAAGAACCCAACTTAAAAATCCCAGCAAACAACATCACAACCTTTCCACTAATGATTTTCAGTCATCAGAGGTGGAGAGAGACTCAGACAGCAGACAGCATGGTCCCAGCATGCTTTTTGCCTTTTTTTTTGTTTGCACAGTAGCTGTCAGTTGCAGCCCTGCAGGTAGTAGAACCCAGTGGGAAGAGGGGCGGGACAGAGCGATGCTGCCTGAACTGACAGCAAATTTAAATTACTGAGCTTTCTTTTTCCTTCCCCCCCCCCCCCTTTTCTTTCTTTACATGCTTATTTTTTATTTTATTGTATTTTATTTTATTTTTCTACTCTGTGACAAACTGAAAAGATTCTAGCACACATTAATTTAACAACCCTGCTTCTTCATCGTCTTTTTTTTTCTTTTTTTTTTTTTCTTTTTTTTTCCCTCTCTGCTGCCAGGATAATTAAAAGAGAAACCTGTAAAGGCAACATTCCTTCAAGCAAGTTGGTGCTGCAACGTGCTGGTAAGACAAATTTAATTCTTTTTTTTTCCCCTTTCCCCATCGTTTCTTTTCTTTTTTTGGAGCTGAAAGCTTTTGTATATCTAACGCAGTCATAAGTGTGGTTCCCCTGCTGTGGAGGGTTAAGATGTAATGCAAAGGTGTAACTGCTTGATATGTGACCTTCTCCTATTACTTAAAATGGATAATAACAGCTTTCGTGTCTGTCTTCATGATGCTTTTCTCTCCGTGAATTGACTATTTGCTCAACAGAAGCGGTGCTGTGATTGTCGCACTATGACAATGAGGACTTGATTGTTTTTTGGTTACTGTTCCATGCTCCTATCAGAACAGATACTTGAGTTGGGGGATTTGTGTGTACGGTGTGGGTTTTTTTTTCCCTGAACATTGCCTGAAGCACTGATACAATGGGAGTGGAGAAGGGGGTGGAGGAGATGGTCTTAGGTACCACTCTGCCTGTTCAGCTGTTTACTAGGTAGGGAAGTGCAACACAAACTTTTAAAAAAAAAAAAATTGTTTTCAGCCTGCATCAAGTGGGGTCCATGTATCCAGGACTTATTGTTGTCCATTGCTGGGTACAGTTCTCTCTGTCCCTTGCATTGTTCTTCTGGAGAAGGGGGGAAGGGATGTTATGCTTCATATCGTGTCATAGCATTGTAGTAGCTAATTGCAAGAAGGTAACAAACTTTGAGATGAAATACCAAGCACAAGTTTTGTAAAGAAAGGGCTTGACACTGTGGGTAGTTTCCTATGAATGCAAGCCTTCCACATACAATCTGATCTGTTTTATACACGTTGCAGTACCTGCCTTGCAAGACATTTACAGGGTCTGCTTTCTAGTCTTTTTCTGACATTAATATATTTTTAATCTATAATTTTTCTTTTTCTTTTTTAAATATCTTTTCTTTCTGCTTCACATTTACCTGTATAATAATTAAAAGGTGATAACCTTTTCTCAGGCTTTTTGGCTGTAATTCTTCCAAATATTAAGTACTACACCCACTGAAATCAACAGGAAGGCTGAGCTTGTCCTGTATTTAAGAGGAAATTGCTGAGCATTAGCAGAATTGGGTGCTGAACTATCTCTCTTTTTCCAGCTACAATTAGTTGTTACGCCTAAGACCGAATTGCGTAGGTTTTTACCCAAGTATTTAGAATAAACACTACTCTCACAGTTAGTTTTTTGTGGCCATGCTGAGGAAAACTTTCTGAACTAGTATGAGATTTTTCAGAGAAATCTAATGGAGTTTGAAAGCCAGTGTGACTCAGTCCTCTATCACTTGAAAGCTCTTTTCCTCCTTTTTTTTTTTTTTAAGAAAAGTGTCTTGAAATTAATCATCTGCAGATTCATATGTCAGTTTTTCCAGATTCTAAGATCTGTTTTGCTAAATGCATGATGTGATCACAGGGGCAAAGCTATGCAAGGAGAGGGAAGGTGAGGATCAGTCATGGATTATGTGCAAACTCCCATTCTTGTCCCCAGAAAGGAGAGGATGTACCAATGCCATATGAAAAATCACATCTTTTCATAGCAAGTTTGTTAAGGTTCAGGGTTAAGGGCTCTGCACTTTTAGAAGTTCATTGCTCATGATTTCAGTATCAATTTCAAGCACTGCAATACTTTTTTGGATATTTGCTTTGCTTATGCAGAAAATGCTGGTGCCTTGTGAAATGAGGTCGTCGTAGCTCCCACATCTTGTTTTTCCCTGACAACGTACCTCCCCCCAACCTGACACCAAGGTTTGCAAAGCTCAGAAAATTAGGTTTTGTCCCTTGTAATCCTAAACTCCCATCCATTTATAACCAGAGAAGAAAAGGACTCAATTCAGTGTTCTTGTTATGGAAATAAGTTTTTATTCACTCAGTATCAACTGACAGTTAGAACCGTATCTGATGTAATATGAATAAACTGTAGGCTGTTGACAGTAAATTATGCAGCTATAGTCTAACATTCTCCTAGAAACAATGCTTTTACAATGCTCAAGTAGCCTAATAGTGAGAAAAAAACTACCAATAATCTCATTTGAGTTTCCTAATTGCCCAAAGCCATGAGAAGTCTATAGTGATTGATTCCCACTGCCCATGTTTGGCATCTCAGCAATAGGTAAGGCTGTATGGAGCAGTCTGAATGCAGCCAGGGGTATGCATCACAGATGTGATGTCAAATTTACTGTTATAAAAACAGTACAGCTAAGTTTGGATGCTGAGTTTGGTGACAAGAATTTGCTCCTGAAGTCATAAAATATAAAAAGCCAGATATCTATATGTTTAAAGACAAAATGTACCACTCTAACAAAACATACCAGTCTACTTTCTCTTTGAACTTAGTCTTTACATACTTTTAATTTTTGTATTTCTTTTTCTTAAACTAATCTGTGCACTTAGAAGTGCTACTGGGTTCTAGCAACACTGTTTTCCACTCAGTACTTGGAACATTCTAGTTGAATGCAATTGCTTTCATGGTAACAAAAAAGCAAGCCAGGAAACTTGCTGTAATTTCCTGTCAGTAACGAAGAAATAAGAAAACACTAGGCTAATAAAAATGATAATCTGAGTTTACAACTGTTAACAAAATTCCTGAATAGAAATAGTGCTATTATGCACAAAGAACTTCTATCGTCACTAGCGGAATGTAGTATAAAATTATGAGTTTTATTATTAGGGCCCTGTCATCCAATCAGAAATCAACCCATAATCTTTCTTATGAAATGCCATAAGTTTTGACATCTTTCCTCCTCTTCTATTAATAAAATATTAAAGGCATTTTATAATTAGAAACTTTGATAACATAGCTATGATTTTTTTTATTTTATTATTTTACTTTACAGGAAAAGGCTGCCATAATTCTGTAATTCTTTCACATCTCCAACTCTCCTTGTAAAGTTACTGCAAGTCTGAGTTGCATGCAGAACATACAATTGGGGCATATCACAGGCTTGATGTGGGCAATGATGGGATTTCATCAGCTTCTTTCTCCTGAGAGAGGTCAGATTCTCAGAATTTTCCCGGTGCTCTGAAGAAGTACTTAGGAATATGCCATAGCATCTCTTTCCCTGAATGGAATTTTTTATTAGCATTACATTTACAGTCAGCCGATTTGAAGTATCATAAAGTCATGACAAAATACTTAGGATTTAACTTCTGAGGGTTGGAGTGTTTTTTTTTTTTTTCATTCTAGTAATAAAAGACCTCTACATTTGTTTTCTAACTGCAAATAATTTATGGTATTATAAAAGGTTTGCTATTTTTCCATCTGATTTAGCAAATCAAATGAAAATTAACTAGTGGAAGGTGTCCATTCCCAAGGCATAAGTGTTAGAACTAGATAACCCTTAAGGCCCCTTCCAATCCAAATCCTTCGGTGATTCCATGATTCCGTAATTAGTTTTTGTGTTATTGCAGTAAGCGTCATTCTTGAAGCTCTACATCACCAAAGCAAGACCACTGTACCTGGCTCAATGTGATGTCAAGTCTCTAGGTAATTGACTATATATTGGGCAAACAGTTGCCATGACACACATCTTCCATAAGGTCCTTCATCTCCTGGTGATGTGTACATGGTTCACTGTAGACTCCTTGGGACTCCTAACCCTCTGTAGGGTATAGGAAATCCTAAAAAGAATGTAATACCTCCTAATCACCTTAATCACTCCTGAAGCAATAGAGCACACCTTATTTACTAGGTCACTAGTTATGCATTCAGAATGAATTTATTTCTTTTTTTTCTATTAGGTCAACAGTAAAACATTAGCAAGAATGAAGCTAAAAGAGCAGAGCCCCAGTGAGCTCAAGTCTAGTCTATAATTATCACACAAAGTGTTCCTTGGTTGCTTTATGTGTCCTATGGCTCATGAAGGCTGATAACTTAACTCCTATCCTAAGGCTGATGTGCTCCAAAAGCTCTTGGAGCCACATCTTTCCCACCCCCATTGTTAAAGACACTTACTGTCATCTTCATTGGGAATGGTAGAATAGGAGGGGCAAAACAAAAACTCTGCTTTTTTTTTTTTTACTTGGTTGTTTAATGTATTTTTTTTTCAGACTGGAATGTTCAGCTGCATGTATTTCACCCATAAACGCATGCTCTCTGTTCATGGCATTTGGGCACCAGAGGTGGGATTCATCTCATCCAAATTTAGATACCTATATTGTAGATACCTACATCTGAGCTAACCACCAACTGCAGTCAGAGGAAACAAGCAGGTACTTCCAGAGAATGATTTATTTGACCAATTTTAAAGGTGTGTTTTCTCAGAATCCCACTGAAGGACTTCATATTCAAAATTCAGACCTTTTAAATGAATCTTTTCCTCAAGTTTTCTTAATTAACTGTTCTGTTACAATGCTTAATTTAGACACTTCCTTATCTGCTGGACTTCTTCTGTAACTACTTTCTGAAGACAGAAGGCTTAATCCTCTGTAAATTGTATACTTTGAAAACCAATCATAGTACCAGTGATTTATAGAACCTCAGATACCTAGAAGTGGGCTTAAAACAAGGCTAATTCATAGTGAAGTTAGGGCTGGATTGCATAGACTGGATGATGTTGTCTGCATATATGATTGAGTCTTCAAGGGCTGTGGGGGTATGTCAGAAGTGCATTTCAGGCACTGTGGTAATGCACAATTTATCTTGTTGCTTATGGCTACTTTTACTAGGCTGAACTAATCGGATGAAAGGAGATGCTGATATTGGTTTGTTTATTCTGCTTTGTAGACCAGTGGTATTTAAAAGTTACACTGTAAAACTTAAAAAAAAAGGTCAGGAAGCTCCATGAGTATGATGAAGTCTACCTAATTTAGGCAGCAGCATTATAATGAGCTGATGGCCCTGATGTAGGTTCCCTTATCCAGAGGAGGCTAACTACATTTGAAAGCTTCCAGATAGAAAATTTGTACAATTCTTGAATTCATACAATATCTGTTGAGAGAGGTCCCTGTCTCCCAAATTTTACAGTGTGCCTCATCTCCACATTTCACCTGCACAACTAAGGAGAGGCTAGTTGTGTCCTATTGGCCCTGGGCTTGACCTCAGACATTTGCTTTTAGGCTTAAGAACATGGCATGAAGGGTTGCAAATGATACTGATGGGCTTGCAGCCAACTTGAACTAAGAATTGAAAGGAGCAGAGGGGGACAGTGCTGGAACTGCCTTGCTCCTAAGATCAGGAGGAAATTATAACTAGGGATGACCATAACCAGCATCACAGTCAGGAAAACCTGATTAATTTCAAAAGTAAATATGTCAGCACATAAATGTTTATATATATAAACACACAATATGGCTGTTGGAGACATAAGACCACATGGCACACCAGACAAACATGGTTTCCTTTAGGATTTATTTCTCTCTTCGCTTAGGTAACCTTCAGCATCCTAAAGATTAAATGTAAGTTTTATTTAAATTAGGGAAACTGCATTCTACCATTAATTTAAATATGAAATACTTGGCTACCAAGCATTATTGAGCTGTAGCTGTACTCTGAACCTGAGTTCTGCTGTCTTTGGCAGAAATAGTCTTTAAAGAGACAAGGGCAGTGGCCAGATTTTGAAGTACACAGAAAATGTGATAATGTGAAATAGAAGTACACACATAATTAAAGGGCTCTGAAGACAGGATTAGATCTCTTCTACATTTGTTGTTTTCAGTGATTAATGTATAAGCACTACACAAGGCACTGATACAATGAGCAAGTCAGAAGGCCTGTAGCCTGCATTTTGGATAACAAGAGACAGAAGTATAGATTAATAGTGGCTCTTAATCAATCTGATGCAGTCAACGTTTTTCCATAGGCACTCCATTAATAAGCAGCTCCACTAACGTCTTTCCTTTGCTGTATCCTAAGCCACTGACAATTAGAAAGGACATATGCATACTAAACAAAGCCTTCACGCTTGAGTGAAGAGCAACAGCCGCCAACCCAGTGTCAGAGAATGAGAGACCACATTCACAGGATATTAAAGGCTGGGTACTCTTGCTGAACAGGTTTACACATTTAAGCCTTGATCCTGCAAGGACTTACACACATGCTTAACCTTACACACTGCAAAAGAAATCCTGGGCCTCTCAAAATCAATGGCAAAACTCCACTGACTTCAAAGGGCCACTCTGCGAATAGCCTTTTTGGCTTCAGTGCAGCCACAGAGAGTATAGAAGCGTGTGAGCTGATCTCCCCAGCCTTGCTTTCTTGTATGAAGTCTTAAGACATTGAGGGAGCTGCTAAATGTAAAATTTCAAAACACTTCTGTCTCACAAGAAACTATAAGCATCTAAAGATATTTTCTTGGTTGATCTGGTTTCTTTGGTGGTTTTGCCCAAACCCTGCGGTATAACCTGTGGGAGTGGTTTGTGCTGGAGAAGTCTGTGAGCAATCCATAACTCAGGCCTCTCCTTGCTAGTATTGCACCCTGAGCAGGTTATTTTCTTTAGTTTCCAGAAGATCCAGTCCCTGGAGTGAAGTGATTATGCTGGAATCACATCTTTCTTCTTTAAAAGAAAAAACAATCTCTAGCTCACACAACTTTATAGGAAATCTGGGAACTATCTCCTGAAATGACTTACAGGTCAGAAAAACAATAATGTACAAATTTGTGCAGCATTCTAACTGTTGATTTTCATCTGCTTTCAGCTGGTAATTGAGATACCCTGTTGTAAACTCTAACAGCTGTCTCTGGATCTGTCAGACATAAGAGACCAAATTCTGGCTCTACCTCCATCTGTAAAATTGCCCCTGGTGGTGGTGCCCCTGAGTTTCACTGTGAAGTCCTAAAAAGTCTGATGAAGAGCTGGGAACAAGAAAAAGTGGTATTAATCCCATATTTTAGCACGGATCTTTATCCAAAGCAGTTTAGGTCAATGATTCTTTCCCCTGCACATGCCCTCTGGCTCTACACATGATGCAATGTGCATACAGCCCTCATGGTGGCTAAGATGCTGAAGCTGGGAGGTATTTGGCAGCCCTGAGGGTGTCTCAGTGCCACCAGCAGTGCTCATGTTGGTAAATGCAGATCTCTTGAGTGATACAGTGAGTGACTGGTATGTGGATGCACCACTGTGACTTGCGCTGGCTATGAACTAAGAAAGTTCTGACTACCATCTCTCTAAGCTGGTAAAAAGATTTGTGAGGACAATTATCCCAGTGTAAGTGTACTGTAAAAGGGAGTAAGGGTTTGTAAAAGAGATTTATAAAGTTTTGCATCCCAGTTACACTTTAGGGTAAGCCTGTGTTAGCATTTGTGTAAGACAAATTATCACTTCTCACCTAAATTGGTAGTAGTCATTTTAAAAAGAGTAGGTAGAGTGAGCCCCTCAAAGCTTGGTTTTTTTCTTTTTTTTTTTTTTCTTCTTCTATTTCAGCATTTTCCTCTGACACCTTTCATTGCTTCAGCAGTGAAAAAAAATCCTCAGACCTTACTCTTTTTTTTCTGGATTTTACTGTGAAGGTATTTTAATTTTATCTTCATCATGCTCCTGCACTAATGTGCTTTACATATTCCCAGCAAAGCCCTGTGTGAAATTCTTAACCATAGAGATTACAGAAATTTACTGCTTCACTGGCATGGTCAAGTTGCCACAAAATTGCATTTGTTAATGTAGCTGTGAGAACACATGGCACCTGCCATCTCTTAGCATAAGGATTTTAAATATGGCTGAAAGAATTTAAGAATGCCTATAAAATGGGGCTTGGCCATGTCTGTTTAGCTTCAGGAAGGAGACTGTGCAATAAAATCCTCACCCATAATTGGACACAAGTGACAGCTTTACTTAACTAGTGTTCACAAATGAACGAGCAATGAAAATGTTCTGCCTTTCTCACCCCAGAAGAATGACCATGGCAGATGTTAACACTGTTGAGAACAGCTTTATTGTAACTACAGGTGAGACAAATGGGAGATTTATTAGTCTGGGCATTGAGGGAAAGGGAGGGAGGGTAAAAGTCTTATCCAGTGCTATTTCAAAGAAATGCAATGTACATTCTCAAACACATTACCTGGCACACAGTGCTCGAAAAGAGAGGTTATTCTCTGTCCATGAATTCATGAGCATGTCTGCTTTCTTGTTTGCTTTTTAAGGACCCAATACATAGAATCACAAATTGTACGTGATTCTGCTTTTTGTTTTTTCCCCATGCCCTATCCGGTACCTATATAAGTTGATGGCAAAGCTCAAACTTCATTGATAATACAATGTAATCAATGATTCAAAGTCTGGGAACTCACCGACCTGCTAAAGAGTAAACAAGAGACAATATTTTTTCCCTGATGAAAGACGTGAGATGAAGCTTGATCCAATGTCTGCTGGATCCTTTCTGTTCATTTTAATGAGCTTAGAATTGGTCCCAAACATAATGTGCATTCAACAGAAATCAACATTGGTTGTTCAGGCACTGATCCAGTAAAGCCCTTAATTATGTGCTCAAGATTGTGGAATGGGAATAGTACCACAGAAGCCACTGCAACCACAGAAATGTTTTAAGTTCTGCAAGTAAGTAAATGTTTTGTTGCTGGGGTATCTTTTTTTTTTCCTTTTTTTTTTTTTTTTTTTTTTTTGGGGGGGGGGTTTTGTTCAGTCAATCACCTCTGCCAAGCAAACTAACAAGTACAGTTTCTGGAAAACCAGTACCTTGAGTTGTCACAGATGTGGTGATATTAAGATTTGCACCCAAATTTTTTAGCTGTTTATGCCCAAATACAGCAAAACACTTTACTGTAATTATGATATGAATAGGAAGAATTGCAGCTTGAAACTCAAAGCTCCCTGCCATTTTAGATTCAGGGTACACTCACATGTGGTGTTGCTACCTACTTGTCAGTCCCATTTCTAAATGGAATAACACTTTTACTTTTTGTAAAAGTAAACCTATTTGCAGTGTAAGTAGGAAAATACACTTCTCTGTAGTCAAAGTACAATCTGTAAGTGTGCCCCAAACTCTCTAACCAGGTGCTTGCTCAGAGTAGCTGCTTAAAGGCAATTAGAGCTCTTGTGACATGTGGCGCACATATTGTTTTACTACTTCACTTCAACTCATCCTGTTTAACTAGAGGGTATTTCTGTATTATCTTGCTTTCATGAAACCAGTGATATTCACCAGGTTTTTCAGGTAATGTTGTTTACAGCAAACACTGCCTATGATGTTTCCAAAAGTTTCCTGCTGTCAGAAGCATGAGGGCCAAATTGAAAATATCAGTTTGGGAGAATGTAATCTTTTCAGGACAGGCTTTGGTCAGCGTGACTGTATGCAGTTTAAGTGCCCAATAGTAATGATGTCCAGGCATGGGGCCAAATGCTAAAACTGCCCCCAGAGTGAATATACTCATACTCTGCAAGAGAAGCAGTAAAGTATGCTCGTATTCTGGCCAGCAACATCTGAAAGCACAGTTCCCCATGAGGATAATTCTTGCCAGGAGTATGAATAAGCTGCATTGAGGCTATGCATTATGGCAGCTGCCACATCAGGGACTCCTAACTAACTTATAAAATAAGCAGTCTCTGCTGTCCCCCCAATACCTGTATCAAGCTTCAGAAGGTGCTTACGCAGGTCCAAGTATGAAAGGCTTGCATAGTGGCCTCAGTGGACTTTGAGAAGTGCCAAAACAGAGGTGGCTACTTTCCATCTCCTGCTCCTTCAACTGGCCATGATTTTTCTGGCAAGCATGAATATACAGTGCCTAGAAGGATTTGGCTTCTATTCTTTAGCTCATTTTCATCATTTGGGTTGCTACAGTGAAGTTACAAAGCCAAGAGCTCCTGTTATGGTAGGATAAAGACTCCACCACATCTGAAATCTTTATTAATAAATGAATTATGAATAAAGATAGAAAAAGTAGGCACACTTCACTAAATCCACCAACCATCTTGTTTTGTACACACAAGAATATTTATAGCCACACCAGAACTACATTAAAATATAGGGGGTTTACATTGGTGCTGATTTCAGTTTTGTTTTCTTAAGAATGATTTAAGTTCCATTCATAACCAAAGCCTGCTGATATAAGTCAGAATGACCCCTGAGTGTCTGTCCTAAAAAGGCAAATAATAGTCTCTGAGTAATCTTTAAGGATGATACAAGTTACTGATGCAACATATACCTAGCCAGGAATTCCTGTACCTGGGATAACCATATTCGGTAAGGCTGTAGTACAGATTAAGTTTGCAGCAAAGCATCTTGTCTTGTTTCAGAGGTTTCAGCCCTGTTTATATGAATGCAATAGCTCAGACTTTTGTGCAGAGAGGTAGTAGCCAATATACCAAAGAGAATTAGGTCTCTATATTATTCTGCACTGTATCTCTGCATCAGAAATTCTCCCAGTTCTAACTGCTGGCATAACAAAATTCCAGATGCTGCTGCTTGTAGAATTTCAAATTCTGAGTTCACACAAGCCAATGAAGTGATTTTCTGGAAAGCAATGCTTTGTCCATGCACTCCTTTCCTTCACATACACTTTTCTAGTCTCTCAGGACAGTTTGAAATCTATTGCATAGATAGCACTTTTTTTTTTACTTTTTTTTTTTTTAACATGGAAATATGATCACTTCATGTATTTTTTTAAACAAAAAGCTGTATGATTTAGAACAAGGATAATAAACCTCTTCCATAGGTGAAGACAATCTGAACACCATAAACCAGAAAAATACTGTAATACTTAATTTTCTTTCTGTCCTTCTTTCCACAGTAAAAGAATATACTTTTATGGTGTCATTTCCTGTCTTTTTTGGAACATGGTAGTGAATATACAGAAGTGGGGGAAGTTTTCTGTTATTTCTAAGCAATTCCATACCTCAAATTCTTAAAAACCTCAGTCAAGTCTTTGCCATGAGGTGGGATTCACAAATTTATGGGTTAGTAATCAAAGATTTTACCAGAACACAAATGTCAATCCATGATCCCTAGTAATGGTTTCTCTTCTACAAACTTATGTCTCGGCATAGTTTTCACCAATTACATTAGGAAAAATTAAATTACATTGAAGCAAGAGATGAAACACTTCAAAAGGAACTAATTTTCACACTGCAAAACTTACCTTGGGAACTCCTTAGTATTCCCAGTACAGAAAATTTGTTCTCAGGACTTGCAAGTGAAACAGAAAAGAAAAAAAATTATTTTTATAGTGGTTTATGTTACTGCATTGTCCATACCTTACTTGTGGGCATGCCCCTATGATTATGCCAGTAAAATGGAGTAAAACAGTCAAGGACCATCCTATACAAAACAACAGGAATCTCCAGAGTATTCACCCACTTTGAATTTAACTTCAGATGGATGTGGTTTCATACCTTGCCATGCCTGTTATAGAGGACCTGAAAAGAGAACAGGGAATAGCTTCTAACAGGCCACTGTATAGATTAATTACACTTTTGTATATGAAAGCATTGTATCCCTAACTTGTATAACAAAACTTCATTGTGCATATATCTAGAGAACATCCCTGAACCATAAAGTTTTGGAAGATGGGAAGCTTGATTTAGTAGCCTACTCTGGCATCCACTAGTGACCACTGATGGAGACAGGACCATTGAGTTGGATAGACATCTAATCTAACCAGTGCCACCCTGGTGTAGAATCTTCCTCTCACCTGAAGTGGTGTGAGGAGCAGCAAGAAATTATCTGCCTGATTTGAAGAAAGAAGGCTGGCTGTTCTTACCAAGCGAATGAGACCTGATAAAGGCTGCTGGGTTGAAGCTGGCTTTCAAACCAAGCATGTCTGTACCCATCTAAATAAGCATGCCAGGTACTCTTCAATACATCCTTGTCTGGGGGCAAATTGGATACTGAAAAAGCATCCAAAGGTATAGAAGTGTGAATATACTCATGCTGGCCCTTTGGAAAAGTTAGCTACATACATTTAACAGAGCAGGAGAGGGTGAGGGGATGGGAGTTTTATTATCTTACTTGCTAGAAATGTCAGTTTAGATGATTTCTCTAATTGAGTCTTGATATTTCACTTCTTTCTATATTTACCAAAGTAATTATTAACAAATAAACAGATCTTTCTTACTTGTCTCTGAAATAACAGTGGCAAAGGCTTCACTGCATACACAGGAGCTGCAGTTCAGGTGAAAATTATTTCTGGCAATGCAGCAGGTGGCACCATGCAGACACGTGTACTAATAATGCTTCCTCTTTTGGTGTATGTGGAACAAGTTCCAGTCTTTGTTTTATTAAATGAGCAATACAAGGCAACAATAAGTGTTATGTCCATGGAAAATAAAAATATAAAATATACATACTATATGATTATGTGAAAATACACCTACACATCATTGTGCTTTACTTCTGCAGGGGCTTGCCAAGCTTCTTATGTAGCTGGCCAGTTCAGAATTAGCAGGGTGAGAAGAGATGTCCCAAAATTTAATGTCATTTGAATTTATCGATACCACATTCATGTAAGGGAAAACAAGCCCTCATTCCAAAAGATAGATAAGTCTTCCCAGAATATTTCCTTAGATCGATTCTCTTCTGCACATCCTTTTGCCAATTGGAACCTTTTGATCTCAACATCCTTAGTGCCAAATTCTTTAACGGTGTAAATGAGTGAAACTCCACCTAAGGCAGTGGAGCAGATCCCATTTACACCTGCAGAGAACTTGGCTTTGATTCTCCAGCCAAGGAGAGATTAAAACCATTGGTTCTAGTAGATTTGCTAGCCTGTAAAAATGCTCTTCATCTCCTGTTGCAGATAGCTCTGTCATCCAGTCCAAATGTGATAAGGAAAAGCTGCAGAAAATGCTCTTGAGGGGGTGAGTCCTGGACAGGGAGGGTGATACACTGAAGGATTTAACACGATTTTGTGATCTCTGTCATATGATTGAGTATACATTATCATCATTTTGATCCTGATCTCTTTGCTCACTCTCTGTGAAGCATTTTTCCAGATCTCTCAATATGAATCATTTATTCCAGACTGGTCTTTGAGGAAGGCATCTACTGATACATCAGAGATTAAATGAGTCACTCATGATGGATTGCACTTCACGGCTTTATATACCACAGAAAATTATGCATTTTACACTACCTTGTAAAATAACCATTTATCTAAGTAAACATATTGACTCCTTTTGGGTTCATATGAAAACTATCCTGGCTTGTGAATCTTAATTTAGCAAGCTCTTGACAGGCAGGAAAAAAGACAGCAAACAATGATGGAGAAGAATCAGTTACTTAAATGTCAATAGAAGGAGTTTAAAAATGAGCACAAAGTTACAGATCAATTTGTTCTCTAGCACCCAGTCACAGATACAGACTTGGTAACTTGTGCTATCTTTTCCCTTCTCAAAAAAAAAAAATTAAAAATCCCAAACCTTTAGAATTTAGCAAGAATTTAGGAAACAAACAAACAAAACTTTAGACTTTAGCAAGCAGTGCAGTTGTTTGTTGCTGTGGTGCCAATTCAAACCTGACAACAACATGTGCTGGAAGAAGGTGTGAGACCAAATGGTTAGAACAAAGAGAAACAGTTGAAAACCTGTTTCCAGGGGTTCTGTCAAAAATCTCTTTCCAGGTGTTCTACATCTTGTCTTGCCACACTTGCTTTAGGTACCAAAGCAAATTGTCTCTTTTCCAAGTATCTCAGTTTGCAGATCTGTAATATGGAAATTATACTCGAGACAGATTCTTTCTGGGGTCATTCCATGTGGGTCACCATAACAATTAGACATCTGACACTGGTCAAAGTTCATCAGCGTAAGTAGACCCTAATTCTTCTGCTGAGTTGAAAGTGTCAGAAAGCTTTAAATATTGTGCAAGAATGTAGTTCAACAATCAGGGTATAACAGCCTCAGCCCAGATCCTTTGGGAAGCCCTTTATTTGTCCATCTAGGGAGCAGGAGTACCAGTCAGCACTAATGGAGTCTTGTTCAGCTTTCAAAAAAAGAAAAAATTTTCTTGTATCTAACCATTTCTACTTGTTTCCTCAGATTGCACTTAACTGGTGTACCTGTCTGAGTTTTTCACTCCTTTTCCTTATAAGTATTCATGCCCCTTATACTCACAACAGGGTCTGAGATGCTGAGTGCAGCACTGACTTCAGCAAGCTTCGGCTCAGACCCGTAATCACTTCAAGCCTCTGACTAGCTGGTTCTAAGTATTTCGGATAAATCATCTCAGAGGCAAAGGAGAATATCAGAGCAAAGTATTATCTTACATATTTTCACTTCCCCAAAGGTTTACTCTTCAGACAAAACCATTGTCTTATACGTAATGTGAAATAATTCACCATGGAGCAAAACATTGTATCATGATACAGATCTGGGCAGTGATTGAAATAATAACAGACTGTTTAATTGCTAAATTACAGTGGTGATATTATGAAATAATGTATTATATCTGCATTATAATAAATTAATCCATCATGATTAAAGGTCTCTCAATGAATACCAAATTAATACATGATTGGCCTTTATAAGTATAAGCCTTTAAAATTACACAGCATTCTGCAAGCAGCTAGCAGCCCACAGATTAAAGTTGCAATGAAAAAATGGGTCACAGAAAAACTTTTCCACATTTCAAGTGGAACACCTTTTCATTCAGAACATTTTTGCATTGAATTCGTTAGCAATTCTGACAGATAGCTTTTTAACAAGAGAAAATATATCCATAATCACACAATGTTTGGAGGAGAGGGTAAAATTACCACAATATGACTAATTTTATGAAAGACATCTGTCACTTTCTACTGTTGTAATACAAGCTGTTTAGTAAGTAAATTTAATTAACCAAATTTCTCATTTTAAACAGAGGGGGAAAAAAGCTTTTCCAGTATGCCAGGAGCATAACCCTTGAATATAGTTTCTTTAATGTGCCCAATTAGACTGAACCATCAAATTTTCTGAACCTTAAATATCTCAAATTAATTTGTTTCCATATTGTTTTTCTGTACACCATTTTGTGGCCATTTGTACTGTGTACTAAACATTGTTTATTATTAATATTACTGTTTTAAAGTCTCTGTTTAAAAGGAGGCCTTTTTGGTGCTCAACATTGTACTTAAAGGAAGAAGAGATTTCCACTGAAAAAAGAGACAGGCAAAGAATGAGAGGTGAGAAAGGCAAGGAGAGCAGGTGTATCTGCCCTGGGTTATAAATAATTCAATGAAACATCGGAGTCTTGGTCTAGTGTTGTATCAAATACTAGACTACGCTGTACTTTTGTCTTATAAGTCAACTGTAAGCTCCTGTTTAGGACTGTGACATTCCCTCCATCACTTGTAATAGTCACAGACCTGATAGGCTGTCAGTTTTATTAATGAAGATAATACTGTTCATTTTCAAAAAAAGAAGGATTGCTCCTATTTCATGGGGCTTACAGCATGAATAAGGATGTTTTCTAAAGGCCTTTTATTAGTAACATGGGGAGAGTTATCCTATAACATCATTCCTCAACAAAAACTACCTTTAAATAATACTAAAATAGTTGATTCCAACTAAGTATGGCATATTTTCCATTTGCTTAAACTATTCTTAGGAAAAGTGAATTTATTAGAAGCTACTCACTTGCTAAATAAAAACTCCTGGTGAACTTCCAGTGCTAGTGCATCTTCTGAATTCTGCTCTTAAATACAAGTAGTGCCCAAAACTTAGTATCTGCTACTATTGCATGCAGGGTAAAACTTTCTCTCTATGATAAAAAAAGAAACTGATGCAAAAAAAAACCCCAAAACAACAACAAGCCATGCCCATTGCCTAGCAATGTGCAGAACTGTACAGAATTTAACCAAAGGATGAAAGCTTCTTTTGTTTTTATTTGTTTGTTTATTTGCTTTCATTTAGACATATTTACTCAGGTATTATGGATGAAGACCATAGCATTTATTCTGACAAATTTTACTAAATTAAAATTGGATTTAGGAAGTCTTATTGCATGTAATATGTCTTTGGTATTCAGAGAACGTCATCCACTTAATAGTGTGAATAGTTGCTGGATGTGGGGTATATAGACTGCTTACTGAGGTGGAATAATCATGAACAGAAGTGGATGGGGGAAAATGAAGGACTGGGTTATTCCAATGTACACGCACGTGCTGTACATTGGCTAGAATAACTGCTAGTTTAAACACTGCATCTACTCCTTCAGACCAGGGCTTTCCTCCATGCTGTTGCTTAACGGACTGATTTTGATACCTCCAGTAGGGCCTCTAATCTCCTGCACTGGGCCTTTTGGATTAGTTGCAAAGGAGAAGGGTCAGAAAGTTGGCAGAAAAGTACCAGACTAAGACTTGACATGCAGATTTAAACTTTTGCTTTGGTTTGTTTCGGGTTTGGTTTCATTTTGTGGTCACTCACTGTATCCTCTTTAGCAAACTCCCAGGGCTATATTTGGGCAGCATAAAGTGCCCACATCTGGTCAGGGGAGACCATTAGCTGCTTCTGAGGAACAGCAAATACTTCAGTAAAACACATCGTAGGGGGGTTCTTAGAGCAGCCAGGAGAAAGTCCTATTTACAATGCATACCATTTGAATATGTCTTTTGGATTCTCTTTGTTTTCATTTCCCATCTGCAAAATTGCACTTTCTAAATGCCCTGGTCAGATAAACACAATAGATCTTAATGTTAGAGGATATATGATTATCTGCATTCATATTTGTGCTATGCCGATAGAAGAAATACGTGCTTCAGCACTTGATGAATGCAGACATGAAACAAAACCACTCCTTAAGGGTCAGCAGCAGAAAGGTGTTAGAAGCTTGAGAGAATTTTATCTGAGCAAAGGCAATAGGATCAAGCTCTGAGACAGAACAGCTTTTAAGTGAGCACAGACAATCCTGCAATTAATGGAGACATATCTACTCAGTATTACAGTACAGCCGACCTGCATCCTTGGCTTATTAATTTCTCCCACTAGTACAAGTAGGTTGACGTCTTCTAAATTAAAAACAGTTCCGCCTTAGGAAGAATTGCTGAAGAATTTGTACATTAGAAGTCTCAGGAGATGCAACTCTTGCATACCGCCTTCACTGGGGAAGAGTACAAGCTCATCCTTCAGGAAGTGTCATCTGCCAGTTATGACAGCTACATATTTGTATTCATTTATGAAATCACCATTTACAACTGTGGCTATTTAACACAACAATTCCCTGGAAAATCTTTGGACTCTCTGTTTGCATAATAAGAAAAAGCTTTCGAGAACAGCTCTTCTCCTTTCTCCTTTCCTGCTGTTACTGGTTTGTACCCAACTAATTTTACACAAGAATAATTTAGAACAGCATTTGGCAGCATTATTCTGGCCCCTGTGCATGTAGGAAATGTGAATCTCTTGCAATCTTGCTACAGGGGACAACATTTCTAACAGGCTGTGCTCAGGAGAGTTGATTTTGTTATTCTGTAGAGTGAAAGTGTAGTCTGTCACCTGGGCAGATATGACTGTTAACTGGAGCAGGGCTTTGCTACTGAAGCTCTGTTTCTTATTCAACTACAGATGTCCTGAGTGACCCTAAATAAATCACTTAATCTATCTGATCCTTCATCTTTGTATAAAATCAAAATACAGCTAAGATTTCTTCTTCTCACAGGCTCTCTGTGGGAAAGCAAGCTGTCCATAATGATGAGATGTTTAGATAGCTCATTGTCCACTCTCCTGTGTGTTTGACTTATAATATGAGATGCTTTCTCAAACAGAATAATAGCATAGATGAGACCACCTAGGCTGTTATCTCTACCTCTTTTGGGTGCATTCCCTTTGACAGCAGAAGTGGTTGTGGCCATCTGACATTCGCTCATTAACTTCTTTAGATAAAGTGATTGAGGATGGAAGAAAAGCCTGTATAGCTTTCCCAAGGCAAAATCAAGACAACTACATATAAAAATTATATGTTATGGAGAAGCAAAAATTAAAACTATACCTTATCAATTTTACACTATTTATGTTTATTTCAGCAACTATATATATATATAAGCTAAGAAGGAAAAAGATAATAATCTAGACTCTTAGAAATACCTTCTTTGGATCAAGTTTCGATATTAGAGTACATATATATATATACTCTATGTACGCTAGGAAAGCAAACGAAAGAGACATGTTCATGGCTGTGCCTCAGACAAGGTGAAGCAACCTGCTGCTGAATGCATGCGTAACAATGGGAGACTTCTTTTAGCTGGAAGTCAAAAGCCATTCCTTATGGCTCCTGCTTTTTATTCTTCCCTATAGTTAATGAGACAGACCAGAGCTGTAACTTGTGATTGTTATCTGCTGATTAGCCTGAAACTGAACACCATGAGTAGGTGAATTTGCATTTGTAACAGTGACATAAAGTGAGATAGCTGAATAAGCATGAACGTAAAAACCAAACCCAACCAAACAAAAAAGCCCGCTGACAAGATAAGAGTTTCCTTTAACAATCCATATGAAATGAACTTCAGCAAAAAGCTTTAATCCATCCTGAACCCTGTCTGTTACATGCAAGGCCTGCAGGAGTTCTGCATGCTGCTGAAATCATCCCGGTAACTTGGCAGTATCTCAGCAAAATGGATTGTGCTAATCACTAGCCATTGAATTTTATTCTGTGTCTGAATTTCTTGGCTTTGTTGTACTACAAATGTTCAGTAAGTCTGTTTTTCATGATTTTCAGTTATCATTAAAAATATCTTTTGAAGAGAGGAGGCTCTGACCAGATAGGAATCATGGACTTCATGGAGTCATTTTTCTTCGCAGAGTAGTAGAAGCAGCACTGTCACAACAGCAAAATTGTATTCTATCCAGGGAGTAAATATATTGATTCCTTACTTAGCAGAAATACTGAACAACGCACATTACACCTATTCTCTGTAGCTTTCACTGACTTCCAATTTGGTTTTGGATGTTGGATTTAATGTATAAAGCCATGAGTTTTGTGCCTGTGATTTTTTTTCCTCTTTGCTACTTCCTATGTCCTGCCACCAGAGATCAGCTGTGATCCATTTGCTACCAATCACCTTGATCATTGCAAGCTTCTGCTATACAAAGTACTTCTGCTCTCTCAATAATTTTTAGCCCATTTAATGCCTGGTACAGAAACTATTTACTCTCAAAGATTACCTGAGGAATTAATATAGGCTGAGTTGAGATCATCTGTAAGAGTTAATTATTTGATATTTTTTAGTTTGATGTGCAATCATTCTCATCATCTCTCTACTTATGACCAGAGGTTTGTACTGTGGTAGATTTTTGGTTTGTTTTGCAATACAAATGATTATGATGGTGCTTTAGGTCTTAATCTTGAAGTCATTTTAGCAGTAATCACTGCTACTGTTAGATACATGGTTTTTCAATTGCTGTGGTGAAAGAATTGAAGTTCTCAACCTAAACCCAGCATCTATCTGTTTGGTGATCTGAGCGAGGAGTTTCCAGATCTGAGTTCAAATGAAAACATTTAAATAGCCTGTACACCAAAGTATTGCCCAGTCACTTAGAGGAAATTTGCAGCTCTTTTGCTATTATTTTTTGTGTTTTATGGGGAAATGTAGAGTTTCAGATGTTTCATGCTTTAGCTGTACCTGTCCTCAATACAGACATTCATCAATGAGGTTATGAGGATCAGCAAACAAATATTTGACTAAGCAACATATGTTTCATTAGTTTTGTTCTGCCTTTAAGAACTCCTCTCACCCTAACCACAATTTCCCTCATAAAACTATATGACTATGATACAGGATTGTCAAGACGTGGCTCCCTAGGATGTGACTCCCTAGGATTTAACATACCTGGATAGAGAAATGCTACTTGACTACAAGATGTGGTACAGGATTTTTGATAACAAAATGTAGATGCTGGATAACACCTGCAGAGTATCCACCTAGGTCTACTCATTTGTCTATTTCTGACCAAGTCACACCCACAATACATGCACAGACTTCAGCCTGTTAGCTCTGAAGTAGCTTGATTTCCACATTTTAGATGCCTTATTTGCCTAATATATAGCTTGTTCCTAGATGCACCCAGTTTGTGTGTCCATGGCTTCTCCATAAGTTACAATAAATCCTGTATGCATGTGCCCACATAGTCTTTACCTACTCCTGTATGCATGTGCCCACATAGTCTTTACCTACTCAGAGCAGCTGCTGTGTGAGCCTACCTTCAGCTCACAAAATTGCTGGAAATTTTCCAACAGTGTGTTTGCATTAGGAGACACTGCATGGCCAAAGTAGAGTCTTTTTAAATTGATTTCTCATAATGATAACTAATTTGGTTAAAAAGCAGCCACTCCAAAATAAAAATGTGGCCGGTTGCTATGGTGTGCTACTAGGTTGGGAGAAATGTTGCTCAGCTCAGAGAAGGTCTTCTTCTTGCCTTTTAGTACTTAAAGAGGGCCTGTGAGATATATGGAGACAATATTTTGTATTTATTTTTTTTTTAGGATCTGTTATGACAGGACAAAAGGTGATGGCTTTAAATCAAAAGAATGTAGATTTAGGCTAAATATAAGGAAGATTTTAATTTTTTTTTAACCACACAATGAGGGTGGTGAAACACAGGAACAGTTTGCCCAGAGAGGTGACATATGCCTCATCCCTGGAAACAATTCAGGTCAAGTTGAATGGGGCTCTGAGCAATCCAGTCTAGTTAAAGATGTCCCTGGTCCCTGCAGGACCGTTGGACTAGATGATCTCTAGAGGTAACTTCCAACCCAAACCTTTCTATGATTCTAAATATAGGAGTTTCAGCCTCCCTAGGCACAAAAATCTTGGACTGGAAGGGGTTTCATCCTATAGCAGGTGATTTTAATCCCCCACAATTTCTGAAATTCCCTACCTAGCTACTTCACCGATGTCACTGACTGCAAATGTTTGTGTCACATTAAAAAAATACAACAACCAAAAGCAAACAAACAAACAAACCCCATCAACCTAATATCATTTACCACTGAGGTAAATACCTCAGGAAAAAGTTTTTATTTTTGTCTTGAAGAGAGAGGTAACCTTTGTCTTGGTCTTATATGATAACAGTGCTTGTCCTCCAGGCCACCATAACTAATAACTTCTGAGTCCATAAGCATATTTCAGTCCAGTTTGACAACCACTGTATTTTACACCAGTAATTGGTTTCACATGGAGGACCTACCCATACATTAGCCCAGGGCACAACTTCAGGATGTTTGGCTACATTAACCTTACAGCTCACACATCAGCTCATGGGGTGGAGGGAGATGTGGACTGGTGAGAAGGGATTAAATATTTTGTATTTCAAGAACTCTTCAAAATGATGCATAAAGTAAATCCCCTGCACTGCAGAGTTTCCTGGGAAATAACTGTCCCAGTCATTATCACGGCTTATCTCTCACAGAGTGTCCTTCTAGTGCTGCCCAATCAGAGCACTGAGCTGCTACCTTATCGCAGCCCTGAGCCCCCTCCTCTTCACTCTGTAAGAGCAGATAAATGGGAAGTAGGTGTGTTATATCCAGCACTGAGTGAGTGCTCCCCAAATCTACTTCTTCAGCTTTTCCTTTTATCTTGTCTTTAACACAAAGCAGCCCCTGCTTGATAACAAGCAGATTAAAAACACTATCAGATTAACATTTTTATGTAATAAATGGTCAAGAACCTCACATTAAAAGAGTATCTTTCCTGGTATTAAGTATCCTTCACTCACCCGGGAAGCCTTTATCAGCTTGAACCTGCTCTGCTCCTTGCATAATAAATCTCCAAACTCTGATTTCATCGTAAGGAAATTCTTCATGAAGACAGCAGGGAGCTAAATGGATGACTGCATTTGAAAGGAAAATCGAGCAAAAAGATTAAAGTGCTGGTCTTCTTTAGTTTAAAACTAACTTTTCATGATAAATCTTTTAGCTGAGGGATTGCTTAGTTTGGATGTTCCATATAGTGACACAGTTTTTTGCTTTCTCCAGGGCAGTTCAAACAACTCAAATCAAGTTTACTCCATATATACTGTGTATACTCCATATATACATATATATCTGTGTCCAGTTCTGGGCCCCTCAGTTTAGGAAGGATGTTGACTTGCTGGAGCGTGTCCAGAAAAGGGCAACAAGGTTGGTGAGGGGCTTGGAGCACAAGCCCTATGAGGAGAGATTGAGGGAGCTGGGGTTGCTTAGCCTGGGGAGGAGGAGACTCAGGGGTGACCTTATTGCTCTCTACAACTACCTGACGGGGGGTTGTAGACAGGTAGAGGTTGGTCTCTTCTCCCAGGCAACCAGTACCAGAACAAGAGGACACAGTCTCAGGCTGCGTCAGGGGAGGTTTAGGCTGGAGGTTAGGAGGAAGTTTTACACAGAGAGAGTAATTGCCCACTGGAATGGGCTGCCTGAGGAGGTGGTGGGGTCGCCGACGCTGGGGGTGTTCAGGGCGAGGCTTGACAGGATGCTTGGTTGTATGGTTTAGTTGATTAGGTGGTGTCGGATGATAGGTTGGACATGATGATCTCGAAGGTCTCTTCCAACCTGGTTAATTCTATTCTATTCTATACTATTTTTAATGAAAGGTCTCTCTTTCTTTATTCAAAAACATAGCTCTGATGCACTCATCCTTTCCAAAATGCTAAAATTTCTATTAGAACTTTTGTTCTGCATGCTCGTGTTGTTCACTCTATCTTCTACTGCTTCTGACTTTTGTTTAATAACAAAGCACTTTCCAGGCCAAACACTGGACTTCTAAAAAAAGTGGAAAATCTGAAAAAAATACTTTGATAAACACAGCTATGGTAAATGTTCCACAGAAAATCCTCCGGAAAATGAGCAAAGGTCATTCTGAACCCTGTCAAATGGAAACACACTTGCAATTTAGCTTGGACAGCAGTAGTCTTACCATAAAACGTACTAAGAACATAAACCCTGAAAAATCGTCATAGTAGTTGCCACTAACTTGCATTATTTTTGTTGTAAGCGGAGCAAGATTTAAGGTGAAAAGAAACATTACAAAAAGACTCCTTTTATCTCTAAGATCAGCCCTAAAGAGTGAGGGCAAGGAGTGATGTTCAAGGACTGACATTTGCCCTGCATCTGCTGGACCTCTCATAGATAAATAAAGCCTTGGAAGCTCTGACATCTTTAGATGAGTGCTAAGGCCATTCAATGAAAAGCAAAAACATATATCTTTCTGGTAAAATATCTTTCTTGCTGACTGAATAAATGCAAAATTGTCTTGCACAGAAACACTGCTCTTTTGAGTAGTATTTACATGTCAAAAATGATGATTTAATGAGGATTTCAATGACATCTGTCCCAGAAACAGTTTCATACTCATTCAATGCTCTGCTGCTTTTCAAGATCTTCTTTGAAGACAGTCCTCAGTCTACCTTAGATATACTTTAAAATGCTGGCTGGCTCAGCCACAATTTGCTTGACTAGTGTTGTTTGATAGATTTGATATTCTGTTCTCAGTCTATTTTTAAAATGCATATAGATCCTAAAAAAATGTGATTTTTTTCCCAGGATGCTGGACAGCCTCTATCCTTTATTACAAAGCCGTAAAATACAGTGTCAATCATTAATAACTTTCCTAATAAACATTTCTAAAACTGTATTCAAATTCAAGTACATTGCCATTTAATAAAGCCTTTTCTTCAAACTCACATGCTCATAGCCACCTTTGTGAGAAGAATAACTCTTCACTTGTGAAGGTTTTTGGTTTTGGTTAAAAACTACTACCTGGAGGAGCCAGTATTTTTAGTTGCACCCCAGATACAATTTGGGAGGGTGCCCTAACCTTTTCAGTAAAAAATAACTAGAATTTTGTTATTTATTTTTAAAGAGGCCACCCTTCAGATACAGATAGAAATTAGTAAACTGTCCAAATACACATCGATATAAAACACATAGAAACCAAACAAAAACTTTTTGTGTCTTCAGCAATACATACACTGCTTTC
The DNA here is from genome assembly GCF_014839835.1 of Dryobates pubescens. NCBI lineage: Eukaryota > Metazoa > Chordata > Aves > Piciformes > Picidae > Dryobates > Dryobates pubescens. The sequence continues at coordinate 115,001,147 of NC_071657.1, read as the reverse complement.
AGTTACTGACAAGTAAATCCCATGGCAATGTTCCTGGGGTTGAATTTTGCAGCCCATATTCACACCAGTTAAAACATATCTGGAGTTAACATGCATCTTTCATAACTATTTAAATGTTGCCCTTGTTTTCAGTGGAATAATAGTCTGCAGGAGGAGGAAATTATCAAGTAATAGTTGATAACATTTGCTAGAAACTATTTTTTAGTAAAGCAATGGCATCAGACCCACTTGACGGTATTCCAACCTCTAGTATTTCAGAAGAAAATAGTAAGGAGACAAGCTTTTGTTTGCAGAGCACCTTTCATCTAACCAGATCCTAAAGTATTGTGCAAAAGTAAGTGATTGCATGAACAATGCAATGATTCACTGCAGCCAACAAACAAAAGTTCAGCCACAGCTGAGGCTGAACAAAGCGGCTGCATACAGAAAATCCAAACAAAAGGGCACGAGGCAATAATGATTCTACCGAGGAAGTTCTTTTATTTTTAGTGTGAAAGGATATTGGGAAAGGAATAGAAAGGTTAGGCATGGAGGTTCCAGCAAGTAGGAGTGTAAGACCAGGGAAAGCAATGACTGGGCAGAAAAACAAACAATAGAAGTCCTCTCAACACGAGATGCCAATTTCCAATAAATTCAAGCATCACAGAGAGTTTTAGCCACATGACTTCTATTGACTTTAATAGAAGTCATGCAGCTAAAAAATCTTCTTTGCTTGGAAAGTTGCTTATTAAAAAGTGCATACCAAAATAAAAAAAACAAAACCTCAAGACAGACAAGCTATTCTGAAAGACCTGGCTTGGAAATACTGGGTTATGCCAGCAGAGAATTTGGCCTGATAGTTTCGGTATTGCACTGGACACCTTTTTCCACTTGATGTTGTACATGTGCCTTAGTGACTGGATAAAGAAGAATGTGAGCTCAGTTGGCACTTTGGTTAACTGCCAAATAGAACTTAATAGAGTTAATAGACACTAATCCTGATTTAGAATTTTTCAGCATTTGCTCCATAAATTACTGTGGTCACTGTATACTTAAATACTTGTTTTAAGGAGGAAAAGTGTATATGAAAGTGTATTGCAGACAGCTGAGTGCACCCAGGCTTATGCTGTTGCATGCATACTGCATTTCTGAAATCTGTTTAAGATATTTTTATGCAAAGAGATCTTCTATATTTTTTGGCTGTGGTAAGAGCAGTTATCATTGACCAATAGGTATTTCCCCCATAAAGAAGATACTCTGAAAACGAATTTGCAGTTTTGGTTTTCTTTTTGTTTTCTTAATCTCCATTTTCATTCTCACCCCCCTTACCAAGTCAGATGAGAGGAAAAGAGAGAGGTTTGAGCACAGGAGCAGTAAGGTGTTTTCGGCTGGTATGCGAGGTGACAAGAAGCATAAACAATTAGAGGGTTAACACCTCTTTAAAGATGCAATAAAGAATATAGAGATTTCCATCAGGCTTTCCTCAAAGTGACAGGTTTGGAAGATCATTATGAGGAAAATGGATTAAGTTCATGCTTGAACATATATGAAGCAAAGGTTCTTCTTCATAAGCTGGGAAGAGAAAAATACCCAGACTTGGATATCTTTTTTTTCATGGTCTATACTCTCTCTTTTGGAGGAAGGAAAACTCCCAGATTTAGTACATGAGTTCATTTCACCAGAAAGAAACTCTTCACAGATACAGTAGCCCAATGCAACTTCAGCTGTTTAACATGCAGAACTCTTACCTGAATTACTGCCTAATTATTTTCTTGAACTTGGTATTATACATCAGGTGCAAAACTATGATTGCAAAAAGCAACTGCAATACTGAGTATTCCCATACTAATATGCCTGCATCATGATATCCAGAGCAGTTTTTTACAGTATGGACCTTCTGTATAAACACAAACCAGACACCATAGAGGAATACTGAATTCTAGCATCTCTAGCTCAAATGAGCTGTCAAATCTGTCCTTTACTTAACTTGCATGCTTCCTGAAACAGAACAAGTTTCTGTATTTAAATAAGAAGGGTTTAAGTTCTTCCCTATTTAAATGTATTCGCCTACTTACCTTCATGGAAATAACAGGTAAAAGTCAAGGCAAATTTTGCTCCTTAGAAGGTTCAGCTCTTAAATCAACTTCCAGTCACAAGGAGTTAGGAGAATAATAATGTGTTTCAGGAAGGGGTAGCTATCTCCACCAAGTATCAGTTGCTTGACTGTTTTTATGAAGCTCCTAGGATTAGACTGTGTGAGGATATGTCATGAAAAAGAAAATGGTAGGACAATTCCTATGATTTCTTTCCTTGGTCATACCATAATCCCAAATAAAGAAGCAAAGGACACAAGAATAAAATTATATATATATATGTGTGTGTGTGTGTGTATATACAAGAGAGTATGCAATACGGTCCCATTTTAATAGACAAGGTTGATATTCAAAATATGAGACATTGAACTTCAAAAGGAATCCATATGAAGTACATAGCTTATCAAATCCAAGAAATGGATGATGCATATATCAACCAAGATGTACTGACATTTCTACTAGGATAAGCAGGATAGGATGAAGAACGTCTGTGAGATAACAGTGAATCCTGAAAAAAATGTCTTCACTCACTCATGGCACATCCATATCTATTTCCATGAGGTTTTTGTTAGCACATTGGTTCCTGTTAATGTTAATCTGGGAAATATCTTCCCCCTTCTCTCCAGGATTTTAGATGACTAACTTTCTCTCCTACAGTAGAGCACTAGCTTCTCAATATGGAAATGCTAAGCATGACGAGTACCTCCTTTCAAATACCACCACAAATCTTGCCAAGATCTTTCAAACAACTTTTTATCTTGATTTTTGGCCAGCTTGGGGATAGAAATAATGACCTGCGGCAACTATGTTCAGACATCAGCTATTCTCACCACACGCTCTCATGAAGGTAAGAATTTGGAGTCCAGTAGAGAGGAATAAAGTTTTGACCTCCTTTTCTCTGATATATAACCTCATAAAGCAAAGCAGGAGCTCCACTATGTTAATGTTGCTCACTCCTTTGCGAGATAGCTAATGTAACAGAGAAGAGGCGGCAAGATGGAGAAGGTGTGATCAGAGGATTTTCTCTAAATTTTCTGTACTGGGTTTTCCTGGGATGGTTGCCATAGTTTAGCCTCATGCAACGCAACTTGTCACTAATGGTGAAGATCTAAAAATCCTACTACGTTTGGTCATTAAATGCAGGCTGATAGAAGTCCCTCAGTTAGGTGAGTGAACATGTTGTAGATGTACTTATTTTTCAATTCACAGCTGTGATGAGAATCCTGAAATGTTTTGCTTCCTCATTTAAGATGGTCTTCCCAAGAGATTTCAAGGCCCTCAACACAAAGATAACTGTGTGCTTTAAACAGAAAAAAACCAAAAAAACCCAAAACCCAAACCTGGAAGAGAAGCAAATATTGTAAGGTGCCATCCCCTTGCCAGTCAAATGCAGCAGAAAGTTCTGCTGCTCTCAGATATCTTTCTTTGTGCCTGTCAAAATGTAACCCCTAAAATAACATATATATATTAAAAATAAATTTAAAAAAAAAAAAAAAAGCAAGAAAGAAATCAAGCCATGTAAATGAAATGCTGATACCCCAGGGACAATAGACAAAATATGTCTGAAGTCCAGAAATATGTTAATTGCAAATCAAAGAGGAAAGAACAATCCGGTGAAGCAGTAATCCTCTGTTAGTTTCAGCTGACACCTGCAGTTAGCTTCCCTGTTTTTTTTCCACCTTAATGAACATATGGAGACTGCTTCATAAAGGGAGCAACATGTCATACTCTCTGTGAGTAGTTCTGCACAGTTGCTGAAATGAAACAGAATGAGTGGCTGTATAAACACCTTTCATTAATCACCTAAATACTTCTATGACACTTAAGCTAGCAGTTTGATTATTAAAAGCCTGTGTTCCTGGGTTTCATGTTCATGCAAATGTTATGCTATTCCAATAAAATATTAGGAAAATAATGTATGAAAAATAAATTAATCAGTCACCAGTGGCTGGCTCATTTTTCCTTTTTTCTTTGTTTCTTTTTTCTTTCTTTATTTTAAAGATTGATATCTTTTAAAACTAAAGAGAAAAATCTCTACATATATACCTAAAATCAAACAATGTAATAGAAATAGAGGTGTCTAGGTCTTCTATACATGACAGTGTGGACAGTCTAAGGGATTCTGAAGCTGATACACCCTAGAGCTGCAGGCTTTGAAGCTCACCTTCATATTGTCAGGACTTCCAAAAAAACTGAAAGTTACTACATGACATGGATAAAGGAACAGGAAAACTTAAGGGCTTTCCAGGGCAGGATGTGACAAGTTTCTGAGTTGTGTGTTGTCCAGCTGAGAGAAACTCTCTGAATCTGATTCATTCTTGACTACCTTCCTTCTTCATATCCTCTATCCCACTCAATTCTTAAGGTGTTTGGGAGGCATTTCTCAGTTGCCAGCCTTCTGGCATTTCCTGGGAAATGCAGAACTTTTTAAAACCTTGAGTTGCTCTAGATTGCCGTCTTCCCAATCGTGCTGAAGATGAGGGTGCTGAAAGCCCTAACACCTTTGCTTTGAAGGCAGGTGATGCAGTAATGCATCCCAGAGCCACAGAAAGTCTGGGTTTCTGTGAGATAATCTGGCACAAGGCCAAGCTCATTTCTGACAGAAACCTGTGTTAGTATAATTTCAAGAAAGAAAAGGAGAAAAAGAAGATATTTTCACGGAGTACCATATTTAAGAACTGGCATTTTTCCACAGAACTCTGCTTTGCCAGAAAATTCACTGCTGTAGCAAACTGTTTGAAAAAAATTAGGAGACCAAAATGTCAGAACACAATTAAGAGTCTAGCAGTCAAGAGAGAAATCTCTCTTTAATGATATAACAAAAACCAAACAGAAAAAGAAGTCATAGAAGCATGCATATTGCTTGTTTATATTACATTCTCTCCATTGAGAATGTGAGATCTATTAAACACCTTACAGGATATGCCTGAAAAAAATGATTTCAGTTTTTCTTATTACAATTGTGTCTATTTTTGTACCTCAGGAAAAGTCCAGACTGGATAAGTTCAGAGCACTTACTATCACTGCTTTCATCTCTAAATCCTTCTTGTTTTTGCTGCACCTCTGGCTTTTACTCACTTTTCATGTGTTTAAAACAGCAAAAATATCAGAGTCTGCTGTTAAGGGAGTTGATGGCTATAGTTCAAAACTAGATTACTCCCTCTTGAGGTTTCTTTAAGGGAAATGGAGTCTTCAGTGTAGCAGTATTAGGAAAAGGAAATACCTGATTTCAGCAAAGCTGTGTAGTTAGCAAGGAATTGTACCTTTCCCTGGTGAGAAAATGTCAAAAGACAAAAAGCCTGTTCTAGATTAGTACCTTGAAGCAGTTTTGATGTAACGTGCCACTGTAATAGTTATTCTTGTGCAACAGTATGGGGTCTGCCTTTGAGGCCAAGGTGGATTGTATCCATGGGTCTGACTGCTGGTAGGTGAATCTGTACCTGCTGTCTGTAAGCAAACAGGGGCTATCACTTATGCTTGGACAAGACCTCTGACATTTGCTTATGCAAAAGACTAATGCACAAAGTGTTTCAGAGACAATCTATACTCTCTTTCCTTGCTCAAGTTCAGGTTTGTGGTTTTTTGTTGTTTTGGTTTTTTTTTTATTAATTATGTATTTGATATTGTATCCAATGAGTCAATCATTAGAGAATGCAGCTTCACAGTGCATCCTCTGGATTACTAGACACACTGGAGACTTTCTCACTTACTTAGCACAGTGGCATACCCAGCCTTCTGCAGCATCCTGGAGATGACAACCTGTCAAGCTTCACAAATGGCAGTATTTAAGTATCATTGATCCAATATATTGAATCTAAGACAGACTTTGAAGTCAAGGCAGAGCAAGTATGTGTTACTGGTCTTCCTCAGTGCCAGTGTGATCCACAGAAGATAAAGAGTTTTTCCTTACTCCTAGTTAGAGCTTTTACTTTTTAGTTCAAGATATAAATGTATTTTTCTGGTTGCTCTGCTGGTTTAAGAATTCTTGGGCACCTAAATGGTCATACAAGGCCCTTTCCTTTACCCCTGTTTTGAGAACCCAAGCAGTCAAACAACCTGACTTTCAGTCAAGTGTTTGGCACTCAACCAGTCAAACCTCAGGTGTTTCAATAGCAAACCTCATGGGCTTTTTTGAGGCTATTCACCTAAATGTAAAGAAGATTACACACAGAATCTAAGCTTTGAATGAGGCACATCTCATTCAAAGGTAAGAGTGACGATACAAGACTAGCCTGCCTTATCTTAGGAACTGAAAGGAATTTTGGCCACAGTCTATGTAATTCAGTTGAAAAGTTCAAGGCTTTGTCTAAGGCAAAGGAAGTGATTTACTTCCCTTTGACTTGTATCAATATCCATATTCTCACAAACAAGATCTACAGATACACATTTGAGATATTTATCTAAACTCAGTACTTTAACACATTGCTTTCTACCCACCCCTATAATTTCTCTTTAATTCATAAATAAATAAGGAAATAAAGAAAAAAAATACTCAGAGACAGTTGCAAGTCATTTTATAAAATCAAAGAGAGTCAGTATTGATTTATGCCACTTAGACTGTTTGCAATACAATAAGAAAAAATGGTTATGACATTCAGCAGATGCTGCTTAGCTCTCTTTCTTTGTTAATACAATTAACGCCCACATAATCTCTGGTAACACTGCCATTAACCCTTTCCAAACAAGAAGAAGAATATAAGCTTCATTTTGCCCATCCTCTATCACTAGCAAAACCCTGAGATATCCTGGCACCCATTTAAAATCAACCCTAAAGCCATTCATTCCTAATGATTCAAAACTGACAGATTTATTCATATATTTCACCACACATGCTTTGCCCCGGAGGGCCTTGGAACATTTTCTTCCTAGATCCTCAGGGAGTTTATGCAAATTCTATGTTCTCTACTTAAGAGAGTTTCACTAGTGGAATAGCAAGGATGGTGTAGCTCAGCACTGAGGAACTGAAATTCAGGGTATGATTGCACTACACCTGCCAACATTAAAACTGAATCTTGCCAGTATAAGGAACACCCACTTTTATGACAGCAAGTTTGCATTAGAGAGTTTTTGGGGTTAGGTTATGTCATTCCCCTTCAGACTCACTGCTGAAGGCAGGGTAGCATGCCCTTTTGTTAACACCAGAGCTAGGCACACTGAAAAATAGGTTTTGTTGTTGGTTTGGTTTTTTTTTCCTAAAAGCCTAAATAGGTCATGTTGATGTTTTCCAGCTGTTCTGTTCCAAAATTACTTCATTAAAGTCAGAATCTTGTGAAGGATTAAAGGAAATCAACTTGTGTCTGATGATCTTGATAGTACATTTGGTCTCTATCTCTGTACCAAATACTCTGACTCTTTTTTTGTTCCTAAAAGCAACTCCCTCAATTTCTCTTTGGATGTTCCTCTAAAGACAATGGTTTGAGAAGCTATTCCTAAAAAAATTATGATTGGAAATTGTAACTTAAAAATGTGCAAGGTATCCATAATAATGGAAATCCAAGAAGGATGAGAATGTGCAAGGTATCCAGAATGGTGAAGATGCAAGAGGGGAAGGATTAAAAATTTCTAATGAATCTAGTGATTTAATTTTGGAAAGAACTTTTCTAACATAACCCCTAGACATCAAGATAGAATGAGGTAAAATAATTGGCAGTAATCTAGAGACAAATTTGGAAAAAAAAAAATTATAATTAGAAATACATCTGCAAAATATAGTAGTTGGGAAGTAGTGAGGAAGAAAGGAAAGACTGTGTATAGAAAAATAGGGGCTGTGGAAGCCATGGCAGAAAAGACAGTGTAGAAGAATTCTGCGATACTTAGAGGCAGCTCTTATGAATAAATGAAGCCAGCCCTCGCATGAGGAAATGCAACACTAAAAGTTGCTTGAGAATGATTATGTTGAGCAGAGGAAGGTCTGACCATATCAGCAGGACAAGGGCTCTGATTGTATAATGTCACTTTACTTCTCACCTCCAGATCATCATGAATCAGCAAAGTTCTCTCATCAAAGAGTAAAGGTTGAACAAGGGGGTAAACATGATGCTGTTCTTCATGCAGATGATATGCTGCTTTTTTTGAACAAAACTCATGTTACTTCTTAGAAAGAAGTAGTGGATTAGGTTTACTTGCCTGATATAAAATTAGATATGGTAAACTGGAGGTGCTAGGCACCTGCTTTCCAAAGTCTTTAGTATTCTTCCTAAATATGACTGATTTAAACATGTTTATGTTAACCTTGAAGAAAACCAAGATGACAAATTAAAAGTTAATTAAATATCTAAATACCTAACATAAGTTCTTTAAAATGGGAAGAAATGGGAATCTCTTGGAAAAGCAAGAGGGCTTTCACTAAATTCAATTCCTGAGATAAACCACCTACACATATCTGAGATGGTAATTTATGGATTTGGCTAATTGTTTTACTGAATGTAAGTGTTATATGAGTTTCTAAAAGGGTATGTCTCAAAGCTGCCAACCTATTGATATGCTGTCAGCTCATTGAAGTGCGTTATTAACCGGCAAGAGTGAAGCCTTACTCAATGGCATTGATTTCATGTAGAACTAGAATAGTGGAAGAAATAGATTCTCAGGTGGATCTCTTTCCTCAAGGTACCTTGAAATCCCCAGCTGAATGTGGAAAGATTTATCTTCTTGCCTCTCTCCTCAACCAGCTTTAAAAAATAAGAAATTTGTGACTTCTGCCTATGAGACACGCTATTTCTGTCACTAGATGCCAGCTAGCACAGCTTTTTTCAGAGAAGGATCTGAAATCTTGATTACAAATTTGAGGTTACCATGATATAATAAAAATCATTCTTCCAAACTATTCACAAATTAGAAATTTTGTAATAAATATTATTAATCAAACAAATTCTTATTGGTCTTATTATCTCTTCTAAAGAACTCACCAAGATAGATTCCTGAAATAAATGCTATTTTAAAGAAAAAGGTGATATAAGGTAAGTGAGCAGATGACAATTTGGAAAAGGCTGAAGAATCAGCTGTGGCACATACATTTATATGGAATTTTTTTCCTATAAAATGTTCCACAAATGGCTCCTGACTTCAGCTGACATCTGTTCCTGTCATAGTAGTGCTATGTTAGACTAGATAGGTTGTAAAAAATGAACTCCACATAAAGCTTTTAGATTCATCTAATCCTTGAATAGTTCACCCATTAAGCAGTCTTTATAAGGTGGTTCACTTTGTGCAGACTCAGTGAGGTTAATATTTATTGTTCTGAATCAAAATTCAATCAAATGTACCATGGCTTCTCCTTATTAATAAGGAAGACCAAACGTAGTGGAGTTAAGTGGCCTGTCATCAAATCCCCTCTGCTTTGTAGGTTCAGTTTCTCACTTCCATGAAAATCTCACATGTCCACCTGATAAAGAAACAAGTACTACCACAGCAAGGCACCTAATCAGACTTGTGTGCTTGATTATCTTTATGCTCATACATTTCTTTACCCATATTTCCCTCAGATTATCTAGGAGCCTATGATACTAAACAAAAATATTCATTAAACAAAATTCACCAGTCTTGCTTGTTGGTTCTAATTCTCCCGGAACCATAAGTGCATGAGAAAAATCAAAATACGCAAAATATTGAATTTATTTTCATGCCCATTTAATTGAACTGAAAAGCTTGAAATTATGAAGAAAAATACAAACCAAACCCAAGGATTTGTCTCCAAATGCTTTCCTGTTTGTCCAAAAATCTCTCTACAGTGTTGACTCAATTCGAACTAAACAAACACCTTTCTTTGAGGTGTATAAAGCATGTATTATTAAATAGACTATATCTGTGATTTTATGCTCTAATTAATTTTAAAAATGGAGCTAATGTTTAACTTTGAGTTATAAAGTTTTATCACATGCTAAAAAAGATAATTTTTTTTTCACCACCACTCTGATTCAACAGAATTTATATTTTTGCTTTACCATAACCACAAGAATTACCCCACTAAATGAATTAAAGCTTTCTTATGTTTAAATTTACATGAATCTATGTGAATTTGGGGGCTTAAAGAAAAAGAAGGATTGCTATAATAGTACCAGATACTTATGACTTTGTCTCTATGACAAGAATTTGAAATAGAGATTAAATTTTGGTAGAGTGTTTTGGGTTTGTTTTTTTTAATATACTGTTGTCTTTTTCTTTAATAATTCTTGTCCTTAGTACTCAGCTCAACTTTTTTCCTGTCACACTTACTCGGGGCAGATACCATATCATAGCCAGGAAAGTTAATTGAATGAAGAATTTATTTTTTATTGCCTATAATAAAAAGCAGTTCTTGTTACTTTTATAAATTACTCACAATTACAATTGTCTAGAGAATGCCTTATCACCCTGAGTAGAGCCGAAATAAGCTGGATGCACAATAATACTTCTATGTCTGTGGTTTAAAACTTGTATTCTCATTAACAACAATGTAAATTAGCACTATGGTAAATTTAGTTTGTATCATTTTGCTGGATGGATTCTAATAATGCTAGGGAAGAAGCTTAGACATGCAATTTTTTTTGAGTGGCGTCACTCATTCTGGAGCATGTGCAATGAGTCTGAGAAGGTTCTTTAATTATTAAGGAAACAAAGTTTTGCAAGTTACACCTCATGACATATTTTGATTATGTCTTTGAGAGCACAAGTACTGGAAACTCTGGGGTGTTATAAGCAGCTATAAGATTTATTACATTGCAGACATGGACAGCTAGTTTTAACATTAAGACCGCTGATTAGGTTCTGCAGATATATATTGAATGACCTTTCCTAAAGAACTGCCTTCACATTTCACAGAAAAGCAACGGTCACATCTGAATTCTTTTTATTTTTTATTTTTTGTTTATTGTGTAGAGGGCTGCTTCTGCCTTTTTTTTTTTTTTTTTTTTTAAGTAGAACAGTTACCTCTGGGTCACTTTCATATACTTGATCTGATACAAGATAGAGAAGGAAAAGCTAGAATTAATCACAACCACTCTCACCTCCGTAAAGAAAAATGGATTGTTAAAAATCCCCTGGGCACTCCATCTTCATTAACTTTTATTGCAGAGTTTTGTGCCTTGTTTAAATGTGTCATTCTGATAAATCAAGGTATTGATCTTGCTTGAATATAAAGAAAGTGTCTTTCAAGAAGAACAAGAAAGAGTTTTAGGATGAGAGGTTGATACTTCTTATTATGACCTGTTGAATGACTAAGAACAGCTGGCCTTCCCTTGTTAAATAGTGTGAGCATAAATGAGGGTTAATTTTCTGAAAAGTGTTTTAATGCTAAATTAGATTTGCTAATTTTCTTCATGCTATACTTTATGTTTTATGTGTTCTAACTCACTCATTTAAAATTTACTACCTTTAAGGCAAATATTTATGTTAGACAGTACCATGAAAATCTGGATTCGTGATTATTTCTTTTACCAGTCAACAAGTCCCATTAATTCACGAAAATCTGCCTAAGGATATAATCAGCAATTTAAAGAAGAATACATATGTTAAGCTTGTATACCAGATATCTATCCTAACCACACCATGCAACACAAATGGGCAGTTTATATAAGCATGTGCTGGGCTTCTGAAGTTATTCAACACTACAATTAAATTATCAAACTCTTTACTAATGTATGTGGTATTTCTAATGCTCTGTGCCTCAGGCATTCTTATGAATAAGAACCTGTCATATCCTGTGTTTGCAATAAAAGCCTCAGTTTAAAGCACCCAAAATATTTTAAAAAAACAAACCAAACCAAACCTTCCTAAGTACTGTCTCAGGACATTCTACTTGCAATATCAGTGAAGAAATGCATACTTAGACCTACTTAATAAAATCTTGAAATGTCATTCTACACTCAACAGGAGAATTGCACAGAATCAAACAGAATGGTGGGGGTTGGACAGGACCTCTGAAGATCATCTAGTCTAACCCCTCTGCTAAAGCAGGATCACCTAGAGTAAATCATCCAGGAACACATCCAAGCCGGGTTTTGAATGCCTTCAGAGACAGAAACTCCACAACCTCTCTGGGCAGCCTGTTCCAGTGCTCTGCCACCCTCAAAGTGAAGAATTTATGAGTGTTAATATTAAAGGAAACTAAGTCAACTATAGCCATGGAAAGGAGACCACTAGTTCATTTAGTCCTGAGAACCTCAGAGGAGAGGAAGTTGCTTCTTTACTGGAATCAACAGACTGCTGTGGACTCTGCAGCTTCTTCTAAGATTTCACATGGCAACCTCCTGCTCTGCATCTCTGATGCATGGGACATCTGAGGAGGCAATTCGTTCTCATTCTTTGTGGGCACATGCCACCAGGCTCTTAAGTAATATGAATCATATATACACCATCACACACTGTTAGGTTTCAGTTTGCACTGAAGTCCAAATTCCCCAGTTGCTCACTTCCCAGTTTTAGCCCACAGTGGCCTGGGTAGGCAAATCGGATGACATTCATCATAGAGGAGTAAATATGTTCTGTCTTTACTTGTCCTGTAGATCTCACAGTATCATCATGATTTCTCATGCCCTCTTGGTCCCCCCATCCCAAGACTATCTGCTTGGAGCAGAACTCCAGAAAAGATCCATAACTTTGAAGAAACTCTCCACCCTGCTACAACATGTCACAGAGAAGGACCGAGACAGGCCCTTAGATGGAACCACGGTCTACAATTCTCTCTAAGAATATCTATGGAAAACTTCTCTGGAAAACTAAACACTACTTTAAGAAGCCAGACTGAAGCTTATCACAAGAGATGCACTTAGGTCAAAAATTAAAGGTGAAGAAAGATTTTTCCTTAGAGGAAGGACCAAGTCAATTAGGGATATGAGATGCATTTTTCCTTTTTAAGATGATTTTCACAAGACGCTTGGATGACAGGACACCAGGGAACACTTAAGCATTCACAGACACTTGTCAGCAGGGCACAGCTGAGTGTCCAACAGAAATCCCAGGGTCACCTTGTCAAGGGGTCCTCAACACACCTCAGACTCAGCCCACTTCCAAACTCAGACCTGTTGGCAAGACGTGATCTTCCTAGATCTCTCCAGGCACAGCCAGACACCTTCCACAACCCAAGTACTATCCTCTGGTGAGTACACTTCTGATGGAGGGACATATGAACGGGGGGCATATGGATCCTGCCAAGGGACCAGACGATGTGCATGGCACTCTGAGCACAACAACTGCAACAGCAGCATGCTAGAGTTCCCTTTTGTCTTAAAACTTTCCACCATGACTTCAGGAGCTGATGCCCTCCATCTTGCTCTAGATCTTTAATTACATAGACTCAGAAACTCCCTTTAATTGGACAGTAGAGGCACATAAACAGTAAGCAGCTCTGTCATGACCAAGTATGTTATACCCTGACTTTGCCAGCTGCACACACTCAGTGCATGCATTTGTAAAACGTCTGCTCATTTCTGACCTGAGTAGAAGACCTTAGCCTGAAGTGTCCTCCTGTGTCTCCCAACACCAAAAGAATGTCTGAGCTGAGCCACCTGGTTCTGCCCACCAAAGCTCCTAAGAGAGGGAAATTTGAGTTCCAAAAGTCCATGAAGTCAGTTAACTGTGAACTTAGATTATTACTCAGTGAAACAGAGTAGTAGCAGCCTTTTCTCACCCTATTTTCTTACCACTCTATCCAGGCTTCATTCATGTACCTCATGCAGCACATCAAACTCCATCCCTGCTCCTGTTCCCAGGTCTATTGGCAAATAAGAGTAGGGTGTTGATCCTGTTTCATATCACAATCCTCCATTTTTCCCTTGTCTGTACATATTATCTCTGTGGCAGGATCCAGATTAGTCTGGACTATTTTGGCATAACTACACGAATGGGGCAGCAATTTTACTGAAAAACAGAACAGTGAGATGCTAACAGCACAACATTGCTGAGGGGTGAGGGGGATAGCTTCTCTCTCGTGGATTCTTCCTGAAATAGTATATTCATACCACAAAGATCAGCTTTCTCACTTTCTTCTCCATCCCCAATGCTATAATCAATAGACCACCAAAAATGCAAAAGATTCTTGGTCATTTCTACAAGAACCTCAGACATTTACTTGTAGTTTTCTGATGTCCTCCTCTTTGTATGATCTCCAAGGTATAACATAATCAGATTTGGACTCCAGATGCAAAGTTACAAAATTTGACCTGTAGGTAGATTTCCCAGCAGTCCATGTCTGCATGTTCATGTGGTGTATTATCTTCTGTCTTCCTGATCGTGCTAAGGAATTACATAATTATTAATATTTTTTGGTTGGTTATTGGTTTTTTTTGTTGTCGTTGATTGGTTTGCTTGCTGTTTATTTATTTAATTTGAATTTATTTTTATTTTTCTCACAGATACAGATAAAGACATTGGTCTAGAATGGTTCACCATGCAAGTTACAAATTCCACCTGTTCAAGTGGACCAAGAGCAGATGATATGGAGAGAAATTGCAGGACAGCTAGAGGACTGAAGTAAGAGTCTGCATCCAGAAGGACTATAAGGATCTACCTTAAGTTAGCTGGCAAGAGACTGGATCTACCAGGTGTTGTTGACCTGTGATGGAAGGACAAAAAAAAGAAAAGCCAGAACACCTCCTTTTAAGTGCTGGTCAGTGCTGGACCTGCTACTATTACTGGTCGTGGAAGGGGACAAAGCCCCATGACCTTGTAGAAATTTTGTCCACCAAAGCTTACTTTCATATTTTGGGGTATACCTTCAATTACTAGTCTGGCTACTCTTTCAATGACTGATGGGCAGGGTCCACATGTATATTCTCTGAAATAGCCCATGTGACTGCTATTTTTGCCTTGATGATGTACGCTTCTGGAAGCACAATAGTTCCTCCTTCTTAATGTTCTCAAATTAGATTAACTGAACAACATTTACTGTTTATGAAAAAATAAATGCACTTCAGCTGTTGAAGTTGTCTGCAGTGCCTTAACTCTCCATATTTTTCTGGGTTCTAGTGATTTTTCTTTCCATTTGGACCACTTTGCTGACTAGAAAGGAGATTAGAAGTTGGCCTATT
Source organism: Dryobates pubescens (assembly GCF_014839835.1). Lineage (NCBI taxonomy): Eukaryota > Metazoa > Chordata > Aves > Piciformes > Picidae > Dryobates > Dryobates pubescens. The sequence continues at coordinate 114,986,074 of NC_071657.1, read as the reverse complement.
CTGGTTGATAAGATGAATTACAGTTGTTAGCAATCTATTTGAGGCATATATATGTATATCTTTATATACCTTTATATCCTAAGTTTTTTTATTTTTATGTTTTGAGGAAAGCAAAACATAAGTAGTGAAAGTAGAAATGGTTTTCAAACTTTCAGGTTCTTGTTCTCTCTAAGTGGTACTCTGTCTTCAACAGATAAACTTAGATCTTCTTTCTCTTTGCTTCTGCTTCGTTCTTTCATATTTTTCCTCCAACATGACTGATTTGTCCTTTGGGTGTTCCACTGACTGCTAGTACTGCCTTCTCAAAGGACGGCTCCCTCCCTCTAACTATTCTGGCTAATTTATCTGTGCACTTTCTCATTCAGAGCTGACCTTTTATATGGCCAGTTTAACTGGTTGAGACCTGAAGTCTACAGTTTTCCAGATTTTATGTCATGTGGGATAGGCAGCTCTATACCACTCCACAGTTTTTCACTTGCAGCATGATGGCACTATCTTGCACACATCAGAACTCTGGAATTCAAGGGAATAAGAAATCTGCATCTTGTTTCTTACTTTTGTTCTTTTAAAACATATAGAGTAGACTGATGTTTTATTGCTTGTGACATAAAAAGTCACAAAAATTGTCATCTGCTGTCCCTATTTGTAAAAAATCTTCTCCTTCCCCCTTAGCCAACAAGATAAAAATTATACTGTGCTTCCTTTTGAATGTGAATTATTTATTCTTGGACAACAGTCAAGTAGGAAGTTGCAAGTAGATGTCAATTTTTCAAACAGGCAGAACTAACTGACAGCAGAAATCAAAATTCAATCATAAGAATTATTGTCATATTATTCACCTTGTTTAGTCTTCTCTTCATCCTCACTGACCCCTGAAGAAAGAGTTTTTCATAAAAAGGCTTCCCTAATACCTATACAATTGTCTCGTAAATAAGTGTTCTGGAATGTATTTCATGATCAGTTGTGGATAGTGTTTTAATTAAACTTTTTGCAGTGTATGTGCAGGAAAATATTATAACCAGTGAGACCAACATACTTGTTCTATGGCAGCTGATTGACAGAAGGGAACAGATTGACTTGGCATGTTAGTAAGACTCATTAATCTTCTTCAAATACATACTGGGAAAACATGGAGTTCTCTCAACAAGCTGTTATCAAAGCAGTTTCTATTTGAACAGTCAGAAAACTAACAATACGAGTGGAAGTTGTAAGCAGTGAGTGAGATGCTCTTGCATGATGAAGCATTGTAGTTTGGGGAGGGATGTCACTGTGTGTAACATACTTGAATATTTAGAACCAGGGAATGCTTGTTAGAAAACAATCCATTATCACTGAAATCTGAAGCATTGTGTTTTGAGTACAAACCTGGAACCTAGCCACTGAAATCATGCTATGAGTCTGGACTATAGAGTATTTTATTTATTTTATATTGGACAAATATGAAGCTGCTTAAAAACCAAAGTATATATAATGTGCCTTCGTACCTATCTAATGTGACAAAAGTACGGAAACAAGGGTAGCTTAGATGAAATACAACAGAAGGGTTTAAAGGAAGCTGAAGGTACCAGGACATCTTGCTAGAGAATCAAATTAATTAGAAATGCAAGGAATTACTATTTCACTTAGTACTTCTCATCAGCTTTTCAGCAGACAAACTTTTAACATCTCTCATGTGTGACTTGTGTTAGGCAATTTGTCATGTTTCTTAGACTGAATGCTTAGCAGGAAGGGCTGAAATGCTTTTCATTTTTTTCTGGATTGTCCAAGTAGTACATAGCTATTATTTTAACCACCAGTAATACAAGACAATTCTCTACAATTAACTTTTATAATTTTTATTGCATTTACTAGCAATTAATATATTATCTAAAATATATATGTTTATTTGTTGGTGTTTTATTTTATTATTTTATTTTAACACAGAATGTAGAAAGTTATTTCAGCTGAGATATGTTGAGGAAAGATAAATACTGAGGTATTTTGGGAGAGATGCACACATGCAAAATTGTATTTATTGGTGTGCCCTGAAAGCTCTCTGTGATCCAGATGCACGCAACATAAGGAATCAAATTTCGCAAGGGAGTGTGAACATCATCTTTACTCCCATTAAACTAAACAGGATGTTTCATATGTGACAGAAATCTCTCAAGACAAAAAATTGCTCAAGAGGCCAGACAGAGGTGGTCATGAGGAGGAAATAAGGCTTAAGCCCTTTTCCTTACCATGAAATCTATGTGTCATAGGTTGGAAAGCTAAGATGATCTGAAAAGGAGATTGGAAGGATTCTGTGAGACTGATTTGGTTGGTTGGTTGGTTGGGTTGGGTTTTGTTTTGTTTTGTTGTTTGTTTGTTGTTGGTTTTTTGTTTGTTTGTTTTGTGTTGTTGATTTGTTTGTTTTGTTTAGTCTTATGGGTTTAGTTTTGGTTTCGTTTGGGTTAAGTTTTTTTGCTTCAATGCATTTCCCTGACACTACAAAAGGGAATCTTTTGCTGTTCTCAAATATGCAATGCAATTCTCTGACATTTTTCCATTTCTAAAATGAAGAACATTTTTTACTGATGCTGTAAATAGAACAGGCAAATTAGATACTCTCAAAAACCCCATGAAACATTCAAAGCAGCATCAGCTTGTCCTTTGCATACCGTATATTGTAGAAAGAAATTTCATCTTCTTTCTTACAGGAGAGATTTTATGTACATCCATTGTATTTGCAGAGCTTTCTTTTCCAATGCAGTGTGAATTCAGTGGTTATACACTATAAATCTTACAAGGCATACAAAAACTCACAGAAGTAATACAGGCTGCAATACACTTAAGCACGGGATACGTATACTGGAGCAAAATTGGACATCCTTAATAGAGGTTTCCTGGTAACAGAACTGCTGAAATATGAATTTTTATTCACATTTAGTTTAGCAGGCATGCTCAGGGTGTCATGCTCTGTTCTGAAATGTAAAGCTGACAGCAAGACACAGTAACACTGCATGTTTCCAAAGGAGAACTCTGACGTGTCTTCCTTGGTCCTCTTCTAGCATATCTGTCTGTAGGTCTTTACATTTTAAAGTTTAGGCTTATGAATATCCTGAGAGGGCTAAGTGTCATTGGTATGAGTATTAGAAATGAGGATAAAAACAAAGACATTTTTAGTGATGTTCATCAATGTTGCCTGCTTCTTTTGGGGATGTTCGGTGGGTTATTACATCCTGAACTTTCAATGACCATTAAAGGTTTTCAGCCATCTGGAATCAGCAGGCCTGTGTAGGTACCCATCACAAGCTCATGTATATTTTGAAAATATTTTTCAGGCATGCTGACAATGAAAAATGGATGATATCAAAGGAGATCCTAGAAATACATTTGGTTAGAACTTTTTGGACTACATAGAGCAAGATGCACAAGTCCAACTGGTCCTAAATCTTTGCAGAGATGTACCCAGTAAGTTTTTCTTATGTGGACTTCACAGTTTTGCAATGCATAGGTGGAAGAAAAAAAAAAAATTAAAAAAAAACCAAAACAACAACAACAAAAACAAACAAACAAACAAAAAACAAGAAGCAAGAAGGACCAAGGGCTTTCAGTTTGCAGACAACGGAAGTACAGTTCACAGCTCCTCAGAAATGTTTGTGTGGAAACTTTTCATTTATGGCACCTTAATAGATGGAGAGCAATTGATCTCTGTTTTGTTGGCAACACCTCGTGGATAAAAGGACTGGGAAGAGTAAAAGTCAGGTTTCAGTTCCTGTTCTGTCTGATTTTTAAGGGCTTTTTTAATGCATCTCTGTAACAGTTTAACATAAGGGCTAAACTTCCCCCGCTTCCTCTCCTGTCTCCTCTCTCTCCTTACCAGGAGATAAGAAGGGTAGAGGGAAAAAAAGGCAGAGGGATAGTTTTCAGTTGGTTTACACAGAATATATTTACTCCTCTGCTACAAAGTTATCAGATTACATCAGTATATAGAGAACAAAAGGAAAAGGGAAAGAAATACCTGTCCAAATCCCATAACAAGAAAAAACGCAGCCACCCCCTCAAGGAGCAGAAAAGTGAGAGAAAGACCAAGACTCTTATGTTTTTTTAAGGTCATAATACAGTATAGCCATAAATGCCACAGCTGTAAATTCATGATTCTGATAGTGGGGAATAATTTGTGGTTCAAACCACTACAATTTCATACCAATGCCTAATCCTCTTTGCTACACTAGACATCAGAATCAGAGGCACAATTAAGACTCTGCCCTTTCCATCCAGTCAACTTTACCACAGTTAGAGAGCAAATTTGTATGATATGTATCTTCTCTGTCCCATGCTAGTGTTCAGCCACAAATCTGGTCTTCAGCTGTCTGGGTTTTACTCTACCACCTTTCATTCATTTTTATGCTATATGGTTGATCATTCCATTCCTGACTTCCCCTTTCTCCAATGTGCAGCTTTAACTCAGAATTCTTCCTTTGAGACATCAGTGTTAGTGTCTAGACCTCTCCACCTTAGAGTAGGAAGCTTTAGAGTCATATTGTGACATTGATCCAACACCTCCAAACCACACATAACAGGTAAGACTGCTTTGAAACAAGATCAACAGTTGGGCACTGGTGTATTTCCAGAGATCTGAGGTTTAGAAACTTCAAACTCTTCCTGAGCACCCAAATAACAAAGGATTTTGGTGTGCTACGACAAACAGCTTCAGTCAAGCATGGTGAAGTCTCTGCTGGACTACAAACACAGGGAGATAGAAAAGCAATATCCAAAAATTTCTGTATTCATAATCAATGCTGTTTCAGAGACAATCAGAAGTCTCTGCTTCTGGAATGAGAAGCTTTATTTTATGATTAAAAGAATTTGTCTTGGATCTCAGTTCAGTTTTTGCAACTTGCTGTTTCTTGAGAAATTTCAGTCCAGGGTTTCAGACTTGTACTCTGTCCTTACCCTTCAGTCATTTCTCTGATCTTCTGTACACCCTGGAAAGCATAGATGGGAGCAAAGGAAGCAAGCTGAAGTTTATGTTAACACCTTAACCCACAACTACAATGAATGATGGTGGAACAAAACCACTGACTACCTCTAATGGGATACCACGATGAAAGCCACATCAATCCAAGGGTGAAGGTCACCAGAGAAAGCAGCTCTTAAATTATGAGTACATCATACTAAGACTGTTTCAGAACCTGTGATAAATGGGGTAAGACAGCAGAAAAGATGCATTATTTTAGTGACATTCCAAGAATGGTAACTTTGATGCTTCAGGCTGTTTAAACCCTTCAGGACAGGGTTGACACTGATACTAATCAGAGAAAGATGTATTGAAGCCAATTAATAATAATATAAGATCTAGTGCACCTCAGGCTTTTAATTCAGACAAAATAGTTTCAGAAGCTGCTAATGTAAAAGCAGTTATCTGAGAAATTTTTGGTGATTTTTTATACCATTTTCCCAGACTGAGTGTAGAGGTTGTTATGTTAATTCAGAAAGTGCACAGTAATGGTTTTGTTATTACCAAATTCTTCCTGTACTGCTAATTACATGGAGCATTTGGAATAAATTATTCATACACCATTTAACCTTTGTAAAACAAATGTTTTTAATCCGGTTTTTATCTGTTGTATGCAGACCATTTTTTAAAGCACATGATCCCAGAGTAAATAATACTGATGCTAATATATAATGTGGGCTATTTTGGCAGAAAGACACTTTGAATGCCCATTTCTTCCCTGTAAATGGGTGCCTGACTCTGCTAAACCATAACACAGACTATGCAGTAAGTAGATTCAGCAATAAAACTGACTGTAAATTAATCAAATGTTGTCTTTGTGACAATGATGGATCACATACAGTCAAAGATCTGACACTTTACAGGTTAGACGGGACTATTCCTCCACCTTATTTGCTCTATTTTTCAAAATTCATATGGCAATTTGCCTAGATATTCTCTAAACTGTTGGTTGGTAGACTTGGCAAGTTTGTTTTCACTTGACATTTGAATTGTAGTTGAGGTATTATGAAAAGCTGCCTAACTGTCTAGGTGCTGAGCACTTTTGCAATGCAGTATAAATTATCTCACAAGATTAGCAATGATTTATATGTGTTTGTCCTAGTCTTCTGAGTTTTTCTAAGATTAAATTTTCAGTTTTTATTTATTTCCACATCTCTGCAAAGATAAAAAGTGAATTATTCATTTCTGTGTCTTAGGCTCGTATGGTTAGGAGGGAACTCAGAGGCTATCTCATCTGTCCTTCCATCCTAAAAAGCATCATGTTAGTCCTGACAGATGTTCATTTAAGGTTTTTTCATAGATTTCCAGTGATGGAGTAATCATGACTCCAGACAGGCTACTCGGCATTATGCAATCCACACTGTTCGAAGAAGGGTTTGTTTGGTTTTGGTGGCCTTTTTTTGCCTAATGTCTTTCTTGTGATTGAAACCCATTGCTTCTAACGCTTTGTGGTACTGGCCAGAGGAATAAATTGTTCCCCTTCACACTTCAATAGTCATTTCTGTATCTGAAGACTGCTGCCATTCTCATATCAGCTTATTAATTCTTTTCATTCATTTCTCATAGGCCATATTTCTGTATTCTTCTGAAGGTACTCTAATTTGACCCAAGACATATGAGCAAAATGTGAACAATACATGGGATTTGATTTTCACTGAACTTCATTCCAATTTCTATGATGCAGATGTCTACAGTTAAGCAAGTCACCACAGGCTCTTTTTAAATTCCTCAAACAGCTCATCACCTCTTTAAAATTAGCAGTGTTCATAGCACAAATGGTTTCATTACAAAGTGGATGCTTGCTCAGGGAAGATGAATTGCATTATGGAGTCCAAAGCCTGTAGCTTCATTTGTGCACAGTAGGTCTGTAGATAGCTCATCTTGTAGATGCCACAACAGGGTGATTCTGGCACCTTGTAGGAGATGTAGAAGAATATAAAAAATTTTCAGCAGTGATTCCAGACATAATTGCTTTTAGTTACGTGTTGCTCACATTTAGCCATCTAATATTCCTACAGATAGTATAGGCTATTTTCATCTTCAGTCTCACACAGCTCCTACATGTCATAACTCTCTGACAGAGGTCTCAGGTATCACATGGCATCTAAAATGGCACTACATACCTACATTTAGGCAACTGAATCCTGCTATGCCTTGCAGGTTATTTTCCTCTCCATATTTCCTAGTGTAGCACTGGACCATTTTGAGACACTATAAAACTTAGTTCTTTATCCATGGAACTGCCACAGAACCAATTGTTCTTCATGATAGATGCAGATGTAGATGATTATTCCTGCTGAGGGGTTATGTATTGATCGTGTCTTACGTTGATCAAAATGTCTCAATGAATGTTATATCTGCTTTTGATTTTGTGTGCATTTTAGTCTATCTCTCTTGACCTATGTGTAAATTTATTCTCCAGGATTTTAGACCTTGCCCCATTGCCTGTGCTTCTAAGGCACAAAACACTTTTATTAAATAAAGAAGGGGGGGGGGGGGGGGAGGGGGAAAGGTGTATTACAGAAAGTTCATGGGGAATCAGAATACCTAAATGTCTCAACAAGCTAATCTACTAATTTCAGTCTTAGATAAATTTCTTTCTCCATCTGGCTGGATCTCTGGGACAAACTGTCTTCCTTTGTGCTTCAGTTTCTGCTGGTACTTATAAATACTACTGGAAACCAATTAATAATATTGTATTATGCTTATAATAAACATGACATTTATTGTGAGAAAAGCTACCCATTTTTATTTCTGAGCATGCTAGTTATAAGACCAGCTATGCCCTACACCAGGCATACTATTTTTTGTACCAGAGGAAGAACTTCTAGCCCATTAAAGGAAAAGTGAGATTTTTCAGTCAGTATTTTAAGATCAATCTATTACTAAACCCAAAAAGAGCAAGGTGTGATGGCATGGTGCAAAGTAACAGGGTTTTTGTCAGGTAACTGTAGAACTAGACAGGGACAGGACTTTTCTTAGGTTTTAAAGTATTTTATTATGAATTGTTCCTCTGGCTGGTTTGCTAATGAAGTGCCCATTTCTCTTAAGCCTAGAGTTTGTGTTGTATTATTGCTCCTATCTACCTATGCTAGATCGAGCAGCTAGGAAGCATTGTCTGATAATTGTTTACATTTTCCTTTATTTATAGAAATGCTCCTCTAGAACTACATTTTAAAGGCTTATCTATTTCATGGAAACTAATGGACATTCCATTTTCTAGTGTTTGGTATTAAATACAGATAGCAGTCTGTGTAATTTTTTTGTGAAAAAGATTATTATTTTTCTTTTTATCACAGAGATGTCTGTAAGTAACATGCAAAATTATCTCCACTATTCTTGTAGAATTGTACACACATAGTGCTTGACTGCAAAGCTCTGTAATTTTCATGTTGTTATTTTTGTTTGTTTGTTTTGTTGGGTTTTGTTTTCTTCTTTTTTTTTTTTCCTAATACCCTGCATTTAAAGTTGCAGATCTGAAGAGCAGGATGACAAAAAACAAAACAAAACCAAAAAACCCACCCAACTCATGCCATGTTCTCCAGAAAACAAAAGAGAAGTGGGTGGCTTTAGACAAAATTATTGTCTTGTAACTCTGACACTGATTATTTTGTTTGCTGGTGCATAAGGCTCTAAAGGAGAGAGTCCACTTGGGAGAAACATTTGCACTCTGAAATTGCCCAGCACAATGGAATACAGGTTAATCTTGGGATGAAGACAAAATTCAGATAAATTCAGGTAGAAATGAATGCTCAATGTTAAGCAAAGAGCACTGCATTCCTGAATGGATGTTAAACGATGTGTCAGGCAGCTCTAAAGCATACCTTTTAAAATGAAAAGATAGTAATGCCTCCATGTCCTACTTGCTTATTTGCACTGAAGCAACAGTGACAAAATATGGATTGTTCCTCTGATCCATCCAAAACAAGGCTTTGATTATCCTCATCTGCCAGGCAAACTAAACCCCAGGTATTATCATAAGGCAGACATACTTTCCATTTGAGACATAGTTTACACTGAATTCATGGTCAAAACATTTATAGCTGACTTGGACATAGGCAGAACCATGATTTGAACTCCAGATATCTTTCAAGTGCAAAAAATTCTATTTCCTGCATATTTCAATCCAGACTTTGAAAGGTACTTTCTTCTACATAAACTACAAGGATTTCTCAGGGAATAGGTGGATATCTGTGTGCAGAAATAAGGAATTATGCAAATTCACTACAGTAAACCTAAAGGGAAGGCATTTTTTCCTTACAAGTCAGTGAAAACAAGGTTAGTAGAACTTCTTGTTGAGTAATCAAAATTAAATACAATATATGTCCATGTAAATCTTGTCTGATTTAGTATTTGCTTTAATTAGGCTTGTTGCAGCACTTAGTAATCCTTTTGGAGAACCAGCATTTGAGATTAGGATTCCACTGAAAGACTTGTCATATTAAAGACTAGTCAATTATAAAACAAAACAAAGCAAAAAATCCTTTCACCAACTTCTATCTTCCTTGTAAGGAAAAAAAAAAAAAAAAAGGAAATAAATGCATTTTTAAGCATTACAATAACACTTTAATCATGAAGTACTAATGAAAAATAATTCAAAACATAGTATTGCATACTTTTTCAGAAGGCTAATCTAAGGGATAGAAAGGTTATACAGTTTAATCTAGATACATATTAAAGGGAGAGTCAGGACTGGGTAGTTTGTTGGGCTTTTTTTGTTCTGGGTATATAGACAATCATCATCTCCTTCTTAAGGGTAGAATTAGAACAACCTATTGCTGCTCTTTTACTTTTTCTTATAGTCAAATGGGTGGTGTTAATGATAATTCAGATAAAATGCTGGGCTTCCAAGATCTGGGAAAATTTCTGTCCATTTCAAAAATACTGAGTTGGTCTGAAAATTCTATGCCAGAATTTTCTGCAGAGTAGAAGCTCTTCTTGAGCTCTGAAATTGGGAGTCTGGCTATGTGTATTTCTACAATGATATCAGGTTTCAAGGGCTACATTCAGTGATTTCATATACTCCTTGGTTTTAGGGCAAATAATTTAGGAAGAGAGTCCCAGAAGTGAGGACCTCATATCTTCACAGTGTTTGCCTTTAGGTGCTATTCTGCTTCACAGCTAAACTAGCATCAGTGGTTACTCACAGAGGGCTGTGTCTGGGATGAGATCCCTAATTTTTTTTTAACAACTTTGTCCAAAAAATTCCAACTCAATAAGCATCAAAATAATTTATTAAGATACTTTAAAAGATTCTTGTTCCCTCAGAGCCTAAAAAAAAACATCCTCCTGAAGTTAGAGCTTTTACTGAGACAATGCACTTCACCATGTTGATTTTATTTACTATTTTTGGCTCTCTTCAGATTATTGGTAAGATAAGAATATTAACATTTACAGCTTCAAAGTCAGGCAGTAAACAGTGAAACTGGTGAATGTGGGTTTCTAATATTTCCAAAACATTTCCCAGGAAATGTATATACTGCTAGGTAATTATATGTGCTTCTTAGTGAGTGTGTAAATATTATGCTTTGGAACTAAGAACCTTACTCAACTAGATATGCAGATGTTTGCAAGTCTGGTACTGAAAAGTATCCTTTGGGTATGTTGCTCCTTGCATTCCATTTTCCTTGCATACTGTGTCAGAAATACTGACAAATTGGAGTTTCTCCTGGTGGACATTTTTTGTCCATTCCTTGTGTCTCCTGACACATAGCAAAAAACCAGGCAAAGCAGTGGAGCTAGAAACAAATGAGACAGATCTGTAAAAGACAAAGTAAAAGAAAACCTGAATGAAAGCGAAAAATGCAGAAAAACATTGACCAAAATAAACACCAAGCAAAAAATTCCACAAACAAGTAAAAAAAGAAAAAAAAAAAAGAAAGATACTAAAGATGACTGCTTAAAATGAGGAAAGAAAGAAGGATGCTGTGTATTTTCAGTGTATTAAAGGAATGATAAACCTAAAGTGGAAAATATCAGGAAAAAAATCATGAAAGCAGAAAAAGAAATCATAAAATGATGAACAAAAATAAAACCAAAAGATGCTGTAATAATTCTAAGCATTTTATTTACAGGAAAGTGCCTATAAATGTGCCTTCCATATGCTTATAAATATTAATGTTATATATTGAACATGTGATAAAAAAGCAAGCAAATAAAGTATCTAGCTTTAATGTGATCATGATGTTCTAAGCTATGACACTTCTTAACATTGACATAATACACCAGGAATTTAACTGAGCATGAAACTAAAGCATATGCTGAAATTTAAGCTTTTCAAGAATCCTATTCACTGCTGTAGCTGATTCAAGTAAGCATATGCTTAAATGTATTGCTGGATGAGGGTTTCTGGGGACAGGTTGACCTGCAATGTCTACAAAAGAAGATAATGTTTTAAACAACATCATTTTCTCTTATTCAAAGTCTTTCTAGTACAGCATAGGTTTCTATGCAAATATTTGGGATCTCTTTTCAGTTTAATCTCTTTCCATACTGGTTGATTTTAAATGCAATATGAACACCAGCTTTTCAGATTAGACTAATTTTAACTGAAACACCTCTTGTAGTCCCACTGACATCCTGTTTGCAAAATTCTTAATTTAGAAAAAAAAATCTACAAGACAAAGGTGCTGTAGGAAGGGAACTTTTTCACCACCACACACTAAAAATTAATGAGGATGATAGAATGAATAGAAGGGATGGGGCTTGGAACGTGTAGACCAAACTTGCACATACGCAGGATTATTACTCCCAAACATTCATTAATTAATCATAAAAAACCCAAGGTGATGGCAAATGCCAGATTTCCTTGCCTTTGTTCTTGTCTGTCAGCAGACAACTTCTTAAATCTTGCTTGTTATGAATTCTTTGACACAGCACTCAGATAAGGATATATCAGCAGCATCAGTGCCAAATTGCACGATTAATCTAAGGTGACCTGAGTAATTCAGCTAAATGAGGCATGATCTGAATATGACAAGGTAGATGGCAGGAAGAGAAAAAAAAAGGGAAAAAAAAAACCACACCACCAAAAAAAACCCCAGAGCACAAAAGGAGAGAGTCTTAGTTCAAAAGAGGGAGAGGGAGAGGGAGAGGGAGAGGGAGAGGGAGAGGGAGAGGGAGAGGGAGAGGGAGAGGGAGAGGGAGAGGGAGAGGGAGAGGGAGAGGGAGAGGGGAGGAGAGGATGTGATGAAAGAAATATGACATATGGAATAAGGAATGTGGAGCACAGTATTTGGTGGAAACTGGGGGGGAAAAATGGAACTTTCAAGCTCTTATGAAACTACAACCAAAGCCAGCAGTGCACAAGGCAAATTGAGAAAAAGAGGTGTCAAATGACAACTAACTTTACTCAATTATAGGCAGTGTAGTGAGCTGTCTAAAATCTGTAAAAAACAAATGGAAAAGTCTGAATGCCCTAATAAACCACAGAGCCATAATGAAAAGATCATTTATCCTTCTATTGATGCAGTATTCAGAAGTATGAATAATTCCTTGAGTTTTTCTCCAACAAGAATGGGCATGTGCTAAAGCAGCAAAATAATATAACTTTGATGATGCTGGGATGTATTTCAGACAATTGTCTCTTTTGATACTCTTGCTATTATTATCCCAGATTAGTTCAAAGCAAATTTTAAATATATCCTTATCTCTTTCTTACATCTCTTCAATAAATCTTATCTGCTGGTTTTCTGGAAGAGGGGTTGGTACAGGAGACTGTTGTAAGAGCTCTTTGCTTTACAAACCCAGGTAAAATTTACAAGTTACAGACCACCCAGCTGCTGCAAATGTACCTTTTTTCACAGGCAATTCAGTAAGTCATTTTCACAATGTTTTTTTACTTTATTATTTCATGAAGAGAGCTCTTGCAGTCCATTATAAGCTACTACCAGAATCAATTAAACATGGCACAGTAAAACTGCGGAACAAAGGACAGAAGCTTTGCAGGATACAATACATTCAATTAATTATTCCATTGCGAATTAGAGGCAATTAAGATTGAAATCTTTTTCATTGATTTGTGCTAGTTTATCTGTGATCAAGTCGGTAGATGTGTTGCATAAAATGTCAGAAAGAAGGAACGAAACTACTTATAAGAAATATTCAGCTTATTTGGATTTGTTTAAGGTCAGAAATCATACTAAAAATTTCTCAGACTTGAGAACTGAAGCAGAGGTTGGGAATGGTTGATGTAGCAAGATAACTAGCTCTTAATTACAGAAATTTGCTATATAGGAAGGAATAGGTGTAGCCAAATGCTATGTGGTTCTGGTGAAGCTTTGCACTGTGTTCTGGAGACCATGAGGGTCATAACCATCTCCTGCAAATACCCTGGGAGAACAACTGGGCTTTTAAAATGCACTGTTCTGTACGGCATTCAAAGGCCTTCAAGGCAGTTGTGATGGAAGCAGTTCATCTGAAACCTGAATCTAAGAATGTTTGCTTTCAAAGTGCAAATCAGTTGCCTAAATTGGAAGGAGACCATAAAATCAACCTCAGGGAAAAAAAAAAAAAAAAAAAAAAAAGCCTGAAAGTATAGTTAATACTCTCTAACTTGTTTTCCTGCCAAAAATACAGTGTTCCTGGGCCTAAATATCTCTGACCAGTTCTCAAATCCACAGTTACACAGTTCCTGAAGAGACAATTTTTCACCATATACTTTTCCTTTGGCTTATTCATCTACCCGTATCCAACTCCTGAGCTGGAACTAGAAAGCAAGGTCATAATGCTTCACTTGAGAAAAATACATGTACAAAAGCAGTCCTCAAGAGATTTATTGTACAATGGGTAAAGTACCCATAATAAAATGCCATTATGGTATATTAGGTTTTTTGAGGACTGTGAAATGCTTTGAATGTGAAGGGAATTGCTACATTTCCAAACCCTGGAATATCCCCAGTTTTGTTGTCTGTGAAAAGACACTGATGCCAGAGAAAGAAAAAAAGAGAAATCAGAAAAAAAAGGGAAGAATACATTTAAGGCATTTTTTTAGTCACTTATACTATATTTATGAATTCATGAGGAACCAAGCTACTCAATAAATTGATACTTGGACCTCAACAGCTATGAATCAGTCAGAAATTGTTACTGTGTGGTGGCTATTTAGGAAAGTAAGTGAAATAGTCCACATCCCTGTAGGCAGAACATCCTAGTAACTGTGGTATATGCTGTGCTGTTACTCCTGCTGCCATCCTCAAGACTCAGAGATAGAAATGACCTGAATTTTCTCCCATTGAGACCATGTCTTTATATCAAGGCTGAGTTGTCTTGACATACCAGTGTGGGTAACTGAGCACTTGCCACAATATACATGGCTTGCAGAGCACAGTAAGGAATTGAGACTAGAAAGGATAGCAACATGTCTGCCTCTACCACCAATACCATCAGACACCATCACACAACAGAATCCTATCTTTCTGCATGTAAAGCACACCTATATATAGCTATAGGTTCACAAAAGAGATTCCACATAGAAAGAGGTTAATTAACCTCTTCAACAGGTTTTTCACAAACTTGATTTTTCATCCTTTGTTTTCTAACATGTTGGCTCTTCCTTTCTGAAAGTAACAAGTATGGGTAGAAGGTGCAATGGTAGAAAGCATAGATGGATCCATTAGAGCGTCATTGCACATCCCCATTCAGAGCTGCTGAGTTATGTAACTACTCCACACACACGTTTTTTGACCACAGCTGTAGTAAAAGCATCATTCCCTTATTAACATTTTAAGTGCAAAGAGCAGTGCTGTCTTGCTGAAGAAGTAAAGCGAGGGCATAATGAATTGTGCTAAGCTGATTTATTACTGCTCCATTTTGCTTCTGTAGAGATGGTTTTTTTTTAATTTTAGCTCTTAGCAACTCCTAACAAATCTTACATATAGTTCTAACTACTACACTTGCGCCTATCTTTCTCTTTTTAAATACATAGTTATACCTCTATATTCATATAGAAGTGTACGTAGAGATATATACAAGAAATAAATACTGTTGCACTCTAGATGACAATAATTTCTTGTATATTCAATCAGAAATACTTGCTTTTATATACTTACTTTATATATTTATATATTTGCTAGTTCCTAACATTGCAATTGCAGAATACATTTTAGCATTAGTAACGTGTCATTTCGTAAAGGTACTAGAATCCTCAAAGTAGCAGGTAGAATTTAGGATATTTTCAGTACAGTGATCTCAATGCACTGCATGGTGGTGCCTACTCTCAAGGGTACAACTCCCACCAGGAAAATGCTATTATGGCTGCCATAAGCAAACACATGTGCCTGAGCTTTTCCTTTCAAAAAACTCTTTAGAAGATGCAGGTGAGCATTGCCATGCATTTGGGATTGCAGAGTTCAGATTCTTCACAACCCTGAGAAGGCAAGCACGATTCAGTTCAGATCAAGACACCTACAAATACCTATGAGTAAGCTAAGTACCTATGCTTACACTATAGTTATTGGAGGTGTGGGATCCGATACAGTGTTGTTTGGGATGGAGTCAGGCATGCAATCTATCCTCCAGACACTCTTCCAGGAAGTTCAGAGTATCTTATACTTCATGTTAGTCTCCTGGTGCAACTCATATTCTCAAGGGTGCACCGACTGTTACTAGAAACCTTTGTTTAAGCAAGTTCATCTTCATCTGCTTCCAGGTGAGCTGAATTACTCTCCAGATTCTTACAACCTTGTGGGCCAGAGGATGAATAAATTGGAAAAAGGTTGTAGAAGAAACTTTAAAAGTTAAAAACAAACAAGCAAACATTTACTTATATTAATTATTTTTGTGAGGAGTTTTATCATGTTGATGTGAGTGAAATACACTCTCCATGGACATATCAACCTTGACTACTGAAGGAGTAACAAGTGTTCAATTAGTTGACATGGAATTTAGGCAGCAGACAACTGTTCAGACAATGGAAAATAACTGCATATGGTATTTCTGGGTTAGTTCAAAAGGAGAATATCAGACTATTGAGAAATCACCTCAGCAAAATAACTCTGCAAATAGTGACGTTAAGTAGCTGTTGAATTGGATAGGCAGTGAACTATGACATCCCAGCACATAAATTTTACCCACAACTCAATTTAGCTGCCTGCAGCGTTTTTGGAATCTTATCCTACATGCTTATATAATTCCCAGGTTTGGATTGCATATATTTAAATATCAGAAGATTCTGACCATCTCCACAGGTTTCTTTTTAGCCAGTTGTATAAGTGAATAAATGTGTGTGAAATTACAATACTTATCATTTTGTCTCATTTTCATTAAAAAAATGACTGAAAAACAATTATTTCACTAAAATTTGGATTTAGAATTCTGTGATAAAATAGTAGCAGAGAAATAATGGGTTTCTTAAACCTGTTCCCGTGCAATGGCTAGTGAACTCTGACATCAAAATGACAGCCCTGTGTCTTCAGTTAATCCTTTGCTTAAACGGGGCATACTTGGGTCTTGTTTCCTTTCTCTGGAGGGGACTAATCATTCTGCAGCAGGAAAAGCACCCTATTATTTTCAAATGTTCTCTTTATAGGTCTCTGAAATCTTCTTCTGAAGCATTTTAGGCTCATTTGAAGTGTGGTCACTCATTCCCTTACACAACAGCCCCATAGAGTGTATGTTTTATTAGATTATTCCTTCAGGCTCTGACTGGAGCTCCCCAGAAGTGTTTGTAGTCTGAAAAGTGACAGTCAAAATAACATTGTAGATTCCTATATGTCTTCTCCCAATGGATTCTAGATCAAATTTTCTCACTTCATGAGTGAAAAGATGCTTATTTTCTCTTCTCCCACTTGCAAACATAGCCTATGATCTGAAAACCAAACGGGGTTCTTCTTGCCTCTTGCCTCATTACCAGTAATAAAGGCTCTGCAACTGGAGTTTTTCCTTTCTAATGATGAGAATACATTCTAATTTGTTACTCACTTTTGACATTATCCCTCTAATCATGCCAAGCATCCTTCCTGTCAACAGGATAAACACAGTAAAGGCCAATATGTGAATAAGAAGAGGTCACTTTTACAAAGTCATATGTCATAGTATAACAGCATTTCACAGAGATTTGTTAATGTGTTAAGAGAAATTGCTGTGTGGAAGATATCAAAGTTTGTTTCTGAATTTCTTGGTTGGAAAGATCAATTCGAAATAACATCAGAACGGGACTCTGATGTCAGCAGGGAGCCTCGCTACTTTGTAAGACTGTAAGGAAAGAAAAATCTGGAAGAAAAAAAAATATTTTTTTTAAAGAACATGGGAGAGTGCAATGTTTGGCTTTAGACTTTTAACAGCATCATTTTTATTGAACCAGTCATCATTTCTTCCCCCTATTTTTTGCTGAACTACTGTGGAGACCAAGTGCTTCCTTCAGGGCAGTGTAGGGTAGCCAACCAGGATCAGTCTAATGGGATTACAAGTGACATTTCACTGGCCCTCATTCCAGGTAGATGTTTCTGCATCAGTAGGCTCTTTTCAATCCCTCCCTCATCTCTCAGAAAGCCAAGAAACTGTTTCAAACAATTACCTCGACCATATCTGAGCAGGCCAAACTGTAGCCATTTCATATTATTGAAACTACAGGTAGGTGAATGCTGGATTTGACAGCAGTAGAGGAGATAATGTAAAAGTTCATATATTATTATTAACAACAGTGATCATAAAATAGTCACAAACTAAAATCAAAGGGCGAGAAACAAATCCTTTAATCTTCTTGCTTCACATCACACTGTTGCATTTTATGGTAGATTGTGCAAAGTGCTCTTTGTGCTCCTGCAGTGGCAGGACTTTTTTCTTTTTAATGTGCATACTGCTGTTAACCTCACCATCTCTACAAAATCTCATAGTTCATTGCAAAATGTAGTGTAATGCACTTCACCATTCAGATTAGATATGGGTGATTATAACACAATAATCATGTTCACGTGCTATACATCTCTACAATCAAGCCATTCTTTTTTAAATATTAAACAGCCTCTTGGGGCAAAAAGTAGGTTAATCAAAATAATACTGTCAAGTAGAGAGTATAGACCTTTTTATAAAAGAAAATTAAGTAGAACTGGTAATTATAACTAGTGTACAACCTTTCAATGTAGTCAATAAGAAAGTCAATTTGCTTAAAATAATGAGGTATTCTGGCATGAACAATCTGCTCGTACTTTGTTCCCAAGAGCCTCCAGAGGGAATCAGAGTCCTAGCTGACATTTGATACTTTCTGTCAATTTATCAGCTCTGTGTCAGCCTGAGTTTGTAAGATCGTGGTAGGAGGATGCTTGGAGACTGATATGCAAACTAGGAAAACATGGTTTGTTTCCAGTGCCTGAGCTTATCCTTATTTAAAATACAATAAAATAAAATAAAATAATTATTTAAAAAAAACTCCTCACATTTCCATTCAGACTCCCTCCAAAATTGTTTTGGGGTGTTTAGATAAGTCATTAAACTAACAAGATTAACTAGGGTGGTGGTAGTAGTAGTAGTAGTAGTAGTAGTAGTAGTAGTAGTAGTAGTAGTAGTAGTAATAATAATAATAAATGCTAGCAATATTTGGAACAGGTGAGGAAATCTTAAGCTTCCAGATTCATTAATGGAGATCTATTTGCAAATTAATGATTAGAGGAGAAAGCAGATTGCCTTCCATTTGCCATTTCACTCTGAGATTGCTCCTGTGCTTCCAGGAAAGCTTTCAAGTGCCAGTCTTGGTAAGACAAGACACTGGGAGAGGTTAATTTGGTGTCCAGTCCAGAATATTTTCTTATCCAGTAAATTAGATGGACTTAAATCCAGACCATAAAGGTTTGTGTTCCCATATTCTGCTTTAACTTCAAAGATATTTGCCTTAGGAAGCTTATCTTGAAGAATAGAACTAAATATCCAAGTAATATGGAAAGACCAGAGTTCACAGAAAGCTGTGCTTATGACAAGCTGTGCTTATTTCCTTCTGATTTTGAGATACTGTGGATACTCAGTGTGATCAATTTGGACATCAGTATGACTCAATGGTGCTCCATTAGAAAGCAGAAGAGTAGTCTGGAAAATAGGTATCTGTACATATGCCGCACAGAGGTCACAGTATATTAATGTTTTGTGGTTAGTGGGAATTTATAATGACTTATGGTAATATTTACTGGTTCATTAAGATGTGTTGACTGATTGATTTGCAAAATCATCAGCGTCTGAATGGAGACTGCCTTCAGATCACTAAAATCAGTCTTTCAGATGAGGAGAGGAAACTCCAGATTTTTCAGAGACTACAAAAACATCTCTCCAGGATAACTGACATTGGTGCTGAGGAAGACAGCTAGCCAAAGAAATCCTTCTCACTTATGGCCAGTGACTGGAGAGGAGACCTTTCAAAACTAACCCCTGAAGAGGCATCTGTGAGACAAAAGAGTAACGTCACGTTCCTTCAGTAATGGCAGCATTGCCAAAAATTAAGAAAATATTTTAAGAAGTATTGATGATCCTTTTGATACAGAGCAAAAACCAGATAGATCTCACTAAGGGCAAAAAGGGCCTGGAAGAAAGAAGGTCAAGGTCATCCACTCATTTAAAAGGCTGTGTAGTTCACTGAAGAATTGAAGTGCCTTTTAAAGAAAGGCTTGTGTGCATTTGTAAATAGGGAAGGGAAAAGTCACTTACAACAGATACTCAGGAGCGAGTAATATAGTTTCAGGGCTTGCTGTGCAAAGCCTCATCCAAGCATTGCCAGTTTTTGCAGAGCTAAGCGCAGCACCTGGGACCTGGACAACTAGAAAAAGACTTGCCTTTACTACTTCTCTGCCATGACTGTAACAACAAGTGGCCCACTTTTCTTCAGCCTCTGACAAGCTCCATTTACTAGGTTAATTTATCCTGGCTGAGGAAAAGGTAAAAGAATTTTTCTCAGGCCTACCCACAGGCAAAGAGGGGCATGCCAACCATCCCTGGGAATGTGCAGAACCATTCAAAGCCTCACCAGTTTTAACCTTCTCTGCATTAAGTCCTCTGTGAGACATCTCTTCATGAGATCACAACCTTCTCCAGAGACAGTTCTATGCATCTCCTGAGCACAAATGTGGATGCAATGCATTCATTGAAATGGAAGTGTTCTACAAAGTCACAGCACCCAAAAAAACTTCCCTCAGGAAAACTTTTAACGTCTGATCCCTAGTACTCTAACCCGTTTTGAAGATGTTTGCTCTTTAGAAAGGTTTTTAATGTCTCCCCTGGTAGGCATCATCCTTAGCAAGGCCACTAGCACTGCCATTGGCTTGGCCAAAAAAAATAGATATATTACTAGTTCTTTCCAAGAACACTCCTCAGCACATTGCAGCTGGTCCAGTGAATGGCATTAGCTTTGGGACAAATGGCTTGATTTAAAGGAAGGAGCCAAAGACTTGCAGAACTGTTAAAGGACAGAAAACTCTACTACTTTCTAAGATAAAGTAGAAACAAGAACTTCCTTACCATGAGGTTTTCCTAAAAAAAAAATTCTTGACTCCTTTTCCAACTAAAGGACATTGATGTAGATTGCACACTTTTCCAGAATAAAGCAAAAGAGAAACTACTCACTTTCAAGTGATACCTTTCATCCTGTCAGCATCCTTCACACTTTTTTTATCTGGAGTAACCAAACATAGAAAGGATCAATCAACAACTTACATTTCTACAAATAAGAAAATGTAAACAAAACCCCTTATTTCAGTCTAACATTCCTTTTAAAACTTTCCAAGTGAAAGAACTAACAATAAAATGTAAAGCAAGTTACAATGGCAAATACAAACTCCTGATGC
Source organism: Dryobates pubescens (assembly GCF_014839835.1). Taxonomy (NCBI): domain Eukaryota; kingdom Metazoa; phylum Chordata; class Aves; order Piciformes; family Picidae; genus Dryobates; species Dryobates pubescens. Next base: position 114,965,329 of record NC_071657.1, on the reverse strand, counting down.
TGAAAACAGTACACACTGCTTTCACTAGATGTGCTGGGTCCTGCAGAAGTGCCTTCTTCACCCATCTGTGTTTGGAGATGATTTTTGCCTCTTTTTCTGGCATGTGGTGTGTTTTAGTTTATAAATTTGGCTGGAAATGTGATAAAATATGAATATTATTTATTAAATATCAAAAATTGGTTTCCCGAGCCAATTTTATTCAGATTCATTTGCCCAGTCAGTGACAGGTTGCTTACACACAGTAGAAGGCTAATAAACAGTAGAATAACAGTAGACTAACAATCAGAACTTGGAATACAGAGGAACAAACTGGAATCTCCCTATGTGAAACCAAACAGCAATACTGCCTCAGGTGCATAGACTGACCACCTGGAGTTCACAATGGAGCTAACTAATAGGTAACCAGCTATAAACCTCAGAAATAATCAGGTAAAATAGTGTGTTTTACTCACGAACCACCAAGCTGCTAATTACCAAAACCTTTGCTGGATGAAGAGATGTTTTGGGTTTGTAGTATATTTGCTTCAGCTTCTACCCTCCCCCAGGCAGCCTTAACAGCGCCTGCCTATTAGGCTCCTCAACCTCAATCCAGATTTAGCTGTCTTGTTAATGCCTCTTCCAGGACATGGTTGGTAGGAGTATCAGGTATTAAGTCCCAGTGGGGGGGACAAACCCTCAGGCCTAGGGCTGAGGTTGAGAGTGGGTGGTGTGTGTTGCTGGGCAGCAGTCACTGCAACCAGACCTCTCTCCCTTTAGGACTTTGTTTTCACAGTGTTTACAGTGTTCACATCTTCCCAGCCCTTGGCCTCAGAGCTTACAAAAGACTGCCTTGTGCCCATTGTCCCTCTGCAGAGAGTTCCTAATAGGTTAGCACCTCCCCCTCCCCATGCAACCAAACCTAATCCAACTATAAAGATTACATTTAAGCATATAGAACATGTTGTTATATAAGGCAATTTTCCTTCAAAAACATTTATCTACATTCCAGTATCTGAAGGGGGCCTACAAGAAGGCTGGGGAGGGACTTACCAGGATATCAGGTAATGATAGGACTAGGGGGAATGGAATGAAGCTGGAGGTGGGGAGATTCAGGCTGGACGTGAGGAGGAAGTTCTTCACCATGAGAGTGGTGAAGCCCTGGAATGTGTTGTCCAGGGAGGCGGTTGGGGCACCGTCCCTGGAAGTGTTTAAGAGCAGGCTGGATGAGGCTCTGGCCAGCCTGATCTAGTGTGGGGTGTCCCTGCCCATGGCAGGGGGGTTGGAACTAGATGATCCTTGTGGTCCCTTCCAACCCTGACTGATACTATGATACTACATAGTTAGTTTCATAGACTGCTTCAGAAAAATTCTTTATGTCAGAGAGGTTTGGAAGTTCCCACTGCCGGTAAAGTTGATAGAATTTAAGAGGTACATACAAAACTGCATCAGTAAAGTTTTTACCCAGTTGAGCAGCATCTCCATCATTAACCAAACCACATGATAAGTCATTAGTTTACAGGTATGGGTCCAGCCAAAAATCCAGTCAAAAACTTGGAACATCAGAGTCTGCAAAATTAACATTTCTAGTTCCAATCCTTTCTTTCCAAACAAAGTATTACTTTTCAAACAAAATATTATTTTTCAAGCCCCACGTTGGGCACCAAAAATCTTGTGCTGGTTTGAACCTTAACTGGAGTTTAAGAGCTCAGATGATAACAGATTGAGAATTCCTTCCCTGCCTCCCTCCCTTTCCCTAGTAAGGAAAGGGAAAGAAAAGGGAGAAAAGAGAGAAAAGAAAAAAAAAAAGGGGGGTGGGGGGTGGGAAAGGGAGAAGAGGGGTTAGGGAAAAGGGAAGGAGGTGAATTGATGAAAGAAATAGTTTGGACTCAGTTTGGAAGTAGGAGAAGTACATTTTTTAAATATGTATATATAAATCAGTAACAGGGAGGGTTCACAACATTAAAGGATAAGGATAAACAGGAAAATATACAAAAGCAATCCTGGATGGCCTTGTATTTCACTGGATGTAAGTGGATCCAAGTCCTTTGGAGAGCATGGATGCAGCTTGGAAACAGAATCAGGCCCAACTATGTGGCCAGTGCAGGAAACCAGCAGCAGCTGATGTTCTTTTCAGCCTGTGAGGCAGGTGAAGAAGGCAACAGCAGCAAATGTCCCCCTTTTTATAGGCTTGCTGGACAGGAAGGGAGAATGAAATAGACCATCTTTGACCCAGGGGACTCCTCCTCCCGGGATGGGGAAACCAAGTCCTTCTCTGCCCACCTGGATCAAGTTTATTTTGTCTTCCTGGGGGCTGGGGTCTTTCAGCCCCCCACCCAGGATGGGTGCAACCCAGCACACTGGACTATAACCATCCAAATAATTGCCTGTGTCTCATCAATAACAGATGCCTGACCATCTTCTCTGAAAACATGCTGTCAATCTAGGGCAATTTATACACCTTTTCCTAATTAATTCCAGAATGACGTTGAGTTTTGACAGGAATTGAGGTGATAATGGGAAGTATTTCCTATGTTTGTTATCATGGGGAGGCTAAGAGGGGGAAAGTTGAAACTTCTCACTCCCTCCACACATCATACACAGACCTTGAGTGATTAATTTATTTCCTTTGAGTATTTTTTTCAGTTATTTTTTAGATTAAACCAATCTCTTGCTATGCAATTTCAAGTAGAAAGAAGATTATTGTTTATGTGAAACTGGAATTACAGGGAAAACTTCATACAGTACATAGTTGCACAAAGCTAGTCATAGTTTCAGACTCCAGTAACTCATTTTGGATGGTACATGTATACTCTTAACTGGATTAATGTGAAAACCTACAAGGCATTTGAAGAATTTTAGTGTTTTCATTTATACTGTCCAACTGATTGCTGTTTTGGAGTTCTTTTCTTTTGGAAAGTCCTGGAAATATCTTAAATAGGCTTGGTTTTCAAAAGATTATTGTTCTTCACCCATTGATTATTGGGCCCCTGAAACATCTCAGCCTAAGAATAGTAAATGCAAACTGAAAAATATAAAGTGATCTTGAAAATGTTTCCAGAGTTATCTATAGGACAAAAGAAATGCAAAACTTACTTTGTTGGTTTTTTTAAAAATCTTTTTTAATGTGTGTACTGCACAGGGTGGAATTCATAGGACCATACATGGGTATCTGGATATACACAGATATGTGTACACAGATATGTGTTAAATGTTGTTTTCAACATTTCAAGAAGTAACTCCAAACTCCCTCTAGAGAGACACTCAATAAAGGCTCACCTTATTTTAGACATACATTTCATTATGTAAGTCTCTCCTAATTGCCACTGACTCTTATAGAGCCTAGATTCTCACAGCTCCAAAGCCTGAAGTCAAATGTATACTCACCTTTAGTCAGATGAATATCAGGTTGTGCTTCTGGACCTCAGATTTAACATTTTTCTAAACTTCAAGATAAAAAAAAAGCTTTTCTTTTTTTTTTTTCCTCATGCAAGTTACAATTTATTCTGTTTCCCCATGGTTAGGTTTCTCCAGTTATAAGGAAGAACGAAGTTTTTACTGTGAATTTCTTCATACTACCAGATGTAGCTGGTAGTAGTTATACCAGTCCTCGTGCTTTTTCAGGCCTCATTCACCTGTATGCCTGGGTTTCATCCACACAGAATTTTTTTCCTTATCCCTTGGTATCAAGCAGGCTGATTTCAGCCTTCTTTCCTCTCTCCCCTTTTCCCAGTCTTTATACATAGATTTTTATGCAAATCTTTGTCTTAAATTGTGACAATAAGTTAGAAAACATCAATGTCTGTTCATACAGTTTTGTTGTTAATAATAGATTAAGTGATTTCACACATTCACTTAATGAGTCAGTACCAGAAAGCCCACATATCAGCTTTCTCCCATAGAAATGAGAGTTCTCAATCCTGTGCTTCTGGTAGCCAGCGAACTCTGCATTTTCATGACATGATGAACACAGGCAGTGAATACTGAGAATCATTGGCTGCACCCACAATCCACTCAATGAATGACTTTCACTCTGCTAGATCTCATTTCTCAGTTATAACCTAGTCACTTGTATTTTGCTGCTCATCATCAGAAACTTCTTATCATTTATGGCATTTGTTCATTAAGTCTGAGTTATTCCTGGGATTCAGGCAAGGGTTAACATCAGGAGTTATATTTTCATTCTGCAAAAATGTCACTCTGAAGCATGACTAAAATGATCATCTCATGTTAAAATTTCCTTCCTGAAGAAATGAAATGCATTGTCAAATAAAAATGAAAACTTCTTAAGTTCCCAGTTAAACTAACATACCAGGCATGCATTAAATGAATTAGCTGTAAAGCCAACTAAATCAAACTGTCTTACTTTTATGTGTTGTTTTTTTAAATTGAGCACAAAGTCTCACCTGTACATTTTAATTTGCTGCCTTAATATTTATTGCACTCAAAATGTTGAAATATCCAGTGACCTCTTTCTGAAACTGAACATATCACACAAAAAAATCATGAGCATATATTTAGTATGTTGCCTTGAAATATCTTTTATAGACCTGTCAGTCATCCCTGCTTCAAAAACATTCACATTTATCATATTTCTTGTGGGGTTTAATGCCATGCTGCTTGGAGGAACTTTGACTTGTGTTGGACCTCTTTAAAAATCAATATCAAAGAACAGGATGCACGGCAATAGGGAATGCTTATTAATGTGAAGTTGAGGGGAGTAGTGAAAATGACCCATCTTAATGCTGTTGACAGCACATTTGTCTTGGTGTCTTATTGGCTTCAATTTGTCATCTGATAAATGTCCATTTATGTGATCGAGAGTTAAGTGCTCATTAGTTTACATTTAGCATTCTGTCTAGTCAGGTCAGGCTGCTGAAACTGATGCTACATGAAAGCTATTAATAGTCACAAAAGGTTATTTTGGTAAAAACAACTGAAAGGAAATATTATATTTGTAACTGTTCAAATACATCATCTGGCTGTTTGATTGACTCTAATGTCAACAGTAGTTTTCCTTAAGATGTGGAACTTCATAATCCCTAATGTTCAAGAATCTTTGTATAAAATGTTTGTCAAATCAGTTTTTAGAATATGAAAATAAATCTTTAACCTTTACTACTGGTGAGCAAAGCAGGTGTTACAGAGCACATACATAAAATTATTAATTTATTTGGTGTCATATGCTCTGTAGTTCAAAGCCACCTGTCTTTTGGCTCTCTCAGTTTTTATTTGTGTTTTCTCAGTCTTAGAGTGAAGTTATCAATGCTACTTATAATGAAGATGTTACAGTAGAAATCATTACTTCCAGGACTTTCATCTGAAACCTGCCATATCTGATGAGCAGCAAGGAAGGCATAAACAATGTCATAATCCAAATTCATTCAGGAGCCAGCAGGATTTTTTCTCTGAAATCTGTGTCATAGTAAATATTTTACTATCTTTCCCTAAATATCTTACTGAAAAACATTCAACTGTTCTGGTCATGCTTTGGTATGGAGTGAGTAAGTGCGTAAGAAGTTATACACTGAACTATAGCCTGGACTACAAAGTCCAAATGAAGGTGCATTTAAAGCAGCCCTTACAAGTATGTCTTCTCTATGCTTACATATTACAGATTCACAGATTGCATCAAGTTGGTCATCTTGTCCTACTGCCTTGCAGTCAGCAGGGACAACTCCAATTAGATCAGGCTGCCCAGGGCTACATCAAGTCTGATCTGGAATATCTCCAGGGACTACATCCCTGGGCAACCTGTTGATGAATTTCACCGCTCTCACTGTGAAGAACTTTCTCCTAATGTCCGACCTAAACCTATTCTTCTCTAATGTAAGCCATTGTCCCTCATCCTATCACTACAGGCCTTTGTAAACAGTCTCTCAGCAGCCTTCTTGTAGGGCCCCTTCCAGTTCTGGAAGGCCACTATTAGGTCTCCTGGGAGCCTTCTCTTCTCTGAGCTGAACAACCCCAGTTCCTTCAGCCTGTCCTTGTACCAGAAGTGCTCCAGCCCCCTTGTGGTGGGTCAAAATCACCCACCAACTGATTTGGAGAATTACCCCCAAAAATAAAAATTGACAGACCCGTTCAGTTGGAAGTGAATGAAGCTATATTTACAAGCAAATGAAAATCCAGAAATATGAAATGGAATTAATATGTACAATGTATACAATATATACATGTATTTACAATTTATAAACAACACAAGAACTCCCCCGGACAAAACCAGGCGGTTATCAATAGCTTCCACCTCTCTGCCCCCTTTTTTCCCTGTGCAAGGGAAAAGAAGATAAAAGCAGAGAGTAGCTTGTTAGTACTTAGCCACAACAAGAACACAGCCAAGGTCAGCAGCAGCCAAGCAAAAGCACCAGCTAGTATCAGCTAGAGGAAAGAGCTGAGAAAAAAAAACAATAAATTATACAACTAACTTTATGTTAGTTATCAGACTAATGGGATTATTTAGACCTTATCATTATTTTTCTTATGCATCCAATGGTAATTTATTTATATTCTACCACTTCCTACTCAAGATCTGTGGAAAATTTCCTAGGCATCAGCCTAAAACTGCCACACCCCAGATCATCTTTGTGTCCCTCCTCTAGGCCTGCTTCAGATTGTCCATGTCCTTCTTGTGTTGGGGGTTCCAGAGGTGAGCACAGTATTTCAGGTGAGATCTCACCTGAGCAGAGTTGAGCGACAGAATCAACTTTCTCAGCCTTCTGGCCACTCTTTTTTTAATGCAGCCCAGGATGCCATTGGCCTGGCTGCAAGTGTACATCATTGATTCATGCCCAGCTTCTCATTCACTGGTACCTACAAGTCCTTTTCTGCAGGGCTGTTCTCAATTTCATCATCCTCCAGCCTGTACAGATCAGGCACTGAATCTGTTAAGACCCAGTAAAACCTCTTTGCCAGTGTCTCTCTGTGTTGTTCCAGCTTGTAACAAGTTATTACAAGTTACATGTGAACCCTGACTTCTGCAGCTGAAGTTAAAATATCTTTAGTCTCAAATCATTTTAAACACAGGAAGATAGCGGAGAGCTTAGTGTGTGTGATACACAACATTACTGACACCTTAAAACAATATATGTTATGCCTTAAAAGCAATCTTAGGCCAAGGTACACACTGACTTCAAATCCATTCTACAGCTGTGTTGATCATATTGAAAAAGCCAAGATGTTTTCATACAGCTTTGAAAGGTGAAAAATGAACAAAGAGGACAGTGAATTGCAGTGAGAACTATTCCCCCCCAGCTTTTTTTCTTATTCTGAGTAAAGGTTTCCATCCACAGGACCACATCAGTTAGAACCATGAGGCTGAAGTCCTAACCTCAGCTTTCCCATTGATTGAATATGGTTGAAAACATATGCTGAAAACAGTGTGATAGTTACCTGGTTGGTTTTTATATCCCACATGTCAGTGAGTGCAACTTGTACAACTAAGCCACACTTAATGATTATCCGTATTAGTTTTCAAATCACACCTTTTTACTGGGGAAGGTTTCCATGCCACCTCCAGGCAAAGACAGAGCTTGTGGATGCCATGCTTCCAGTGTTTCAAGATGCCATGTTTTCTGAAGTGCCTCAAATATGTTTTCTCACTTGACTTCTATACTTTCCAGATATATCTATATCTATATCTATATCTATATCTATATCTATATCTATATCTATATCTATATCTATATCTATATCTATATCTATATCTATATCTATATCTATATCTATATCTATCGGACCTGAGCAGTAGGAGCTGAGTGATGGGTAGCTGAGAAGCCTGGGCTATCAGAGTCAGAGTGGGAGAGGATTCTTCCCTGAGAATCCATTTCTTTCCACAGGTCAGAGGCGCACAAGAATACTTGAGTTCAGATATGGGATGAGTTTGATTTTGTGTTTGATTTTGTGTTTTCAGCCTCTGCTCTTGCAAACAACTCCTGGACACAGTTGTGCTGAGATAGTCTGATGTGCAGCCATGACATTTTGGGAGTGTGATATAATTCAAATGTATGGACATGAGCCATGCAGTGCTATCTGGTTTCAGGCCGCATTATTTTACCAGTAAAGAAGTCATCAGAGAAGATTTGGGAACACAGAAAAATATCCATAATCAGTAACCATTCCTAGTGTTCCCATGCTGTGAAGAATTACTGAGATCTGCATTCCAAAGCTGAAATGTGGGATAGTGTTCTGACTTTCACAAGGTCTCTCTCACGCTTATCTTTCAGCTCTTCATTCCTATGGATTTTGATGGTTCTACTACATTTTACAAGCTTAGCTTTGTTTTTAAAATTGTTCCTATGTTTTCAAACACTTTAATACTTTTTTAATCACTTCTCCTGAAACGGAAAAGGATGCAATTGAAAATAGTTTTAATTTTTATTATGGCTTTAACCATTAATGTTCAACTGGTTCCTCCAGCCTATTCAAATCTGTTTGGAAAAAATACATATATATATTCTTGCTGCTGCATTTGAAACAGGAATGAAACAAATAAAAGCTCACACATTTTCAAAAGTCCAAAGATGAGTTTTGAAGACAGAACTACTGGCTATTTTCTAGAGCAATCCTCATCTCATACACACCCTGAGCTGTATCTTTAAGTACACAATACTCCTCAGGCAAACAATCCATGCCCCCATCCCCCACACCTTATCAAATTTCAATCCTTCAATAATGCTCACAATTTCATGAAAAGTCAAGACTTCGTCAAAGAAAGTGGAGGGTTCAGGTGAGGTTATTCAGTTTGCTGAAATCAAAATGTGAAGCCAAACCTTTCAATGAACTAAATTCCTTTTTACTGCTTTGTAGTCAAAGTATTTAGGAGCAAGTCTTTGTCATAAATTTTCCTTTGATAGGTATATGATATCATAAATTTAACACATAGAAGATGAAATTTTTATCATTTTAAGCTTGTATGGTTTACAATGCAATACTGTTATTTTTCTTTCTTAGTGTCCAGTCATTTAAAGCAGCCTCATCATTCTCTATAATAATAAAATATTTCATCTGGGTAATCTTGAACTGTCCATATTTACGTGGAGACCTAGCAATCAAAAGATAGACTCTACTATTTGGAAGCATTAGTTTTGGTTTGGTTTGTTTATTATTTTGGTTTTATTTGGTTTGGGGTGGGGTTTTTTGTGTGTGTTGTTGGTTTTTTTCAGTTTCAGAGATATAGAGACTAACAAACCTCAGTCATTCTATTAACTGTACATTGGCAAAATAAATTTACCTCTGCCAAATTTCTGTTACACAACCCGCAACAGCAAATAATGATTTTCTGTTGCATAGTTTCCTGTATCAGCTGCCTGGTTTAGTTGAAGGTGTCCCTGCTCTCTGAAGTGGGTTTTGACTAGATGATCTTTAAAGGTCCTTTCCAACCCAAACCATTCTATGATTCGGTGATTCCATGATGTGAATTAGGTAAGCACTCATTATAGTTTTCCATGAACCTGAAAGCAGGGTGATATCTCTTAAAACAAAGCATCAAGTATTTTAAAAGAGTAGTTTATAACAAAGAAAATGTTCTTAGAAAAGAATAGCTCTCAGGCTAAAAAAAAAATCTCTGCATCAGGGCTAACAACAAAATTGAGATTATGTATAAATTTCACAGACTGTAATTAAGATATTCAATCAAATAAGGCATTTGAGAGAAAGTGATATTTAGCATCCATGTAGAAGAAAGTGATAGTAAACTGTGAGGTCTGTTAAAGTAACAACACATCAACCACTACAACATGAAAAACAGTCTTGTGTAAAACGGAGAGCTTTTAGCACAAAAGCAAGGCTAGACAAAGAAAGTAATTATGTTCTTATCTACTGACAATTGCAAAAGGAGAAGTCAAGTGTAATATCATGTATTAAGAAGCAAAGTAGCAAACATGAGGCCACAGCCATAATTTTTGTTTCAGATATGTAATTACATGACGACACACACACAACAAAAGAAGAAACCTTTTTTTTTCCATCTATGTGATTAATTCTTGTTAAATCACTTTCTTTGGATTCAGTTCTGAATAGAAATAAAATTTAATAAACAGCTATATTGCTTAGTTTTGCTCTGAAGTTTTGATGGATTGATTCAACTTTCCCCATATCCATGCAACAAATCAGACATATGAGGGCAATTCAAGTAAGAAATATTCTGTTACTCTGAGTGACCATTCATTTGGAATGAGAATTTCAGTGATCTGTCAAGTATTTTGGCTAAATGGGTTTCATATCTAGTTAATATGAATTTAGTTCAAGGTTTCTTACAGATCTAAGTGTTCCTTATTCTGTTCTCTTTGGTGAATAAGAAAACTCCATTAAATTTTCTGGCACCTGGACAGGTATCATGTCAAATCAGTGCCTTATTGGCTAGCTATCCACAACTAACATTTTGGTAATTGTGATACTTATTATTGGTTTACACACACACACACATATATATATAATTAATATAATTAATATATAATTAAAAACATTAAGTTTTTATTTTATATTAATAATTACAGGTCAAGGTAAACATTTAGAATCACAGAATCATAAGATTGTTTTTGTTAGGAAAGAACTTTAAGGCAATGGAGTCCAACCATTATTTAACCTTACCAAGTCTAGTGATAAATCACATTCCTTAGTACTATAACTATGCATCTTTTAAACACCTCCAGGTACAGGGATCCTATATTCTCACTAGGGATCCTATAATCTCACTGGGGATCCTATGCCAGTGTTTGATAATCCTTTCAGTGAAGGACATTCTTCTAATATCCAATCTTGAACTTTTCTGGTGCAACTTGAGGGCATTTCTTGTTGTCCTATCACTTGTTAATAGGGAGAAAAGACTAACACTGACCTGGTTACCTGACCTGGCTGACCTTTCAGGCACAAGTAGACTAGACAATCCCAGTTCCCTTAGCCTTTCCAGACCCTTCTCCAAACCCACTCCAGTATCTTGTAGTGAGGATCCCAAAAACTTATCATAGTACTCGAGGAGCAACTTCACAAGTGATGAGTACAGGGGACAATCACTTCCCTGGCTGGACTATTCCTGATACACTCCAGGATGTTTTTGGCATTCTTGGCCACCTGAGAACACTGCTTGCTTATGTTTAGCCAGCAGTGTGACTGGCATCAAAATAAATCAGCATGGAAGAAATTGAAAGACTGGGAGACAGGGATTTTTAGGAAGCTGACATGGGGTAGTTACTGTAAATACTTACCACCAACAAATAACAGGACAATTGCACCAGTTAAGAAAAAAAGGGATTTGGGTTCCCAAATGTGTGCAAGTATAACCATCAAAAAGGATGGTTTCTTAATGGCACAGGGTCATATTCTGAGTCACTGCTGGATCCACTGTCAACATGCAATACACTAAACACAAAAATATAAAACTGAGGCCTTCGATTCTATAAAACAGAAAGGATGTAATTTTTATTTGTGTTACTGTTATTGCACAAGAGGCCAGTGACAAGGACCCCACAGTACTAGTCTTGGTACAAACACAAAACAAAGAGGCTGCCTGGGTCAGAAGTTTACAATCTAAATATAGCTCTCGATTTGTAGAGGGCAGGGTACAAATTGTCTGTTCAGTCTGGCCAGAACTGGTTTAGCATGTGCATCACATTCTTTTTTTCCATTCTGTTTTCCAAGACCAATCAGGAGGGATCAGCTAAGGAGCATAGTTCAGGCAGAATAGACTTAGTATTTTCATTTTCTTCTACATAAATAATGCAATGTTATTATGGAAAGGAATAGAAAAAGATTATCCTCTTTTCAGTTCCAGTCCCCTTGAAAAATATATTATTGTAGTTTGCAATGTTACACTTGCAGAGAGAATTTGAATATCAATAAGCAGAGAGATTTCTAAATGGATATTTACATATAATATCACTGTATGTTTACATTTAATATCATATTGGATTTAATTTTATTATGTTCAAGAAAGCAATTGGGTGAAGAATAAACACAGTGGGATGTTATCTCATTGATATGCAGAATCAATATGATAATCAAGTTGCTTTCATAAGAAAAAGCTTCTGACATTTCATCTAGGATCCCTAATTTTGTATTTACAATGTGGTGTGAAACCATATACTGCAGTCTTACTGTTTAATTAGGAAGATTACTCTTGTATCTTTTTCTTTCCTTTTTTTTTTTTTTTTTTTTATTTAATTACTTCTACTCTCCTTTCAAATGATGGAAGACTAATACTGGCTTCTACAAAAAAGTCATGAAGATTTTTTTCTTTTAAAAGAAAGTTTCATTAACAAACATAAGGTGAATATGCAAAGCAAAAGATCGTCCTAAATTTGTGCTAAATCCTTGTGAGAAGTATGCTTGTCTTTATGAGTTAACTTGTATTTCTAATATCCTAAACGTGAGCTTGTGAAGGAAGTTGGTCTGGATATACATTGCATTTTTAGCAAATATCGTCAGGCATTATGACTACTAGATATATGCTTCATGCTGTATTTTAGACAAGTCATTTCTTTTCCTTATTTTCACTATAATTTGTTTAATTTATTTTAACAAGTGCAACTATTATTTTCTTTGTATTTGGTCAAATCAGCCTCCAACACCATTGATGACTGGCATGTTACTTGTTCACTAACAGGTTGGCTGCAATACATAACAATCTACTCCTCAGAAAAAGAAAACCAAAACACAGTGCACTTTCCTAAAGTTCACAGACAGAACCCATAGGATGTTTTTGGTTTTGTTTTTGTTTTTGTTTTGTTTTTTATTACATGATTATATTTATTACATGATCTCTCTCAGGATGTATCATCCTTGGGCATCCAGATCCAATGACCAGTAGTGCCTGGTGCAGTTCAATAAAAGGCAATCTCAGAGTCCTGTATCTAATGAGGAAAAACTCCAAGCACCAGTACAGGTTAGGGGAGAATAACCCAGGAGACCTGGTGGACAGCAGGGCACCCATGAGTCAGGAATGTGTCCTCACAGCCAAGACGGTCAATGCTATCCTGGGGTGCTTTAAAAAGAGGTTATCCTTCCCCTCTACTCTGCCCTAGTGAGGCCATGTCTGGAGTATTGTATTCAGTTCTGGGCTCCCTAGTTCAAGAGACAAGGAACTACTAGCAAGAGTCCAATGCAAGGCTATGAAGATTATGAGGCAGTTGGAATATCTCTCTCACAAGGAAAGGCTAAGAGACATAGGGCTATTTAGTCTGGAGAAGAGAAGACTGAGAGGGGATCTTATCCATGCTTATCAATATCTAAAGGGCAAGTGTTAAGAGGATGGGGCCAGACTTTTTTCAGTGACAGGACAAGGAGCAACAGGCACAAACAGGAACACAGAAAGTTCTATCTGAGCATAAGGAGACACTTCTAAAGGTGACAGAGCACTGGAACAGGCTGCCAGAGAGACTGTGGGCTTTCCTTCTCTGGAGAAATTAAAAATCCACCTGGATCCATTCTTGTGCAATCTGATCTAGGTGAACCTGCTGAGGCAGGGGGGTTAGGCATATGATCTCTATAAGTCCCTTCCAACCCCTACTATTGTGTGATTCTGTGAACTGAAGGGTCTCATCTACTTAGGCTCACCTTTAAACCCTAGAACATCCCTCAGGCAGTATCAAAACACTGGGCAGACACATTACCCTTGCAATGGACTAAGCAAAGATGACAGTGACAAACTCTTTCACACATATCTTCAGTGATGTGAGAACACCTCTTGAAATATGTTTCTCTGTCTGAATTAAATAAGCTTATCCTTTTGCAAACTGTTCTATAAAAAGTTATGAGAGCTGAATGTCTCTAAAACTGATATATCATTAAAGCTTCTACAACATTTCAGGCATTGCCACTAGTAATTTTGTGCGTAAGGATTGACTGAGTCTCTATTCAAGAATAAAAAACGAGTAGTGTGCCAAGAATGTTGACAAGAAGCGATATAAATCCAGTCTTATCTCAGTGTTATTGCTCTTGCCAGTCACTATCTTACTATTAAGATAAAGCAAGTTACCCTGGCCTATAAGATACTGATTGAAAGCTGGATAATGATTTCTGAATTTCTCTCTACAGCTGAAATTTTGGAGAGAGTCTGGAAGATGGATTGTCAAATTGCAAATTTACATTTTAGGATGTGCACATAAAAAGCAATTTAATGAATTTATATGCCTGTTCATATGTATATTGCTCCCTGTCGTTCATTGGCATAAACAAATAAACTCTACTCTTGATGAATAGGTGTGTATATAAATATGCTATCTCTGCTTTTTGGTATGGCATTTTAGGTGTGCAGAGATATTTAAGATAAAAAAGAAGACATTACTTTTATCCCAAATTATTCCATTAGAGTGATGTACATCTTGATATTTTGGAAAGACTGGTGTAGCTTAAATATTGCGTATCTATAAACATTGTGTGCATATGTGTGGAATTTATAGTTGGACAGTTCAATTCTGTAAAATGTTTCATGCTTTTAAGTGTTTTGGGGGTCAGTTCAGTATGTGTTTCTTCTCCAGATGCTGTAGAATTTAACTGTTGGTTGGGGTTTTTTTTTCCCCCTGTGGACTGTCTGATAAGTTATGATTACATCAAACAGGAACCATGATGGAGAAAAAGAAGTTATGAGAATCCAGAAATTTATGTGTTCCAAACAAGAATTAAACAAGAGTGTAAAGATTTTTACACCCCATGGTCTTAACAGATTTGGAGTGACATTTGCTTTTACTTATCTTGTGAGAGCTTATTTCCTATCAAAAGCACTTTGTGTTTCAAGAATTCTATAGTTTTTCACTCTATGGGCCACTTTTCATTTCAAAGCTGCATTTCTCACAAGTTACTCTGGCTTCATCCTTCAAGCTATCTGTTGAAGCAAGGATGTACCCAGTGTCCTATGTGTAAAGCATCTAACAAAAGAGAGCATGGGCTGAGTTATACCACCTGAGCTTCAGGAGTTAATATAATATTTTAAAACTTACAGAGCTTGTTACTGTGGAGCTGCCTTTGTATTCAATGGATAGCAATAAGCACCTTCTGGAGATACATTTTGCAAAGATAAGACTGCAGGAACAGTCTTACGTAACACTCACTTAAGTGATTCTTAACTCACTGTACATATTTCTCCTAGGTTTTCTCATTGTCCTAATAATTTCTATTTGGGGATAACTTTAAAACTGTACTAAAAAATGCAATTATAACATATTCATTTGGAAGAAAAAATGCCTACATATAAATATGTTCAAAGTTAAGTGCATGCTGAGTTAAAGAGCTAACAACAAATGCACACAATTTATACACGTTAGATTTTTGCATCACAGCATTCTGCTATTGACAAAAATATCAAAAAACAAAACCAAAAGTCAAAAGAATAGTTGCTATGATTTCTTTCCTCATTTTACTATATTCATGAGCTCAAAGCCCTAAGTTCCATTTAAAAAAAAAAAAAAAAGTGTTTATTTTAAATATTATGTTAGTGTATAACTATGAAATTAACAACTGTTCTGCTTTATAGTCCTGGGCTAGGCAGCTGACAGGATTGTCCTTCAATTTTTGTCCGGCCTGCCCACAATAACCTTCAATGTCAATATCCACTTCTTAAATCTGAGATTAAAAAACAAAACAAAACAAAACAAAACAAACAAACAAAAAAAAACACCTAACCCAAAATATACTGTATGGTATAAAATCAGAAATAGCTAATGAATTGCTTCCAGCCCTGATCATTATGACAGCTTTATGATTTACTTTGTTAATTGATTGAATTAAAGGATTGCCTAATCTAAGTAATTTCCTGTTTTTAATTAGTATTTAATGGATTTCAGGACAACAATATTTTAATCTTCACTGACACAAATTTCACAGTTTGGTGTGAAATTCAGAAAAAAGAAATTAAGGCACGGTGTACCTACCATGTGTAGATCTAAATGTTTCATAAAGTCTTATGTAGGCTCTGTTTATGTTACATGTATCATACTTACATAAGCTGGCATCCTTTACAGACCTAAAAATCCCTTGTAGACTATAAGCAAGCAGTATTATCTCCATTTTTTACACTTAGAAATTTAGGCATAGAGGCTAATCTGAAGTTCTGTTTAGCATAAAAGCTTTTCATCCAGGGTTTTATATCAGCTGCTTCTCTCTAGTGTGTTGGTATTTCTAAAGAATAATACATATATTATACACATGACACTTGCAAGAATGATATTTTTTGCCTTCAGTCTATGCATAGAAGCTGAGGAATAAGAAAGAAAACTGACTTTCCCAAAGCTGGGCAGACAACATGTGGCAGAATACACATCAGCATCTTACAAGTCTGCTTCTCATCTAGTGTGGAATCCTGGATTTACTCTTGCCCTCCTGTTTTAAACAAGAGCTTTCTATTTACTTGTTAAATACTGACAGATGTCTTCAAATCTGAAGATCACTCTTCTTGCGAGAAGCTTATTTTCTAAGTAGACAGTGTGAAATGGAATGCCTAAATCCCTGTTCCACCTAAATTGGGACTAAGGCTTCAAAACCTAAATCCCACTCAGTGATACAGTCTGCTTCATTTCCCGGGGAGTCTACAGGAAGGATATCCACACTCATTAGGCCTCTCCTTTCTCAGGACCTAATTTTAATTTCCCAAATATGCTCAGAAATATTTGCTGTGCAGAGTTGGAAAACATCTCTTGGTGTAGTTTTCAGTTTAGTCAATCATGCACACTGTGCAGATGTGCCCAGAGAAGATCCAAGGTTGGAAAACAATAGGACCACAAGAGCGCAAGTACTGCATAGCTTTGGATAATACTAAGACATGAAGCATTCTGTATGACAATGCCTTCCATTTCTCTATTTACATTACTGTAAGATCAAAATACAAGATAAAAAAACTACCAAGGAAAGGTGGAAATCCCTTGGCTACCCATTTTAAGAGAGCTTCCCTCATAAACTCCGACTTCTGGACCATGATCCACCCTTATGGGGAAACAATGTTTCATCTTGAAGATATTTTCACTTAGAATATTCCAAAACCTCAAAAATGGTCATTCAAAGATAGATTGAACTATCTCTAGAGAGGGAGACTCCACATCCCCCCTCGGCAGCCTTTTCCAGTGTTCTGTCACCTTCACAATGAAAAAAATTTTCTTCATGTTTGCATGGAATTTCTTAGGCCTCAACTTCCACTCATTGCCTCTTGTCCTGTCATTGGGCATCACCAAAAAGTGTCTGTCTCCATCCTCTTAGTACTCACCCTTTATATATTTATAAACATTAATGAGGTCATCCCTTAAACTCCTCTTCTCCAAACTACAGAGCCCCAGCTCCCTCCGTCTCTCTTCGTAAGGAAGATGTTCCACTCCCTTCATCATTTTTGTGGCTCTGCACTGGATTGTTTCAAGCAGTTCTATGTAATTCTTGAACTGAGGGGCACAGAACTGGACACAATATTCCAGATGTGGCCTCACCAAGGCAGAGTAGAGGGAGAACCTCTCTTGACTTACTAACTATGCACCTTCTAAATATATCCCAGATTGGCATTGGCCTTCTTAGCCACAAGAGCACATTGCTGGCAATGGAAGGGAGGAGAAAGCAAGGGTATTTTAGGCAAAGCAAGCAAATGTTAATAAAAGGCTAACAGAGACATATAGCTCAGAATTTGAAAGGGAAGAGACTAAATAATAAGCTAGGAGACACTGAAAGGAGAAGCTTCCTTTTGTCCGATTCAGATATCATTGATGTTTACTTTTTGTTTCTGTTTTTTTCCTGTTCAAGTCAGAAGGACCATAATATACCAATATTTCACAGTGCTGTTCATTTTCTGCTCAGGCTGCAGAAAATGCAGCCTCTCTTTATAAATGTGCCATAACTTAACTTGTAGACTACTGATTACAAAACTATGCTAAATAATATGTTATTGGAAAATTTTATCTATCTGTAGTAATTTTTATTAATCTTACATACACAAGTGCTTATGCCAAATTATAAAATATGTCAGTTGTTTCATTGATTTGCAGTATGAATTACAACTGTCATAACTTAAATTACTTCTGGGTGTGCAACAGTGCTTGGATTCACAGCATCATCATTCAGGATTAGTCATTAAGATAGGGAGACGCTAAAATTTCAATCCCCATATGTGGTTAGCAAATTCTGTAGGGCAATGTGTGGTGTAAATGAGGTAAAACCAGTGCAAAGGCTGTAAATCTCATGGAATTTAGTATGCAGTTAGCAGCATGTAGATCCATGAATGTGATTAACAGTCTCATGCAAGAAAGGCAGCTCTTCTATCTGTCAAGACCTCCACAAAGCAAAACCAAATTACACATACACAGATCTTGAATTCTCCCTCTGGACTTGTGTTTCTCTTAGCTATAGATTTTCATTCTTACTTTTTTCCCCAAATGTAATATTTAATACATCTAAAGGTTGCCATTTTATTGAGGAATTCAGGCAGTGTAATCCTCTGGGTGACTTCCTTTGATCATATGTGTTACATTTTAAATTGAATATATTGACAGCCTATATAACATGCTTTGTCTTGTACATTAATTTTCAGAGAGGTTATAATGTATGCCAAGTATGAATTGTAATAAGTTCTTCTGCTTATGTTTTAATATCATGACCCCTTTCACAAAAGGACAAAAACCTTCTATAAATGCTCCTTTCAAGTAAAGGATGTCATTTCATCTCAAAGGGCCAAGTGAAGTTCACTGGGGACCATGTTCATATGCCTTGACTTAGGCCTCTAAAAATTGCTTCTCTCAATCTGAACTACACATGTTCCCAGCATAGTCTACAGACTATGGTTATTAAGGGTCTTAACAGTTATTAATTTTCTCCCAAATAGTCAATTTTGCTAGGTCAGATGGATTATCCTCTGGAGGTGCCTGTCTCTGTAGTAACTCCTGAAAGAGCTTATATTGCCTAGCTCAGCCCTCAGCAACTCGCTTTTGAGATACATAGGGTAGGATTTGGTTGCTTAAAATAGATGCCCTGAGTCATTTGACGTGCACTCCGGTATCCAAGGCACATACACAATGTGGCAGGGCCCACAGATAGCCTAAGATCTTCTAAACTAGCAGCTAGAGAACAGTTAGGATAATCCACCACGCAATGAATGTCAAATGTCTATTTGAGCTAGCTGAGTTCTATCACTGATTTTAAGTGACATACGTTCCACTATGAATGAATCCAGTAAATGGGTGAGAGAATGAAGGATTATGTTTTCTCCCCAGAGTACCAGGTTAAGATTAGGCAAATTACATTCAGTAGTTTTGGAGTTAAGATGTTGAAATTTGGATGTCAGCATATGGTCATTTATCTGTAAGATGGGTAGCTGAACTCTCATGACTACCAGTTGCTATCTTCTGCAACCTGTGCTGCTCAAGTGTATCTTATACATTCAGACATTTTGTTGGCTGTGATGTAGGACTTACTAGAGACCAATACTTGGATGGACGGTAGCTGAACAGCACCTGTGGCATCTCCAGTAACCTTGACATCAATATGTGGGCAAATGGATCAAACCCCTCTTACAGTTACTGGAGTCTAACAATCACAAAGTAAATGCCACAAGAAATACTTCATAACAATAGATGAATCACACCTGAGATACATGATTTTGTAACCTAGATCTCCATTAACTGTTGTGAAGGCTCTGGTAACTAGAACACATGTAAGTGCCTCAGTCTGTGAGTCAATCCAATATCGAAATCTGACTGAACTCTGGTTGCATGACATGAGCTACTTCTCATATAATCCTCTCTAGACAAGCTCCACATTTTAAGTGTGTATTCCTCTTATTCATTATCAGTGTTAGAAGGCAGATAAGACAATCCAGGGGTGCCTTTTTCAGTAGGCTGTGACTGTAGCATTTCTGCTGAAAGCTGTGGGACTAATCTGACTGTCTGGAAATTTTGATAAATGGGACACTATCTTGTTCCCTAAAACAGTATTTTGTTTGCAAAATGCCTCAGAAAAATTACTTATCTCCACAGCACCAATGAAACCAACTCAATCCTAGCAGCAACTTTAAAGGAATTCTCTGTTTAGCTGCTCAAATGAACAGATTTAAAAGTAACTTAAATTGTCGTCTCTGTTTGCACACGTACTTATGCTGAATCTGGAGGGGCCTTTAATCTAGCAGACAGGGGCAGGATAAGGTCTAATAATTGGATGCTGAAATCAAAAAAGCTCAAACTAGAATTAAAAGGAAACTCATTTATTTTTTAACTGCTTAATGAGCTAACTTACTAGGGCAAATTACGAAGTGTCATTGTAGTCCTTAAATCAAGATCAGATACGCTTATAAAACATACATCTTAGTTTAAGAATATACAGCTGGGCTTGAGGCAGAAATCCCTGGATGAAGTATAGCCTGTGTTATGCAGATCTCAGACTAGACAGAGGTCAAACTAGTTAATCATAATGGTCCTCTACAGCTTTAAAATTCACAAGCCTATTAATTTCAAGCAATAGGCAAGATATGTTCATGTAGAACTTAATTTCCTTGGGGTCCTTAACCCCATCTTCCTCTACACTACTTTCTGCCCCTACGTGGGACTTGAGTCTGCTACAGTTTTTTGACGAACTGTGGTATTTCAGGAAAAACAAACAAACAAACAAACAAATACAACAAAACAAATACATGCACACACACAAAAACCAAAACCAAACAAACAATCCAACAAAAAACCACAAACAAACAAACAAAAATCCAAATGATCATTTCACTTCATTCTCACTTAAGTTTTGGGAATTGCATTTACCTGAAATAGTAGTGAAGTGGAAGATTAGGCACACATTTGCTTTCACTAGTATTTCATGGCTCAGTTCTGATCTGGCATATTTAGTGAGACATACTCTGTTTTAGTTTAGTGATACCATGGAAGCATCTTAGGAATCTTTTTTTCAGATTATCAATGTGGTTCTGCTTCTGGAGGTTCAGGTGACAATGTTGTGCTTGCTTAGACAATTGGGATGTATAACTTCCCCTCCCTTTCTTCACAGGAAACAATTATATTTATGTGGCAAAAATATAGGGACATGCTTACTGTAGAAAATATCAGACTTCCTTCATAAACCACTCCATTTAATTCCAAGTTTACCAGGAGCAACCTAGTTGTGACAGATGTTACTTGTTCACATATTGACACTTCACATCATGGATGCTTGTAAGGCTGCCCTGTGCATGCACTATGTGGAGTCTAACACTCACAAATTAAAATCATCCAACTTCTTTTAATTCTCACACATAACTTTGTTGAGTTAGATAGTTATTGGACTCAATGATCTTCAAGATCTTTTCCAATTAAAATGATTCTATTACTCTGTAAGAATACCAAACACTCAACCATAAAAGAAGTACATGTTAAACAAGATATCCTTTAAAATGCAGGTGGCTAGGCATTTTAGCAATTCCTGCCTCACTAGTTGCTTTTCTATCCAAAAGAGTGAATTAGCATTGCAACAGGAACATCTTAATGCCAGAGATGCCTGGAAAACTATATTAAAAAAGCATCTCAAAAAAAATGAACTTCTCTCATCCTTGGCTTGAACATTGACTCATGACAACAACAACTTGTCATTTATATGTTGGAGACGAATCACATGAAAAGAATAGTAAACCTAGATAGTAGTCAATATGTCTATTTTAATGCTAACTCTACTTTGGGAAAGCGCAAATTACAAGAGAAAATACAGATACATTGCCATTACCAATGTAAAAAGCTTTTACCAATGTATCAGCTGGCATAAGTTGTGCTCAGAAAGACCAAAATCATCAAATGTTGTTGCTGCCAGGCACCCTACAGTCTGGTCCATTTCTATACATGTGGTGTTTTCTATCAGCATAAGTAGACTGTGTTTGGGAGTGTGGATGCACTGTGAAATCACTATGCATTATATTCATAGTTTTGGATACAGTACTTTTGAATTTTGTGACTCTTATGCTGCAGAATACTCAAGAATGACATTTTTCTCTAATGGAAATGGAAAAGCAAAAAGAGATCTTTTTCACTGCATGCCTTTGATCTTAAAAAAATGAGTGTACAGGAGTGGGAGAGTGCATTTGTCACTGTAACCAGTTCTTATTTTCTGGTGAGAACTCAGATGTAAAGACAGCACTTCATTTCCTCTTAGTGTCAATGGTCGTTCTAACCATGTAAGAACATGGCACTTCACTTTTCACTGTGAGCAGGCCTAGTCTGAGAAGACAGCAATTACAGTAACTTCATTTTTAATGTTTGGTTTTTTTACAAACCACAATACTTCCAAAAATAAACCCCTTAACCCTCATGTCTTTAATTTTTTTTTCACTTTCTGCCAGAAATATTTATTTTTCTGTCTCTCCAGATTTGATACACATTTCAGGATAGTTGTTAACAAGCTCACACAAGTAGAAATAAGCAGTATATAGGACTTCAGGGGCAGTAATAAACTAAACTTTTCTTTGCACATCTCAACTTCCTTCTGTAAAGTAACACTACCTCTGTTTGACCAACTGAGAATTTTTACTGGGTTTGTTCATCACAGGCACTACACAACCATCACTGTGTCCCTTTGCTGATTTCCCAAACTCAGTTCTGTTCATCCAGATGTCTGTATAGTGGATGGGGTGGGTATCACTGAGGGAAGCTGCTGTGACACCAGAGCAGCCTGTAGCAGAGTGGTACATCTCAGCCTACAAGGGTTTTTCTGACATTTTCCTGAGGTAGGAAAGTGGCAGCGGAATGGAGACACCCACCAGGAGCCAGCAGTTTGCATGGGAAAGCCTGACAAGGCCTGGGTGTTGCCAAGGCAATGATGATCACACTTTGGGGAGCATGGTCAGAGCATGGCAGTTTGGGTGGGAAGAACATGCAGGAAGGTGCTGAAAGTGCTTCCAGCTCTGACCAAGAAGGGATGGTTTCCACCAGGCAGAAATCCATGGCCTCTCTAAGCTCAGCACTTGGCATGACTGATGGTCATCCACTGAGAACATGCTGCCACCCAGATGCCATGCTACTCTTACACCAGTACTGGAAGGCAACCATGATCACACCTGTAGAAGATGAGCCCAGGCGGAGGGCCTCCTCTGTTTAGTGACAGAGATCCCAGAGGAGGTGAACAGGTTAGGAAGCATCATCAATTCAATATTGAACTTAATGTGCCCTGGGAAGCTTGATTGAGTTGGAGGTGATCCTGCTCACCGCATGGTGAATTGAACATGACCTATGAGTGTGCCTTCCAACCCATTAATAAATAACCTACAAGCAGATCACAGACAAGGCATTTAGCATATAGTATTTTCACACTAGTTCCTTTGAGATCATTAAAACACACATACAAGAATATCATGGAACAACAGGTAGGTGTATTTAACCATTCCTTTTGCAATTATACCCATGCAAGAATTTTAGAGAAGACCTGGTAACTTAATGCTCAACTTCCCTTAAGGGTTAATGGGAATTAGACTCCAAAACCCCATAAACATAGATGAAAATTTCAGTTCTGACCAATTTTTTTCTAATCTCAGTTCTAGCAAACTTTTCAAGATGGGATCCATACATGTCTGCTGAGTCCTATGTTCCATGGAAATCAACAGGAACCATCTGTCTAAATACCTCATATTTGGGCTGCATGAAACTATAGCTTTCAGTTTGTTGGATTTTTCATTGACCCTAGACTTTACTTTTATTCTTGTATCTGGGCAAATGGTTACATTCTTTGCCCTAGACCAAGGTTTTTTCTGTCTGTTGCTTTTGAATGGTTCCCTGCTAGTTATTGCTATCCTTAATTCAAATATTGGTATAAAGAGCTTCATCCATCACGAGAAAGACAATTGCTAAAAGTAAGTTCACATGGTTTGCTGGGATACAGACTTAAAAAGCAGCTTTTCAACCTGCAATAAATATTCTTTTTCTTGTCCTCTTCTGATTGCTCAATAATTAACATTGAGGAGACACAGATCTAACTACCTGACAGTTATTTATTTAAAATACCTTCTGCTGCATATATTAACATTTCTGTATCAACTTTTTTAAAGCAGCTTTGAGTTTTGCAATAAAGCCAGATGCAGAGCCTTGCATAAAAGTGGCATAGATCAATTTGGAAAAAGAGATTAATCAGTCATCTGCAATATAATTGTATGTGTTTACACTGTAGAAATGCTTTTAGCATAAAACCACAATAGAAGTATATGACTCACATCAGTATCACTTAAGCTGGGTAAACTGTGAAAGCAAGTTTGGTGGAAAGAAGGATTTGATGTTTTCTACATACATGTCTTTATAGCATATGATAGTATATATTTATGAGTTAAATAAGTCTTTCTCCTGAAGCCTTGCAAAAAGTTAGAACTTCAGAAAAACTGCAATCTATTCAACCTCCTGGTTAGTGAATGTGGTTATGCCACTCCAAAATGGAGGCCCAAGCGCCCATCCATGAAGCCAGTTTTATCACTAGCTCTGCTAGCTAATATATCTGTCCATTAGAAACCCAGAAACCAGCAGATGCAATAGGATTTTTAGTCTCCTCTCCTTACCTTCCAAGACTGACACTGGACCTTACAACTGTAATATTAAGGATACCTGGCAAAGGTACTGGATGCAAATAGAGTATGAATGTCATTACTGAGACTTTGGAAGCCAGAAAGCCAGGTGGGGCGCATCAGCACTACACTACTATTCATATGAACAGTTTTGCAATAATATTCCCCAGGCATCTCTGATTACTTTGGGCTGTGACTGCATGAGCAATCTTGGGTGAGGAAACCCCTCAGGAACAGCCACTAAGGTCAGCATCCATTGCATGCTCAGAGATCAGAAAATAAAGGAAATGTGTAAATATTTAATGCATGCTAAAGACTGTGATGCTGACAGGCCCAAGGCTGTGTAAACCCAGCTCATGTGTGACTATATGAGTCACTACAGGCTAATATTGCTCAGAAACTTTTGCAGTGACTTCTCAGTACAGTGTTGCTATTCTTTATTCCATGTCTGCTGTGTTACTGTGGTTGTAGGAGCCAAAATCACTTTAGATCATAGATGAAACAGATCAAGATAAAACAGGTTACCAATATGTCAGGATGCAAACAAAACAAAAATAAAACCAGCACAGTCCTGGTGATCCAAATCATTCTGCTACTATCTGTAGTGTAGTTTACTGGAAATCTAGCAAGGGAGGTCACCTGTCCTTCACAACAAAATCTTCCTGAGTAAACAGCTAGAAACATGCCATAGGTTAAATATTTATTTTTTTCAGAAAATAATATATATTCTTCCCATATTAAAAAAATATACTCTTTGTGTACAAGACTCATCTAGAATAAAATAATCTATTAAAGACATATTTTAATGCTTATAGTCATCACAATGATATCTGGACACTTTTCATATCAATCCTTAAGATCTGTGATTAGGATCTGAAATTCTCAACTTCTCTGAAATGCTCAACTCCTAAGGAAGATTTGAGTGTGAAATACAGTGTGTTGTTTTGAGAGTGCTTTATTTTGTTTTGGGTTTATTTTCAACATATGTGCTAAGGTCTGACAAGATGGACACTGTTTGCAAAACCAGGAAAGTTGCAAATGGAGGAAATGATTTGTTTGTGATATTCTGTATCAAAGAAGTGTCACAGATAGATGGGGTTTAGTCAAATATCAGTTTGCAGACTTTCTGATTTAGCTGGGTAGTAAGTAGATATTCAGAAAGTAAGGCAGCTTGTTATTGGCTACATACATCATATCCAAATGGACAAAGGAATCCCAACAAAGCCACTTGTAACTTGCACTCAATAAATTGGATACAGGTCCACCTTTATTTCCAACAGTAGTCTAGAAATAACAAAGGTTTTGGGAAAAATGCCTGGTTTTGGTTGAATGTTTCTTCTCCTTGGCTATCTGCCACCACAAACACAGAGGGGATATAATAACAGTCATTTGGAGTTCTGTAAACCTTGTCATCTGAGGACCTCAGAATGCTTTCCAAGTGTTAATTAAATCCTCACAACATCTACGTACCCATGCGTAGCAGATTTCAGGTTGTTAGGCTCTCCTTGTGACCACTGTGGCTCACTAACCATGTTGATCTCGAGAGGCTTCAGACCCTTTCACACCAAAGACATGAGCTGCATCTCAGCCACCGCACTGCCAGCCCAACACAGGTACTGTGATTTCCACATTCCCCATTCTTTCAAAACAAATTTAGGTGTATTTTTCAGGGAAACTGAAATTACAGTGGAGTTATTTTGGAGGGATAATGCTTTATTATCAGTTTCAGAGACAGCAACTTAAAAAAACCACTCGGGTCTCTACAGAGAGAAATTGTTCGTTAGTTCAGAAAAAGCACAAAATACCTCCCCTATGTTTTTGACTCCAAGCAATAAAAAATCATGAGCTAGCTCAAAAAAATTATTATAATAGTATTGTTTTCGTATGTGCAGTCTTTCTGCTCTCTGCCCAGTTCTTGGGACATTAAAGTTTTAATGTTCTTTGGGGTGAGAAAAGATTTTTCTCCCAACCATAAAGAAATGAAAATGGATAGTCTTTTCAAGTCAGAGAAGTAGTTAAGCTAGGAAAAAGGGAAAAAAAATCAAATATTTCAAGACCTTACATAAAACCATGAGAGTTAACAGTGCTGTTTGTTTACCTTTTTAGCATGGCATTATTTTCTCTTAATAGTCAGCTCTGAAAAGACTCAATCTCAAACTCCATGCAGAGAAACCCCTGTCTCTCTTATTGCACTGTAATAGGCATCTTGCAATACATCTCTGAATATATCTGCCATGATAATCTCAAACAAAATTCCATCTGAATTCTGTTTTCATTTTTCTCCCCTACTATGCATATTTGTTTAATCAGCTGAGTGCATGTAAATAAATCCTGTACTAAGCTCTATGGAGAGGCAACAGTGAGAATGTGCTACAGCATGCATGGAGCTTTGCCTTGTTACAGCTTGTCAGTGCAATTCATAGTCTCAGTTCTGATCATCCTAAATTCAAATCCCAGTAAGTCACCTACAGAGACAAATATCTCATGCAGATAAGAGTAAATCTTCTTCAGGCAGCCTTCTAGAAATGTTTCTTTACCTAGAAATATCAGTGTACAGTGCTTTACATCACCAATGGTGCACTCTGAAAGGCCATTAACTCCTGTCTACCTTGTGATCACAGAGAGAATTGCAGAATGCTCTTAGTATATACTATAGATACACAAGAGGTAGCTTTAAAATGAGTCATTTGGATGCCATAACAACCCCACTGTGGTAGCCTGGAACTCATTTGCCCTACCAAGAGACTTCTTCAGGCCATATTGTACATGTAAACTGTAATGATATTTCTTCTGTGATCAGCAGAAGTCTGTGCAAACTAAATGTGGTTCTCAAAATGGTTAGCTAGTCTACTTTATAACTCAAGACATAGCAAATAACAAACTAGATTTCTAGACATTACTCCCTCTGATATTGTTATGATATACATAAAATAGTGTTACATACAACACCTTTCCTAGTTTATAATTAGTCCTAAACCACTCAAAAATCTATTGTCTAGAAGCAAATACTATTTTCCCTATATTGCCTACTGATGATTGGCATGAAGGTTATGAAAGTTTCCCTGGGTAACAAAATATGATACCTAAATATCTTGAGTTGTTTTTAATGTCTAATTTAATTTTCCATTCATGACATGCTGTATTTGTAGTTATGGCAAGGAGTTCCAAACCATCTTAGAAAAAGTTTTTTAAAACTAGTTTTTACTGTGTTTTTTCTTTTTCTTGGGGAAGTTTTATTTAGAAATTAGATGTATACAGCACTCTTGTTTCATATATCTGTAACACCACATCCAAGACAATACTCAAGAGCCTCCCAGTCCAGTATGCAGTAGTATTATGATTTTTTTCTGTATTTTTTATGTTCATCTCTTTCTCTTAATTAAAGGAATATGCAGTAGAATGCTTTGCAATATACATGTACAGGAAATAGAATTTATGTGATTCTTTTGTTAGAGATGCAAAGTTCAAAGAAACATGCTGCACATGGAAAGCCTATTGCTTTAATGGGATTGTGATTTAGATACCAGACAGTAACTGAAGTTCCATTTATTTCATGCAGTCATCAGAACTAGTTTTTCAGACTTACTACATCATTGGTAATGACAGTCTTTCTTTTAGCGTACTCTCTGTTGGTCATTTAATAATGTTCTTCAGAAAAATTAAGCTCCTATTTTCTTCTCCTAAAGCAGCCCCAAATGCACGTTCCCTCATAAAATCAGAGAATGGCTTGGGCTGGAAGCACCTCCAAAGGTCACCTAGTGCAACCTCCCTGCAGTGAGCAGGGACATATTGTAAAAGATCAGGTTGCTCAGCGCTTGTTGAGCTTCACCTTGAATATCTTCAGGGATGAGACCTCAACTACTTCCCTGGCCAACCTGTTCCACTACTCCATCACCCTCATGATAAAGAACTTCTTCCTAACATCCAATCTAAATCTACTCCTCTCACATTTAAAATCAGTACCCTTCATCTTATCACTATGGGCCTTTGTAAACAGTCATTCTAAGGCCTTCTTGTAGGCCTTCTTCAGGTACTGGAAGGATGCTATAAGGTCCTTTTCCCTACCCAACTTATGACAGGCCAAATGGTGAATACTGCTTTTCCCTGTCAGTCTGTGGTGCTCCAACCTCACCCTTCCTATTTCTGTTTCTCCTGGACAGTCTTAAATAACTCCAGATTCAGCTGCTGAAGGCATCTCCTACTATACCTCAAACATCATTATCCTCTAAGAAATATTAATGTAAACACACTCATCTAGGTACTTAATGTCAGGGTGAATTCACCAAGTAGAAATTGCATCAAAACAATCTAGATGCCACCCAATGGAATTAAAAGATTTGGTTACAGAGAGGAAATGGTTGAAGAGAGATCATTTGGCCTTTTAGTACAGTTTTTGACATTGCCTTATGTGATGTCCTCAAAGGAAAATTAAGAGAGAGAAAGTGCAAAATCACTTCAGTATTTCAACAGTATCAAATTAGAGGAAAATATCAAGATTTTCTAGGGAGTTCATCTTTGTTTTAGCTTTGTATTGACAGTCTACATTAAAACCTCAGCAAGGGACCCAAGACTGTGTTCACTAAAACTGCAGATGACACAAATCCCAGAAGGACAGAAACTACTCTGAAGGACAATAGAATACCCATAAAAATCCCAACTGCAATTCTTTGGCTGGTTTTAGATATTCTGGAATGATCCCAAAGGATAGTAGTGGTAATATCTAAATTTATTAGGGTTTATTTAACCTAAAGCCAAGAATTCTAAAGGGGATATGATAAGTGTTAAAGATATGAAAGGCTATTAGAAGTAGAAGCTAATGTAAAAGACAGAAAAAGGCATCATAGGCTTGCACTATGACAAAACTCTTCCCCAAAATGGATTTTGAGCACCAGAAAAGACTGCCTGGGGAAGTGGTTGAGTCATCATCCCTGGAGGTATTTAAAAGACTTTCAGACATGCTGCTTAGTGACATAGTTTAGTAGTTGTCTTGACAGTACAAAAGTTTCTATCAAGGAAATCATTAAAGCTCTGGAACAAATTGAGAAGGATGTGAGTAGAGTTCCTAGCAGATTAGACAAGTATCTACCAGAAACTATGTGAAGCTGGTCTCGACTCATACAAAACATGTTTCCCACCTACTTTTATGTTTCATGGTCTCCAGTACCATAGAATCTGAGTAACTACAAAATGACTACAGCATTTGTCCTCACAGCAAGCCCATGAGGAGGGGGAATTCAAAAATATTGTTTAAATTTTTTAATGAATTGAATGTAATGTAATTAAATGCGCTTTTAAGGAAAGCATAAAGCATCTGTAAAGGCCCAAATCCAAAAGGTACATGGGAATCTTATGCCTATTAATGCTCTGGTGATCCCCTGTAAATCTAGATTAGTACTAGCAATTTACTGGTCTCTTTTGTTCATCATAGCATCTCAATTGCAACATTGTCATTTGCTCCATTTCATGTCCCAAGAGAAAAAAAGAGACAATTCGTCTTCTCATATCACATGAGCATGAAGGCTAGAAACACCATGCATGCAATAATGGGTCTTAGTAAGTACAGTCTATAAGCCAATATATAGGTCTCTTGGCAACTTTATAGCACATTTCAACTTTGATCATAATTTAAAAGATGGCACTTACATGTATCATGACTGCTCTCCTTTCAAAGTCTTGTTTCTCAAGAAACATGGGATAAAATGCCTCTGAAGCTAACAGCCATCGGGATATTACATTAATGCTGTATTGACTGAACCCATCATCCTTCTGAGGTGTACAAATTGAATTGTATGCAGGCAGATATGTGATGAGATCTTTCAAAGGAGATATATGTGTGCTCATTACAATCACTATTACTCCACATGCCCCAAAGACGCATCATTGTGGGACATACTAAGTAAAGTGCAGAAATGGAATATTGGATCGGTGACATGTAATTTCCCTTTTCTGTGCCTTAGTTTCTGCTTTTATAAATTGAAATAAGGATACTTTGTAGACTACATTACTATCTCCAGACAAAAAGCATTGCCTGAGAAACATGATTATATTTATCAGGATTTTATTTGGGAAAAATATTTTCCACCCCTAACTGCCAGGTGCTTTCAGTTTAAAACAGGAAATAGAGGTATCTTTCTAGAGAAAAAGACACACAAATCAAGCTTATTTTCTTTGGTCACAATGGAAATTTGTAGCAAAACCAGGGATCCAGTTTGCAAATCAGTGCCTTAAGCTCAGACTTTTTCAGGTGTTCTCCCTGAACATTAAATATTTAGTGGGAGTTTTCATGAGAGTGTATTTGTGCCAATATCCATGGCTAGAATTTTCCTCTTTCTCTCAAGCTATGCAGAAAATTGTTTGCTAATAGTTTGCTGGTCTGCTTCAAACTCCAGACTTGACCACATAGCAGTAAAGCTGCACAGATTGTAAATTATACAGATCCTTTCATCCTATCAAACAGTAATCAAAGTGTTACACAGTTTTTCCAACCATTTGTTTGAATGGAAGATGCAGCAGAATGAAACTCAGTACTTGCTGCAAGGTGCCAGAGGTTGGGAAAAGTCCCAGGGATAAAACATGCCCATTCAGAGGACAAAGGATTAATCAAAATTTGAAACTGGGTCAGTGGACTGGGGCATAAATCCTCCCTATTCTGCACAGCAGCTTCCTTTCGTTGTCACTTTCTACACAGAGAACAAGGGGCAAATGCGGTATAATGTAGTAATTGCACATTTAACTGCTGTTACCACAATACACATCAGGCAATTCCTTTCTACTTGGCTACTCTTTCTTTTCACCACTACTTTCTCTCTACCTCTCCTGTTTCTGAATTTCTCTTAAAATTTCATGCTACTATCCCTTTTCAACTTAATATGTTTCATTATTGCTGTCAAGTCCCATTCCATTCACTGATATTTATCAATGTCTACATAATACTATTGATATGGATTTATCAATACAGCTCCTTGACTTCCATAGATTAAGTAAAGATTGTGGTACTCAAAAATTCTGATTCAAATTTTCAGGCTGTTGATATAACTGAAATGCAACATGATAATTATCATAAACTTACTTTGCATGGAAGGCTACATTTTTCTTGCACTGTTTAGGTCTTGGAGGCCATATAAACATAATATGCCACTGGATATAGACCAGGAATGTTCTTACTAGAAGGATAAGATTTTGCATAGCATTTCCTGTGCACCTAATCCATCAAAGGTTTCTGTGCCATCTCCCACAGTGGTCAAAGTCTTGGTAATCAGTACAATCTGTTTCTACTACCCAAGTATCAATGGCTCCCTAGGCTGCATTAATCAGTATCCCGGTCTTGGCTCCCTAGTATAAGTCAGAGCTGAACATACTGGAGTGAATCCAAGAAGCCATGAAGATAATTAAGGGACTGGAGCATGTCTTGTATGTGGAAAGACTGAAAGACTGAGACTGTGCAGCTTAGAGAAAAGAAGGCTCAAGGAGATGTTATCAGTGTCTATAAATACCTGTTAGTGGGCAGTAAAGAAAAAGAGGGACAGGTGATTCTCAGTGATGCCCAATACAGGACAAGAGGCACAAACTGAAATAGAGGAACTTCCATTTAAACATAAGAAAAAATCTTTTTTACTCTGAGGCTGATTACTGGAACATGCTGTCAAGAAAGGTTTTGATGTCTCTGTCCTACCTGCTGTAGATGATCTTCCTTTGAATAGGAAGTTTGAACCAGACAAGCTACAGAGTCCCTTTGCAACCTTGACCAACTTTTCATCCTATGTTTCTATGAAATAAAATAGTTTAGCACAGAGAAAAATCAAATTCAATTTAACTGTCTCCTCTGGGAACCAAAGTATATTATCATATCACACTGGAGTAGAAGGGAAGACATGCAAGTTTTGAATACCATAAAAAATGGTCTGAAGGGCACATGCAGAGCAAGTGAGTTCAGTCCCCTGCTTTTTCAGGTCACCATAACACACAATCTCTGTCCTAAACGTCAGATTCAGACAATTCAGATACAACTGGGAAGACAGTTACTTCCAAACTGAAAGAGAGAACCCAATGGGGAGACTTGCAGAGAAATCAGCACCACTTCCAACCTACCAAAATGTCCCTGAAGGAGAACAATCTCCTTGTACAGTATGGTTGGAACATGGAGAAAGGGTGAAAGCCATGTCAGAGTCTGAGACTTTATATTAAAAATATCATGTACAATAAAGGAAGCTGGAAAGCTGAGAAAAGGTGGTCTAAGCGCAATACTCTTCTTGGGAGGTGTGTGACTAGTTTTCAGGCAAGCTAATTGAAAAATCTATTTTCATTTTACTGTTAAGTGTTGTGTGGACCTCCAGTACAAATATAAGTGATGTCCTTCAAGTCCATTAAAAAAAAAATATTAAAAAATCACTTGTTTCTGCACAGTTACAAAAATAACAGGAAGGTATAAAGAACGTTTATGGGTTGTTAATAACACAATGTTGCAGTTTAGGCTTCCTTTACAAAATAATGGCCAGTATCTACTATCTCATGATGTATTGCATGACACTTGTGAACAATGGGTGAAATGGGTATTAGAAAAATCTCATTTATCTTGTGCTTTATTTCTTGATAGAGGTCCTTGTCACCATGGCTATTATGTGACTAGCCCTAGAAAGGCCACCTCATTAGTTTTCTTTATCAAGACAGCAAGGTCTCCTTTAAAGGGACAGCACTTAGATTTTAGATTCAAATAGAAAACAGACTTCATTGTGTGAATGTGGGTTTACCTCTGTTTTCATTGTTTAAATATGTAGGCTATTTCCATAGCTGTCAACCAGATGAAATAAACTCTCCTGTGATGAGGAAAGTGTCCCTAGAACAGAAATATAAAAATGGAATTTTATGTGTTGATCACTTGTGTTTGCTTCACACATTTCTCTAATGTATGAAGCATTTCTTTAATAAAATAAAATAAAAACATGAATTTTAAAAAAAAAAAAAAGGAAAAAGCCAACCAAAGGAAGAAAAAAAAAGCAAGCAGCTTTCTGTAAATTCTGTAAATCTATTTTCCCCTTTGTCTCTTCCACTCACAAATACATCTTTCTCTTGTCTGACAACCACTTTGAAAATTTTCCTCTATTGCCACCAAAGCAACCATGTGAGTGTCAACAAATCAGTAATGATTTAGAATATGTCAAAGGAAATTCAACAATTTTGTCTCCTTTCAAAAATCTTAATGACAGGTAGGTAACATTGGACAACACCATCGCTATTGGCTTTCCCTGAGTTTGGATGGGTATTTTTTATAAGAATGAAAGTGCTTGATTTTGCAGCAGGTAAGAAAGAGAAAAAGTAGCTGGAAAAATCTGATGGCGCCAAGTAGCTGTATTAGCTGTGTCTAGTTTTCTGCATAATTTAGAATATTTTGGATTTGGTGATATAGAAGATCAAAAATTACAAAACATTATTTTTTTATTTGTTATGAATTATAATATAATAGTAATTAATGCTAAGAATACACTGCTAGACTTAATTAGGTGATTAAAAGTATCCTCTCATTTGATAATGCACAGGAGAAGAGCCTTAGAGGTAAGAAGACCCCCAGTGAATCTGATAATACTCACAGAATCAATAAAGCTGGAAGAGACCTCAGAGATCATCAAGTCCAACCTGTCATCCAATACCTCCTGACTACTAAACCATGGCACCAAGTGCCACATCCAATCCCCTCTTGAACACCTCCAGGGATGGTGACTCCACCACCTCCCTGGGTAGCACATTCCAATGGCTAACAACTCTCTCTGTGAAGAACTTTCTCCTCACCTCGAGCCTAAACTTCCCCTGGTGCAGCTTGAGACTGTGTCCTCTTGTTCTGGTGCTGGTTGCCTAGGAGAAGAGACCAACCCCCTCCTGGCCACAACCACCCTTCAGGTAGTTGTAGAGAGCAATAAGGTCTCCCCTGAGCCTCCTCCTCTGCAGGCTAAACAATCCCAGCTCCCTCAGCCTCTCCTTGTAGGGCTTGTGCTTGAGGCCTCTCCCCAGCCCCACTGGCCTTCTCTGGACACATTCAAGAGTCTCAATGTCCTTCATAAACTGAGTGGCCTAGAACTGGACACAGTCCTCAAGGTGTGGCCTAACCAGTGCTGAGTATAGGGGCAGAATGACTTCCCCGCTCCTGCTAGCCACACTACTCTTGATGCAGACCAGGATGCCATTGGCCTGCTTGGCCACCTGGGCACACTGCTGGCTCATGTACTCTTAGCTTACTGCATAAACTAGAGCAACTCATGTCATTGCATTTTAAATTAAGATAGAATATGAAAATACAAATTAAAAAATAATCATATTAATACAACATTAAGGTTAGGAATTTTAAGGCACAAAATCCGGAAATGATAAAACTAAGACTCTTGTTGTAGTAATTCATTTCAAGTGTGTGTTTTCAATGAGTAACCTGAGTGATGAATGTTATATATGAACATACTGAAAATAGACTAAAAATAATGAGCCAACTACATTTGCTAGGAATAGATTAGGCTCATGGAGTCTGAAGTTTCTATAAATCTTATATTTACAATTTTGAATATGAAAGAATAGAAACGACAGTGTGGCATTTCCCTCAAAGTTGTTGCATAGCCTATGGCAAATCTTCTGAGAATAGTTTCTCCATGTGTCTTGTCCACTAAACAAATGGAGTAGTCCTGCTCCGGAAGCTCACTATGAAATTACATCATGAAGAAAACACTGGAGCAGTTTGCACTTCAAAGAATTTTCACTTTCAGTGTTAGAATTAACAGATTCAGAAAGAGTTCAGAGAAAGAAGATAAAATGGATCATCATGATGGACAGACAATCATTGACACTATGAATCTGTCCTGCTTTGAGTGAAACATCCCTTAGGCAAGGTAGTTGCAGAGTCATTGTAGAGTTCTTTGTTGAACTGCTATGTCTCCTTTAATGCCAGTTTGTTGCTCCTCCACTACCAGTGACTTTCTTTCTGGAATCTCCTCAGTGCTTAGAAAATAAAGGAGACTAGCATAAGAATGGAAAATGAAGATTCCCTAGTGCTTCTTTTCTCAGTGTGTTCCTACCTTTCTAATCATGCAGACATTTTCTCGAGGAGCCCCTTTTATTTTAGGGTCCTTATAACTCCTACTCCATTGAAGTACAATTGTTTCACCCTTGAATAATTTTTTGTGCCAGTAAAATCTCTGTGATGTCACTAATACATATCACATTGGTGATATATAGGTCATTATGGACATTGTGTATGTCAGTGTGTCATCAGTAATAGACATATATGAGCTGAAGAAATCAAAGCACCTGAACTTACAATCATTTTTCCTTCCTAATGGAAGTAGCTTGTGAGGGCTCTGAACACTAGTGTTTAGGCCAAAGACAAAGTGGCAGACAGAGACAAGAGCTAGTCAAAGCTTTCAGGAGCTTAGTCTATATAGACAAATCAAAGTGGGGAAAAAAGATGGAGAATTGAGAGACAGATGTGGAAAGATGAGGGGAATAGTTTGACAAGCACAGTACAGATAAATGCTGACAAAGCTGGGAACAGAATGTGCTCCACACACTCCCAGTTCAGGGCACAATCTAGCAGGTTTGGTGGGTGGTCATACTGGGAACCTATCTAATTAGTTGATCTTTCACAAACCACTCTAGATTTTAAATAAATAAATAAATAAATAACTTCTGGTCTTAAAAGTCTCTTGTTTCAAATAATGATGTCCTTGGTGGGGGAGGATATTTTAAATGTCATTACTACCAAGTATTGTATATATTGATCATCCCCACAGCCTTGACAACCACCACATAGAGATAGACCAGACAGTATAAATACCATAGGCATTTGTTACACAACAAATCTTTATCTATTTACCTTTTAGAACATTAGATCAATCTGCTCTGAACTTTGGTCTTTTCACAGTCATAAGTATTATTGTTTCCCATTCATGGCAACTGCAGAAATAACAGGGATACTTCTGTGAAAAGACCATGACCTTACGTATTACACCACCTGTGTACTCTTGAGAACCCTATAATTGAAACCTATGTTGACTCACCTTTTTTATACAATGTATTGCAGCTTCTCAAGACTAGAGTTTTTAGTCATGGATTTTCAGACTTTTATCAGTGACACAGATTTTAAATCTATTCTACTCTGAGAGAAGCTGGTCCTCCTGAAGATGCTCTCCATCTTTCCCAATTATTTCATTAAAACAAATGTTCCAAACAATTCCTTTTTCTCTTATAGTCTAGTTTATTGATGAACATTTCACTCTGAGATTTAATTTTTTTTTTTGGATCAAAATTATATTTGGGCCATTCAGGGCTCCAGAATATCATCACTGAACACCCTGTTCCCTCCTTGAGGACCCCTGTACCTTTCTTACACCATATATAGATATAATAATATCCTCCTGCTACTATTGCATCTTGCACATGTTATCCCCTCTGTTCTACTGCAAAACCTTTCATGTAGATACTACTTTCAGATCCTCTCTGCTGCATTTCGCCAAAAGAAGGAACTGGGAAAATGTGTAAGACATGTTCATTTGTTAGTGGGCATACTTGTAGATGCAGCCTGTGACATTTGTCTTCCCAGGAGATACCTCCTGATGGGAACAAGTTGGAACATCTGCAGATCATCCTCCAGGACATTCATCCAATGATTTATTATGAATGGTGCATTGGCATAATAAAATTTATCAGTGCTGTGGGGCAAAATTACTATGGAGAGCAAATATGTTTCCCACTTGACAAATATGCTGCATAAATATCTATTGAGATTTGGCCCTTTTTCTGTCAAATGTATGAAGGATGTCAATAGCCGGAAGACATTTCTTCCAATGAGCTCCATGAATGTTGCTCATCTACCAGGGCTTGCTGCAGCCTCATACACACAGCTGAAAAATGAAGGATCAAAGAGTATGGCTCATCTATCTGTAGCATCTTTCCACTCCCACGGGGAAATAAGATTATTTTCTTTTTTACTAGCAGAAAGCCCAGTGGTTAATGCATCTTAGCCCATAGTCCCTACAACATTAGCAAAAAGTGGCAGTGACTTTTAAGGAGAACTGTTTCCCTAGCTATGGAAATGTATTCCCTCTAAACTGATACAGAAAATAATCCTAAAAATTGTTGAACAGTGCTTTGGATGGTTTGATTATTCTAATGATTTTTTTTTTCATATTTTGATATATTATGTTAGCTAATTACTAATTAAAAACTCTGTTAAAAACCATGTCAGCACCTGTAGGAATTGTTGGGAAGAATATGTTACAAGAAGTTTTAAAGAAAGCTACTTGTGGGTGAGAAAACATATCTGAAATGTTCTCACATTTTGGGAAACCTTACAAGAGAACTGGAGAACTGATTACAAAAGAAAATTGAATAATTGAGCAAAGACTGTCTGGAAGCACTGATCCTTCTAACCCACCCTTAGGCACAATCTCTCCATCACAAGTCGAAGTACTTTCTGGATATTTTAGGGTTTGATATTGTGTAAGGTTTCTAGAGACATTCCAAAGACATTTCAAGAGGACACCACTTAATATAAAGTCCTGTAGAAGAACTGAACCTAGTTCTTGGCTCTGAAAATCACATGATGGTTAAATGGACACAAGTTCTATTTCTTCAGATAGAGTTAGCACTCAACATCTAATGGTTCCACAGTGAGTTAGCTGTATAAATAAATCCAAGGATCCCAGTCTAGATCTGCTTATGACAGATGGGATACTGTTAAGGATCTGAAACACCTTAAAAATCTTTAAAGACAGTTGTAAAGAACTATGAATTAAAATATTTTTGAGTAAAAATATTTAATTCCCTTAATTCCTTGAAAACAGGGGGGTTTGGGGGTTTGGTGGGTTGGTTTGTTTGTTGATTAGTTGGTTTTGGTGGTGTGGGGGGTTTTTGTTGTTGTTGTTTTCTTTTTTTGTTTGTTTGGTTTTTTGGTGCTTTTTTTTTTTTTTGAGAAGAGATCTGTCATTCCTCACATAAAGTCCTGGCATCATTTCCAACTTCTTTCCTCTTAATAGAAAGATGTTCCAGAACACTGTTTTTGTATTTCACGTATTTTAAATAACGCATGTTGTCTAAAAGAATGCATAAAAATTATACTTGGCTTCAGTTACTAAAGAAGTTAACATAAGCTACTTAGATTACTATTATAAAAATGTCATTCAAATGTTTTTACTAATGTAAGACTATATTGAGATCTTGATAATGAATGGCTTTTGTTCTTTCAGGTTTCTCTTGACCTCCATAATCTTTTGGTTTAAATTCTTGAGGGAAAATAAAAGAGTATTAAAGAATTCATGCTCTGTATACAAATAGCTTTTCAGTATTTGCATAAGGAAAGAGAAGTCTTCCTATCATGCATTGCTTTTTTCTTGTACTGAAATATTTTTTCACATCCAAAAATACGTAGCTTTGAATCACAAAGGTCTAAAGTTTGACAAAGTGTTAAAATACTTCCTCTGCAGTAATTTAAAATAGGGTGTACCAATTGCTACTTTTTCTGTCAACCAGAAAATTATAAAAGATTTACAAATGGGGGACGGGGGAGGGGGGGGGGGGGGCAGCCCTTTTCCTTTTTTTGCTTGCCAATGTATAATTTCCTAGCTGCTTCTTACTTTGAAATAAGAAG
This sequence comes from Dryobates pubescens, assembly GCF_014839835.1. NCBI lineage: Eukaryota > Metazoa > Chordata > Aves > Piciformes > Picidae > Dryobates > Dryobates pubescens. The sequence continues at coordinate 114,926,270 of NC_071657.1, read as the reverse complement.
GAAGAAAGGGGGGAGGGGAGGGAGGGGGAAAGGGGAAGGGTTAAAAAAAAAAAGAAGTCTCAGAAAGCATCAGGCAAATCTGAATTCTATTGAAATAACAAAAAGAAATTTCAAATTTTTAAGAATAATTTGCTACCAAAGCAGCAAAACTGGAGTGAGGAATTGGTATTATTAGTTAATCAGAAGAGATTCCCATCCTAGTGTTCATTCTCCTAGATTATTATCCTCAGGAGTATTCTAATGGTCTGTAGCCTTCAGCTGATGGCAATTATGGAAGAAAAATATTTGAGATGAAGGAGAGATGGAGATTGAGTGGATTGAGCAAGGTCAGTAAAGTGATTTGGGGATTATTCTACCAGTTCAATTGCCATCTTCCCCCCAAAACATATCCATCTGTATGGTTAATTCTTCTTTTGATGACATAAGCAATAAATATTACTGTACAAATTTACTGTGGGAGCGTGGCAGTGTACTGCCACCCTCTGCTGGAATATACATGGACCAAGCAATTTCTCCTCCTCCACATGTCTATTTAGAAAGAACAGTATGGATTGCATCATATTTGCTCTTCAGATTTAGAAAAAATTGAGGAATGTGGAAGGTTAATTTGCCTTAAAACAAGAAAAAATTTTAAAAGGAAGGTTTTAAATCTGTTTTGTAATAAATTTTATTGTGAGATCAATGTGCACTAGGCACATAAAATTCAATTCCTAAAACCCGTCCAAAGGAAGTAATGACAAGTAGAATTTTGGTGGAGTTTGCTTAGGGGCTTTGATGTTACTGGCTGCAGAGCTGTGGACCTCTAAGGATTCCTTGGTGGCATCAGAGTTTATAAGCATTATGAAAGGAATTTTAGTTATGACTTTTTGCAATGCTTCTGAACCCCAGTAGAGAGCAACTAAAAGCAGAAAGAGATGCAAGGTCAGCTACTGTCCTTTCTGTGGACCACCATCTACTTGGTATTATTCCAGTTATAGGCCAGAATTTCCTGCTTTGTTACAGTGAAATCAAAGTCCTCTGAATTACAAAATCAAATAAAGGTGTAATGAGGCAGGCAGGGATATATTATTTAAACTAAATCGAGAGATCAACAGCTTTGCTTATGTTTGTTCCAAAATGGTATAACAAGTCCTGTGTTTTTAAATCTGATCACCTCTATATCTGCTTGTCCAGTTTTGTGGTTTAATCACAGGTAAATGATATTCAGACCTCTCTGAGTAACACACTTCTTCAAAATATTTAGACTCAGGACCAAAAGGCTGGATCACTTCTGAAATCATAGGTTTATTTTTTAACACCATCACTAACGCAAAGTATGAATTCAGCTTTAAAATATAAAAAAAATAAAAAAAGAATGGAGCTATTAAGAACAAATTTTGACCATCTGGGGTTTACAAGAAGGTCTCAGCACAGGAATATTCCATCATGTTAATTGATTATTGCAATATGTTGCGCATGAGGAGAAGGAAGGAAAAAGAATGTTAGGAAGCTGTTCCAGCAGGTCCTATCTTTGAGTAACGCAAATCACTGAAGATTTACTGCCCATGAATTTACTGCTTTTATTCATTTTTGGCTCTGATTTAAGGATCTGATCCAGATTCTTGAAACTAATGGTAGACAAAACTTTGGCTGTACTTGTGCTGGGTTCTTTACAAAATGAAGTTAACTATCAAAAACAATACTTAGCTTATCTAGGACAATCAGATACTTGCACTTAGCAGTCCATAACTGTTGTACAACAGTGACTTAAATGGTAGTCTGACAAGCACCATGAGAGTTCCATTATCATGGTCTATGTATGACCACTACAAAATTTGTCAACTGGTAGTATTTGATAATTGGGTTTTGTAATTAAGTAAGAAATAATAGAAAGCATTCAGTTAATCACCTACTTGGAAAGTGTTGATCACATTTACTTCTAACTCAGGCTGCATTCAGTATTATTTCTTTTAAAAAATGCCTTCATTCTCTCTGTTTGAACCTCATCTATATGCAGAAAAAAAAACAACAACAAAAAAAGGAGACATACAGTATAAGCATGGGAAAAATGATGGCAGTTTGGGAGGGAAAGTGTTGCACAAAGGGAAAGTTGGGTTAACATTCAAGCTTACTATTTCATGGTCTTCACTAATCATTTGGAATTTTAAATTGATTCAAATTACTAACACAAGAGAGGTTTCAATAATATCATGGTGACTGGACTTATGAGCTGTCTGTGTCGTATTTTGAAGCTTAACTGCATTACTGTGGTCAAAGCACTGAACTAAAGGGAGTCAGGAGAGGGACAACAGAGGAGACACAAGACGTATAGCCTCTAAAATCTCTATAAATCTAACCTCCCTCCTTCCTACTGCCATCATTAGATTCCTGCTCTGCCATTGAATAGTCTCAGGTAAGGCTTTAGCATTTGACAAATGAAGGCAATTTGAGGATTTTATACTTGTGGATACATTGTAGGACTTACTGTGTGACTTAAAAGCATTTTTCTTGTAAATCAAATATTACCTCGGAAAATAACAATACTGGCAAATGAAACCAGTGCGGTGCCACTCAAGAACGGTAGTCCTGCTTAATCATGTTGCTCTTTGAGAATTTAGAGCTTTTAATCATGCCAGGCTGCCACATTTTGGCTTAAAATTCATGGGAATTTACAGATACTATTTTGGCCACTGGAGAGCTCACTTACTAATGCAATAGGGACTCTATTGAAGACATGGAAATTTTTTATATTATTATGTATTGAATACACTACAATGACTGTAAAGTTCAAACTTTGCTGAGTTCATGTGTGACAAAGTTAATGAAAAATAGGCTTAATTTACAATGATTTTGCCTCTTGCTCTTCTATGTTCTGTATTATGCATTAGCAACTGATTCAGTTTAAAACCAACATATTTATATTGCTTCATATCTTCATAGCAATAACCTGTGTTGACTTTTGTATTGCTGCTCTAACCTTGAATTAATAAGTACATAAATGAATTCTTACATCTATGCTGTTTTCTATATCCAGTCAAGGCCAATATGGTCTTAGGATACAGGCCAGCAATGAACTACTTAGAGCTTCATTCAATAAGCTAATTGTTTATCTTTCATATGAGTTATCAAATATCTACCTATGAGACACCAGTTCAAAATATAAAACCAAATTCAACAGAAACTAGTCATCGGATTTTTTTGCCTCCAAGTTTCAAGGACAAAACTAAAGGCTGGCAGCAAATATCAAGGGCGATTTCTATGTTGCTCCTTTTCTCTGCACGTATGCAACTATATAGCACTGAATGGGTTCAGAAACCAGCAGGGGTGGGCAATGTATATAACACACCATGATAGGCACCATGACTGAACTAAACTAGAAAGTGGTACCAGCTAGTTCTTATTGCAAATATACACTGGAAAGATGTACTTTAGTTTTATGAGCATGTAAGTCTAATTTTACAGAATGCACTGCATGAAAGTCTAAGCCTTTTGAATATTCCTTCAGCAGTAATAGTCCTCCTGTTGTCAAATCTTTTAAATACCTTATGAAAGCTACACTTCATGCAGATTAGGCTTCTGGAGGCATCATGTGAGAGCACATACATTAGATCCAAATCCACCAGAATGCCAAGGATAAAGGTATGTCACCAAATCATAGGAAGATCAGAATGGTTTTTAAAAAGCATTCTTTCTAGAATTTAGATTCCTTTCCTCATAACACCAATTTCCAGATAGATTTATTTCTCAGTATCAAGTTTCCAGCTCATCTTAGTTTGTACTTCTGAACCCAAAGCTGTCAGCCAGATATTTGAAAAACATCTGTTCCTCAGGCATTTAAATTAACCTATTAATAGATATTCATGGCTACTAAACCTACTTCCATGTACCAGTCTTACTGAAATTTTGCTCTTCAGCCTTCTAGTTATGGGCAAAAAAATATGGTTTAGAGTCTCCTGTTTGTATGATTTGAATGTGACATAGCCTTACACATTTCCGTCTCTCACTTTCATATCTGGGTGACAATTTATGTCATGCACAAAATCAGTAATAAAAACACTTTCATTTTCTGCATTTCCCCTGTTTTCGTTGGTGTGTAAGCATAGAAAATACATTGAAGTGTCAGCCTAGAAAATGGTGTTCTCTATAAAGCCCCTATATAATTATCAATAGCAATTGTATCCAACATACAGTCCCTTTGATAAGGACTAGAGGACGAGTAAGTAATTTCCTGTTCAAGTACAATGCCAAACAACACAGCATATTTTATATTTCTCACAAAGTGCTGAAGTTGTTAATTAACCAAATTCAAGCAGTTAAGGACAGTGTCATGATAATTCTAGTAATTTGACCTTTAACAGCTATGCATTATTAGAACTATGGAGTTGCTTGTGTCTAGCCTGAGAACTCATCTTCAAATTCCCTAGGTGCTTGCTATTGACATGCTTACCTGACTACTAGTGTCTGACCAACTGCACTCAGCTGACATACTTTTTGCTAGATGACTCACATTGTCTGACCTTCTGCATGCTCCCCTCTTGTCCCATTTGTGAAACAATTCAAATAGTTTTAGATCACCATCAGGATAGCTTAACATGTTAATTTGCATTTACAAGAAATGACAAATGCACATACTGTCAAATTCAGTAGAAGTTTATCAAAGAATCTTAATTTACAGAAAGCAACATGTGAGCACTGGACTAGATGACTTCCAGAGGTTCTTTCTACCCTGTTTTTTTGACTGGATTTCTATGAATTACATAATTTAATAATTGTATCAAATATTCGCAAGTAGTGCAAAGCTCTTATAGCCAAGAAAAGTAGCAGAACATCTCAGCTGGAGTTATCATCACTATACTAATGTTATGATACATCATACATGAAGGAACTCTTCATGAAAGGGAAAGGAAAGGGATTTCAATCACCAATGAATAAGGTGCTAGCACAAAAAGGTTATGTTGGAGTGTCTGTAGCAGAGGCTAGTTAACCAGTTATGTCCCTGAATTGCATGCAGCCAAAGATTCCCTTAAAGCTTACCTGGAGCAAGAACCAATTGTTGAGGAGGGAGATATGGAAATGAGAATATTGCAAAACTTACTAGTGAAGTAGAGGCTATATGGAGGTAGGCTTTATAAGTTTAAAGCTCCTAATTCATTACTGGACAACCTATATTTGATAATAACATGACCTTTTTTTTTCTTTATAGACCAGTGGTTTCATCTAGTTCTAAACAAAGCCTGGCTTTATCTGTCTGAACTATGAAGGCTGATCCAAACCCAGGAATCTTCCTATCAAAGGCAGAAATGGAAGCATAAAACAAACAGGAAAGTTAGATGACTCAGATGTCTTAGTCCTGGACCTGTAACCCTTCCTTATCTCATGTTCATTAAGAATTACTAATATACATGCTCTGCAGAGTTAAGCAAAAGTTAAGATGGGTTTATTATCTATTTTAAAAAGAACAGAACAGAACAGAACAGAACAGAATAGAATAGAATAGAATAGAATAGAATAGAATAGAATAGAATAGACCAGGTTGGAAGAGACCTTCAAGATCATTGTGTCCAACCTATCATTCAACCCACCTAATCATCTAGACCATGCAACCAAGCACCCTATCAAGTCTCCTCCTGAACACCTCCAATGATGGTGACTCCACCACCTCCCTGGGCAGCCCATTCCAATGGGCAATCACTCTCTCTGTGTAGAACTTCTTCCTAACATCCAGCCTAAACCTCCCCTGGTACAGCTTGAGACTGTGTCCTCTTGTTCTGGTGCTGGTTGCCTGGGAGAAGAGACCAACCTCTGCCTGTCTGCAACCTCCCTTAAGGTAGTTGTAGAGAGCAATAAGGTCACCCCTGAGTCTCCTCTTCTCCAGGCTAAGATTCAATAACTTCAGAATCATATGTGGAATGTTCACAGGGTGAGTCACAAATTAAATTAATTTATTTTCAATGTCTCCATTCAGACAAAGAAAATAAACTTTTTGAGGAAATCTCAGACCCTGGTATTGTCTGGTTTTAAAAAAATAAATAAAAATGTATTAATAAGATAAATTATGCTTTCATCTGATTTCTGGTATGAGCCTGTCAAGACTTGAACTACACCAAAAGAAACAGTTCATACTTGTTTCATGGGGCTTTTACTTAGCTTAGTTTAACCTCCATTATGTTGGTATTGAAGAGTTCATTTGACAGTCTGGTTCTTTGTAGGCGGGCAATGAAGATTGTGTTAGATAACAGAACACAGCAGACAGAAAGGAGACAAATGGAAAAGCTCAGAAATGGATATACACAATGTGAACAGCCAGTAGGAGACAAAAATCTTTTTGGTTTGTTTAATTGATAAAGGAGTAAACAACTCAAAGGCATCATACCAGAAGCACCTTACCATCTCACTTCTTTAACAGCTTATTTGGGATGAATAGGAATTGGCTTTGTTCCTAACACATGCTTATCTTCTGCTTAAATACCTACTGTGACAGGTAGGTGTGTTGTACACAAGTGATCTCTGGACCAAACCTGAATGGAACTTGAACAGCAGGGATAGAAGATGAAACACTATTAGAGAGCTGGCTTCATAGAATTAAATTGTTACAAGGTCATTATCCTAGACAACAATCAAACTACTAAACCTAAAGGGAATAAACTGCTTGAGAACTTAAGTGTGGACATACTTGGTTTAATTTGGTGTACCTAGACACACACACACACAAAAACACTAAAACCAAACAAAAAAAACCTCACACAGACCAAAACCCCCACCACACATTACACAGAACTTTATAAGCTAGTAATTTTGAGGTTAATATCACCTGTTCACTAACAAAATCCTTGCTACTTCTGCCTTCATTTTAACATTTTCAGATTGGATCACTTTAACACACAGCAAAACTCCAAATGTTTGTGAGACTGGTCATGGTTTACCCTGCCTACTTCTTGCAGCTTCTTATGAGGAGGTACAACACTACTTTAGATGAACAAAAGGAAATAATCTGTTTTAAATACTTTGTATTTTGTCATTTTCTGTGTCTTTCCTATCTACATACTAATAATTTCCTACCTTATGTAAGTAATAACCATCCTTAAGTAGCCATTGGCTCAGATTCAATCAAAACTTCATTTCTCAGGTGGTATAATACTGTTTTCTGCAATGAGATACTGATCCAGTCACCAGAGGAATAGTAGCAGTACATATCACACTGTACATCAATATTTTTCTTTCCATGCAGTTTGGATGGGCAAGGTCTGCTTAGTACCTGGGTTAGTTATGGTCCTCAGTAGCTACATAAACAGTGGTGACCACAAGAAATAAAATTCATTCTAGTCATTTTGTAATCATAGAATAGTTCAAGTTGTAAGGGACTTCCAAAGGTCATCTAGTCAAACCCCTCTGCTGTGAGTAGGCTCAGAGCCCTGAATATCTCCAAGGATGGGACCTCAACTACCTCCCTGGGCAATCTGTTCCAGTATTCCACTGCCATCATGGTAAAGATCTTCCTCCTAATATCCAACCTAAGTCTTCTCTAATTTTAAACCACTGCCTCTCATCCTAGTGCTACAGGCCTTTGCAAACTTTTCCAGCCTTCTTGTAGACTCCCTTCCAGTACTGGAAGGCCGCTCTTAAGCCTCCAATGAGTCCTCTCCAGACAGAACCCCAGCTCCCTCAGCCTGTCCTCACAGGAGAGGTGCTCCAGCCCCTGATCATTTCTGTAGCCCTCTTCTGGACCTGCTCCATCACGTCCATGTCCTTGTGTTGAGGGCACCAGAGCTGGACGCAGTACTCCAGGTGAGGTCTTGCTAGAGCAAAGTGATAGAATCACCTCTCTCAGCCTGATGGCCACACTTCTTTTGGTGCAGCTCAGGATGCAAATTGCCTTCTGGGCTCAAAGAGTATATTGTTGGCTCATGTCCAGTTTCTCATCCCCCAAAACTTCTAAGTCCCTTTTTGTGGGGCTGCTTTCTATCACATCATCTCCCTGTCTCTATCAGTAGTGAAGATTGTTCCAGCCCAGATGGTTCACACAGGCCCACCTCTCCATCTTGCCCAGGACTTTCTGGATGACATCCCACCCTTCTAACATATCAACAGCACCACTTTACAGAATACAGAATACAGGATACAGAATAAACTAGGTTGGAAAAGACCTTTGAGATCATCGAGTCCAACCTATCACCAACACCATCTAAATCAACTAAACCATGGCACCAAGTGCCCCATGCAGTCTCCTCCTAAACATTTCCAGTGATGGTGAATCCACCACCTGAGAAGAGACCAACCCCCACCTGGCTACAACCTCCTTTCAGGTAGTTGTAGACATCAATAAGGTCTCCTCTGAGCCTCCTCTTCTCCAGACTAAGCAACCCCAGCTCCCTCAATCTCTCCTCATAGGGCTTGTGCTCCAAACCCCTCACCAGCCTTGTTGCCCTTCTCTGGACATGTTCCAGCAACTCAATATCTTTCCTAAACTGAGGAGCCCAGAACTGGACACAGTACTCAAGGTGTGGCCTAACCAGTGCTGAGTACAGGGGCAGAAAGACTTCCCTGCTCCTGCTGGCCACACTGTTCCTGATACAGGCCAGGATGCCATTGGCCTTCTTGGCCACCTGGGCACACTGCTGCCTCATGTTCAGCCTACTGTCAACCAGTACTCCCAGGTCCCTCTCTACCTGGCTGCTCTCCAGCCACTCTGACCCCAGCCTGTAGCACTGCATGGGGTTGTTGTGGCCAATGTGTAGAACCCAGCACTTAGATGTGTTAAATCTCATGCCCTTGGACTCTGCCCACCTGTCCAGCCTGTCAAGGTCCCTCTGCAGAGCTCTCCGTCCCTCTGCAGAGCTCTCCTACCCTCTGGCAGATCAACGCCTGCCCCAACTTGGTGTCATCTGCAAATTTACTGATGATGGACTCAATTCCCTCATCCAGATCATCAATAAAGATATTGAAGAGGATGGGGCCCAGCACTGATCCCTGGGGGACACCACTAGTGACTGGCCACCAGCCGGATGTGGCACCATTCACCACCACTCTCTGGGCTCGGCCCTCCAGCCAGTTCCTAAACCAGCACAGAGTGCTGCTGTCCAAGCCATGAGCTGACAGCTTGGCCAGGAGTTTGCTGTGGGGGATGGTATCAAAGGTCTTGCTGAAGTCCAGGGAGTCTACATCCACAGCCTTCCCCACATCCACCAGGCAGTCATCTGATCATAGAAAGGAGATCAGGTTGGTCAGGCAGGACCTGCCCTTCCTAAAGCCATGCTGGCTGGGCCTGATCCCTTGGCCATCCTGTAAGTGCTGTGTGATTGCACTCAAGATGACCTGTTCCATAACCTTGCCTGGCACTGAGGTCAGGCTGACAGGTCTGTAATTCCCTGGCTCCTCCTTCTGGCCCTTCTTGTGGGTGGGCATCACATTGGCCAGCTTCCAGTCATCTGGGACCTCTCCAGTGAGTCAGGACTGTTGAAAAATGATGGAGAGCACCTTGGCCAGCTCATCTGCCAGCTCTCTCAACACCCTAGGGCAGATCCCATCCAGTTCCATGGACTTTTGGGGATCCAAGTGGCTGAGCAGGTCTCTAACTACTTCCTCCTGGATTACAGGGGAACTATACTGCTCCCTCTGGTGTCATCCACACACTTGCTCATGGTGCACTCAATCCCACTGTCATGTGCCCAGGTGGCCAAGAAGGCCAATGGCATCCTGGTCCGCATCAGAAATAGTGTGGCCAGCAGGAGCAGGGAAGTCATTCTGCCCCTATACTCAGCACTGGTTAGGCCACGCCTTGAGGACTGTGTCCAGTTCTGGGCCACTCAGTTTATGAAGGGCATTGAGATGCTGGAACGTGTCCCGAGAAGGGCAACAAAGCTGGTGAGAGGCCTCGAGCACCAGCCCTATGAAGAGAGGCTGAGGGAGGTAGGGTTGCTTAGCTTGGAGAAGAGGAGGCTCAGAGGAGACCTTATTGATGTCTATAACTACCTGAAGGGAGGCTGTAGCCAGGTGGGGATTGGTCTCTTCTCCCAGGCAACCAGCACCAGAACAAGAGGACACAGTCTCAAGCTGTGCCAGGGGAGGTTTAGACTGGATCTTAGGAAGAAATTCTTCACAGAAAGAGTGATTGCCCATTGGAATGGGCTGCCCAGGGAAGTGGTGGAGTCACTATCACTAGAAGTCTTTAGGAGGAGACTGGATGAGGCACTTGGTGCCATGGTTTAGTTGATGGTTGGACTTAAGTTCTCGGAGGTCTTTTCCAACCTGGTTAATTCTATTCTATTCTATTCTATTCTATCATTGATACAAATATTAAACACAGTACAAACCCCTGAGGGACACCACTTGCTACCAATCTCCATCTGGACTTCAAGCCATTGAGCACCACCCTCTGGATGCAACTATCTAGCCAATTCTTTATCCACTAAACCACCCACCAATCAAACCTGTATCTCTCCAACTTGGAAAGTCGGATGTGTGGCATACCATGTCAAAGGCCTTGCAGAAATCCTGATAGTCATCCTTTGTCCACTGTTGTGATCACTCCATCATAGAAAGCCACTAGGTTAGTTAGGCAGGATTAGCCCTCAGTGAAGCCTTACTGTCTGTATTTGATTGCCTCCCTGTCTTCCATGTGGCTTTTAGAGTTTTATGGTACTGGTAACATGTTAAACTTTCTAAATTTCAAGTAGACCTATCAAGTAATTATTAAGAAAATTCTTAACTGTTTATCATAAACCTGATTTTGCACACAGGAACAGACCTTTTGAAATTGTAAAGAGTTTGGATGTGACACTGTACATATACTTTTAATAATATGCTTCATGGAACTGTTAATGATTTTTGACCTGAATATATTTAATGCCCATTCTAGCATCTGTCATGCATGAAATTTCTCCTACTGACACACTTATGTGGATAATCTGGCATTGAACTCCTGTTTTGATGAGTCAGGTGCATTTTGTTTTCATCTTTATTCTAAGCCAACATAGTGTTTGGTGATTATCAGTCTCTCTGCACTAAATTTGAGTATACTCACTGAATAAGCTGCATTATAAACAACCTGTTTGGTAATGGTGATAAGAACTGAACCCTTTTAATCCCATATTGCTATTACTTCAGACCCCAGACATGTAATTTAAGGATCAAAGCCTGAACTGCTATCATAACTGCAATTGAAAAACAAGGAAATCCTGAATCATTTTCAGATAAATAGAATCATCCTAAATCACTGCAAATCTATAACCGTATTTCTTACATTTACTGTATTTAATTTTATTTTGTATTTTTCTTTATTAGGTCTATAAATAGAAAGAGCTCAAACTGGTAATCAGCAGAAGAGGTAAGAATTAAGGTTTCTCTAGGAGTTCAGAATTTATATTAATTATTCTATTTCTCTATAATACAAGATTATAAAAAAGTTACAATATAAGATTATAATTTTCTTATCAGACCTTGTTTCCAGTTTCCAGACTAATATCTATACTACTTCTGCACATTCTAGCTGTTTTATTTTCTTCTAGGCAGCCCTGAAGAATGTCAAGAAAATGTGATCTCATTGGTATTACATGAGTTGAAGTGCTGAGAAGCAATAAAATATATGGGATAGATCAGTTATATAACCTTCCAAAGCATGTTGCCCAGGGTTTTTAATACAATTTCTACATTCTCTCACCTTGACTTAAAAATATACAGATGCATTCAACAAGATAATGTGTGCAACTTTAATAGAGTCTGCCTGAGGTCATGAACACTTTATCAATAGCATTTAATCAATAACTGAAATGGAATTGTGGACTCCCAGACTGTGGTTAAATTATATTTTTTCTTTCTGTGAGAAAGATTTAATTACTGTTTACAAGGACTGATAAGCTAGAAGAAAAATGGCAGCTAATATAATCATTTACTTGACCATTGTTTAGTAAATACATAAATCTTCTTTCCTTAGATATTCATCCTTTTTCAACAGAATAAAAAGGAGTGGGTAAGTTAAAATGATAAATTATTCTTTTGAGTTTCATATTCTATTTATAGCCTTTTCATTTATTAGAGTTTTTAATTTGTTTTGGGTTTGCTGGGTTTTGTGCTCCCATGTATTTTTTAAGAAATAATTTATTACAATTCATATTTCTTTCTATTCAAAATTATAATCCAATTACTTTCTCAGTAAACAAAAAGTCCTCCTTTTTATGTGAAATGAACTGCCAGCAAAAGTGGTTTCTGATTAGACAAGCTAATTTTGAAAGGACAGATAGAATCAAGCAATGAACTGGATAAAAATAATAATGGAGCGCACCTTGTTAGATAACAAATGGAACAGACTTTGGAGACAATTAATGCAGGAAAGACTTAATGCTGAGATATGTTAAGCAAGCTTTGTCTTTTTCATTAGCTGCTATAACTCATAGTTAATCTCCTTATATAAGGTGCTATAATAACCTAGCTAGCATCACATTTCTGTGAACACATGCTGCTGTACCGCTCTTTGTTCTTTCCTACTTTACATGGAAACCTCGGTACCTTTGTAGGAGGTGTGTGTGCATGTGTGTGTGTTTTGTATGTGTAGTTACATAGGTAGATGCATAAATACACACCTAAATACATAGATACATAGATGCATAAATACACACCTAAATACATAGATACATAGACAAATATACACAAAGATTGATCAATCCAGAAAGGGAAACTGGTCTAACAATATCTGGGATGAATATTGCAGAAAAATATTTGATAAATTCATCCAATGGGTAAGCTTGATTTCTTTACATTGGGTTTCCAAATGATAAAATTACAGACTTGTGCCCATTTCAAGTACAGCAGCAAGTTTTATTGGGCTGTTTGAAAAAACTATGTGAGAATCAAGTTGTCTGAGGGATATTTTTTCCTACATTGTCTTTTTGCTATATATATTGAAGTTCTGTTTCTAAGAAGTATAAACAAGGAAATTTTTTTGAGTAAAAAGCTCAAATTATAGACTTTTGAGAAAAAAAGGAAGGGAAAAGAAAATTTTAAAAATGGTATTAGTCTCACCCTTTAATGTTCTGGAAATGAGCTTATGTGCACATAGTGATTCTGTGATTCTAAAGAAAGAATCAAGTCAGTATTAAAAATGTCTTGGTCCACATCACTGGCTTGCCCCCTCTAATGCAAATCATCTTGCAAGACCAAACTTTGTCAGACTCCAGAGGTCAATAAACAATACGAATTTTAGGACTTTTAAAATGTCTACAATATAATCAAAATTAAATTTCAAATCCTTTACTACAGATATATGATAATGATTGTTCAGATTTTTAATCAACACTTGAGCAATTGGCAATTTAGTTAGGAAAGATCACATGTAGTTTCATATCCCTGCTATGTGTGTCTAATGGTTTTTGTTTTATCTGAAGGTAGAGAAATTTCATGTAAGACCTGTTTGCATTACATTTAAGGAATAGAAATACATTTTCTTTATTTTTCTGGGCAATTTGCAAGACTACTAACAAACAGCAGAAAGATACTGTGCAGCTATTAAGAAATCAGAGTTTGACATAATTATCTAACTGTATATTACATGATTACATTCTGTATCAAACAGTAAAATTTACTGCTGTGAAAGATTCAATTACAGTACTATTTCTTTCTTAACTGCCTTTAACTAGGATGTCACTGAAGCAAGCAGTGGCTTTAAAAAGGAACTAAACAAGTTTATAGGGAGTCAAGACACACAACTGTGAAGGGTGTAGGAAATGCTTAATTTTATGTGGGAACATGAGAACCCAAGTAGTAAATGTTCTTGCATGATTTTGGCAACAGCTTACACCAAGGGGTCAACATGGAATCATAGAATCATAGAATCACCTGAGTCTGAAGAGACCTCTGAAGGTCATCTTGTTCAACCATGTTGCGCCCTTGAGATAGTAGAGTTTTCAGTATGCAGGGAAATATGAAGGAGCAATAACAGAACCCTTACTTTGGACTTCCAGAGGGCAAACTTCAGCTTGTTTAAGCAACTTATTCAGAAAGTACCCTGGGTAGCAGCCCTTAAGAACAAAGGGGTCCAGGACAGTTGGATCTACTTCAAACAGAAGCTCTTGAAGGCACAGGAGCAGACTGTGCCCACATGCTGAAAGATGAGCCAGTGGAGAAGGCAACCAGCCTGGATGGGCAAGCAGCCCTTGAAGGAATTAAGGGAGAAAAAGAGGGTATATCACCTTTGGAAAGGGGAGAGGCAACTAAAGATATGTTTAAGGATGTTGTTAGATCATGTAGGAGAAAAATTAGAGAGGCAAAAGCCCAGGTTGGTCACTTCTGTAAAGGACAATGAAAAGCATTTTTATAACTATATTAATGCTAAAAAGGAGCAAGAAGAAACTCCACTCTTTATTGGACCTGGAGGGGAACATTGTAACTAAAGATGAGGAAAAGGCTGAGGTACTAAACACCTTCTTTACCTCCACTTTCAACAGTAAGGCAGGAGGACTTCAGGATGACTGCCCTCCTGAAGTGGTAGATGGGGTCAGGGAACAGTGCAGTGCTCCTGAAATCCATGAGGAACTAGTTAGGGACTTGCTGAGCCACTTGGATATTCTCAAGTCCATGGGACCAGCTGGCAGATGAGATGGCCAAGCCACTCTCTATCATTTTCCATCAGTCCTGGCTCACTGGAGAGGTCCCAGATGACTTGAAGCTGGCCAGCGTGGTGCCCATCCACAAGAAGGGCCAGAAGGAGGAGCCAGGGAATTACAGACCTGTTAGCCTGACCTCAGTGCCAGGAAAAATTATGCAGCAGATCATCTTGGGGGCAATCACTGCGCACGTGAAGGATGGTCAAGGGATCAGGCCCAGCCAACATGGATCTAGGAAGGGCAGGTCCTGCCTGACCAACCTGATCTCCTATGATCAGGTGACCCCCCTGGTGGATGTGGAGAAGGCTGTGGATGTAGTCACTAGTGGCGTCTCCCCAGGGATCAGTGCTGGGCCCCATCCTGTTCAATATCTTTACTGATGATCTACATGAGGGCACTGAGTCAGTCATCAATAAATTTGCAGATGACACAAAGTTGGGAGCAGGTGTTGATCTGTTAGAAGATAGAAGGGCTCTGCAGAGGGACCTTGACAGGCTGGACAGATGGGTGGAGTCCAACATGATGTCATTCATCAAGTCCAAGTGTCAGGTGCTGCACTTTGGCCACAATAACCCTGTGCAGTGCTACAGGCTGGGGTCGAAGTGGCTAGAGAGCAGCCAGGCAGAAAGGGACTTGGGGGTACTGGTTGATAGGAGGCGGAACATGAGGCAGCAGTGTGCCCAGGTGGCCAAGAAGGCCAATGGCATCCTGGCCTGCATCAAGAGTAGTGTGGCCAGCAGGAGCAGGGAAGTCATTCTGCCCCTGTACTCAGCACTGGTTAGGCCACACCTTGAGGACTGTGTCCAGTTCTGGGCTACTCAATTTAAGGACATTGAGACTCCTGAACATGTCCAGAGAAGGGCAATAGGCTGGTGAGAGGCCTAAAACACAAGCCCAATGAGAAGAGGCTGAGGGAGCTGGGGTTTTTTAGCCTGTAGAAGAGGAGGCTCAGGGGAGTCCTTATTGCTGCCTACAACTACCTGAAGGGAGGTTGTAGCCAGGTGGGGGTTGGTCTCTTCTCCCAGGCAACCAGCACCAGAACAAGAGGACACAGTCTCAAGATGCACCAGGGGAGGTTTAGGCTTGAGGTGAGGAGAAAGTTCTTCACAGAAAGAGTTGTTGGCCTTTGGAATGTGCTGCCCAGGGAGGTGGTGGAGTCACCGCTCCTGGAGGTGTTCAAAAAGGGATTGGACGTGGTACTTGGTGCCATGGTTTAGTAGTCATGAGGTGTTGGGTGACAGGTTGGACTTGATGATCTTTGAGATCTTTTCCAACCTTATTGATTCTGTGACTCTATAAACTCCCTGCAGTGAGAGGGACATGGTCAATTAGATCAGGTTTCCCAGGGCCCCATTGAGCCTCATCTTGACTATCTCCAGGGGTGTGGTTTCAACCATATCTTTGGGCAACCTGATCCAGTGCTCAATCATGATCATTATAAAGAACTTTTTCCTAACATCCAACATAAGTCTACTCTTCTCTAATTTAAAACCATTGCACCTCATCCCACCTCTTCAGGAGCAGACCCAGGCACCATGGAGATACTGTTGCACAGGCTTCATATGGACCCAATCCAATGTTACTCTTTTTCTATTGTTTTACCTCATTTGCAGGAATTGCGCTGCTTCCTCCTTACCCTGTGATCTGTGAATGTCTCAGTGTCATATGGAAAGACAACACTAGAAAAAAATTTTGACAGTTTCATGAGGAAGACTCAGTCTTCTAGACACTTTTATACCACCTTTTTCTCTTCTGTGAAACAAAGGAAAATGGAAACAGTCTCGGGTTTGGGTAATCAAATTCTACCTTACAATGAGGAACCTAAGAAGAAGAGTTGCTTTGAACAGAGAGGTGCCAGGCACTATGCTTCAGTGTCTTCCACTTAAATGAATCCTACCATATTGAGTCTGAGAATGAGCTCATTACAGTCCAATTAGGCTGGCATAATGATGTGATCACTTACAAACCTAGTGCTTTAACAGAAAAAAACTTCAATGGAATTTCTGGGGAAATAAATACAATAGTCCTAAATGTGTGGATGGCTTTTATTACACTAATACTACACAGAATAACAGGGGTTGGAACTGATGTCTGGGGATTATCTAGTTCAAACCCTTTAGTAAAGCAGGATCACCTAGATCCAGGGTCACAATGTTTGGAGGAGTTTGAAATCTCTCCTGAGAAGCAGACTCCACAGCCTCTCTCAGCACCCTGTTTGAGTACTCCACTACACTCAAAGGAAAGACCTTTTACCTCGTATTTAGGTGGAACATCCTGTGTTCCAGACCGTTACCCCTTGTCCTGTCACTGGGCACAATTGAAAAGAGACTGGGTCAATCCAATTGACTCCTGTTCTTTAGACATTTATAAGTATTGATCCATTTCATCTTTGTTTCCTGCTTTCTGTTTCTGTTTTTCACTACACAGCCAACTAATCATGAGAATAGTATTTTTTCTTGATGAAAGGTAACTTATTTCTCAACACTACCTACACTAAAACTTTTTAATTTGATTCCAGACATTTCTCCTTATTCACTTCCTTTCAAAGATTATGCTGCCAAATCCCTCTTCTCTCTCATGTTTTGATCTGGAAAACATCCCTAACTGCCTTCCTTCCCTTACTCAGAAAAATTATAACCTAACACTGATCCAATAAAACAACTGCATAATTTCAACACATGAAATCTCTTTCTCTTTTTATTTTTTGTATCCTTTTGCAGTCACCCATTGCAGAGCTTCCAGGTTTCTGTTACTGAATGCTATGTTGCCTGTCTGCAGATATGGACACTCAATTTTCTAGTTATTTCTTCCTCTACCATATCAGCTTTCCTTTTGTCATAGCTTTCTTTATATTGCCAGAGGAATACTAGGTGTGTGAGGTTATTCTGGGAGGTAGAGCTAAACCCTGAATATGCTCTAGTACATGAGTGTAGGGCGTGAGTTTGGGTTTGTAATATGTGTGATTTTGGGGTATTGTTGCATAGCACCACCACTCTCTGCTTATGAACACATGCCTACTTTTGCATCAGTTCTCAACTCCTAAATTCTCCTTTTCCAATAAGGACCTTGTGATTTCTGCTTGAGAACTCCTACCTTGTAAGACAGTTCTTTCCAATATTATTACCTTTCTGGCCTTACTCCTATCCTGTGACTATCCTCCTTACTAATGGACCTTATCTATATAGAGAGTCTTTCTGCATTTCAGAAGTCTTTAAAACACCAGATAACTACTTAGTCAGAAAAACAAATGGAGTTACAACTGTCTGCCATGTGTCAGTAAATATAACGATCTCTTCTTGCCTGCAAAACACAAAAAGTGAAAATTTTAAAATCTTCTAGGTCTGTTGAAAGATAGGTTTCAGTCAAGATAATAATTGTGTAATGCTCTATGTTTTATTTGTAAATCATATTTTCATTTCTCATGGGAGATGTTGCCGCAAAAAAGATTTTTGCCTTCTCATGTCTGACTCAGACCCTCCAGGCAGCTCATAGTCCAGTCAAATATGACACAATTTAACTGATGCTGTAATATTGGCTTTGATTTGAATTTTTGAATTTTTTACTTTTTTATTTTTGGCCTAAGGTTACATGTAGGCAAGGATTTCATGGTTCCTCAGAGCAAAATATTTAACACAGAGACAGGTTGTCTTTTAAGTTTTATCTGTCTTAGGACATGTGCAATGGGAAGGGGTAGAGACAAGCCTTGGAGCAGAGTTTGGACCCCTCCCATGGAAATAGAGAGCACCATGTGTTGCCGTTTTAGCCTGAACGGGTAGGAGAGACAATGATGGGAAGAATCTGAGCACATGAAACCTGTTGATGATTCTTCTCCTGAATCATCCTGAGATGGAGAAAAGTGCTGGAGGCAGGTTGTAACAGGAACCAGCTGTGATTTCAAACACTTACTGAAACGAACCTCCTCCAGCATAGCCCTGTGATGGAGTTTGGGGATCATGGAGATCTCTGCGGAATGATGGTGACTGACTGAGTCAGCAGACAATGAAGATTTTTAAGACTTGCCTGTATTTCATTAGAAAGTGGAGCAAAATTAGCACATTCTCTGGGAAATAGTTTGTATTGATGAACCAGCTTTTTCTGTAAGATGAATACTCTGATGACAGTTTTGATCAGCTCTATTTTTAGCATCAAGGGATCTTGTGCTGCTTCTCTGTCATATCCACTCTGGTCCTCGATGCAGGAATTGTCATCTTTAGACATATTTGCACATTGCCTGCAACACTGGCTGCAGGCCATAAAATACAGCATAAGTAGGCATAGAAATGAAGAGACCAAAGGTGTTTTCATTTCTATGCCTATCTAATTGATGGCCCCTTTAACTGATGCTGTCAGAAACTGATACTGTCACATCAGAGATCAGTCCCAAGCAAGTAAACCATACACAACATTCCTGATTATTTTTGATGTTGCTAGCACAGAAATATACTACAGCGTTGCAAATGTACATAGTTTGTGCCCAAACAAAGTATACTCACAAGTGCTGGCATTGCTCTCTTATCTTTTGTGGTGAGGCCAATTTGAATTTAAATTTAGCTGACTCCTTCCAATTTATTTTTCCTTTTAATTTCCTCTTTTCATATAGGGGAAATTATGATCTTATGAAGCTGACATTAAAGGATCAAACAATATCGAACAACCTAAAGAAAATCTTAAGCAAAAGTCATTGTGAATTAGGTGTTTGTTAAACTGACAACACAAGCCTTTGTAAATCTGATATTGTTCTTATGTAAACTCATGAATGGAGATTTTCTCAAATAAATTACTTAATAACATCAGAGAGTCATTGCCTGTGTAAATATATCCCAGGGGCGCATACTAAGATTCCTGAATTTAAATGTTCAATAGAACTTCATATTTGTCACCTTTACTAACGAGTTTTTCCTTATGAAATCATTATTAGCATGAAAAAGTTAAATTTTGTATCTAATTTCTTGAATTAATGCTGTTTGAAGACCCTAAGGGTTTGAAAGTTCTTTCATTGGAATTCATCATTTACATAATTTTCACAGCTCCAACCCTTTGCTCTCAACTATGAATGCACATTGTGATTTTTTTATGCATGAGGGCTGCAACATCTATTTTTCTCTACACAAAACGATTAATAGAGGAATAACAGGTAATAAATGTTTTTAATCTTTAATGTTACAATAAAAGTGAAGTGCCACATTTCATGCTTTCACAACCACACTGCCTACTGAATGAAGCCTTTCTGTTTCCTCACTATGAATATATTTGATTAGAAAAGGAAAAACAATTGAGTTATTTGAGATCAGTGGAGCTTTCCATCATTTCCTGCTTGAGATCCTTGCAAGTGCATAGAGCATGGCCAGATTTTTAAGCAGAATAGACAGTATTTTCTCAGCTCTACATTATCACAGTTCAGCCATGATTTATGAAATAGATGTTTACCTGATATATTTATTTTTGTTGTTAATATAGCTTATTATATTAAAGTGTTATTATTTTTATAAACCCAGACTTTGAGGACCAATACAACACAGCCTTTGACCAAAATATCTCTTGATGTTAAAACCCCTCTTCTGTCCACTGTTTCTAATCATAGTTTTTATTACTGCAGGTCATTGTGAACTCATGGGCATATGGTAGGCATAATACAAAAACATAACACAAACCCAGATCTGAAAAACACTATCCAATTAGTAGCAAAGGTAGGCCTGTTAAGTCTAAAGAACCTAAAACACCTAAAGATAGATGCTTTAGGTTCAGCATAAGTGCTGAAATGGAAACATGACAGTATTTCTAAGAGATAAACTATACTTTAGCTCTGTGTCAAGGCCAAATTTGTTCCACCACACCAGCTTCCATACAGTGGTTTGCCACAGAGTATAAATCAATTTTACATGGTAGACACATCCCCTGGTCCCCAGTTTTACAACAGTAGTGGTAGTAGTAGTCCTGTCTATCTACAGTGAAAAAACTAAGATAAATGATGCATTCCATCTTGTGGCAAACTTTTGATTAGGATTCAGAGTGAGATTAAGATTTTGCTTTTAGGATACACTTTTCATCCAGTTGCAGCTATCTAACAAGCTATTGCACTCAATGTAAATTGCACCAACACTGCTGACTGCCTCTTACCTGGGTGTAATGGGAACTTACACATCTATCTGAATTACTTCCACATTTTTAACATTTAAAGTCTAAATCTGGAGCCAAATGTAACCCTTTGATTCATTTGCCCACCCATCCGTCTCTAGCGCTATTTGTGAATCCAGTGTCATATTCTCATAGAATAAATGAATTAACACCACCTTCTTACCCCAGGCACTTGAAGTAGTTTGTTCTATTCCAATGCAAAATGGAGAAGCAACTCTGTAATTTTTAAGCTGAATACATTTTAGTTTGCACTGCTAAATGCGGAACAGTATAGTGAATACTGGTGGTCTTATTTTAGCCACTCTGTTGTGCCTCAGATTTCCTGCAATCTTGTTCACAGATTCTGTATACATACATTTTTGTTCTTCTTTCTCCAGTTACAAAGTGTCTAGAAAGAGTTTCTAGGTGTATTATGTATTTTCCAACTGTTTTCCAATAGAAACTTCAAGTTATATTATGTATTAATGTTGCTGTTTGTCTCACCCAGGGATAGTACCAAAGAAATTCAGGGACTGGGGCAGGGGATGGACAGTCTTGAAAATATTGTTGACTATTAAACACAGATGTGTACAATTTTTTAGTACATCTACTTGATATAGAAACAGGTTTAAATCAAATACTGCAGCAAAATTGAACCCATGAAACCTTGTAAGTCTGTCTTCTGACCATCCGTATTTTCTTTATAGACCTTGTCTCACATTTTCTCTCTGGACAAATCACTTTGCCTGTCATAACAGGGGAACTCCAATGTGTGTAATTACCTGTGTACAGTTCTGCATTTCCTACAAACCATGTTAGTTGCTCAAAAATATGTGAAACTGTCAGAATTAGCCACACTAAAGTTACTCATTCTGGACTCCAACAGAACAATCTCAGAACAGCTTGTTGGAAGGCCTGGCACTTAAATACAATTAAATTTGATGATGGCTTGTAATGTGCATGTCAGAAGGAGGTCAGTCATTTGAGGCTGCTCACTACCAACCCTCCCTTTCCAGGAGCCAAATCGCTACACAGATGCTCATAGAGGCATGTTATTGCCATAATGCCAACTTATTTTCCAGGTTAAAATGGGTTTTTGCAATTGATCCAAACATATACTAAGCCACTGGAAAACTTTATGACGGAGTGCTATGTGGCTCATGAATGCCAAAATTCAACTGGCTCCAAATTATGAAGGATTTTGAGCTATATGCTAGGGCTTATCTCTCAATGTTGTAAATGCAGGATTATAAAATAGGCATTAAATGATTCCATACATTTTGGGTTATTTTTTACTTTTTCATGGTCATTTCCAATAGCCACCCCCTGCAAAGCAGCACTTACTGAAGATTCCCACTGATTACTGTGGGCTCTGGATGCAGCCATTGGAAAACCTGCACTTGACATCCGTCACCCTGCTGAGATTCTAACCAATGTTCTCACTCTGTGCTGATGTGCTCTTCAGATATAATTGTTTGTCTTTGATTTTCAGTATCTCTTAGTAACTTCAGCACTCTCCTTTATTCATTCCAGTGACAACAGTCAAAAAAATGAAAAAAAAAGCACTTATAAAATGCTAATTAAAACATGAAACTCAAACCTTCATGCCATAATAAGTTTTGACTAATTATAAATAAAATCTATCTGATTTTAAGATTTAAAATAGCACACTGGTGCCCTGTAAACCCAGGCTATGAAAAACATGACTAATGGTAGCAGGACAATGGCAACTACATATTTTCAGGTGTTTGTCTGTTCTAGCTTGAATAACCCAGGGATACATTCTACTCCACTAATTTAGGGGTGTGAACATAAGTTGCTTCTATCCATCTCTCTATCAGATCTTGAAGACACTCCATGCCTGTGTTTTCCTGAATCATTTGCAGCTTTTTCTAAAGTGGGTATTAGACATCAGATTGGGGGAAAAAAAGTGTATTTCATAAAAAAATTATCTCAGTGTTGTAGCTTTCCTTTATGCACACCACTATCTTGTGATTTCACTTCTAAGAAATACAGAGTTCTCAGAGACATTTTACTTGTCATTGTAAGAATTGTATCCTAATTTGGAAGAGGACTTTCAAGAATATTTTTTTTTCTGTGTTGTTCTGCTGCAAACTTTGACTCTCTTTCCATTAATTAGTGTGCACACTAAACTTGCCTGTGTAATTTATTGTCAGCGCTGTGATTTTTATTTTATGACATACATTTTCTTTTGTTCAGAAAAGAGAAGATTGACTTTCAAGAAAGATTCTTTTTATTCTTATCCCATTTTATGTTGATAGTACACAAGCTCATATTGTTGCAAGTTTTTTTGTTGATTTGAATTGCTATAGCAGGTGCTCAGTGTGTAGAATGAGCTTGTACATTAATTAAAGACAGGAAAACTCAAGTTATTTCACTTAATAAGTTAACTGACTTGATCAGAGTCTGGCAGAGTCTGGCAGAGGGAAGAATTTCTGACAATCATTGGCTCTTTAATTTAGCAGAAAATATATATAACAAGATCCAGGCAATGGGAGATAAAGCATAAAAAATGCAGATGTAGAAATAATATTCAGAGTGTAATTAACCATTGCGACTTCCCTATGGATGTGGTAGATTCTTTGCTGACTGCAAGTTTGAAGTATTAAAAATCTTCTGACAACACTGCATTGTTCAAATAGAATTTAATATCTAGGCTGAAATTCCTGATATGTACTGTATAAAAGAGCAAACAAGTAGTTTTATAACAAGCCTTGTTGGATTTCACTTACATTTATAGGAGAATCCTGCCAATTCCCTCACAGTCTCCATCAGATCTTCCACATAGCTAGGCCACACTCTTCTACTTTATCTGCAAGGCCTCTATAGAAGTTTTGATTTGCATCCCTGTAATGGATTATAGGTCCCTATAGGACCAATAATAGTAACATACAATAGAATGATTAGGCTAAAATGTGCATGTACCTGCAGTATTATGCAGTACAAAGACACAAATGCCTTCTCCTAAACAGCCTAATTTTGACAAAGAATGGTCCATACTCCAATAGATCGATTAAAATTAGAGTATCAATGTGTATTTGCTTCCTAGATGTAAAGAATTTAGTGATAACAGTCTCTACTCATGACAAAACCAGTGGAGTGTTTTCATCATACACTTTAGGAGTGGGATTCAGGTCAGCAGATTAGACATTTACATTGAACCCGTTTTCAAGTTATGCCAAAATATTCTTCATATAGTCAACAGAGAAATGTTGCCAGAGAGAGGTCTTGCCTATTTAATTTACAGGTTTATATCAAAGTCCTGGACCAGAATCAACTTCTGAAACAGGCTGCTTCTTTTCTTTAACTGTGTAATGATTTGAAGAGATTAAGCCCCTAACTTAGGTAACTACTTACTTTTCAGCAAAATGCTTTATAGTAGATCTCTGATGTACTTCAAAAACTACAACTTCCCATTTATGTTTTGCTCACTTAATACCTGTGAGTGTTCCCTAACCATACTCTAGCCTTCCCTTTCATAGAATCATAGAATTGTTTTGATCAGACCTTTAAGACCTTTAAGATCATCAAGTCCAATTGTCAACCTAACAACACCATAGCCATTAAATTGGGTCCCAAAGTGCCATGTCTACACATTTTTTTAACACCTCCAGGGCTGATGATACCGCCACATCCCTGGGCAGCCTATTCCAATGCCATATCACTCTTTTGGTAAAGATTTTGTTTCCTAATGTCCAATCTAGACCTCCACTTGCATAATTTGAGGCCATTTCCTCTCCATTACTTGATATTAGGGAAAAGAGCCCAACCACCACCTGACTAATACCTTCTTTTAGGTAGTTGTAGAGAGCAACTACATTCTTCTTAGGTAAGGTGGTTCTTTTAAAAATCTTGGAATGAATTGTTAGACTAATTGTAGGCCTCTCAGGACAATCATCTTCAATTCTCTTTAGAGCCAAAGGAAAAAGAAAGTTTTTTCTAAGGCATGATTCATCTCCTGTAATGTACTGCTATATATGAATTGCATTGTGATTATGCCTATTTTTCCCTATAATTGCAAATTCCAACCTAACAAAATTAGGTAGAGTTTAGATACTGAGAGTAGATGTTTGAGACTAGGTCAGATGAACCCTCCAAAACTTCTTATGCTGAGCATCCTCATCTGGTCAAACTAACAAGGATGAAACAGAACCAGACATAACTCAGTAACATTTCAGAATACATCTCAGAATAGCAGCAAATTAGTTCTTGATTGTATTACATGCATCATTTATTTACCGTTTTAATTCAGGGGAAAAAATACTTGTGTTACACAATAGTAAAAAAAAAACCAGGAAATAAATTTTGAACACACTGTACAGAACATTTGTCTTGAATAAAACTTTAATATTAAAATAACACATCATATGTGAAGCACCGTCAGTATTTCTAGTGTTCAGAACTCCAACATGCTAATTATGCTTTGGAGAGCTGTGATGGTTAAACCCACACACATCAACAAAAGCTCAGCTTAACCTAGTCGGAGAAGCAAATGAAGCTGTATTTTACAAGCAATAATGGAATGTAATGAATATGTACAGAGTATACAGTATTTACAATATTATACAGGTATTTACAAAAGAAGAAACAGCACATAAATCCTCCTTGGGCAGGGGATTCCACCTTCCCTCTCCTCCAACTTCTCCCCACCATTTTTCCTCTGGTTAATTAGAAGAAAAGAGGAAAGGAGAAAATGTTAGAAGGATTTTTAGTTAGCTCAAAAGCATTGTTAGTAAGTCAGTAATGCTTATCTCAAGTTCTGCTGATAAGCGGTCTCTCTCTGTCCAGGAGAGCCAGCATGCCAGCAGAAAGAGACGGAGTGAGACAAGAATGTAAGATCGTAAAACTACATCCCACTCATCTGACCAATGAAATTTGTTCAGAATTATCTTTCTTATTTTCCTTTTTACACACAACTATTCAGCTAGAGAATCTGCAGCTATCTTTTCTTAAAGGCACAGCCTAAACTATCACAAGAGCATGTATGGCATTTGGGTACTTAAGTGACATTTTAATTGATCGAATGTTAGGAACCTACATCCCACCCCACTTACTGAAAAAGTGCTTCTAGGGTTCAGATCCTGGAAAAGTTCTAGGTTATAGGTATAACAACAAATAGATGAGGACAAAGGGAAAAGATGTTATCCATAAGGTTATACAGCTGCTTTTCTTTGTGAGAGAACAGGACTTTTAAGTGAACAATCAATTTGGAAGAGAATGTCAAAGCTTCCAAGTATAGCTTTCTTCTTCAATAAGGAATAAAAGATGGGAAAAGTGTAGGCATTGCAGAGCATGCTGTTTAGAGCCATGGGTATTGAGACTGTTCTGACACAACTGAGAGAAAGTGGATGCAAGAGGGTGAAAACAACAGATAAGTCCTAGGATGAACATTATCACTCATTGTCCTTTACTGTGGAAGAGGTCCAAGGTATGACTGTCTCACCTTATTGCAAATTTAAAATCTTTCACTACATGTGTCTTGAAAGCAAATTAATTCAGTTCAACTTTGTAATTCTGAATGGGTTATCAGGAGTAAGTGGCTTCGACTTTTAGTCTTTATACAGCTGCAGAGCGAAAACTTCCTAAGGATAGGATCTACTAACACAATATGAAACCCAGCTATGAGTTTCTGTGTTGGTTTGACTGTTGAAACTATCTTTTGATGTTATCAGATTCATACCTTATCATGCTACAAAGCAACACCATGTAGCATCTCTTGGCAATGTTCATGTACTTGTTAATAAAGGTTCCAATGTACTCAGGGAAATTCATAATGGGATATAAGGTGCAGGCTTCAGCTTTTACTGACTTTTTTACTATAATTACTTATACTAGTTTAGGAGGATGCAGCTGAAGAATTTTAACCAAGAATCAAGATGCATGCCTAATTTAACTTTGACTAAATTTGACTAAACCTTAAGTAAATTTGGTATGGCTGCAACACGATCTAATAAATTTAACTTGCACCAAGTCTTTTGCTTTCTACAGTTTGTGATTCTCCATAAACATATTGTCATCCTGAACTTCATTAACTTTTTTTAAATTTTGATTGATTTTATCTATTAGAGAAATTGTTTGGTAATGGTCCATGTGTTTTTATCCTTTCAAAGAGGAAAGTTGTTGTATTTATATGGTTTTGAAATGTTGAATTAGTCCCACAGATTTTACATAGAACATTCTGAAACACAAAAATCTTTGAGATAACAAAACATTAGCAAGAAGGTAACAAATTGGAGATAAAAAAAATTAAATTATTTTCCTCACAGCAACATATTTTGTACCACAGAATCGCCAGATAGTTGATGTTGGAAGAGAGCTCTGGAGATCATCTAGTTCAAATGCCCTACTCAAAGCAGAATCAAATAGTATAAATTGTCCAAAATTATGTGCAGACATGTTCCAGAGGTGAAGACCCCACAGCCTCTCTGGACAACCTGTTCCAGTGTCTGGTGGCCCTCAGAGTAAAAAAGTTTAAATGGAATATCCTGTATTTCAATGTGGGCCCATGGCCTCTTCCTCTGTCACTGGGCACCACCAAGAAAGGTCTAGTTCCTCTCCATTGACTATTTATATACACTGATGCCATCTCCCTGAGACTTCTACTCTCTAGACTAAAGAATTCTAGCTGTGTTGTCCTCTCCCTATTCAATAGATGATCCACTCTCTCAAGCATGTTTATGGCCCTTTGTTGGACCTTCTCTAGTATGTTTGTGCCTGTCTTGTACTGGGAAACAGAGCTGTGCACAGAACTCCACAAGTGTCTCCCCAAGCCTGAGCAAAGCAGAAGGACGACCTCCCTTGACCTTCTGGACATGCTCTGCCTATGTGTGGCCTTGTTTGCCATCAGAGTGCACCTCTGGCTTGAGGTCAACTTGGAGTCTCTAACAGGCCCACAAGTCCTTCTTTTCCAAGATGGTTTCCAATCATTTGAATCTCATCATGTACTAGTATCTGGAATTATTCCTCCTCCTGTGAAGACTTTTGTATTTCCCTTCATAGCCTTCACAAGGTCCATGTTAGCCCATTTCTCCAGTCTGTTGAGGTTCCTCTGAACAGTAGCATAACTATCTAGTGTATCCATCACTATTCTCAGCTTTGTAGTACCTGCAAACTTGTTGAGGGTGCTCTATGTCCCATTACCCAGGTAATTAATTAAAGTGATACACATTACTGGCCACAATATTAACCTTGAGGTTCCCTATAAGTGACTGGCCTCCAGCTGAACTTTGTGTTCTGGATCATAACCCACAGAAGCTGACAGTTCAGCTAGTTGGTGCTCTACCTCCTTGTCCTCTAATCTAGCCAGTATTTCATCAGTTTGTATATGAGCATGTTATGGGAAACACTGTCAAAAGCCATATTGAAGCTGAGATAAACAATGTCCACTTCTCTCTCCTCACTGGGTTAGTAATTTCTCTGTAGAAGGCTTTCTGGTTAGTGAAAAACAAAGGTCAAGCTTTTCTCACTCCGGCTTCCCTGTGGTCTCAGGGACCTAGAATCCCTGAAGGCTGATCTTACCAGTAAAGTGTGAAGAAGACATTGAGTACCGCGGCCTTTTCCATCTCCTTTGTCATCAGACACCCTACCACATTCAGTAGCAGTATTCCTTTTACTGGGGATGTACTTCTAGGAATAGCAACTTCAGGTTTCATGACAGTTTTGTTCAGATGTCCCAAAAGTACTTCTGTAGCCTGGGATTGTCAGGTGGTCTTCGGTAATAGATGGGACTTGATGATCTCTGAAGTCTTTTCCAACTTTGTTGATTCTGTGATTCTGTGATTGCTGCCTGGGTTAGAACATAGAGTCATAGTAGCCTGGAGCTTCCCCATTCAAAAATATTAACCAGATTAGACGAAAACCCTCTTCACCAGCTTCAATCATACCACTGTTCTTACATACTCATTTTAACATTTTTTTAGTAAGCTCAATGTTTTCCAAATACCTGTGCTCCTTTGTTTCAAACCTGGCACTGAAAATTGTACCTTCTACTTGAATACATTGAATTTATCAACTTTACCAAACTTTATATATATCCATGCATAGAAAATAGGCTTTCCACTAATTGATATTATGATCAGGATCAGAATCTTGTCTTTGGAGCACTGTCAATTTACAGAAACAATAAAAATTATGAAAATTATTTCTACTTAAATGTGACAATATATGAGGTGTACATTTCAGTAATGTGGTTTGGCTGTTTTTTCTTTCACTTATGACAGGTTGGATTGATGATCTTTGAGGTCTCTTCCAACCTTGGTGATTCTGTGATTCTGTGATTCATTTCTTCTGTCTGATTTCTGTCTCCTTCAAGTATACAGAACTATGGTTACTCACTCTTTTTTGTTGAGATTTTTAGTTAGTGTAGAGATACTTCTGTTTTGTCATTGGCAACAACCATAACTGGATTTATTGAGTTACATAACCCTAAAAGGATTCACTTTTGAGAAAGAAAAGATCCTCAACTAGTATAAACCACCATGTTTCATTGAAGTGTGTTGTGCCAGACTTGCATTGGCTAAATATTTGGCTCCAAAAGTTTCTTCTGAAGTGAAGGAACTTATTGTCATTCCTGTGGAATGTGAAATATTGCACTCATGCCATAATATTCTATGTAGAAGCAAGACAAGAATTTTCCTTGTCATGAGGGTGTTACAAAAGACAGAGACCATGCTTTTTAAGACTTACAATGTTGTTACAGAACAGTCACTTCTCTAACATAAGGGAAAATAATGACTGAATAATTTTCAGCAAACTGGAAGAGTATTCCTGCTCTCCCACAGAAGTCCAAAGATAATACAGAAAATGGAGGCCAGTAATGACAACTTGTTTCCTTCTGCACTGCTTGAGCTTAAAAGGTGTAATTTTCCTGTCATATAAAAAAATATATGAATGACAACAAGACAACACATAGTTCAGCACCCTACTTACTGTTGACCTTAAGTATGAATTGCCAGTTGAGGAGGAGACAGTTATGTGTCTTCTCTTCCCCTTAACCTTTCCTTACGTGAAACAATTCAGATTCCTTGTGCCCTTCACCATTCTGTGACTAAGTGATTCTGTGATTGTGTCACTGTTACTGTTATGGGGAGGAGGCATAATGAACTGAAATGTGCATCACACAACCACAATGGCAAAGGCAGAAAAAAAGGGAGGGATTAAATCTTCTTTGTTGCTGTAGGATGTGCTTAATGAATTGAAAACTTTTTAAACCAACACACAGTGACTTGTGTAGGCCTATGTAGATGTGTTTTGTTTTGTTTTCTAGTAGAGGGTTTGAAAAATGATCTTTCTGAGTGAACATAAAATAGGTTAAATGAAGTCAAAATGTCACTCCTCTAAAGATGCAGAGACTTTCATCTGTTACAGTACCTTTTTCGTAGTGGTCTTGTGCAGGATTGCTGTGATATTCACTTCACCAAACTGAAATTAAAACACATGGTTTTGTTGTAGAAATAGCAGACATCTTGCCAGAACTCTTTATTCAGTGCCAGGTGAATTAAATGAGTCTAAAAGCAATAAACTGTAATCATTGAAATGAACAAGAGTATGTTTCAGAGATTCATTTTCAGAGATTAAGTCTAGCTTCAAACATGAAGTATGACTTTAGATGAAGTATGACTTTTAGTATTCTCTTCATACTGTACCAAAGGCACAATAAATTAAGGAAGTTATTATGGTCTATAAAATCATTGTAAATGTAATACGTCTCTGTTGATAGAAATGATGAGCAATATTTCTGCCTTTTGTAAGTTGAACTAGAGAAGGTTTTTATGTTTCATTTGTGAAGAGACTGTTAAGACATAACTTCCAGGGGATGTCATCAAACAAATTTAGGAGCTTTCACATAAAAAAAAAGAAGGTCAGCAGAGTTTGTCAGTTGAATTTTGTAAGGATTACAGAGAGGTAGGTATAGTTTTGGCATTGAGCATTAGAAACTTTGGGGATTTACCTACATTAGGTGCCTAGAAAGAATTTTAATAGTTGGCTTTTAGAAGAAGGGACACAAAACGTTGATGATGCCAGGTAGAAGGCATGGAGTTGAGGTGAATACAAGGGCCAGCTTCTGAGCAGCTCCTATGTAGAAGAAAATGCTAAAAATATAGTTCACAAATTTTCCTTCAAAACCAATGCAATGTTAAAAAGATGTCTTCAATAAAAC
The DNA here is from genome assembly GCF_014839835.1 of Dryobates pubescens. Taxonomy (NCBI): domain Eukaryota; kingdom Metazoa; phylum Chordata; class Aves; order Piciformes; family Picidae; genus Dryobates; species Dryobates pubescens. The sequence continues at coordinate 114,895,403 of NC_071657.1, read as the reverse complement.
CAGAGAGAATTCACAATTAATAATGTACCATTTGTCCAGGCACTGGTATGAACCCCTGTCACAGTATAACCAAGGTTGGAAGAGACCTCAAAGATCATCAAGCCCAACCTGTCACCACAGACCTCATGACTAGACCATGGCACCAAGTGCTACATCCAATCCCCTCTTGAACACCTCCAGGGACGGTGACTCCACCACCTCCCTGGGCAGCCCATTCCAATGGCTAATGACTCTAATGAAAGGAACCACCTCGAGCCTAAACTTCCCCTCCTGGTGCAGCTTGAGACTATGTCTTCTTGTTTTGATGCTGGTTGCTAGAGAGAAGAGACCAACCGCTGCCTGGCTACAATCACCTTTCAGGTAGTTGTAGAGTTGTCACTGCTAGTTGCAAAGATCTTAAGCCTCTATGTATTCATATTGCTTTTTCAAGCATTCTGGACATGCAAGTGAAGCAAAGCTACACTGTTACATTTTAAATTGATATACATCAGCATTAAACCAGTCATTAGTATGAGGGGAACCAGGAGAAGACACGCAAGACATCAACTATTCAGCATACAGGGAGACGATTTTTCCACATTTCCATTTTTAATATAAAAATCAGTGTCTGCGAGCACACACATACACACCCACACATACAGATGCTTTGTATGAATCCTTCAGCTCTGAGCATATTTGAAAGCAATATCATGCAGATATAGTCCAAATACTTAGTCCAATTCTCTGTACAAAGTCATTATTGCAAATAGACCACCTTTTGTATTTGATAAGTAGAGGGCCAGAAAAATATGCTGTCATCTTCTGACTAATAGGTATTCATGGTAGGATTTTCAGGCCTTTCAGATTTTGCCTGTTGATTTTTTTAAGAAAAAAATTTGTCTAAAATTAAGTACCTTCCATAATTTTAGCTATCCTATATTGCACTAAGATCAACAGGTTCCATTTGTGTTCATATATTTTATGATTTTTTAAAAATTATTTTAGATGCTGAACAAATACTTCTCTGCAGTACAGAGAAATTAGTTCTGCAGCTGCTAACCAGTCTTAATATAGCCTGGCATAGAACTGGAAAATAACAAAACTATACCTTTTAAAAGGGATGCTTTATAATCCTGCAGGGGAAAACAAACTCTTTGAGTGCACTCTCAGCAAGTTGAGGGCACCCTCAGCAAGTTTGCTGATGACACCAAGCTGTGTGGTGCAGCAGACATGCTGGAGGGAAGGGATGCCATCCAGAGGGACCTTGACAGGCTGGAGAGGTGGGCACAAGCCAACCTCATGAGGTTCAACAAGACCAAGCGCAGGGTCCTGCAACCCCAGGCACAAATACAGGCTGGGCAGTGACTGACTGGAAAGCAGCCCAGAGGAGAGAGACTTGGGGGTGCTGGTGGACGAGACGCTCTCAATGCGCACTTGCAGCCTGGAAAGCCAATCAGATCCTGGGCTGCATCAAGAGAAGTGTGGCCAGCAGGTCAAGGGAGGTGATTCTCCCCTTCTACTCAGCTCTGGTGAGACCCCACCTGGAGTACTGCGTCCAGTTCTGGAGCCCCTATTACAAGAGGGATATGGATGTGCTGGAATGTGTCCAGAGAAGGGCCATGAGGATGATCAGAGGGCTGGAGCACCTCTCCTATGAGGACAGACTGAGGGAGTTGGGGCTGTTCAGTCTGGAGAAGAGAAGGCTCCGAGGTGATCTAATTGTGGCTTTCCAGTATCTGAAGGGGGCCTACAAGAAGGCTGAGGAGGGACTTCTTAGGATATCAGGTAGTGATAGGACTAGGGGGAATGGAATGAAGCTGGAGGTGGGGAGATTCAGGCTGGACGTGAGGAGGAAGTTCTTCACCATGAGAGTGGTGAAGCCCTGGAATGGGTTGTCCAGGGAGGTGGCTGGGGCGCCGTCCCTGGAGGTGTTTAAGACCAGGCTGGATGAGGCTCTGGCCAGCCTGATCTAGTGTGGGATGTCCCTGCCCATGGCAGGGGAGTTGGAACTAGATGATCCTTCTGGTCCCTTCCAACCCTGACTGATGCTATGTTACTATGAAACAAACACAAAACATTTAAAATTATCTGTAATAAAGAAATAGATATAATAATCTTCTAACACTCAAATTTCTTTACAAGTTTATTTGTATTTAATGCACAAGATGCATATTGCTTTTCAGTTTTTTAATAGAAAGTATTAACATGTATTTCTGGTGCTGTGGAAGAACATTCATGAAGATGTATCTTTCTGTGCCTATTTGTATGAAATATTTGTGGTCCTGCCGTGAATCACAAACCCCAGAAATTAAATTTTGAACACATGTTTTCTAATAGCCTCTCTTTAATAATGCATCTGTGTTCCTAATCAATGTGAGTGAAATGTTTTCATAATTTAATAATAAAGTGAGTATGTTCAGAATTTCGAACAGGTGAGGATAAATCATGTTTGCCTGTGAATAACAGCTTTTATCATTTACTCAGTGGGATCATAATGTATTCTTTCAGTCTGCACCAAAGGTAGTAGCAGGAAGCTATTTTATAGATTTTTTGGTAATCTGAGCTGATGTTATACCTGTTACAGGACACTTCCAATAAAATAGAAACACAGCAGGATGAAAAAAGATACAAATGGGTTTTTTATACCAGTCAATAAAAGCATGACTCTGTAGTAATAGAAAATTTGTTCATGAATTGTGAAGTACCACTGGCTCAGTTGGTAAGGTATTAAAATAATTCATGTCCTGCCATTGTAACTTTTTCTTACAATTGTACTTTTAATTTGCTGTCTCATTTTCATTGTAAATGAGAAAAGGTAAGTCAAGTACATTTATGGACCATATCATTGAAGTAGTTTACTGAACTGTCTTTATTTTGTAAGAAGGAAATCTAGCACATGTGTACGCATGAAATTACTTCCAATGACACAAAGTCATGTTTTAGAGGTTGCATTTTAATGATACAAAATATGTTTTGTTTGAGATTCCATGTCTACTTGAACAAAGCCACAGAATCACTTCCAAATATGTTAACAAGTCTAGGCTGCTACCTGCAGGCTAGTGCATGTCAGAAGAATCATTTTGGCTCTTTGTTGAAACTCTGCAGATTTCAGGGGTAGTCCCAATAGGCATGAAGGTTGTCACCTGGGCTCAGCTTGCAGGCCAAAGTCAGTAATTTGGAAAAAAAGCATTACAGATATGGAAATTATGTGTGTGCACCAGATCTTGACCCCAGTTAAGATACACAAATCGGGAGTCATCCCAGAATGAGTAGAAATTATTTTGCTTTATGGTTATGGCCCATAGGCTGTGATTCTTATCAGTCTGTGTCTTAAAATTCTTTTAAATTGAGAAATTAAGATTAAATACATTGAGGACAAATAGGTATATCCATACTGCATCTGTTTGGAGAAAATTTTTCTATCTGTAATTCTCTCAGTTTTGGTAAATAGCTGTTTTGGCACATTGTGTTGTTCAACCTCCATCTTTTTAACTGTGGATTTTCATGCTTCTTTAATATCTGAGGGACATCATTCTACTGATTTTGTTTCATCACATTTTTTTCCTGAATAGGAAATTCTGGTTGTTATAAACATGTACATTTAAAGCACATGATGTAGTGTACATGTAGTCTATAAGGGAATATTCTTTTTACCTTCCATGGGGGAAAAGAAAAAAAAAAATCAAGAGTGGCATAAATTTTGCATCTTAGATCTCATTTCCTCTTTAGAATATAAATCTTGTGTGAAGGAAATAGAGTCTCCATTATCTCTTAAAGATGAAACAGCTTCTAATATGGATAATCTGCATTCCCTCTGTCATGATCCTGGGGGATAGGTTAATAAATAATGAACTAAATGTCATATTTTGAAGTCTCTTAGTTCATGGTAAGGCAGCTTTCTTACATGTTTATTAAATTTCAATCTTCATTAGACAAGGTTAGTGGAGAAATTAAGTCCCTCTTGTATTGATTTAGTAATGTAGAGCTATAAAATAAATTAAAAGCTGATATATTTTTACCCTTTTTTAATCATCTGTAGGTCTATCCTTGATCCTGACTGTTCCAGGTGCACTATCTGTGACTGAAACAACTGAAACACTTGGCAAAATTATTTTGGCATTGTTCATTATAAAGCTTGAGAAAAGGAAAAAAAATAATGAAATTATTTGGTTTATTTGAAGAGCAGGTATCAGCCTGAGGTGTTGCCAAACAAATCAGGCAAAACTCTTTACATATAGAAAGTTCTTACATAAGGCAAACTACCCAGGACCTTGAGGTCTATCTGGATCCCATATAAAAGGAAGTATGTGATCTCTGGCCTTGTCAACAATTCACTTAATCTCTATGCTCAACTGTATCATTGGGGGTCACCTTTTTTAACTCCTCTTCTGTACCCAGGACCTAACCTAAGTTCAAGTAGAAGAATTCATGTTAACTTGATGTTTACTTCTTAACTTTCCCAGAAGTAGTTTAACAATCTAACATAAGAACGAAAATAAGTGGTTTGGGAATTCAGAAGTAATTTATGGACTAGTAAAACCCACCAACTGGACATACTGCTATTTGGAGGGTTTCTTCCAAATGGCTCAAACAAATTGAGCAGAGCTTGGGTTTCTAGGCATTATCTCCAAATGTAATGCCAAAAAGTTTGCAGTACAGGTCTCTCGACACTGACACCAATGTTTGTGATAATATTCATGTATTCACCACTCTCTGAAGAGTTTAAAACTTACCTTATGCTTCCTCCTGTTGAGAGCTCTCACGTGCAGTCCATCTCCCCATGGTTATAAGAGAGATGATGGTCATAACACAAGGGGAAAAAAAAGAAACAAAAAAAAATTATAAAGAGTGGGTGTATACCTCACCTTGGTAGTATCCTAAAATAATTCTAGTGCGTAGAAGCTTCACTGGGTGTCTAGTAACACCTACCATTCAAAGTAGAATTAACCACAAGACTGGAACAGGTGGCACAGATATTTGTCCATCCAGGTTTTGAAGATGAATAGAAGATCTGAAAATTAATAGTTGTAACTACAAAAGCTGAGAAAGAAACAAATCCCCAGCTGAGGGGTCACTTGGTTATATTTAGCAACTCACAACTCTAATAGTAACCACACATACAATCATACTTGAGAAACCTGCTAATCTAGGTAAGTAACATACAAGTAGAAACTAGCTATAAATTAATTTAATAATTGACTCCTAGACCTTGGAAAACTATATATTTGAAATTCTGTAATTCTTTAGAACCTGAAACTGAACAGAAACCGAAAGGAAAGTCAACTAAAAAATGATAAAGTGGGTGAATACAATAAAATACAGTGAAAGAACAATGGGATTGGCAAAAGGCTGTAGATGGATTACAGGATTATTAGAGTGGTTGAATGCAACTGTGAAAAAGGATGTGAGAAGTATTTCAGTTATTTGTACTGCTTGCCACGCTGTTAAGACCTCAGCAGGAAAATAAAATGCAACACTGATCTCTCCTGCATGAGGAACTGCTTTCAAATATGAACAGACACAAGCAGAGGCTGCTAGGATGAGCACAGAAGGAAAGTGTTTCCCTTGCAGAAAGACATAAAAAGAGTTTGGCTTGTTAAACTTTGCAAAACGTAAATGAAGATGGGATGTGATTGCTCTCTATAAACTTATCAGATGGGTAAACACCAGGGAGGAGAACTGCTTAAACTAAAGAGCAATATTGGTCCAAGAACAAATAGCTATAAATTGCCCATGAATAAATTTAGGCTGGAAATTAGATAAAGTTTTCTAATTCTCTGGTGAGCAAGGTTCTGAAACCTTATTCTTCCAGTAAGAACAATACAGGAAATAAGGAATCTAGCTGGTTTTAAGAAGGAGTATTAAATAGTTTCTGAAAGGGATTATATGGTGTGGGTGCCTGTGATGAGTAGATTGGATTCAGTGTCCCAGTGGACTGTTTTCCATTTTATAAGTAGATATTCTGGTTAGGCTGATTCCATTGCATTATATCTAATTCTGTACTCATGGGTGTCCTGTTTGAGTGGATAGTAATACAAATGTAGAAGTCCTCCCCACTGGCCCTAAAACAGAATTAATAATTTACTTTTCTGGTGTGTTTTTTTTTTGTAAACTTGAAGGTAAAGATATCAGAAAATGAAAATAAATGGAACACTCAATGCAGACTACTTGCCATACAAAGTAAATCACAGAGAACAAAAAGACATTTGATGCCCCCAAGAAAATGTATATTTCAAAAATAAAAATAGTCCACAGTTAGATAGTGGAATATGAGGAAACAATGAGGTTGTATTTGTCAGCACACTGAATAGTTGTGTAGCACATGACAAGGTTTTGCAAACATTTTAAAATATGTAAAGTATTTTAAATATTTTAACTTCTGTTTTGCCTAACTCCAGGCAGATGACATCAGTTGCTCTTCCCTTATCCACCAACATTGTAACCTGTCATAGAAGGTCACCAAATTTATTAGGCACAGTCAGGTCCTTATTTCCTATATTCCTCTCAGAGTTTTATGGATGATCTGTTCCATGATCTTACTGGGCATAAATGTGAGTCTGACAGGCCTGTAGCTCTCCCGGGTCTTCCTTTTTTTCCCTTTTTAAAACCAGAAGTTATATTTCCCTTTTGTCCAGTCAGTGGGAACTTCACTGGACTGCCACAAATTCTCAGTTCATCCACCAGCTTCCTCAGGATTCACAGATCCATCTTATGAGGTCCCATGGACTTGTGCACCTTCAGGGTGCTTAGATGGTCTTGAACCTGAACTTCTCCATAAGTAGGTGGTTATTCATTCTGCCAGAACTTGTCTTTGCCTTCTGTGACTTAGGCAGTATGGTAGAAGGACTTGGCAATGGAGACTGAAAAAGAATATGTCTTGAAAAAAATGGTATAACAGCAACATAGAATACATAGAATACATAGAATAAACCAGGTTGGAAGAGACCTTCAAGATCATCACGTCCAACCCATCAACCAATCAAACACCACCCAAACAACTAACCCACGACACAAAGCACCCCATCAAGTCTCCTCCTGAAAACCTCCAGTGATGGCGACTCCACCACCTCCCCAGGCAGCCCATTCCAATGTGCAATCACTCTTTCTGTATAGAACTTTTTCCTAACATCTAGCCTGAACCTCCCCTGGTGCAGCCTGAGACTGTGTCCTCTTGTTCTGGTACTGGCTGCCTGGGAGAAGAGACCAACATCCGTCTCTCTACAACCTCCCTTCAGGTAGATACATAAATAGTGATAAGAGATCCAGCTATAGTCATGGAAAATAAAACCTACATACTATAAATCTATAAATACAGTATGAGAGTGAAACTTGAGGCTGAAAATGAGATGTAAGCATGAAGGAAGCATGAGATGTAAGCATGAAGGAAGCATGAGATGTAAGCATGAAGGAATACATGGAGGTATTTAAAAGATATGTGGATGTGGTACTAGTTCAAGGATATGGTTTCTAAGTGAGCTTTGTAGTGTTAGGTGGTTGAACTCTATGATCTTATAGGCCTTTTCCAGCCTGAACAATTTTACGGTTCTATGAAGATAATGCATATATGGGAAAACTGTGATAAGATTGACATGCCAGATAAATTAAGACGCTTAAGTATCTTTGACTCTCAGAAAGACACCAGGCCTTCAAGGACTCATATTGAGGTTGTTAAAAATGCTCTTTCTGAAACCTAGGTAAAAAATTGTCTTGAGAAGTAGATAGGACATTCCATGGGTACATAGGTGTTTAGGGTTTTGGGGGCTTTGTTCTTTTGCACTTACAATGGAAACAGATTTGTGTCAGACCTAGTATTAGATTTTTCACTTTAAGTCATTTTATCCCTTCAAAATTTTGTAGAATTATTTTCTTTAGTAGGTATGCTCTGACACTTGAGTATGGGCTTCATGTGCTCTATTCTACACCTTTTTTCTCCCAACTGATATTTAGCAATTGTTGTTGTTAACTCCTGGATGAAAAATTAAAGGTCATTGCTCTACAATTACCTTTCAGTGTAGAAAAATGGAGCCAATCAGATGCAATGGGATTGCCAGGGACAGTCTAAATATTTGGACAGATATCTTATGAATAATGTTGTTCTTCCTTTGGATCTGTCATTTGTTGAAGGCCAGTGGAAATGTAGGATAGAGCTTTCAACAAACTTTTCTTATTGCTTTTTGTCACAGTAGAATTAGTTATGTTAAAACACAAATTAAGAAAGAATCCATCTGGAAAATGACATAATAGTCATTTATTTCATCACCTCAGACAACACTGATTTATTAAGTCAATAAACATAATACTAACATTGGTAGTACACCTAACCTGGAGGCAAATATGTTATTGAGTACTATTCTGACACAAGAAAATTCTTTCCACGGGGAATTTATGGCATAGGTAGGAAAATCCAGTAGTGCTGAACAGGAGCACTTCAACTGTAATTTTAGAGAGAGAAAGGCAAAGATGAGGGGCTGATTCAGCAAGCCACTGACTTCAGATGTGCTGGGTAGTCTGACAGATCTCCTCCTGTGTCTTCCTGCATCACAATCTAGAGTGACTGGTTACAGAAGGAGATTAGGGTGATGAGAGAGGCATAGAGGTCTTGTACTTTGCTCTGGAGAAAAAAATTTAAAAAGAATGTTATATATATATATATGTGTGTAATATAATCACAGTTCTGCTGACTGCCTTACCTGAGACACAGTCAGGAGGTGATAGGGAGTAAATAGCATCTATTTATGAAAAAGCCTCATCCATTGACACCAGTTAGGATGGGAAATGAACACAACTTCTGTGTTAGTAGTAGGAATCAGCAAGCCACTGGACTTCTGCAGGGCTTTGACATGGTCCCCCACAACATCCTGCTTGCTAATTTGGAGAGATACAGATTTGATGGGAGGATGGTTCAGTGAGTAAGGAATTCACTGAATGGTCACCTCCAGAGGGTAGTGCTCAGTGACTTAAAGTCCAGATGGAGAGCAGTGACAAGTGGTGTCCCTCAGGGATCTATACTGGGACGTATACTGTTTAATATTTTTATCAACAATATAAACAGTGGGATTGAGGGAACTATCAGCAAGTTTGCAAATGATGTCAAGCTGAGCGGTGCTGTCGATACACCAGAGGGATGGGATGTCATCCAGAGGGACCTGGACAAGCTGGAAAGTTGGGACCAGGTGAACCTCATGAGGTTCAATGAGAGCAAGTGCAAGATTCTGCACCTGGGCCAAACAAACCTCACTATCAAAACAGACTGGGGGATGAGGTGATAGAAAGCAGCCCTAAGGAAAAGGACTTGGGGATGATGATGGACAAGAAGCTGGATATGAGCAGGCAGTGTGCGCTTGCAGCCAAATCACATCCTTGCCTGCATCAAAAGAAATGTTGCCAGCAGATCCAAAGAGGTGATTCTGCCACTTTTACTCTGCTCTGGTGAGACCTCACCTGGAGTACTGTGTCCAGGTCTGGAGCTCTCAATATGGGAAGGACATGGAGCTGATGGAGCTGGTCCAGAGAGGGCCACAAAAGTTATCAGGGGGTTGCAGCACCTCTGCGACAAAGACAGCCTGAGGGAGCTGGGGTTGTTCAGCCTGGAATAGAGCAGGCTCCAGGCAGACCTAACAGCAGCCATCCAGTACCTGAAGGAGGCCTACAAGAAGGATATAGAGAGACTATTTACAAAGACCTGCAGTGATAGGATGACGGGCAATGGCTTCAAAGTAGAGAAGAGCAGATTTGGATTGGATGTTGGAACAGTTTCTTTACCATGAGGGTGGTGGAACACTGGAACAGGTTGCCCAGGAGGTGATTGGGGCCCCATCCCTGGAGATATTCCAAGTGAGGCTCAATAGGGCTCTGGGTAACCTGATTTAGTTGAGGATGCTCTTCCTTACTGCAAAGGGGGTTGGATTAGATGGCCTTTTTGTAGGAGAAGGTCAATAATACAGATTTTTTCAGTACTGCATGCCCAATTTTCTGTTCCATTTCCTTACTAAAAACTTTTTTAGAAGCTTCTTGTCTCCTAATAATGTAGGTATTACACGAGGCTCAACACAGAGAAACAGGCTGCCTGCTAAATTCAGCCATTTTGGTGCTCTGTCTTACAGAGAAGACCCCATGCACATATCCACCAAGCTATATGATCTGTAAATCCCGATAAGCCTGGAAAGTCTGAGAATATAAATTCCTGAGGTTGAGTTGCCACAGGTGGTAGGATACTGGTGATTGTAAATGAGAAATTACAGCATCAGAATCTTAACTGTGAATCACCACTGCATCTAATGAGCATGATACATTAATTTATAATTAATTGTTGACTATTTTCCCTAAGGATGTTTTGTCTTCTATACTATCACAGTTCATTAGTTACTCATTGCTGTTGATCCAGTTATTTTTATGCCTTTGATCACGTACCATCTAACTGAGCATGTTAAACTGGATACCAAAAAACCTTAGTGCTTCTTTGTAATTGCAGGCAGAACATTCCCTTCCTATGCAAGGGATAGTGTTTTCTCATCCTCGGTCGTTGCTTCTTACAACAGCCCTCTTATTTCCCTGAAACTGCTGAAAAATTTTCAAAATCTATGTTTTACATTGTGACATTTCCTTTTCCTGATGTTATCTACATCAGCAAGATAACGAATCTTACTTTCATAAGACTGTTTAGTAATTATTGCAATTGTTAAAATTCTTGCTAGCAGACATGAAAAACTAGTTTTAAAAATATCTTTTTAAAAAATAATTAAGATGACATCTATGCTATTGGTGTTCTAGGTCTAAAAGTACTCCAGATACTTACATTTTCTTGCTTACATATAGTGCACAATAAAGTCCCTGTTCTGGTTCAAGCCCTCAAAGGATAATGGTATCTCAGTCTGTCGCAAGGTAAAGCTCAAGAAAAGTTGAAGTCTATAAGAAGCTGGACTGAAGTGTCCTATTTCCAGTACAATTCCTTTTACTTTAGCTGCCAATTGATTGAACTTTCTTACCCAAAACAGCAGAGCTTTTGATTCTTTAGATGATACTTTTCTACTTGGTTTTTATAGTTTAAAAAAGAAATTGTCTAATGCAAATAACAAATACAGAGCTGAAAAGACTTTTTAACAACATTGTCAACACTGGTGATTTGCAGCTTGTTAAAATGCATGATCAACTTTATAAAACATCCGTTTCTCTCATACATTTCTCACAGCTTCTGCTGCACATAACACCTAAGACTCCCATAACTGAAAGTTTAATGTATTTTTTAAACCTACCTCTTTAATCTTTCAGTATTCTTTGAGCATTTGTCAGAACTTTGTGCTTACACACTTTCATTAACTCCCCTGTATAGTCACTCAGGATTCATTTAACGTCACTTCAACTATCTGGAAGTTTGTATGTGGAGTAAACGAGCAATCTAAGCTTTCCACAGGGACAGCTGATCCCTTGCTAGGACACATCTGATACAGATGAAATTATTTTCTTCCAGAGTTGTTTATCTCTCTCCACTGACTACAAGGGAAGCCTAGGCAGTTACCTCAAAAGAAACACCAAATATTTTAACAGCTAAGATAATGAGATGAATTTCTTAGTCTTGTCTCTTTTTTTTTTTTTTGACAGAATATCATGGTTGTGAAAACACAGCACAGATGAAATTGGAAACTATGCTTTGACTCATAGTTTGAAATTAACAGTAGTAGAAATTGTGTCCCTCTTTGATTCCCGCATATCACTGGAAAGTGGGCCCATGACTGGGTTGGCTGGTTGTTAGGGGTTTTTTTTGTATCTTAGCTACAACTGCAGTGTTACAGAGCTATGAGGCAATCCAGGTATTTGTCCACTGTTAACTTTTGCTGTGTCTTGATACCTAAACCAGGGCTCTCACTACAAGGGATCATTCCTCACATGCTTCCCCTCTTTCCTTCTTGATGAAAGCTTGGAAAACTCCCTTTTCAAGGTTAATTTTGTTTAAAATTTACCCACAGACCTTGTTTGTCCAATGCCAGGTCAGTAGTGGGAATACCTCAATTTCCTATGGGAAGGAAAACTGTCCTCATTAGCAGCCTTCAGCCTTTCTAGATAGACGACAAAACACACCCTTATCAATGTTCTCAGGGTATGCTTGATTTTGAACTCATGTGCAAGACCTATATAGAAATGTAACCAAAAATTTAAGATTCAGATCTGATTTGCCTTACATGTTAAGAGTGATGAAATATTTTGATTTCATTTATTCCTATCCCAAAATATTCAGAAATATGCATTGATCAAGCCTCTGAAAAAAAATTCTCTCATATGCTGAGATACAACTTGATTGTTGCAAATAGCTGCCGTCCCTCTCTAGATGTTACAACCCCACTAAGTTTCAGGGGTGAAAGCCCCAGCTTTCTTTATATGTGCCAGAGGGACAGAAGGAAAGTGGTACACAGTAAAATTTTGCTCAGGAAATTCATCACAAATACATCACTCTTGAAAAGTGTAGCCAAAGTTTCAAAACATGTTTATGCAGTGCATTGAAGTTATCTTTTGCTACTTATGCAGGATTTTATATCATTAATGATCTGCCTTGTGCTTATATTACTTTTTATGGCTTCTATTCATTTCACATTGATTTTTTTTCTTGATTGATGAAGGTCCCAGTCTCAGACCCTAGACACTCTGTAAATTACTGTACAGAAAATAAAAATGCCAAAATCAGGCTGTGCCTGCCAAGTAATAACTCAATAATCTCTACCATCAATGAAAATAAAATTCATAAATACTTCTTAATACATACCATAGCTTCATAGAACATAATCTGTAAATATTGTAACCACTCCCTCCTCTGATGCTTGACGCTTCTTAATCCATATTCTAGAAGCATTTCTTTTATGAGCATCAGCATTAAAGTGTTGATCAAAGTGAATCATCAAAGATTCCACATGTCTAAGTATTTGCAGGATCTTGGGCAATCTTCATATAGTCTTGCCACCATATTTCAGACTGTTTAGGTGCTGAACTTAACTTTGAATACATAAACAATACTGGATTGTACCAAGTGTGCTGTGCAAACATTGCAATGTGGAGAATGCTTTCCCTCCTGGGCTGCACAATGCCAGGAACACGCTGGGAAACATTTCATAAAAGCAGTAGGAATTATTAAATGGCCAACTGATAGATTTAGGAAGATGGAAGAGAGTAAGAATGAATCTGACTACTTTGACTAAACAGTGTCTCAAACTCATGAATAAATTTGTCTGGTAAATCACTTTCAAGTCTTTGTCCCTTATCAGCAAGCACATTACCAATTTTTATTATGGGTTGTAGGGTGCCCATAGATAAAATTCATGCCATGGTGTCTTTCTACCTTATGGATATGTAGGTAAATATATAATTTTTCATGCACTTCTTCCTATTTATTTGGAAGACAGTCAAATGTTTTTGCAACATATTCCACTGGGATATGTAGAAAACATTGACATCTTGGTATGCTGTAGCCTTACATTGGTTTGAGAGTTTAATTTGCACAGCAAATATAAAGTATAATGTACATGAATTATAATGCAAAATAACTGTTTAATTCAAGAGACATCCAAGGATTTAGATAACTGCAGATATATATAATATGTATGAGAAATGTAAGTATGTCCATATTTTGAGCAGGAGGACTTGATGTCTGTAGGGATTTCAGTATTACAGAGAATAACAGTAGGTTTCATTGCCATCTTCTACAAGCATAAATCCATCCTGATCTTCAAAACATCTTTTGGGTTCAAGATTAATAAATGAGCACATTAAACTGTAGAAAACAAACTCATTGTGTGTTTCAATGTATAGAAAACAGGAGAAAAGCAAGTAGAAAAAGCAGAGGGTAGCATTTAAGTGAAAGCTGATAGAAGCAGAGCACTCATCTCACATCCACCATATTCTCATCCCATCTTCAGCTCTTCATGTGTATCCTGCCTAGGAGGGAGCTGGGTGGCTCAAGGAAGGTATGCCCATGTCAGAAGATGCTCTCCGTGGCAAAATCTTGTCCCAGATTTGACAGCTATTTTCATGGGAACTGAAAGCTTCTTATTAGTATACATATATGTATTCATATACATAGGAGTCTGAGCCAGTAATGTGAACTTGCAGCCCAAAAAGACAATTGCATTCTGGGCTGCATCAAAAGATGTGTGGCCAGGAGGCCAAGGGAGGAGGTTTTGCCCCTCTCTTCTGCTCTTGTGAGACCCCACCTGGAGTACTGCATCTAGATATGCAGCTCCCAACACAAGAAGGACATAGACATGTTGGAGACAGTCTAGAGGAGGGTCACCAAAATTATAAGAACATTAGATCACTTCTCTTCTAAAAACAGGCAAAGAGAAATCTGATTGTTTAGTCTAGAGAGAATAAGGTTCTGGGGACACCCAAAGTGGGTCTACAGGAAAGATTGTGAAGGATTCTTTATCAGGGACTGTAGTGATAGAACAAGGGGTAGTGGTTTGAGACTGATAGAGGGTAGATTTAGACCAGATATTAAAAGGAAATTCTTAACTTGTAGTTAAGAGCAGTAAGTAGTGAGTAGTGAGGCACGGAATGGGTTGCCCAGAGAATTTTTCAATACCACCTCCTTGTTCAAGACCAAGTTGGATGAAGCTCTCAGCAACCTGGTCCTTGAGCCTATGGCAGGTAGGTTGTAACTAGATGATTTTTAAGATTCCTTCCAAACCAAATCATCCTATGATTCCATGATATAATATTATTAGCTTCCAGAGGGATCTCTTTGAAGCTGTATTGGAGAAACCCATATGAAGTGGGTGCATATGGGAAACCCCTATCCAACCCATATGCAGTTCCCCCCTTCACAGGGGGACTTTCTGCCTCAGCATGGTCTGAGCACTATTGCAGCTTCAAAGAGAAAATGACCAGGAGATTTTCCTCTTCGTACTGTCGATGTGGATATATGCTATGGTTTATGTTCACATCCTGCAGCACGCATCGTGCCCCATGCTGAACATTAATCTATAGACTGAAAGCACTGTCAGGATGGTGATGCAGTCAGCTTTCTTTCTGAGTGTTGATTTCTGCAGCTCCTTTGGCTGTGGTTCATCTGATGACTAAGTTTCCCTTCCATAAGAGCCAGAAGACTCTTTGCTATTTCTTCACTAGCTGCAAAAATAAAGCTGTTCATGCTGCAGAGCCATGCTCAAGCAAAAGCAGGGCCAAAGCTGAAATTGCACTTCAGTACAAAAAGCCACAGCTCCAGGGTGAAACAGCCATACACTACATGAGGAAGAGGCATGTAAAGGTATTACTTCTGCCCTGTGTAGGGTACTGAGATATTTCATCTAATAGGACACTGAATTGAGGTGTACATAATGAATCAATTAATGCAAGACAAACAAATTAACTAACTACAGTTATTGTTGGCAATAGGACAGTTGAATGACTAGAATAAGAATCTAGCCTGTCATGGTCACTCCTGCTGGATCTCAGTTTTATGTGTTTTGTAACAACTCAAAGAGTGCAAGGGAAAAACCTGAAATAATAAGAAATCATGTAATTTGAAACCTGACATTCTTCACTTGACAATGCTGTAAGATAAATCTTCCATTCAGAAGGGTCAAAGCAGGTGTAGGCCAGTCTTACAAGTTCACAACTCTTAAAACATTAATTTTGTGTTTGCTTGTAGTTAATCTCATTTATCTGCATTAATTTACATCCAAATAACTTGAAAGTTAAATCTAAACACAAGCATCAAATGCCCAGTAACTGTTCCAGGGAAAGAAAAATGTGTGTGTGTGTATATATATATAAAAACTACACATTCATTTTTATCTCTATATATCTATATTGGAGCTGCTATTTGCACACTCTGATTAATGTTTTTATGCTAAAGTTTTGAAGTTAAATCAGCATCCTACAATGATTTTTCTTCTCCTTTTATGCAGACAGATAACCTCTTTATGCCTTTCAGGCCTTTTTCATGGCAAGAAAAGGAATTCTTCCATATTATAAGGACAAAAGTTTACATAGAAATGTGATGTGCAGGTAAATTGGTGGAAGTGTGCTGCTACTGCAAAAGTCTTACTGCAGCCAGACACAGGTTAGAGCAGCAGAAAAACTGTTCCAATCAACACCAGAGGATGAAGAGACCAAAGGATTTAAGAAGTGAAAATATATTTTTATGTCCTTTTCTGGACCTAGGCACTGCTGAAAGGCAGGAAAATGCTTTTCATCAGACCATCCTTACGGATATTTAAATAAAAGCCAATTTGTAAGAACTTGCAATTCTATGCATGCCCATAACATCAGAGAGAACCAAGCACTGGGCCTAGTCTTGATGCTGAAATGTCAGCTGAATGTTGAAACTCCGCTTGTACCTTCAAGTGACTGGTTGAATATTCCATGTACAAATGTAAGACTCAGTCCTGTGGTAGAAGGACTCAATCAGATGTCTTTCTCATACCAGCCAGAACTGGGTAAGGGATAAAAGTAATAATATCAAATATCCAAACATCTATAACTTTTTTTTATGGCTTAATTTTTTCTTAGTAGTCTCTTACACAAATGTGATCTGGTCTTAAATGAATGTAGCTGGAAAGACTTTGTAAAACAAAGTTCAAGTTGATCTGACTGTAGATTTTCAGTTAAAAACATTCAGATCGGATGATTCGAAGTATTACACAGGAATCTGGCTAAAATCTCAGGGAAAAGAGTTCCATTTGTTTAGTAAACTTTTTAATAAAAGCATGCTTTGTTTGAAATGTTTCATGGAAGCTGAACCTATTCAAAAACATTGCAACCATTACACATCTTCCTGACAATATAGTTTTACAGGACACAAGAACTTTGGATGAAAGTTATCTATAAAGATATTGGCCTTTAGTATTCCCATTATACAACATAAAAAAATTGTCAAGATCTTGGAACTGGAAGAATAGATGAACTAGTGTTACAGCTATATCACAGAAAAATTTTGAACAATGAAAGGTGATGCAGATTTACTGCTTGTTTCCTGCCTATTTTTTTAAGGGCTTCTTCACAAACACATGCACAGACATACAGAGTATATCTCATAACTGTGATAGACCTCTGCTACAAATACGCAACTTGCCGAACAGATTAAATCCCCACACTTCAACTATGACTATTTTGCCTTTCAATAAAACATGTTGCTTAATTCACTCATACACTTTAAATGCAAAGTAGGAACTGATGTGGGGTAGCTATTCCAAAGGCAAAAAAAAAAAAAAAAGAAGCTGTTCAAAAGTACATCTCAGAACCTCAAGGATAAGTCATCTCTAGCAAAGAGATAGCTGTAGACAAAGAGGGGGTGGACTCCATCAGAGACAGAAAAATCACACCTACTCTTGAAGTGGAGGAGGATTTCTTAAACTTGGGCTCCCGAGAGTCCCCTCTAGCACTCATCATATGAATGCTTTGAAGATCTGTGATGAAGACTTTCAGACATATTCTTCAAAGGGTAATAAATAGATATCACATTTAGACAACTTCACCAAATAAACAGTAATGTCATTAAATAGTTTTTATATGTACTGTGAAAGACTTCAAATAAGGAGTTCCATTGACTTAGGAATCATAGAATTACAGAATCATTTAGCTTGGAAAAGATCTTTAAGATCATGAGTCCATCTAGCACAGCCAAATCTACCACTAAGCTATGTCCCTAAAAACAATATCTACAGCCAATGTGAGTTCAGCTTCTTGTATGGTAAAGTTTAAGAATAAGAATAATGTCACAGAAGAGTTGCAAGAATTATCAATGTAAATGTGTCACTAATACTGCAGTATACCATGCCTCAGGGAAGGACTTAACCCTGCTTATTGAGATCTTTCTGGAATTAAATACACTAAGAGAAAAATGTTTTGTTCTCAAAGGCCTCACATTTACTAAGGAAAAAAGCGAGATTCTTTATCCAAATCTGCTAGCATGTGCAACGAATTTGAGAGGAATTTATGAAAAGAAAGGCTGTTCATCCATCCCCATGAAAGTTAGCAGACTTACATGTTCAGTGTGAAAATCACTGGCTACCTTTGTTGTAACTAACATAAAGTAAGCCTACTTTTTCTTCTCTAATATGAACACAACAAAAGTCAATTCTTTTCGTGGTGGAGAAATATTTGTTATCTTCATTCCAGGCTAACAAAACATTTTTTTCAGAGGAAATGTGAAAAGAAATGTGTGATTTATTCTACAATCTGTAGAATGCTCTTGGCAGAAACAAGTATAGCACTTATACAGTTGGCACTATTTAAAGAAAAAAAGAAAAGAAAAAATTTTAAAAAACCACATTTCTTTAGAAATGTTTTATTTAATTACAAAAAAAAAAAACAACAGCAAAGATGCAGAAAGACAAAAAAAAAAAACAGAAAGAATGAATGAAAAGAATACAGAAAGAAGAAAGCATCAAAGTGAAATGATCTGATACATTTGAAATTTCATTAGAATGAATAAAACCTCAAAAACTGCATGTGGAGAAACATTTTCCTGTATATGTGCTACTGGTTCATTCAAATTTGATATGAAGAGATCTGAAAATCTTGGAAGAAAATTTACAGTGTTACTCCAGATGGTGAATGAAGTACAGTCATGTCTATTCCACTTAATAACAACCCATTTAAAGTGAAAAATATAGGCAGAAGAAGCTTTCATAAATATATTAATAGATTTTCACCTATAAAGTTAATATGAAATTTGATCCTTACAAAATCCCTTGAAGGGAGTATCTATGTAGAAAATCAACATGGTATTTTTTGTTGTGTGACAGAGTGGGATGGTCAAAAGAGGAATAGGACTCTAATCATCTGTTTTTGACACGATGTCAGGATAAAAGTGATCTGTGGAGGTCAAGCATGTTAATACATAGAATAGAATACATAGAATAAACCAGGTTGGAAGAGACCTTCAAGATCACTGCGTCCAACCCATCAACCAATCAAACACCACCCAAACAACTAGCCCACGGCACCAAGCACCCCATCAAGTCTCCTCCTGAAAACCTCCAGTGATGGCAACTCCACCACCTCCCCAGGCAGCCCAGAATATAACATCTCTGTTGATAAGTCTGCTGACTCAGGCATCTTCTCAGACAACTACACTTCAATAATTGTTTTCTCTAGATGTTTTTAATGTGGATTCCCTTTTGAAAACAGAAACAATATTTAACTTTTTGTTTATCGTTTTTCCTTTTACTTCCATGTTTCAGAAGAGATTTCTGTCTTCTTTAGTAAAATGCATTACATGCTTCAGTGGTTTTTGTAGTGATCTGTAGCATGTTTGTAAAATGTCTCTGCAAAAAACTGAGATGAGGAGATTCCAGTGTAAACTTTCAGACTAATCCTGAAACCAGTAAACTCTGTTTTTACCAGATCAAAATGTATTCAGCTTTTAAACACTTTGGGGAAAGGCCTTACGCTAGTACAGATGGCAAAGCATTTGACTAGCTCTGGAGTCTATAAAATAATACCATTTTATTACTCAGCTGTTTCACAAGTGTTATGAAAATAGGTCTGTTTCTTCATGATTATATTAAGGATAATTAGGAGAAAGTAATAGGACATCTTCTCATTATTGTCTATGAATTGATGTTCCTCAATTATATCCTTTTTATGCGAATGTCCTGGTTTTGTTGCTCTTTTTGTTTGGTTGCTCTTTTTTTAAAGGAGAATTTTTGCCTTCTGAGTGTCTTTTCCAAAGGTAATTAACACATATCATGCTTTTAGACAAAGTACTATAGCATAATTAATCTCTGCACTGTCCGTTCCTAGCAACCCAAAGTAGGAAATATATGCAGCTGAAGTGTAAAGCTGTACAGCTAGCAGGTTCCTATATTTACAAGAATCAGAGCAGTTAAATGACTCAGCTGCCTCCTAATGTGGGTTATATTTGAATTTGGGGAAGGTGGAGCAAAGAATGGGACATTATTGCTTTAACAAGGTTTACTGCTAAACTGAACATATGTTGCTCATAATGTCACTTTCTAAATCAATGAAATTATCATTATAGAACATGTCGACAAATTAGACATGTAAAGTGCAGGCTGTATGTGGGAGAGATGTAATTTGGCTCTATAAAAAGAAATTAAACAATAAAATATCAATGACAGATGTAGTTAGCTAAAGGTTTTGAGGTTTAAATACCAATTTGTGGAAAAAAATTATGCAGACCCAATCAGAGTACAAGATAAAAATACCAGCCTTCATGCAACAAGATGATTAAGTATTTGGACCAGATGTTCAGAGACCTTATCTGTGCCCTTTATTTAACAGGCAAGCATGCTGGCAAGTCCTTAAATTTGTAAAATCCAAGTAAGGAAGGTTAGCTCAGATGGAACTAATAAAACAATCAAATATCAAGAGTCATTCATGTCTGTGCACAACAGATCATGTTATAGTTCTGAACTCCATATTTTAACATACCAGCATAGGTGTTCAAGATTTTTGCATTATTTTTAAAGACAGTTACTGAAGTATTTTTTTCAGCTCTCAAAGCAAATGCAGGAATCAGATGCATTTGGTATGTTTTAGACCCTTTTCCTGCATATTTGTAGATTTTACAGCTCTCAAGTCTCAGCTAAAACTCTGTGTTAGAATTCCTGGGTTACAGCTTTGTCTCACAGCTGCTCTATGGTTGTGGGCAAGGTGTCTAAGACTACACAATAAAACATCTATACATTCAAAGAATTCCTTGCAGGTTAAGAGATGACTTCTACTTCACTCTTATATTGGCTTGCAAGGTGATCAGTCTCTTTGTGCCTCATCTTTTCCTATTCACAAACAGCACGGTGACATAATCTAATCATTTAGCTTATTTTCTCTCCTGGGCACAGTCTCATTCCCAACCACATTGGAGCTGATGTGCACAACAATGTTGTGTCCGATCAACATTTTGGTCTGCATTTACATATCTTGGGTGCCTGACTGGTCTGTGTTACAGCTTCTGCCTGACCCACACAACAAACTCTCCTTCCTGTGGAAACTGGGGCAGCAGATGTGAGGAGGCTGTTGCACACATATTTGGGTCTTACCCAAGTGTGAAGTGGGGATGCATTCTGAGCTCAGAGACAACAGATCCCTGCCTTTGATGCAGCAACTTTGCTTGGACATTGACTTGGCCTTGATCTTGTTTAAGCCTTCAAGACATTGCCATAATATAATCAGCAGCAATTCTGAAGGCATAAATAAAAGATAACATTCATGAGGTTTTCAGCGGGATGACACAGTGTGCCTAAAACATTTGAATACCACAGACAGAGCACATGAAAAGGGATTGAGCTGTAAAGAAGAAATCATTCCTTGATGGGCTGATGTAGTCTGGCAGTAGAAGATAGGTTTCATCTGATCAATGTTGGCATCTACCATGTATGGAAAGCATCTCAGCTATTCACCCCCACTCTTTAACACCCTTAAAGACAGCAAAGTAGAAGATGCTTCTTCGGCACAGTTTAACTCTTCTGAAAATAAATCTTTGAAATAGATTCATTTTTACTTACAGTCTAAAAAAAAGCCTGTTCCTCACCATTAGCTCTGTGGAGAGTCTCTGGTGACTAGCTCAGATGTAGACATTGCTGGATAAAAGTGAAAAAGCAAATGAAATATATGCCACTCACAGAGACCATCACTTAGCGGCTTTTCAGTCCTTATACTGTAACCCTGCCTTCTGAAGCATTACAGCCAGTGAGACAATCACAGAAAATAAATGCATAAAAAAACACTAATATGGAAAGTTTCCATTTCTTATGAGAAGCTTGATTTGATTTTCCCCACACTTTAGGAGAATTAATTAAGCCATATTTTCTTCACAGAATAAATTGTCAAGCATTTTAACAGGCTGCCCAGGGAAGTGATGGAGTAACTGTCCCTGGTAAATGTGCTGGTGACATGGTGTAGTGGTGGACTTGGCAGTGATGGATTAATGGTTGGACTTGATGATCTTAAAGGTTGCTTACAATGAAAATAATTCTGTGATTCCAAGAATATACTCTTGTGTACTCTGTTGCTCTTGTGTAATGTTCTTTGAAATATGAGTTTCAGCACTTCTGTTACCATAGTGTCACTTGCAAAACACTTATAAGTCTGCTAGGGACATCAGAACTTGATGAATTAATCTCTACAAAGTGTTTTGAGTTTCACTGGGTGAAAGATACTCAGGGTTAGTTCCTTTGGCCTTCTCTCATGAGGAGTATTACCTTGAAAATATGAGTGGAGGTATGGGAAAATGTTTGCCTGGAAGCAGATAAACTAGTTCTGAAAAATAAGATTTTGTAAATTCATTTTGACCCTCCATTTTCCCCACTGCCCTTTAAAGGGCAGATCCCAGTCCTATTCAAACAACTACCCACAGTGCACTGACTAAGTGTAAACTCTTACTCACTCTGGGCAGCAGGGAACACAGCTTTCATTATACAAAAGCACTTAAATGAAGTGAAATACATTAGTTTAAGTGATTGTCTGAGCATAGAAGAGAGACAGGACTTGTAGGTAGAAGTAATGTCTTTTCCAAGACAAATAAATAGAAGTTAAAAGAAACAGACAAGCTTTAAGCTGCTTTTGTCCTGGAAAGATTGTTTTATTCCAACACTACCAGTTACTCTAATAAAAGATATTACCTTGCCCTGTAAACCTTGCCTCTCACCTCTTAATGATTCTTCTACTGTTACTTATCTTTATTCCTGTTTTCAGAGCTATATGGATTTAGAAAAAGTCCATATCCATCTTCTACAGTTTCCAAGCCCTTAAAACACTCCTCTTGTAGAATTCATACTGTATATGGAGTGATCTCAAAGAGCTGCACTTACATAACAGTGCTTGATTGAATATCTTGTTTTCCATGTGCAAGTCCAACAGTCTGGAAATCAGAACTGCTGAGAAATACCTACTTGATGAAAACAGTTATACATTTTTTTCCTTTTCCTAATTTCTTTTTGCCAAGTTTCTCTAAAGTTCACCAGTATGACATAATCTGGATCATGTTCTGATGTAACCTGGGCTTGCCTAGGGTTCTGCTGAGATCCCCACTAACTGCTCATGAAGCTATTTGTGAACCTGGCATAACTTTATTCACAGAATCAAGCTGGAGCCATATTTAATTGTTTTTCTCTTTCCTGGGCATGATTAGAAGGATGTTCACTTTGTCTCTAAATGCCTCAGAAACAAGAAAGCTCCTGGGTATTCATATTGAACTTTCCAATCATTTTTTTTATCTGCACAAACAAAAATTATCTACAGCTTTTGGTTGAAGAAAAAAAATTACCTTGTCTACTGAATTGATTGAAAATAGGATCCCTCCTGTGTTAACCAGCTTGGACTATTTTTTGCACCTGCTAATTTGGGTTAGTTCTACTGTGCCCTTTCTCAAACTGTCAGGTCACTGCTTCACCAAACTGAGACAAAATACTTCTGTAAGTACTAAGACCAATATCGGACTCAAAATTGACAGAGTCTGATAGTCCTAAAGAAAAAAAATAGCAGAAAGGCCAGGAGGCCAATATAGATGAACAAGGGGCTCTTGGCCAAATTCAAATAAAATCACAGGATCACAGAATATTAGAGGTCGGAAGAGATCATAGACTCCAACCCCCTGCCAAAAGCAGGATTGCAGTCCACACAGGAATGCATCCAGGAAGGTTTTTAAAAGTCTCCGGAGAAGAAGATTCCACAACCTCTCTGGGCAGCCTCTTCTGTGCTCTGTCACCCTCATTGTAAAATTTCTCCTCATGTTGAGGTGAAACCTTCTATGTTCAAGTTTGTATGCATTGTTCCTTGCCTTATTACTGTGCACCACCAAAAAGAGATTGGTCCCATCCACTTGACACCCACCCCTCAGATATTTATAGACATTGATCAGATCCCTTCTCAGTCTTCTCAAGACTAAACAGTTGCAGGTCTCTCAATCTCTCTTCATAGGGAAGATGCTCAAGTCTCCTAATTATCCTCATGGCTTTCTGTTGGATACTCTCTAGCAGATCCCTTTTTCTCTTGAATTGGAGAGCCCCAAACTGGACACAAAACTCCAAGTGTGGTCTCATCAGGGCAGAGTGGGAGGAGAACCTCCCTAGACCTGCTGGACACACTTTTCTTGATGTACCCCAGGATACCACTGGCCTTCTTCACCACAAGGGCACGTTGCTGTCCCATGGAAAACTTGCTGTCCACCAGGACTCCAAAGTCTTTCTCCATGGAGCAGCTTTCCAGTAGGGAAACCCCTAACCTGTACTGGTGCCTGCTGTTATTCCTTCCCAGATGCAGGAGCCTGCACTTGTCCTTATTGAACTTCATGAAGTTTGCCTTCACCCAGCTCTCCAGCCTGTCCAGATCTCATTGGATGGCTGCACAGTCTAATGGGGTGTCAGCCTCCCCTTCCACCCCCCCCCCCCCCCAATTTTGTAACATCAGAAAACTTGGTGAGGATACACTCAATCCCCTCATCCAAGTCATTAATAAAGATATTGAACAAAACTGGACCCAACAGGGGGAAAAAAAAAAAAAAAAGAAAAAAGGAAGGGGAAAAAAAAAGAAAAAAAAAGGCCTATAATGGACCTCCAGAGGTCCTTTCTTCATCAGTTCTATGGTATCTGCCATTATATCTCAAAATCCATCCAGTTAGAGACAAAATATATTTTTCAAGCTATGTAAAATGTCTAGACACCACAGGTAGCTCACTGAAGCAAGGATCAGTGGAGTCTGCGTGGTGATCTGGCATTGTATCATCTCACATTTTCCTCACTGGGCACTGGCCACTGGGTTCTGAAGCCCAAGCTGACCTTTAGTTGGAGAATTTTTTTAACATCTGGTTAAAGATGTCTAATAACTAGCACTAATTTCTAACTGCATATTCTCATGATCAGTGAATGAGATTTGTAGACAAACACAGGCACAAACAACAAAACACAAACTTCCTCTCATTTTGCTGAGGCTACATGAGGGTGTGTGAGAAGGACTACAGCACACAAGTGTTCACTAATGCAGTTTTCTGTAGCTGTAAGGCAGGCTTTTTAGAATAATTCCTAGTAGAGTCTAAGTAAATCAGTTCAAACATTTTGAAACTCTCTTTTGATGGTAAGCTCGTTTCAGTAAAATGGAATGCACCTATTTGGTAAAATTTGTAGATTTGGGCAGGGAGTAAGAAAATCAGACAGTAAATTTTTAGTTTTTCAGACACAATCTGGAAAATAGAGAAAAATTTCAAAATGTGCTTATTAATACTTAGTAAACAATAACTTCTGTGATAGGACTACGTATTTTGCGTAACAGATTGTATCAGCCTTTTCTCCCATAAGCAGTACAAGTAAATGTAAATCATTGGCACGAATCCAGACAGCTGGCCTCAGTGGGACATTTTCTTTGGTCATGCCTTTGAATCTAAACACTGCAGACAAAAGGCAGCGGTGCAAAAGGGTGCAAAAGTCACCCTTTTCACACTGGGCTCCAGTTACATCTGCTGGTTTTTTGAGGGAGGTCATTTGAATTTTGCAGACACTCCTTGGGCAGCTGTTAAGTTTGTAGCCATGAGGGAGTCTGAATTCTCATGAATTGCAAGTACTTAAACTTCACTATGATTCCCATATCCCAGCATACCCAAAAGCCTGGCAACACTTCCCTTCTGCCCACTTGAGGTTATACCCAGAACCCCCTTCCCCACTGCTAGGCTAGTCTCAGGCTGGCCAGATCTGAGACTGCCTCTACCCCTTCTCCTCCTGGCATTAGGCCTAGCCAGGCCTAAGAGGCCTTGAGATGCTTCCCCATCATTACCAGATAGGGAGCATCTCTCGTGGGAGCAGAGAGGGAAGAAAGAGGAAGTGAAAGATTTTGCAGATAAATTTATAAGGTGCAGAACATTGTGGGTATGAAATACACAGCTTCCTGTGTCTACCCACTGGGCTGGACACTCAGGACACTGGAGGTGTAACCTGAGTGGCAGCAACAGGAGGCACCCAGGCTAAACTGCCTCAAGCTTCCTTCAGATAGTAGTTCACTGGAGATTTCTCGGTGGTGCTTAATAATATGACTGTGCTCAAATAAAACCAAGAAATTGTATGCTTCCTCTCATCTGATCTCATATGATATTAATAAAATTAATTTTCCTTCAGACTAATAATGAAATGTTTCTCAAAGGAAGCTTACATGCATTTTTTTATTCCTCTGCTTGAATAGAGTATCTTTTGCATATTCTGCTGATTATTTATAAATGCTACACTATCTTGAAATCTGAAGGTAAAAGCTTTTCAAGCATAAAAATTGCAAGTTCCGATAATAGCTTCTTGGTCCCTTTTTCTCTGCTTCAGCCTTAGTCCCATGAAACCAAAATGGTAGGATATTAATTATCTGTGATTTATTGGTTTTATAAAGACTACATCCTTCTTGTGATATCTTAATATATTAAGTGTTTTCTATGGAAAAGATTAAGGTATTGCAGGCAGAAGACTGTGATACTGCTTGAGTAGTTCCAAACGATTTGAACTCCAAGGAAACAGAGATCTTGTTACAGAATCACGGAATCAACCATGTTAGAAAAGACCTCAGAGATCATTAAAAATGTAGAATAAATTGTGAGTTTTACAGCTCTCTGTATTACTTCATGACCATATAGTTAAATATGTGAATGGTTGTTCTGATTTCTCTTAGAGTATGTTCAAGCTTCATTGCTGCTTTACCAAAGTCCCACATCCTTTCACAGACAAGACTGGGGACAGCACAAGGATGTGTAGGAAGGTCACCAAGAGCTAAGCAGTGTTATCATCACAGGACAGCCTTGCAAATTTGATGGGAGGAGGAGAGGGCCTCGATTTTCTAGTGTTTTGTTGAGTTGGAACCTGCAGACAACACCAAGCAGGGTGGTTATATTCAAAGTAGGGATGTTTTACAGTGGGATCTAGACAGGTTAGACTGATGGGCTAAGGTTAATTGTATGAGGTTCAAGAAGACCGACTGCCAGGTCCTGTAGCTGGGCCACACCAACTGCATGGCAAAATACAGTCTTGGGGACACGTGGTTGGA
Organism: Dryobates pubescens; assembly: GCF_014839835.1. Lineage (NCBI taxonomy): Eukaryota > Metazoa > Chordata > Aves > Piciformes > Picidae > Dryobates > Dryobates pubescens. Next base: position 114,868,463 of record NC_071657.1, on the reverse strand, counting down.
AAGCCGCAACTTGGAAAGGGACTTGGAGCTATTGGTTAATAGTCTACTAAATATGAGTCAACAGTGTGCCCAGGGGACCAAGACATCCTGGTTTATATTAAAAACACTGTGGCCAGCAGGAGCAGGGATGTGATCATCCCCCTGTACTTGACACTAGTGAGGTCACACCTCAAATATTGTGTTCAGTTCTGGGCCTCTCACTATAATAAGAACATTGAGGTGCTGGTGTGTGTCCTGAGAAGGGCAACGAGGCTCATGAAGGGCATAGAGGCCATGTCCTACAAGGAGCAGCTGAGAGAGCTGGGGTTGTTCAGTCTTGAGAAGAGGAGGCTGAGTGAGACCTTATTGCTCTCTACAACTACCTAAAAGGGGGTTGGATTTTGTGATCTTGAGATTCTGTGATTCTGTATAAACTTGTTTCCAGGTAAGTTTCTTTCTTAGTTTCTCTCACATACTACTTTATGTTGGCTTTACAAAATCCTAGTGTATTACACATGTTGTAAACAATGTCTTAAATATCACTGATGGCTCCCTGAAATATATTCTTTGATAAAATGTTTGGTCTGATTTAAATTACCAAAGCTACAGATCTCCCACCAGGTCCCTGAGGAAGCTCTTGAGACTTTAACAGATCTCATCTTCCAATCAGCAAGACTCTTTAATTTTGTCCACCTCTTACCTGCAGACATTTCTTGTACCCTAACCATGTCATTTGCACTTTCACTGTAATGTATTACAGCTTAGGATACAAATTACTTTACTCTCTGTTATGCCTAGCCTTTTGTTCATAAAAGATGTAGATAGAAAAACATATAGTGGAAAAACTGGTAGACAAGCTTAAGAGGTTATTCCCTGGATCTTCTACCTTACTCTTTTTCTGCTATTTCCTGGTTTCATTGTCTTAACATCAATAGCTAAAGAGAAGTACTAATCTTATCAGTTAGACTCTCTAAATCCCAGTACCTCTGTACAGGTTAAACTGCAAGTCTTCTTTAGAAATTGCCTTTAAAGACCTTTTTATGAACTGTGTCAAAGGGTAGAAACTTTTAGTTTCTGAAAGTGGAACTGGAAATGCAAAACCAGTCTAAAAGCTGCTGCTGCAGGGTTTTCTTAAGGTAATGCAGTCAGCACTGAAATTTTTAAAAAGATTGGAAGATTCAGCAACTCAATTCTCCTTAGGTTTATAAAGGTATTTAATGAAGGCAGCTTTATATTAAAATGGGCTTCTTGGTTCTAGAACAAAAATATAAGACATACATGTCTTTTACGACAGCTTAAGTGAACATGGTTTAACATTGTAGACTTCAGATAGACTGGGATTAAATGTAAGAGAACACAAAAAATAGGCTAAGGTTTTGAAGAAGCCTAGATAGTCAGACTTAACATTGAACAGGGCATTTGCAGGGACAAATATGTATGCAACAGGAGTCTAAATGTCCCTGCACATGCAATGTACTGTTCCTTACTTAGAGTTTAGTTATCTAAGATAATGTTCCAGTTTGTCTCAAGCCATATTAAGATAAGGAATAGAGGATGAGCTTGTTGGATTGAAGAAGACAATCTCCATCCAAAGATCTGTCATCAGCACAATGTGGGTTTCATCCAATATTAAATTTACATTTTTTTCCCCATTCTGATCTGTCCCACGTCAGTTGTAAACTTCAGCGAAAGGGCTCTATTTTAGTGCATGTGCCTTGCATGATGGATTTTTATCTTGGACAGCATTTTTGCATGATAACACAATGCAGTAGCGACTGACCTTTGAATACAAAACATTATGCTCAAGAACTCATAGTTGATTATAACTTGTACTACAGTGATCCAGGCTGAGTCTTGCCTCTGACTAAATAGGGTTCAGATAAATATTAGAAATCCCACTGGTAGAGGAGAAAATTGGATTTCAGAGAGAACACAAGGCTATATGCTCCACCTGCCTAGTGCCAACAATTCAGTGAAGCTACAGCAGTTTTTCTTTAGTATTTCTTAGACCTAAGAGCTAATCCTGAAGGAAAGTAACATCCCTTCCATGTCCTTCAGTCTCATTGATTTTAATGGTATTCAGTGCCTTAAAAGAGGGTGCAAAACATTTGAATAAAATGTAAACACCCCTATAAAAAAAACCAAGTAAACATAATAATTGAAAGTGACAGTCATGATAAATTTAAATAGAAGTGATATTTTTTTCTGTCATGTTAAGCTGTCATTCATTCAGTGGACATTTCCACTTTAGGTCTTTGTACCTTTAATTATTTCATATAAGAAATATCTGCTTCGAGCACATGTGCTACAGCAGAACATACAATCACAATAATTTTCATGAAGTAAAACAAATTTGACTTGTGTGGAATGGAAATGCAAATACACAATGGTAGCATTAGTCAGAAGGTTTGTCTATGCATGACAGTTTCTTTGTAGCGCCTGTGATAAAGTGAAAGAGCATGGCATTGTCACCTGTCTGTCTCTTCATCCATCATTAGTTAGACTAGAATTGGTTAAGGTGTCATACTGATATAACGGGATGCTATTCGATGTCATTTGCTATGGGTCTCAGAGTCACTAAATTCTTTTTCATTCCGATTGAGAGTCTATTAAAGGTGCCATATCCTCTTTGTTAAAAACTATCAGGTGTCACTGAAACCTACAGAAATGACAGGCATAATTCTCTGAATATCTGTAGGAATCTTTGGCATGTTTTCTGAAGTACTTAAAACAAGCAAACAAACAACAACAAAAAAATCAACCAACCAACCAACCAACCAAACAAAACCCTGAATATTTTCCCTTCCTTTTACAGAAAGGATTATGAATCTTGTGATATACCCCACAAGATTTGCTTTCAGCAAGCTTTCGGTATTTTTTTTCATACCTTCTTAGTACCCTATAAAAGCTCTCAAAAATCAAAAAGAGTCTTTGAGATTTCAGACTCTGGTTAGCCTAAAAGGAATGGTTCAGAATAAGCATTTAAGTAAGCAATGGTGGGACCAGGATAATCTATTCCAAAAACCTCTGCTTCCAATGTAATAACATAATATATACATGGTTAGTGTTTATAGGAAAATCAGGCTGTTGGGTTTTGAGGCAGAGAAAACAGCACTGTTTTTTTTATTCCAGCTTTTCACAGCATCTCAGTGTAATCTGTCTTTTTGTTTGATGCAAGTTGTTGTTTGGAACTTTCTCTCTTTTCTTTATTTCTGAAATTTGGGGGTGGAATGCTTATGTACATTTTTAGAAAGCAAAGATCAAGAAGCCTTTTTTACATTCTTACTCTTGGGCAGTTTATATACTTTCTGTCACAAGCTCTTGCTTAAGATTAGAATTTTCAAGTATCATTAAAAACAATATACACTTGTACAAAAATAGTGTGTGCATTAAAAAATCAAAGCAAATATTGTTATGCACTACTACTGTAAATGCAACATCAACATGAGGAATAGCAAAATAGCTTCATTTCCTTGCAATCACTTTATACCTTGCTTTTACACTATACTCTTCACAATCACCACATCTACAGAAAACTGGTTGGTATTCTTTCCATATTGAAAACTTTTGCTTGTTTGTTTGTTTGTTTTGTTACTGCTCTTATTGTTTTATCAATATGTTCTGCAGGGCATTACAAGTATTTCAGTTAAGACTTCCACCACATCAAACAATTCTGAATCTATGTCTTACAGACATCATTTCAAAATTATACTTCCATTACTTCCAACTGGTTTTGCTGATTGAGTACTGGTGTTTAAAGTACTAATTCTTGTTTTATTTCTTAAAACACTGCTTCCTTATAAAAAAAAAAAAATCAATACAAACAATTATAAGCATTTTCCAGTGCTTCACAAGTATTTAGAATCTACCAAGAGAAAAGTCAGTTGTCAATTGCAAACATTGTGCTTAAAAACAAATCCTCAGTGGTGTCTGACTAAGCCAATGTTTAAGCAAACAAATATATTCAGATATTCAAAGATATAGTTGATGTAGTAACACTTTTTGCTGAGCTTAATTCAAAAATCATTGCACTGTAGTAAACAGTACATTCCCTAAAACAGAAATTAAAACAAGCTATTAGAGAACTTTATATAAATGACAAACACCCCACAGGTGTATGAATCTTTATTGCTGAAAGAGACCACATTTCACAGTAAGCACAAGAGGTGGAGGTGGGGTAATAGAAAAACTGAACTGCCTAAATAAGAAATAAGAGGATGTTACCAGTTTGTGCCATGGTCACAGTGTTTGGCAACGCCCAGGTCATACACCAGACCAATAATGTGTCATTGTTATGGATATATATTCCAGTATGAATATATAATTTATGTACATGTAGTAGTATGCATTGGGCTGCATTTTATTGATCATAAGACTTAAAGACAAAGCTGGGTTTTGAATCTATAGAGCACACTTGTGTCACATTTTCATGCTTTTCATCAAGGTCTTACAGACCTGAAAATTTACAGTTTTAATAAAAGATGAGCTTTCTTATTTTCATATGACTCATATTAAATCACACGACTTGGTAATATTGCTATTAAATTGTAGGTATCCATCACAAATATTAGAAAGGAGCACTTGTTTTTGAACACATCCTTGACTGTCATGTTAAAGACTTTTATTTAGGGATCTTTGCATCAAGCTTTAGGTCATTAGGTATTTTCTTACCTTTTTTCCTTCCTCCCCCCCAATAATACTGTAAAAGGATCCTACTATCCTACTCAAGTGTCCAACACAAAAGAACGGTCAGCAGCAAACCTGACTCCCATCATTTGTATGCAATGCTGCAGCAGTGGCAAAGAGAGGTTATGCTGCCCACTGCTTGGTTTAATTGGAGTTAAGTAGATCTATTATGCCAGTGTGCCCCATACAGTAGATGTTTATTTTGATTAATGCATGCATCCTTAAGAGTGAAATGTCTGTGTGGGAGAGAAACTTACAGAACAAAGTGAACAGTAAGAAGATGTTATATAGACTAATTTTCCCAAGAGATCTGTATATTTTTAATGCTTCCCCCTGGCTGGGATAGCCAGTTTCAGATTATGAGAGGTTTGCTGGTCAGGATGAGAAGTACTAAGCAATTTTCATATTTCACAAGCGGGAACCCTAAGAATTGAGACACTCTAAATCAATAATCTTGCTTAAATTCTATTACTTCTAATTTGTGACAGAAAAAATAAGTAAACTCTGAGTGAGGATCTGGCCAAAAGGATGAAGAGACTTGAAGTGGGTGGTTGAAAAGTATGATATTTGAAATAAAACAGAGGAAAATGCAGCAGAGAAGAAACTTCTTAAATTTGTTCATAAGCAAAGGAATATACAGCCTGCAAAGGTATTGTGACAGAGAAAAGAACAAAGGTTAAGGCATTAGCTAGAAAAAGGAGGATAAATCTGCTATCTGTAGGTATCGGACTGGCAGACAGTTTCAAGGCTGTCATCTTACTGAACTGTAATGAGTCTCCTGGAGAACACAATGGGTAGATGAACCTATCTGAAAAGAAAATATGAGAACCAGGACAAAACCTTTCCAGACAAACTCCATCAAGGTCAGGTAAATTGGAGTCCCTTCCAGCATCAGCTGAATCTTTCTGGTAGTTACAAAAGGATCCTAAATGACTCATTTATGCTAAATGCCTGAAACCAAGGCATCGACCCTGTGCCATCTGTGAATGTTACCAGCCATGTGTGCTGCAGGAAATGGCCGTACTGTGGCCTTGTACTGAAGGTTATTTTGAGAAAATGCTTCTGTGATCTTACTTATTATTGCACGGGCAAACTCAAGGAAATGCACTGGCCTCAGCAACCAGAACCTGCTCAGGACCTCACTGAGCCACACCAGGCACATATTCTAGTAGGAAACAGGGACAGAGAGATTACCTGAGGGGAGAATTTTTTTGGGGTGGTTAGGACCAAGAAAAACAAGCGCTTATTAGAAAACAAGTCTAACATCCAAAGCTGGAATAATACCTTATATGCCTCAAAGTTTTGACATGTTTATTTTTATGAAAATTGAACCTCTGAACCTTCTGAGGTTAACTTGTCCCCACTTATCATTAGGAGATACCATCAATGAAATAGAACGTTACAGGGCAGAGTTCCCCACTGTTAAATAGATGCTGAGCCAATGCCAAGATATTTATTTTCAAAGTGGGAGATATTTACCCTGTGAACATGTTCTGTTCCAGTGACTTTATATCTGTTACACCAAACTGAATAAGGTAGATGCTGCCTAATGCATGTGGTTAAACCAGTAAGTTTCTCTGTGTCATCCTATTGAAAAATATGTATTGTTATTGAATAGAGAGAAGATTAGCTCAGCATTTCAGATAATTTGGGAAATGGTTGATTCATCTCAGTGCAGTTTCTGATATACACCCTACTTCAGTGTCTCCTCAACATGAACATCTGGAAAGACCTTTTGTCAATCAACAGCTGTAGAACTGTAAATTAATTCTCTTGCTAGACTTACTTGACAGATATGATGGGCACTAGCACTGTAGATATTACAGGAAAGAAAACTGCAGTATTCCATTAATTTCAGCATTAATAGTACCAGAAAGGCATCTGAACTCATGTTATTTGTGTGAACCTGAGAATTTCCAGATCCAAGCCAAAGCAGACTTTGGAGAAAGGTACATCTGCTTAATCAGGCATTGGTACTATGGGAAGGAGAAGGATATGAGGGCAGAAAGTGTGGATTGTTTGAAAAGTGTCTTATGTTAAATCTCTTGCTGCAGACCAATTTCTCTTCTGCTTTGATAGTCATAGTCCTCGGTTGTGAACTGCCTATAGGAAACAGGAAAACTCTTTGCACAAAAGATCTTTAATTATTACTTATGTTATAAGAAATCAAAGCTGAAATGGCAAGCTCTAAAATGCAAAACATTCTTTCTTTCTGGCCATATATATTGAGAGAAGGCTTAAAAGTATGACTTGGAAAATAAATTTCATTGTTATGCAGGGAGGCCAGGGTATTTTAGTGTCTCAGAACTAAACTAGCCTCAGAGCGTTAACCACAAGAGCACACCTTTATTATTTAGTACATTCCATTTTCTTACTTTTGTCATATACTCAGTGTTTTGCTCTCTTCTCAAAATTATTTTTTTCTTTTAAAAGAAATGTATTTTCTGGGAGCAATCCTTAGCAATGCCTGATGTGGGTTTGAGTTCAAGTTTTGAGAAACCTTGGTTTCCAATATATACCTACAGCTCCGTGACACTCCTTCCTTGGACCACATAGCTCAGTGACAAGCTCTACAGCTTCCTCCATATTAAAATTGCCTCAACATGCTTTTCCTGTAGGATTTTTTCAACTCATTTCAATACAGACTCAGCAGATGTCATCAGGATCCAATAATCACAGTTTATCGGGTGGACAGAAAGCAAGCAGTTAAGTCTCTATTGGGATCTTCAGCATCAATTTCTGAGGTGCGTCACAAAACTAAAATCCATCTGATTTCCATCAGCTTGGCAATAAATGTAGGCATAATGATTTCATCTACTTATTTTCAAATCAATTTAACATAACTATCTTCCAGAATTAGAAGACATGGATCACTGCACAGTTTAGGAGCTAATATAGTGGTTTCTACTCACCAATGCTCAATAACACTGAGTGGTTTAGCATCCCACTCCTGTATTCACTCTACCTCATTAAAAGCTGTTGGAAGGCGTAGATTTGTGTTCAGTCTTTCCTACATAATCCATGCAGTTTAGAGATCACAACGTGTAAAATGTTTTAATATCAACTGTTACAATTGATAAGTGCTTAGTGCATCTGAACGCTAAAAATTCTTCACTGCTTTGGGGACAAAAACATCAATAACTTAAAATTAGGAAATGTGAACTGACATGTTCATGCAAAACTTGGACTGAATAAGAATGTCCATTTTATAAGCAAAATTGAACTCTGCTTCATTTATGTTTTCTTCCAGTTTTCAGCTGTCTCATCGGCTTTGCTAAAATACAAGTAGTTTACATCACTGTAGTTATGCCGATGGCTGAAATGGGGACAAATCCCAACATAGGCAATGTATTAGTGGAATTTATATGAGTATGTAAATATTCATAGCAACATTTCAGTGTACACATTATTCCAGAGGAAAATTCAATTCACCACATGTAAAAATAGAATTGAGACATTAAGTTGGATGCATTTTAACATGAAAGTTTAATTTGTATTTTCTATGTTTATTTATAGGGAAGGCTTTATTAAGAACAGGATGTTCATCTGATCAAATGCAATGATGCAATTAAATTGTTGTTTGCTGAAACAGGTTTTATGGTGCTTATTAAAAGTAAATATAAATAAATATTTGAAGATCTGTGTGTTCAGAAATGCCTTTTGATATTAGGTAGGAATACATCAATGCATGAAATGCATTAACTCTTTAAACATGGCAGATGAGTTTTTTAACATCAGTGCACAATATCACTATAAACACAACTGAAACAACTCATTTGGCTTTTTCAAAAACTTTTGTTAGATACCATGGGAGGAGGGGGCAGAAACAACAACAACAACAAAAAAAGTAATCATGGGCTATATCAAAGTAATCATGGTCTATATCACAAATATCTAGGTCAAAGACAGAATCCAGTACGAGGGTATACTGTTAGAAAGTCAGGCAATTCAAAATGAGTAAGAAAATAATGTTTCTGCTAACAAATGGAGTGGGAAATCTATGGACATAAACACCCAAATAAGGCACGTTTTCTACTGCCCCACTAAAGAGATTGATGTGATTAAATGGCTAAAGAAATTAAAGGCATGAGTGCATGAGAACAACTGAAGTTAAGAAAAGTGCTTATGTTAGTTACATGTTTTCATGGTCATTGAGCCTTACGAAATTCACCCCAAAGTAAGAAAAAGAGCTATCAGGACAATCTTAGAACTGTCATTGGTTATCTTGAAGAGCTTGTGGGTGTGGTGGTCCCGAACACTGGAAAAGTACAATTATTGAGCCTATCTCTAAAACCATGGGAAAGGAGGATAGATTTGTCAGCTTTACTTCAATTCCTAGAAAAATCCCAGGGAAAATAACCAGGCAAGCAGTTAGTAAATCCCTAGAAGATAACAAAAATATGAGTGAGAGCCAGCATGGACTTCTCAGTGTGGTGGGTTGACTTTGGCTAAATATCAGGCACCCACCAATCTGGCCTATCACTTCACTCCTGAGTAGGACATGGAGTAGAGAAAATAAGATGGGGAAAGTCTATGAAGGTAAAGGAAGTTGAATAAAACAAAAGCAAAAGTCACATGTGGAAGCAAAGTAAAACAAAACATTTATTTTCTACATCACATCGGCAGGTGATGTTCAGTCACTTTCTAGGAAGCAGGGCTTCAGTATGCATAGCAGTTACTCTAGAAGACAAATGTTGTAATAACGTTTACCTGATACCATCATAGTAATGAAGGGAAAATTTGGCTAGATTAAACTGCTATAAGATGAGCAGATAAATGGCTGGAAACTTAAGTCATAGAGAGGAAAATAAAGTGTACTTATTAGGTAAAAAATTTACAAGTAACTGAAAAAAGGTCCAGCCACTTGGGAGGATGAGGATTAAGAATGAGCTTGACAATTTGTAGAAACAGCCTGAAAAATCTAAGATGACTTCAGAGAATGGCTGGCTAATCAGCACATCCACAGAAAAAGAATGTTGGTGGACAATAAGATAGGAGAGGATCCTTGAAATGAATATTATCAACAAAGTGACACTTTTGCAGAAAAGCCAAATGCTATTATGGGATGTACAAACTGGAAGAATCCCTCCCAGATACATGATGTAATCTTTCTGCTCTGTTTGGTATGAATGAAGCCGTAGCTGAATCTTGGTGTTCCCTCTGCAGTTTGCATTTCAAGAAATATTTGGGTCAGCTGAAGGCTGAGCACAGTGATTAGGGGTGTAGAAACTTGACCTATTAGTAATCAAAGAGTTTGAGATTGCTTCCTCAAGCTAAAAAGACCAAGGAGAGACAGGATTAGTAGTCTTCAAATACAGAAAAGGTTGCTGAAAGGGGGGATAGATTGAATTGTTCCACATGGCCATTTTGTATGTGACAAGAAATAACGTGATCTAATTTGCAGAAAGGGACATTTATGTTAGACACTAGAAAAACCTTTTAATGGTAAGAACGATTAAGAAATATATTGCCTGAGAAGATTGTGAGTCTCCATCACTGGAGGTCTTAAGAGCAGTTTTAGATAAACATATGTTAAGAATAGTTCAGAGAGAGCTGATCCAGCCTGCGGTAAAAGAATGACCCCTTTATGTTTCTTCCACTCAATCTTTCTTTATTTCTCCAAAACATTAATGTGATGGAGCATAAAGGGTCACAATTCAGAGCTGCAGAGCTGAATGCATTTGCTAATGATGTACACAATGGAATAAGCAGGACATTGGCAGATGACAGAACATTTTCTCTAGTTCAAGTTTACTCAGAGGAATTTTTGAGAGTAGTAAATGAGAAGAATGATAACAAAGACAGCTTGAAATACTTACTGTGTTGGCTTGACTAGCTAGTAAACTAGAAAATTTAGGTGACTTTGTTCATAAGACATATGAAGGGTCTATTCAGACCCCCATGATGGTAAAACTGAGCATGAAAAAAGGAGTCCACACTAATGCTCATAATGCTGTTAGAAAAAGACAGATGATTTTATTATTCTTTTTAACATGGATGATTATATGAATTTGGGTCATTCTTTAGCAGAAATACAGAAGTCCAAGTTTGTCTTGTGTCTTTATTATAGTGCAACTGAATGACTACATTGGCTGGAGAGGAGTGGAGAGTAATAAAAAAACTAAAAAACCACCCAATTACATACTAGGGTGTATTCCAACTTATAATTCAAAATCCCAGGAGTATGTAACATCATTCACGCCACTCAAAATTATGGAGGAAAGCATACCTTTTTTTTTTAAGTTACCTGTCATTTAGAGTAGTCCAGCTTGGAGACAAGAGCGTATTCAACAGAAGAACAATAAAACAACACTCATGAGGAGGCAGTGTGTTTTGAGCTCCATAATATGGCTTCAGCTCTCTGTGCAATAAAAAGGTTTCTTTCTCCTCAGTTAGTGACTGTGCACCATTATTATCCTAGTCTACACTAGGCCCTTCTTCTCTTGCAGATATGTAATCTATTGTAATTTGCTCCCATGCAACTAGAAACTCCTTTCTGAAGCATGGTTAAATAGGCAGGTTTTACCTAACGGTAGCCCATTTTGCTTCTTAAGGAAATGCATAGCATCAGATATGAGCCTACTCCATCTTTTAAATTAGTCTAGGTGTTACCAGAATGCTTTACCATGATCACAAGCCAAAGAAAACCTACATGTAGCAAGATGCCAGTGACTCCTTACAAGGAATGTTTTTATTCTAAGTTATCAGAGAACAAATCCTTTCTTCTAAATTCACAAAATATAACACAATACTAGCAGATTTTCTTGATTATTTAAGCTTAGAATGTCAAGGAGAAAAAAATGTTTGTATTTCCTATCTAAATTTATTTGTCTCATATCAATATGAAATTATCACTGTGTTTCTCTCAGCTGCAGTTACCTTTGTAAAGTGGATAATTGCACCTCAGAGTCTCTAAACCATGTTGATGTTCTTCAGGATATAAACTGAGAAAACTGAAAAATCACATTTTTGATGGTTTAGGTTTCATCATAAAGAAAACACAACTGCTTGCAAAACATTTAGAGAAGGAAAAGTTATAAGCAGAATTTAAATATGTTACTTGTTGGAATACAGCAATGCAGGCTTGACAATTTGAAATTGCCATAAGTGTCACTAAATAAAGTAATGGGGTCAAATCTCATGTGCCTCTAAACTGGTACAGGTCCGTGGAGTTTAACAACATTGTCCTAATTACATCAGCAGAGAATTTGCCCTCTAGATTTTAAAGGCCTGTCACAGACAAAACTGCTTTGGCACAGATGTTTATTCTCAGTTTAATATCCCTGCATGTGCTTGTTTATGTTCATATAGATGCAGAGACTGATGCAGGGATAGATCTGTACAGTTCTCTAGCTCAGGCATGGCTACCAGCAATCTGTACATTTTCATTTTGAACTCTGGCACCTTGGAATAAGCTGGAGAAGAACTAATAACTCTGCCTGGTGTCTCCAGGTCTAGAGAGATCTGAAATGCTTTTATTGATAGATGATGAACTCAGTTTGTGACTCAGGAGTGTGGGGAGAGTTGAGGGAGGTTTGGCTGCTGAAAAAACATAACTATTGAACTTCTTTTACTGAGGAAGGGAAAAAAGTGAGCAAACAAAACAACTCAATGTACTGTGTATTAGGCCTGAATTCACCTTAGGCCCTTTATCTACTTTTATCATCCTGTTTTCTCTTTGCTTTATTCCCTGCTCCAGCCTATAAGGATTTCACAGCACTGTTGCCCTTTAGCAATACTTGCTCTACACGGGAGGGCAGCAAAATATTAGCTAGTTTAATGACACTCTCTGGCTCCCTAAAAGAGCAGCATTCATCATCATCACTTAAGAAAACACCTTATTTCAAGTAGATATACTTAAGCAGGTTATTGCATCCACACTCATTACAAGGCTGCAAAATCTCCAGCAAGGTTACCAAGAGTCAAAATATGTCTTACAACTGTTTCAGAGAGAATTAATGTATTGAATCACGTTGCTAGCTAATTATTCGTATCATTGACCCCAACACCATAGGGGAAAGTATTGCTTGCCCATTGCACAGCAGCTCATAAAGAATTAGTGTTGCATTGAACATATTATAATTAAGGCCTTCATGAAAGCATGTAAATGGCTAGAAAGAGGAAAAGAGGCCACTCTTAGGTCTACCTTACTCTTCACTACTGTCCTTCTTTTAGGTGCAACTCTAAATGGACTTTCAGTTCATTTACATGTGTTGCAATCTTGTGTCAAATATTATGTCTAATACAATTTTTTCTTGGGATTCTAAGATCATAGGCTCGTATTTTAATTCAGGCTAGAAGAAATTTCATCCATTCAAGCTCCTGCACACATCAGGGGCAGCAGTGAGGTCAGACAAGGCTCCTCAAAGTTTTAATAGCTTTGGGTAGCAGCAGCAGTGCAGAGGTGTGACCACAGTGGTCCAGATCTCAGCTGGATTGTTCCTACTGATCTGCAAGGCCAATGCCTCCAAGTACCACATCTATCTCTGCTTTGCTATGTAATACTAACTAGATCATGTAAAGTACCTGACAAACTGTGTCTATCTCTTTTTAATTGTATTCCTTACTAACACCCCGTTATTTTGTCACCACACTTAAAACACTGAGGTAGTAAGTCCCAGAAAGTAGTTCTAATTATGCAATTATTTGTGATTTCCCAATCACAATCTATTTTCTAGTTTCTTTTCCATTATTAACTTTCTTCCTTTTTGCTGACTTCAATTATCTTATGTATTACTACTTCATATCTCTACATTGTCCAGTCAAAAGGAATTATTAGGTTTCTGAGTGTGTTCTCAGACCTAGTCTTTCAATAACCTGCTTCGTATGCTTCATCACTCTGCCCATGATTTCTTTAGGAAGATTATTTGACCTGAATAAATACCTTCAATGATTAAAGACTTGGTTTCAAAAAAGTTTGAAGAGGCTTAATCTTTGTCAACATTATGAAATTCTGCAGTGTGATTTTTAAACTTAGTGGCATAATGTCTTCCTTGGATTCATAACACTCTTTCCTGAGAGTTAGGGAAACTGTAGTAATCGCTTTTTCAGTATTTTGATGCTTGTCTTCAACACTGAACTCAGAAACTGGATTATAAAGATATGGAAAGTGTTTAGAACATGTGAAGATCAGTGCATGCGACTGGAAAGCAGAGATCCAAGGATTATACAGTGTGATTCAGGTCACTCACAAAAGCTTTGTTACCCTGACCTTAAGGTTTTGGTGTATTAACTCTGGTAGCATTTCAATCTTTATGTAAAGTAACTTCAGGCAACTGTCAAACTTTTAGTAGTGCTCACAAGTTTTAAATCCTTGAAAACTGAGTTCCTCTAAAATGAGTAAAAAAAAAAAATCATCTCATGGCAAAAATTTCATGAAGCAGAGACATAATAATGGCTTCGGAAACTGAGATCCCTAAAGAAACAGACCATCATTTCAAATGAACGTATATGCTCAGGATGGTGCTGGCTGCTGAAAGCAAGGGTGTCTTCCTAGTTTTGAACCTTTAACCAAATATCAGTATGAACATTAGGACACCAAAACAAAGACATTGTCCATGGAAAAGTAAACCTGACTGACTGAGCAGAAGGTTGGACTAAACACCACCCTACAGTGTCTTCCAACTTCTGATTCTAAAAGCTCTGAATAAGGAGGGGATGGAGCGGGGGGGAGAGGATGTGTCTTAAGATATATGGTGGATTAGATGTATAATCACAGAATCAGAGAATCACCAAGGTTGGAAGAGACCTCAAAGATCAAGTCTAACCCATCACCACAGACCTCATGACTAAACCATGGCACCAAGTGCCATGTTCAATCCCCTCTTGAACACCTCCAGGGATGGTGACTCCACCACTTCCCTGGGCAGCACATTCCAATGGATGACAACTCTCTCAGTGAAGAACTTTCTCCTCACCTCGAGCCTAAACTTCCCCTGGTGCAGCTTGAGACTCTGTCTTCTTGTTCTGGTGCTGGTTGCCTGGGAGAAGAGACCAGCCCCCACCTGGCTACAACCTCTGTTCAGGTAGTTACAGACAGCAATAAGGTCTCCCCTGATTCTCCTCTTCTCCAGGCTAAACAACCCCAGCTCACAGGGCTTGTGCTCAAGACCTCTCACCAGCCTCGCTGCCCTTCTAGTGACCCTTTCAAGTGTCTCAATGTCCTTCTTAAACTGAGGGGCCCAGAACTGGACACAGTACTCAAGGTGTGGCCTAACCAGTGCTGAGTACAGGGGCACAATGACTTCCCTGCTCCTGCTGGCCACGCTATTCTTGATGCATGCCAGGATGCCATTGGCTTTCTTGGCCGCCTGGGCACACTACTGGCTCATGTTTAGGTGGCTGTCAATCAACACCCCCAGGTCCCTTTCTGTTTGGCAGCTCTCTAGCCACTGTGTCCCCAGCCTGTAGCTCTGGATGGGGTTATTGTGGCCACAGTGCAGCATGCAGCACTTGGACTTGTTAAATGTCATCTTGTTGGACTCTGATCATCTGTCCAGTCGGTCAAGGTCCCTCTGCAGAGCCCTTCTGGCCTCTAACATATCAACATCTGCTCCCAACTTGGTGTCATCTGCAAATTTGCTGATGACTGACTCGTCCCCTTATCAAGACCATCAATGAAGATATTAAAGAGGATGGGGCCCAGCACTGATCCCTGGGGGATGCCACGGGTGACTGGCCGCCAGCTGGGTGTGGCACCATTCACCACCACTCTCTGGGCTCAGCTCTCCAGCCAGTTCCTAACCCAGCACAGAGTATTGCTGTCCAAGCCACGAGCTGACAGCTTGGCCAGCAGTTTGCTGTGGGGGACGGTGTCAAAGGCCTTGCTGAAGTCCAGGTAGACTACATCCACAGCCTTCCCCATATCCACCAAGCAGTGACCTGATCACAGAAGGAGATCAGTTTGGAGAGGCAGGATCTGCCCTTCCTAAATCCGTGTTGGCTGGACCTGATCCCTTGGCCATCCTTCAGGTGCACAGTTATTGCCGCCAAGATAATCTGCTCCATCATGTTCTCTGGCACTGAGGTCAGGCTGACAGGTCTTTAGTTTCCAGGTTCCTCCATCTGACCCTTCTTGTGAATGGGGATCACACTGGCCAGTTTCCAGTCATCTGGGGCCTCTCCAGTGAGCCAGGACTGGTGGGCAATGATGGAGAGAGGCTTGGCCAGCTCATCTGCCAGCTCTCTCAGCACCCTAGGATGGATCCCATCCAGTCCCATGGACCTATGAGTGTCCAAGTGGCTCAGCAAGTCCTGAACTAATTCCTCCTGGATTTCAGGGTCACTACACTGCTCCCTGACCCCATCAACCAGCTCACCAGGCCACTTGTCCTGAACTCTTCCTGCCTTACTGTTGAAAATGGATGCAAAGAAGGTATTTAGAACCTCAGCCTTTTCCTCATCTTTAGTTACAGTGTTCCCCTCCAGGTCCAATAAAGAGTGGAGGTTCTTCTTGCTCCTCTTTTTAACATTAATATATTTATAACAATGCTTTTTATTACCTTTCACAGAAGTGGCCAGCGTAAGTTCTAACTGCGCCTTTGCCTCTCTAATTTTTCTCCTACATGATCTAACAACATCCTTAAACGTATCACTAGAAGCCTTCCCCTCTTTCCAAAGGCGATACAGCCTCCTTTTTTCCCTTAATTCCTTCAAGAGCTGCTTGCTCATCCAGGCTGGTCTCCTTCCCCACCGGCTCATCTTTCAGCACATGGGAACTGCCAGTTCCTGTGCCTTCAAGAGCTCCTGTTTGAAGTAGGTCCAACCATACTGGACCCCTTGGTTATTAAAGGCTGCTACCCAGGGAACTTTCCAAATAAGTTTCTTAAACAAGTTGAAGTTTGCCCTGCGGAAGTCCAAAGTGAGGGCTCTGTTAGTGCTCCTCCCTATCTCCCTGCATATTGAAAACTTCACTTGATCACTGCACTTCTCGTGATCACTGCACACTAGACAGCCTCCCACCATCGCATCTCCCACCAGCCCTTCTCTATTTGAGAACAGCAGGTCAAGCAGAGCCTGCATCAGGAAGCTGTCCTCCATGCACTCTAGGAATCTTCTGGACTGCCTCCTCTCTGCTGAATTAAGTTCCCAGCAGATATCTGGCAGGTTAAAGTCACCCGCAAGAACAAGATCTGATGATCTTAAGACAGCCTCCAGTTGCTTATAGAATATTTCATCCACCTCCTCATCCTGGATGGGTGGTCTATAACAGACTCCAACCAGGATGTCAGATTTGTTAGGCTGCCCTCTGATTTTAAACCACAGGCTCTTAATCCCTTCATCCTCCACTTCAAGCTCTGTGGCATCGAGCAACTCCCTAATATACAGACCCATCCCTCCTCCTCTTCTCCCTCACCTGTCTCTCCTAAAGATCCTGTAACCTCCCAGTGTAGTACTCACAGATGTTGGTCTCTTCTCCCAGGCGGCCAGTACCAGAACAAGAGGACACAGTCTCAGGCTGCGCCAGGGGAGGTTCAGGCTAGATGTTAGGAAAAAGTTCTATACAGAAAGAGTGATTGCCCATTGGAATGGGCTGCCTGGGGAGGTGGTGGAGTCACCATCATTGGAGGTTTTCAGGAGAAGACTTGATGGGGTGCTTGGTGCCGTGGGTTAGATGTTTGGGTGGTGTTGGATTGGTTGATGGGTTGGACGCGATGATCTTGAAGGTCTCTTCCAACCCGGTTTATTCTATGTATATTCTATGTAATATTCTATGTACTCCAATCATGTGTATTGTCCCACCATGTTTCTGAAATGGCGACTATATCATATACATGTGGATGACTGTCCTATGCTATGTTTTATTTGCTACACTAAATGCATCATGTCTTACAGACCACAGAGAATTGTGTCACTGTATTAATTATATTTTTAAGTGATTTTCTAATCCTTGGACCATTTTAACATCTGACTGTTGCAGAGAGAATGTATTAAAATTTTATGCAGCACTGCTATTTGAAAGAATTTAAATAGTAAACAAAGGCTCTCAATTTTTTGTGTTCTTTCAGCCATTTATTTCTATTAGTATCAAAGTGGCTGTTTTACATTATGCAAACATTCATTGCAAAAGCAAGTTGAATAGTAGGTTAACTCTTACAGAAGAAATATGGACTATGATAACATTATCCAGTGTGGATGTGTTGCACTTAAGACATTAACTTCAGTATAAATCATTGTTCATATGAAATAAAAGTGCTTTATTACATTACAACAAGATCCTAAAACACAGTAGATGAAGGTTGTAGGATGTATTCTGGGTGTTGTCAGTCAATTGCTGCTCTTTTTAAAGTAAAGGATGAAATTGTACACAATGATATCCAGAAGAACATAAAAATTTGATGTATACCTACAAAATCAATGGCTATTTAGAATGAAGTTTGAAAGCTCAGTACAGGACATTACCTTTATCTCATCAAGCTAGGTCTACATCTTGTCCCATTGAAGGGATTTATGGAGGCAGTACTGCAGTATCTTTAAATGAATGTGAATCCCCTTGCTCCTTCAGATCTAAGACATACAGTGGAACATTATGACCTGTTGAGACTTTTCTGAGCAGCAGCAGCGAAGGTAACAACAGCTTCATTTGTAGGGTTATGGGAAATTGACTAGTCTTTCCTTTTATGATTCTCTTTGCTTGTGAATGGTATAACTATAGAATAAAGGAATGTTTAGCAAAATAAAGAATTAATTTGTTTTCAGAGCTTGTTGGAAATTTTCCATCTACATCCTTTCAGTAGGAAAAAAAACCAAACAAAACACCACTGCATGTGAAAATGAAAAGTTCTTCTGGAAATGTCATTTTTATGAGAAAGGTGCTTTTTTTCCTGGACTTAAAACCATGTAGTATACATTCCAACTAAAAAGCATATTTACTCTCTTCCACCCCACCCCCACCCCCCCCAAGAATTTCCTCTCTATATTACTAACTAATCCTTAAGCAGCAGTTTTCATCAGTAACTTTCAAATCGGTATAAAGGAAAAAAAATGTCATCATTCCTCCTGAAACTAAGACACAGCAAGGGGGAGGAAGGAGATGCTAAGTGGCTTGCATTAATCACCCACCATGCCAATGAAGTAAAACCCACATTCTAAATCCTAGGATAGTTTTCTGCTTGCTTTTGCACAACCAGCCAGAAGTCCCTCTATGTCTGCTCTGTTGGCAAGAATCCCACTGAAATCCTCATCCTAATGTATCTTCAAATATGGCAGAACATGAATTTAATTCTTCTAGGGTCATAGATGAATTAACAACCACAGAAGCACCTGAGAACAGCCACGAATTAGGACCCTACAAAATGGTCACAAGAACTTTAGACCAATTGAAGTGAATCTACACTAATGAACACAGCATGGGAAACAAACAAAAGGAGTTGGAAGCCATTACGTATCAAGAAAACTATGATATAGTGACCGACCCTCACAGAAACATGGTAACATGTTGGGTTGTCTCTCATGACTAGAGTGCCACAATCAGTGGCTACAAACACTTCAGAAGGTATTGGCAAAGAATGAGGGATGACTGAGTGGTTCTGTATGTCAGAAAGTGTTTTGATTGTATTGTGGTTAATGATGGTGGTGATACAATTGAGTGTTTATGGGTAATAATCAGGGGGAAGGCAAACAAGGCAGATATCCTGGAGGGAACCTGTTATAGACCACTGAACCAGGATGAAATGATTTCTACTTCCCAGATGTCTGCTGAAATATAGCACAGTGGAGAGGGATCAGTCCTGGAGGTTCCTAGAATATGTGTAGGATAACTGTTGGTGATGGAGCTTCCTATGGAAGGTGCCTTGCTGGACCTGCTGTTTGTGAACCAAGAAAAACTTATGAGTGATGAAATGGTTAGGGGCCATCTTAGACACAGCAATCATGTAATGATAGAGCTCTCACTTGTTGGAGAAGCAAAAAGGAGAGTCAGCAGTACTGCCACCTTGGTTGTCTGGCAGGCAGACTTTGGCTTGTTCAGAAATTGGTCTAAAGAGAACCTTAGGAGATAGTCCTGAAGAGCTAAGGATTCCAGGGAGGATGGACACTGTTCAAAAAGGAAGTCTTAAGACAGGCAACTCAGGAGGGCTACGAAGTTGTTGTAAGGCTATGCAGGGAGAAAATTAGAAGAGCTAAAGCCCGGCTGGAAATTAATCTGGTTTCATCTGTTAAAGGGATCAGGAAATCCTTCCACAAATATATTAGCAACAAAAGAAAGACCATGGAGAATTTCTATCCTTTGCTGGATGCAAGCAGGTAACATAGTGGTGAAGGATGAGGAAAAGACCCAGGTTCTTAATACCTTCTTTGCCTCAGTCTTTAGTAATAAGACCAGTTGTTTGCAGGATACCCATATCCCTGAGCTAGAAGATAGGGATGGGGAGCAGAATGAAGCCCCTGTATTCTTAGAGGAGACAGTGACCAGGTGCACCACTTAGACATATACAAGCGTTATATGGGACTGGTTGTCACACACCTAAGGATACTGAGAGAACTGATGGAAGTGCTCACCAAAAACCTTTTTATTTTCATAACCACCAGTCATAGCTAACTAGGGAGGTCCCAGTTTATCCTAGATTGTCAAATGTGACAGCCATCTAGAAGAAGGGTGAGAAGGGGAACATGGGGAACTACAGACCTCTAAGTCTGACCTCACTGCCAGGGGCCGTCATGGAGCAGATCATCTTGAGTGCCATTATGTGCAGGGCAACCAGGTGATTGGGTCCAATCAGCATGAGCTCATGAAGGGCATGTCCTGTTTGACAAACCTGATCTCCTCCTATAAAAATGTGTCCCACTTGGTGGACAAGGGAAAGGCTGTGGATGTTGTTTATCTGGAATTTAGTAAACTATTTGACACTGTCTTCCACAGCATCCTCCTGGAGAAAGTGGCTGCTCATGGTGGATACTTTGCTGTGTTAAAAACTGACTGGATGACCAGGCCCAAAGAGTGGTGGTGAATGGAGTTTAATCCAGTTGGTGTTCCCCACAGCTCAATTTTGGGGCCAGCTGTGTTTAACCTCTTTATCAATGATCTGAATGAGGGAACCGAGTGCACCCTCAGTAAGTTTGCAGACACCACCAAATTGTGTGGGAGTGTTATCTGCTCTGCTGATGGATCTGGGCAGGCCAATGGGCTGTGGCCAGTTATATGAGGTTTAACAAGGCCAAGTGCCAGGTCCTGCACTTGGGTCACAACAACCCCACACAACAGGGGGATCAGCAAGAGTAGGGAAGTGATCTTACCCCTGCACTCAGCACAAACACTTGGATTAGGTTTAGGTGCCCCACTGCAATGACATTGAGTTGCTGGAGTATGTCCAGAGAAGGGCAAGGAAGCAGGTGAAGGGCCTGGAGAATACATCTTATGAGGAGCAGCTGAGGGAACTGGGACTGTTTAGCCTGGAGAAGAAGCTTAGGAGAGACCATTTTTCTCTACAACTACCTGAAAGGAGCTTGTAGTGAGGTGTGGGATCTCTTCTGCCTACTATCATGTGATAAAAAGAGAGGAAATGGTCTCGAATAGTGCCAGGGGAGGTTTAAATTTCATATTAGGAAAAAATTCTTTACTGATACTGCTGTCAAGCATTGGAATAGGCTGCACAGGAATGTGGTGGAGACACTGTCCCTGGAGATGTTCAAAAATTGTGAAGACATAACACTTTTGGACATGGTTTCATGGCCACGCTGATGTTATACTGACAGTTGAACTCAATGACCTTAGAGATCTTTTCCAACCAAAGCAATTCTGTGATTCTATGATTATTTCAGCAGTTCACCTGCTGAAGGAGGAACTCAAATTTTCATTACAAAAAAAATCTCGTTTCATCAGCTTCTGGGTATTGTGAGCCCAACGACATGAATTTTTGTACCTTGAGTGTTTGTTGTTTCACTTTGTATCTCAGCAGACAAAGAAAGCAGGTGTGGAAGGCAGGGTAGAACAGTGGGACTCATTCAAGATGGGGAAAAATACAGACATGGGGAGAAAAGAAAGAATAAGTTGCTTTGTGCTACCAGTGCCTGCACTGGAGGAGCTAAACTACATTCCCAGCAGCAGTTCTTCCTCTTTCTCCATGCACCTCATTTTTTTGCATAATAAAATAAAACAACACTTTGTCATCCTGTTTCAAAGTTAATTATCTTCTGCAGTCCATGTGGTTTTCTTCCCAGAGCCTTCTCTCCTCCAGGCTGAACTACCCCAACTCCCTGAGCCTTTCCTCATAGGAGAGGTGTTCCAACCCTCTTCTCACTTTTGGGGCCTCCTTTGAGCCGTGTCTTTTTTGCACTGAGGACTCCAGAATTGCACGTAGTACTCCTGGTGAGGTCTCACCAGAGCAGAGTGGCATAAACCCTTCATGCTTCAGTATTTAAGCACACAAAGGCTTAACTTTGCCTACAAGCCAGCACTGAAGTCCTACTTGTCTCAGCCATTTCTTTCTCAGACTGGCAGGCAAGGCAGGGTCATGTTAGGGCATCATACTTAGGTCCTTGATGCCTGTTTTTACCTCATAGTGGATCGAAAAAGCATCAGGTGAAATAACTGCACTGTACTGTACACTCTACCAGCACTATAAAAGACAGTAGGATTCTCAAGCCAGCTATCATTTAAATAGACAGAGGAATAGGAGAATGCAAATATTTTCATTCCTGTTGGGCAAAGAGATGATACCACTGAGAGGAGTCAGGTAGAAGAAAACCCAGATCTTGTGACTCCCAGGCCGGTGCCTGAACCACACAACCACAATTGTGCTTTCAAATGAGCTCCTGTCTCTATGGTTTGATCAGCAAATATTGCTTCCAGCACTTACCTTGTCTGATTTCAATATCACCATTAAATTTTCTGCAGGTGATGTAAAAGGTTGGGGTGGGGGGAAGGGCCGGGATAAACAAATAAATAAAATAAGTAAAACAAATGCAAAGATGTTAAGAAAATTGTCATCTCTTTTCTGAAAGCTTATTGTAAAATAAATAAATAAAATAGTATTAAAGAATAGGAAAATTACCAAGGGAGTCATAAAAAGTTAGCTTTAGGCCAGAGAAATGTTGCTTTTCATTTCTATATAGTGTGTGAGAATATTTTGTGGACTAACAGTGCATGAATAATGTTTTATTAAAATGTATATA
Organism: Dryobates pubescens; assembly: GCF_014839835.1. Classification (NCBI taxonomy): domain Eukaryota; kingdom Metazoa; phylum Chordata; class Aves; order Piciformes; family Picidae; genus Dryobates; species Dryobates pubescens. The sequence continues at coordinate 114,845,687 of NC_071657.1, read as the reverse complement.
TTTACAGCTTTATTTTATCAGGTCCTTCAAGTCCTGGCATAAAAAAGGTTTAACAAGTTTGACACATGCTGATTTAGCATTTAAACCACAAACTGAATTTGCTGCTTTGTGAGGGAAAATAGGCCAGCTTTCAAATACAAACACTGTGAAGTATTCAAAGTGGAACAAAACAAAAGTGAGAAGTGGGAAGAACAAAAGAAATAAGGGAAGAAGAAGAAAACTGCAAACCATGATCATTCCAGACCTGCTGTGGAAAGGTTTTAGACTAACTTAGAAAATATAGTGCAATTTATGTGGCAGCACTGATGGTCTTCGGATCAAAGTTTCTTAACAGAATATGCAAGTCTGACCTGCAGAATTCAGCTAAAAGTCAGGGATAATGGGCTGTCCAGGGAGGTGGTGGAGTCACCATCTCTGGAAGTGTTTAAAAAGAGACTGGATTAGACACTTAGTGCCATGGTTTAGTTGACTAGATGGTGCTGGGTGATATATTGGACTCAATGATCTCAAAGCTCTTTTCCAACCTGGTTAGTTCTGTATTCTACTCTGTATTCAGGTTTTGTCTCTTTCCTTCTTCCAAATGAAAACTTTATGCTTTTAGTTAATAAACTTGTCAACCAAGAGAAAATATTTCTGACAATGTATGAAAGTTTTAAAAATTTAGATTAATGTCATATCATGAGTTGCAGAAGGAGAAAATTTAGAAATCTCCTTGTTCATTCTTAGTCTCCAAACTGAAGAAAGGTGGCCTAGTGTTCATCGGGACTTTGATTCTCATGTTGGTTTACACAGAATCACAGCATATCTTTGGCTGGAAAAGACCTTCAAGATCATCTACTCTAACCTTTGGCCCAGCATCACAAGGCGTAATTATGCATTTCCGCAAACCGCAACAATTTTGAGAAAAAGTGCTTATCTTCTTGCTAAACTGTGAGCCAAATACCTGCAATGCCAAAGTTAGCCAGATCTCAGCCTAACTCTTAGCCAGCTTGCATTGTATAGGATTTTCTAAAACGTTTCTCATCACCATTTTGGTTTTTGTACAAATCCTGGATGGCCGTCACATTTCATAACTTTGTATTTCCATTATCAAAATTGACAGATGGACAACAGCTAAAATTATTTTTATTGCTCTTACTCTGATTTTTTATATTTCTGCTTTTACTTTTTTAAAGTAACCAGATGGGGGTTAGCTAAATCCTCTGAGCTACTTGTTTAGACAAATGGACTGTAGAGACAAGTACATAAATCTATATACTAAGCTTGCTGGAATTACTGCAGCACTGCAATAGGCAGAGAATGGGTAAACATATCCTTTTTGTTAACAGAGCATCCTCTTCATAGAGTTAATCAATAAACTAATTAAGATTTGGAGTTGTACCATTGCCCAGTTTCTCAGTGAGGCTTTTCTGCTCTGTCTACTTCTCTTCTACATTTCCTATATTTCTGCCAAATTAGAGATGACAGAAGTTTTCCTCTATCCTGACACATATCAGAACTTTTATTGGTATATAGAACAGTGGGGACCCAGTTTAATTCATAATTTAACATGTATGTTAGAAGAAAAACTAGTTATACAGAACTTATAATGTTTTCTCTGATAAATATGTTCTTGTGACAGTCATTTAATCTAAAGATGATTGTCCTGACTTCTATATTCCCTTTGTTTTAAAACTCCCAAACTTTCTAATACCTTAAAATGGTTTTTGTGTTATCAGTTCAGAGGTAATTTAAATATTTTTTTATTTGTATACTAATTTTCCTACTTAAGTTTTTTATTTGAGGAAATTCCACAGATATATGTGTGAGTTATTTTATTTTCCAGCAGTATAAGCAGACATAGTCACTTTATGCACCAGTCCAGAGGAAGAAACTGTGGTGATTGTCACATTTCATTGCAATTTCCCCCAAAAATATACACACACATTTTATAAGTAAAGTTAACAGTCCTTTGTTTGTGTGCATCTACTTGAAATCAATATGAAATTCTGTAACTAGTTAAGCTTTGTGGAACTGTCCTTTCAGCAACAGAGTACTTTGTAGCTTTAGCCAACAGTTTTTACCTTAGCTGTGTCAGGTAGAATAAATCTTTCCTTAACAGTCCTCAGGCAACACAATATTGAGAGGGAATATGCTGTTTCATGTGGTAACAGGTGTCGTCACCCTAAGAGAAATTTTAAGCCCCTTTTTCCTTCTGAGGGTATATCTAGTAGAAGACAGGCTCATACTTTTCCGAATAAACAGCAGAACTATGTAACAGTTGTCATCTTCTCTCCATTGTATGTTTTATTGTTGGGTGATTCAATACTCAAAATGCTGAAATCATCCTAGGGAAAAAAGAAATAGATTGGGTAATGGGGCTAATGGAAAGTGATAATTGGGGAAGATATAAGAGCTGGGCATTTTCCAGTCTAGTAGAAAAAATGAAAAAAAAAAATCTTAATTTTGACTGCGTTGCAGTAATCTGAATGAGGGAAGAGTTGTACAGCAATAGAAATTTGATCAATGAAGAAATTGTCTTGGGGTTTTCATACAAATTCACAAGCTCCTTAAATCTACATTTTCTGGTAACATATTATCCTGTTTGTTCAGTTGCCTCTTCTATGAATTTCCATTTCAAATTTAACTTCTAAACCATCTGTGAATATAGTAAGGCTGTGTGACAACAGTAGAACACTCTGAATCCTTGTAACACTTTCCAACCAGTGCTGCATATTCTGCGGCAAATTTCTTCGTTTCAGTGGCAATGGCTCTAAAATACTGTCACAGCTTTAGTTTAATGTCATCCTCATGATCATATCATCTTCTCCACAGTGTCATCTCCTTCATAATCACTTCTTTCTTTTTTTTTTTTAATATTAATATTCTTTCCAATTTGGAGAGTAGAAATCATTGTAAATGCTTATTGATATAAAATTGGCTGAGATGAGCATGCTCAAGGAAGGTCTACAGGGCAAGCTGATTTGCTTTGTTTTATTCGAAGCATTGCAGGTGGCCCAATCCTCTCTACAGGCCTCTACTCCCACAGAGTTGTCCAGATGGTCTGGCTCATACCCTTTTTCCTTTCATGTGAAGTGGGGAGGTGGTGGGGAAAGTTTGTGTCTGGCTTAAATGACTCATCCCCCAGCTCCCTGGGCCTCAGCTGCTACATAATCCTCAGAAGATCCCAACATGTGGCTTATACCATTGCTTTTTTAGTTTGTTTGTTTTTTTAATAATCTCATCACTGCCTCTTCCTCCTTGAGGCCTGGAAGGATATACCCCCTATTAAATCTAAGCTGTAAGGAAAGGAAGGGTACATTTGGATGACTCTGTCTGGCTACAGTAACAATATAGTAGAAATGTCAATGTTTTTGGCATGTTGGAAAAAGGCCATTTTTTCCAGGTTTGTGAAAAACATCACCTACTGAGACCTACTGGAGATTGTTATCCTCCCATTCCCCACTAGACAGCTGGTCATACCTGTGGCCAGGGCTGGTTGAAAGCTGTCTGTCTCTGTTAGTACAGCCTGACCCTCAGCTGTTGAACTGTACAGCACAATACTAATGTTTCAGTCAAATAACAGTTGGACTAGCCAAGAGGGCTTTAAATTAGCTTGTTTAGTAGGACACCCTGAAGGCCCAGGCAGTCCAAACTCAAAATTGAACCTTCTCAGCAAAGAATATGAAATAAATACCTTTCCTTATTGTTTACATATAAGGACAAGTTCTATGAATTAAAATCAGGAGAACTGGGAATTTATACAGAAATATCAGATGTAGTCATCTTGTTGAATGACTGCTGATTTGAATAAATAGATTTAGTACCTCTGCCTGTAACTTGAATAAAAATGTGGAGGTGGGGGGAAGAAAGAAGAACAAAGGATTTTAGAATCAGAGGATGACTGGGTCTGGAAAGGACATCAGAAGGTCTCTAGTCAAACTTCATGGTCAAAACTGGAACAGCCTTGAGGTCACACCAGTTTGCTCAAAAAAAGTGGACTTGATATATATAAACTTGCTATAAATAAAGTATGATATTATGTAAAATTAATGGATGGATCGATCGATGGATCAGTGGAAGTAATAGGCGATGCCCAGTGTCTTGGTGTTGTGGAACTTTGTGCAAGTTCAAAAGAAGAGGCAGTACTTGGTACTAAAATCACTACCTCATCTGTGTCAACAGGATTGAAAGCACACATCAATCAATGATGTAATTAATAGATCTGTAAATCCATCTTCTCTCAACTACTTCCAACAAGAGACACAAATCAAATCTCAGAATAAAAAGCATTATTCTATATGTAGCAGTCTGTAATGCATAGAAGGGAATGAGAGACTTCAGTTCTTTGGAACAATGGCTACTGTATACATGCAGTTGGTAGCAAAATGTCAAGGCTGACTTGTTTGGTTTTTTTAAGGAAAGTAGTTTCAAACATAAATTATATTGTGGTCTGTTCTGGACTATGTTGAATAAAGACAAATTTGTCACTAGACTGCAAATTAGTGGTTGCCTAACGATGAATGATTATGACATGATTACATTCGGCATAGCAAAACCAGTGCATCCCTGCTAGTCATACATATACTGATGCTTTAAAAGACATAATTTTCCAAAGAATTTCCAAGAAAATTCTGAATGAAACTGATTGAAAAATGGAAAGTTCTTTATTGATAATTTATCAGATAGTCATAATTCCACAGAGAGGACAGAGGATATCTCAGGTTGAAAGCTTACACCATCTCATTGGTATAAACATCAGCTACACATATACAGAGATGCAGCAAAAGAAAATGGGGGAGAAGGGGAAATGGGGAAAGAGTTATTAAATATGTAAGGCTGCAATAGAGAAGTCAAAGTCATAGCAGCAGGGTTGAGAGGTGGCTGCAAGGACTAAGAATAAGTGGGAGAAGCTGAAAGTGCCAGGAGCAAAGAGCAGTGTTGTAGCTCAGGGGACTGAGAACATTTATCACCACATATGATATTGTTGCTGGAAAGGCAGTAACAGTTTTTGTCTCTTGGACAGCCTATTTACTTGAAAATGGTTCTTATATCACTCCTTTATTTGGGATTTCCTGCCTTTAGGACAGCTTTTCTTGTATTATTGAAAATCACGTAATTTCTAAAAATCCAATGTATTTTTCATTCACTGGGTTGTTTTAATTATATTTGCTGGAGATAGTTTCAACTGCAGCTTTGTTCATCTTCAGTTTATGTTGTTATTTCTAAAGCCTTTGGCAGTCTTTCAAAGTGTATCCATACACACTGAATTTTGTCTCTCAGCTTTGGATGACAGATCTCAATAAATCCACAAGCAGTGCTTGCAAAGGGGGGAACACCTTCCATTTCTCCACCCTCAAGCAGAGCTCCACAATTAATCATGATCCACAACACTTCATTGATCCTGGTAAAGCTCTCCTTTCTGTCAAGCTCAATGGCTGAAGAAGTTGCAGTTGAAGTATAAACTAAAGAATCTGTGGTATATTAGTGCTGAAGTGTTTTCCATCCCAGGTATCCAAGAGCTGTCATGTCACCCAGGTCAAGACAACTTCCCATAGCAGTTACTTTGCTGCGACACAGTCTGAACTGTGACAGACATACCAGTTCAGGTGATTTTGCTAAAATTGTCACATCTGACAGCTGGGGATGGTGGCCAGATGGGAACTGGGAAGTAGGAATTTGATTCAACAAGGGCTGGGTAGCATTCAGCACGTAAGGATGAGGACAAAAAGTGCTATTGCTCTTCTGTGATGGGCTTCATTTTAAGATAGTTTATTTTAAAACAGTTTCATATCACCTTCTGTATATGAACTCTTGACATAGGTCATAACTATCAGGAGATAAAGTTGTTAATATCACTGCAGGAAAGACAGAGGTATGCAATAGGTGTTCTCCTTAGCAGTCTAGGGAAGATGATGGCTATTCATTACTAGCAGAGCAGAGGTTAACCAGATTCAACACAGGCAAGTTAACATCTGAAAGCAGGCCTCAGATGGCCAATTGTATTTCAGAAGAATTTTCAGATGACACCAAGTTGGGAGCAGATGTTGGTCAGTTAGAGGGTAGAAGGGCTCTGCAGAGGGACCTCAACTGACTGGATGGATGGGCAGAGTCCAACAGGATGGCATTCAACAAATCCAAGTGCCAGGTGCTGCACTTTGGTCACAGCAACCCCATCCAGAGCTACAGGCTGGGGTCAGAGTGGCTGAAGAACTGCCAAATAGAGAGGGACTTGGCGGTGCTGATTGACAGCTGGCTAAACATGAGCCAGCAGTGTGCCCAGGTGGCCAAGAAGGCCAACAGCATCCTGGCCTGTGTCAAGAACAGTGTGGCCAGCAGGAGCAGGGAAGTCATTGTGCCCCTGTACTCAGCACTGGTTAGGCCACACCTTGAGTACTGTGTCCAGTTCTGGGCCCCTCAATTTAAGAAGGATATTGAGACACTTGAAGGTGTCACTAGAAGGGCAATGAGACTGGTGAGAGGCCTTGAGCACAAGCCCTGTGAGCTGGGGTTGTTTAGCCTGGAGAAGAGGAGGCTCAGGGGAGACCTTATTGCTGTCTATAACTACCTGAAGGGCGGTTGTAGCCAGGTGGGGGTTGGTCTCTTCTCCCAGGCAACCAGCACCAGAACAAGAGGACACAGTTTCAAGCTGCACCAGGGGAAGTTTAGGCTTGAGGTGAGGAGAAAGTTCTTCACAGAAAGAGTTGTTGGCCATTGGTGGAGTCACTGTCCCTGGAGGTGTTCAAAAAAGTATTGGACGTGGCACTTCATGCCATGGTTTAGTTAGTCATGAGGTGTTGGGTGACAGGTTGGACTTGATGATCTCTGAGGTCTTTTCCAACCTTATTGATTCTATGATTCTATGATCAGAAGGCTGAAGCACCTCCACTATGAGGACAGCCTGAGCGAGTTGAGGCTGCTCAGTATGAAGAGAAGAAGATTCCGAGGAGACCTTATGGTGGCCTTCCACTGCCTGAAGGGAGCCTACAAGAAAGCTGGGAAGAGGCTTTTTACAAAGGCTTGTAGTGACAGGACAAGAAGGAATAGATTGAAGCTTGTGGAGGTCAGATTTAGACTGGAGATTAAGAAGAAATGCTTTACAGTGAGGGAACAGGTTGCCCAGGGAAGTTGTTAATGCCCCCTCCCTGCAGGTGTTCAAGGCCAGGCTGGATGAAGCCTCAAGCAACCTGGTCTAGTGGAAGATATCCCTGCCCATCGCAGGAAAGTTGGAACTTGATCATTTTTAAGGTTCCTTCCAACCTAATTATTCTATAAGTCTATGAAAAGGATATTTTCTTTGTTCCTCTATGGGCCAAATGATACAATATGCAATTTTCAAGACATCCAGTGTCTAGAGGGCAGTGCAATGTTCTAGAAAGCAGGTCCTATTAATCTAACTCTTTTTACGGTCTTTATTGGTTGGATTTTGTCAGATGAAGCAATGAATGTTTATGCCTGAGGTTTAGAAAGTAATAAAAATGTTTTATTTTCAACATGGGGACCTGTGCTTGTCTTTATTGGAATCACAGCCTAGGCCTTGTCTCAGAAAAAAAAATCACTAACATTCTTGGGCTTTTGTAAATGAGGTCAGCAAGAAGAAAAGTGTGACATGAGATTTTTAATATTTTTGAAAAGAAGGAAAGGATCTTTTGTAAACAAACTGTATGTGTGAATATGACCTGTGTATATAAATAATGTCATCTAGGCTACAGCATCTATTAACGCTGTGAAAGATATAAAACTTTCATGAAGAGATGTAGGAAGTAATGGAATAGCCAACATGGGAATGAATGAATGAACAGTTACGTGTTTGTGTTTTTAAATGAGTAGCCTCAGAAATAGAAAAAACATGGTTCTGCTTTTTCACAAAAAATGTTTCTTTAAATAATAAAGGCAAATAATTGCACTCAGAAATTAAGGGGGGAGGGAAGTTTTCTATGATTTCTTATTAATTAGGCAAAGGACCTTTTTAGAGGTCCACAACACTCCAGCCTTCTATTGATGAAGTAATACTGTTACAAAACTCTCTCCAGTATTGTTTTCACAAGGATAACATGTGGGGGGTTTCCCTCAGGAGAGCAACAGATTATTTCAGTATGCTCCATGGTGCTTTGTTTAGGTAGACACACACACTTGTATATGGATTTGTAGATGTTTGTGCCTATGCAAGCGGATAAGCACTTCTAAACAAAGGACCCAGGGGAGTTACATGCCCAGAATCTGGACACTTAACTGGTTTTTGTGCCTATAAAAATCTCCTGCCAGCCATTATGGCAAAAGTAGTCTTCCCATTTTGTCAGCTCCCCCTGCTTTTATAATATGAAAGGAAGATGAAACAGTGCTACTTCTAGTGAGTTCCACAAATCTCAAATCCTGACCAGTGTCAGAGGTAAACTCGGCCTGTGCTGGTACAGTTCATACACAGACTAAAAGCATGCTTCTCCAGGCCTTTGTATGAAATATGTACATGATTGCTCTGGCATCTAAAGCATTCCCTACCTGCATGTCATCATATTTAGATCTAAGGCAAAGCACACTGTCACAAGGAACCTTCTCTCTCTCTCTGTTTAAACCACATAAACTCCAAATGCAAAATAGGTGTTTGTGGTTAGTATTTCTAAAATCATACACCTCATTGTAAAGATTAATCTCATTAATGGAGATCTATTACCATTTTCTTCATTTCATAATTATTCCCTTTATCTATTTTCCCCTTATTTTGCTCTAGGACTTTGGAGTTTTAAAATTATTTTCATTTTAAAATCTATTGTATAAGTGACTAATTTTAAAGCTACAGGGATTCCTTACAGCTCTTAATTTTTTGAAGTGCTAGAAGCCATCTGTCTCAACAGATCATGTTCTTTTACACTGAATGACAAACCAGTATTTGAGTTGATTTAGACTTAATCTTGGAAAGGAAGGAATTTTACAAAACTGCCAATATTTGTGTCTTCTATTAAGTTCCTAGTGTTCTGCTCTGTAGATTGCTAGGGTGGTATCTGTTCCTCCCAGATGGGAAAGTAGGGCACAGATAAAAAAATAGTTTTCTCAATGTCAAGAAGAAAGACATTGAGAGGAATTAATTGAATATCTAGTCCCTTACCAATAATCACCCTGGTCTCTGGAAATTACATTCTCTAGACATTCTCTGTTCCATGATGGATAGAAAACCAGTGGTAAATATTTAAAAAATCTATTAAAGACCTACACAGATATGGAGCCACTAATTTACCTTTGTCTCTTTGGAAATCATTTCCTAAACATCTTACACTATGCATTCAGCATAATATAATTATTTTTAGATGCATAATTGAACACTGCATGAGGTGGCATTCAGATTGTATAAACGCAGCTGCGGTCCATGTGAAAACATGGACTTCTTAACAAAGCACTTATTAAGGTCATTACCGACATTTTTGCTTTCTGGACTATGTTATGGAGGCAGCCTGAACAATAACCTTTTCATAAGGATTCATAAAGGCCTTTTGGTGTTCACTGTATGACCTGACACCAAAAGAATGGAAATTAAAAGACAGACAGTGTCAGCTTTGGCTTTTCAGTTTGCTGCAGTGCTAAAACAGTTAACGGCTGTTATTTTCCTCTCTACCAAATTTGACCCATGACTCTCCCGAATGGAATGAAAGAAGCAGATTGGGGGGTGCAAGTAGCTCTTTTTGAATATGCTTGGCAAATACAAGGACCTTTTATTTTCTTTCATTCTTTCCTTTTGGTGAGGAAGGGCAAGACTTGTCTTGGACTGCAGAAATATTCTCACTCTTGCCAAGGCTGCAGAATGAAGAAACCCTCCTGCTAGCCAGTAAAGAGAAATTTAGTGTAGGACCTAAATGTTTGGCTTGTATGCTGTTTCAAGTAAACTACAAACACCTTAAAAACAATTAGGATGATGGGAGTTTGGGGAAAACTGTCACTTCAGAGAGTCTGGAAAGCATCACTCTCATAATAAAGCATGTCGTAATAGTAATTTTCAACTAGGTGAACAGGCACAAAACACATCTTTGTTCATGAGGCTTTTTATTGTAGCAGTTGTCACAAGTAAAACCTGAAAGTACTTGAAAATCCATTAAATCACAATCAGTATATATATACATAAAGAAATCTCTTGGAAGTTTGTCTTTGTAGACTCTGTAAAAGTGAGAATTCAATAAGTAAGAAACACATTTCTGTAATTTAACATTAATAATTAACTGTTAAAGTGCAGCTTTGTACAACCAGTCCTGCTGTTTAGCAAAGAAACAAAACCTTTAAATCTGCAGCTGCTAGATGAAGCCAACTACTAAATTGTTGTGTGTGATAAGATGTGTTGAATCCCAGACTGGTTGGTCATTGACTGGCCATGAATCTGCGATTACTGTCTCCAGGGTGTTTGGATTACAGTACTCTTTCCCAAAGGGCAATTGTCATTTGAATTTATGCCTGTTTGCAACTGCTTTTTCCTGTATTTGTGTCCAAGCACTGGTACACAACTTTGTGCATTTCTTCAGCTTAGAAGATCCGTAACACTTGGATTTACTCATAACAATTCTAGAAGTGGCTTCTCTTTTTTTAAGAATTATAGAATTCAGCCAGATTTTTTTTCACACATCTAGGTCACAAACAAGTGCCCAAGCTCTCACTTAAACCAGCATTTTGCCAACTATAAAACATTTGACTGTTAGTAGGAAAGGAAAAGCTGCTTGTAAAGCACTGGAATGCATTTTCAATTAGTCACTCCATTGCTTAAAAGGCAAGGCATTAGACACTGGGAGGCAAGGCAGGGGGGTGGAATCGCTAGTGCGGAGGGACAGTATGAAACAGTGTGAAGAAGAGCCTTTATCAGTCCCCCATAGCAGCCTTGAAGTTAGAGGACATTCTTTAATAGATAAGCTTTTGTTTAAAAACAAACTCTGGCTCTGCAGGGAGAGTGAGATTCTCCTGGTGAAAGATCAGGATTTCTTGCAAATAACTTGACATTGTTTTGTATGAAAGAAGGATGCAAAATAGGTGTTGGGAAGATGTTAGAAGGTTATTTCCTTCTCTATTATTGTCTAATAACCAGGATATTGGGCATTCTGACTAAAGAGATTGTGCTTTGGCAGACTTTCTTTAGCTCCTAAAATATTTTGAATGAGATAACACCCTTGAAAGAAGATTAAATAATCAACCCAAAATGCTTACTATACTTTGTTTATTTTTCTGCCCAAGACTAAGTCCTCAGTCCAATAGGTATTTAGTAAAGAAGCATCTGGGGAAAAAATATCTCATGACATAAAATCATCTGTCTAATGCTCAGTAGCTATTATTACTTATGTTTTTATTTAAATGTTTTGTCCTGTACTTGACCTTCAACTGTTTGTAGCTAGCTGATCTGGAATATTTTTGATTCCACAGCTGTCTAAACTAAGGATTGCTTAGAGATTCTATTGTGTGTATACTACTCTTGTTTTCAAAAGTATATACGCATATTTACTTTAACATGACTCAAAATCTTGGAGAGCTTGTATTTCATTACTGTGTTACCAGAGAATTGCTAAGCTCTTGCTAGTGGGACATGTCATAGCATGAGAGACACCAGTAATACAATAGGCTGGATTTCAGCAGGTAGAGGAAATTTTGGTGTTTGTTGCCTTCTGGCTAACTGTAATAAATTTCCTTAAGTAATATTTCACAGATGTGCTGGTTGTTTCTTGAAAAACAAGCCAAAGATCATAAGAAATTTCTTCACTTCGAGCACAGAAATAGAAGATTTGAAGACACAGTCCTTAACTGCAACAGAAAAAACATTTAGCTAAAAGTTGGGCTGGAGTGCTGCTCTCCAAGAACAAGAGTTAAAATAATTTTACAGTGGATTTCTTTTTCTGTTTTATTTGTTTTCTCCTACGATAGCTACATGCTGTATGAAACAAGTGAGACTGTTTTGGAAAATCCATTGCCTATCACAACTTTCTTTGCACTAAAGTTAATCTTCTCAGTTTATTTTTAGAAAGCTTACTTTCTTCAGTGGTCTAGGAGAAGTTGGCAAAATGCCAGCCAGGTCCAACAAAATGGAGACCTGGCTTTCCTTTCAGACATGTAGCTCTAAACCAAACAAATGTAACAGTAGAGAAGAAAGAGGAAAGGCAGTGTACTGTAACCGCTAAGTATGCTTCAAAACTTAAATAAGGGATTGATGAGTTCCATTTTCCATGGCAAGAAACTAATTGTAGGTAAACAAATACATGGCCCAAAAATTTCCAGAGGTGGAAACAAGCCTTATCTCCAAAGAAATGCTCAGAGTTAATGTGTATCAGGTGAGAAACACTCTGTGGCATATAGGCTGCCAAACCAGAGATAGAGCACCTGTAATTCCCCAGTTGTCCTCTACTCTCCTCCCCTAAATCTGCACCTGCAATCTCCCCATCAGCAGTCTCCAATGTGCTTATCTTTGACACACCCCTTGCAGATAAAACAAAGCTATTTGAGCTATTGCCCGGGGATAATATAAAATCTAGAGCTCTGAACTTGCATTTTAGCAACTGATCAAATGATGCTGTCCCAAGAGCTGAGCCAGGAGATTCATTGGGTGAGGCAGGGGAAAAAGAATTGTGAGAGAATGGAGTGAACATATCCCCTAAATCAGGGGTCGATGATATGCTGGCCTTTGAATAAAAAAACATATTTTTCACCAAGGTAGTTTAAAAGTGGTTGTTTCTTTCTGACTACTATCTGCTGACAGGCAGGCAAAGTGGTCACAGAATCTTTTGGGGTCAGTGGAAAGCCTCAATGTCACTTTTTGCAAAAGGCAAGAGCGTACTGCCTCTGCATTATAGGGACACAAGCAAGCAGAGGTTCAGGTTACTCAAAACCAGCCTGAAGTTTACAAGGGAGGCCTGGAAACAGTTTTGACATAGCTCTAGTTTTATCTTGCCAAAGGAGGAGGTGGTGGAAGACTTAAAGCAGCCTCAGAAGTTCATTATGCCTATTATACTCTTTGTTTGGTTTCCATGACTCTGTGATGTCATACACTATCCAATCACTGTGTGACCATCATGTTACTGCTGCTTTTTATCATAAAAGGGCTGATCCTAACTAATTTTTTTTTTGAGCTCTAGAGGCAGAGAGAAACTATGAGCATATGCCTATGGTATAAATAGCAAAGTAGAAGTATCTGTCCTTTGAGGTAGTTTGATTCTGACTGAATATTTCATGATGCACAATTTTGCTATTAAAAGGGGAAAAAAAAGTAAAAATAAATAGTTTGTGAATTTCCAGCATGCCGATGAAATGGTGGATCTCAAAGAAAAGGTGTAGTCATTCACATGATGAATAGAAAACATTTAAAGGGGAAAAAAATGCAAGAGAAATATTTAAATGCAGAGAAATAAATGTCAGGTGCTACAGAAATGTGAAAGAAGCCAATGATTTACATTTTCCTAAATAAACACACACTAGCAACAGTTATACCACTTTTCAGGTCACCATAGTGATCTAAAGGATGCTTTACTATTTGTTGTTGTTGTTGTTATTTAAGCATCAACAGAAAGAAGAAATGGATTTAATGGAATTATATAGACACCTTTCCCCTTTCAAATATCCAAGGGGTTATATCTGTCTTTGCATTATTAAAGTTTTTATAGCACTATAATAGCAGACTTGCTCTAAATCAGCCTGCTTTCAGTCACAGCTTAAGCTTATATTGTGTGATAGATTAAAAAAAAAAAAATAAGGGAGGAGAAAGATGTTTCTATACTCAAAAGGATCTGAATTGTTTTTAATGTATGTATCTGTCTGTCAAGATGGAGGTGAGGGGTAAAGGGAGGAGGGAGAGGAGTTGTATTAGAAAGTCCCTCCTTTAAAAGTGTCCAACCTGCACAGCACAGGGAAAGGGAGACCCCAACAACCTTCAGAAAATAATATGAAAGCAAACCTCAGAGGCAGAGGAAAATACCCAAAAGGAGAAGACTGCAGCTTGCAGTAATCTGTAAATGATTGCTGGCAAAGACTGGAGGCTTCAAGCTTGAGCTGTGTTTGTTCCAAAAGAAAGCCAAGAAGGACGGTGTTAATAAAGAGAGATTTAACTGAGGGCTGTGCTTGGAATAAAGTGGGCTACAAAAAGGTCAAATTTGATCAGTTGGAGCAGATTACAAGGGCTTTAAAAGGTAGTGGTGAAGAAATGAAACTGGGACTGTGAAGCAATATAGCACAAGATTGATTTTGGGGGTGGAGAGAAGCTGGGACAAGTGCTTATCAGCTTGAGAAGGAGGAAGAGCTGTACTGGGTTTGTTGTCATTCCCACACTGAGTAGAGTACTTGCTGCTTTTGTGGTTAGGCTTCTCTGCCGTGGTTTTGGTTGGGGTTTTTTTGTGTGTTTGGTTGGGGGTTTTTGTTTGTTTTGTTTGGTGGAGTTTATTTTTGTTGTTGTTTCATATATATATTTTATTGTTATTATTTCTACAATGGTGTCTATAATCTCTGACTTGGATCCTCTGAAAAGCTGGAAAGTGTTAAGGTAGGCCTATGTTTTCTTCTATTTGGTACAGGCATTTTTGGTTTACCCCTAAGTTAACTGGTGCTTGAGTTATAATCGAAATGTGAGCCCTGGGCTTAAGTAAGAGAGGAGTTTCTGGTAATTAGAACCCTGTTAAGATACAGCAAACCTTTAAGCAGATGTTTAGAGAGACCCGAGGGAGATTTTTAAAATATACTTCTTGGTGTTACAGTGCAGTGAGAATTTTTTCTTTTTCTTTCTTTCTTTCTTTTTCTTTTTAAGGAGAGATTGCTCTATAAATGCAAGTAAGTAGTAAAGGCTCACACCAGTTGAAACTGGAGGATTAACTCAGCTTTCCTGGCTGTACTCTGGAGGGGAATGGGTGGGAAACTTCAGAGGAGCAAGAAAATCAGCGTGAAAGTTGATCGAGAAGGGGAAAATTAGTCTTGGGGTAAGGAAGGGGGGACAAGTGTGCTTGCTCCATTTTGTTGTTAGAACTTCCACAGTTTGTACTCCCTCTAAGACATGTGTTTGATACTTAAAAGTTGCTACTGATTTTTATCTTCAGCACTATTTTTTCCCCTCTTTGAATAGTGAAAAATGGTAACTTGAACTGCTGAAAAGCAGGATAAGAAAAAAAAAAAAAATTCCCTGTTAATGCCTGCTGCAGATACTTCAATTCCACATTGTTAAATGCCTATATTTAATGTTGCTGTAAGTGCCTGGCTTTCCCTGTTGAGAATCTAGTTGTGTAAAAAGTTTGCAGATGGTTTGCAGAAACTTCACTATAAAACATCAGAACCATCTGGAAGTGTATATGATGAAATTATACAATGAGTTAAATACAAAGTTTATTTCCTTTGGCTCCAAAGCAAAATATGTAAAGCTGCATCAAATATAGTGGTGGTTTTTTGTTCAGTTAGTTTGGCTTTTAAAGCTGTAAATGGAAGGTTTTAAGGGTCTGTGTGAACTGTGATATTATTATGATATTATAATAACAGCAACAGTGTTTTAAACTATGCTTTAGCTTTTTGCTACAATGTTTTAAGGAATTCAATGTGTCCTGAGCTGAAAGAGGAAAAACAAAAGTCAAACTATGAACTGCACTTACACTATTAGGCTTTGGGTTTTTTTTAACCTCCTATTTGCAGAGTGCTGAACTTTCTTTTTTTCAGGAGTTTAAATTTCTTTAAACATCTTCTGAGGCTCTTTGTAGGAATGTGGAATAATGTCCTTTATTCTGGTCTATGATATGAGACTTGACATTATTTTTTAAAGTTATTTAGGACTGTCAGCATAGAATCATGAGTTTCTATTTGGCTTTCTTTTCGAACTTCAGTGTGGACACTATCTTGCATGTAGTGTGGTGTGGGATGGGTGAGTGCAGGGATGTGACTGGCATCTGGGGCGGGTGGTCACGTTTCATCGAAGCAGAGCCAGGGTGACTTCAGTGAGTCATCACCAAA
This sequence comes from Dryobates pubescens, assembly GCF_014839835.1. Classification (NCBI taxonomy): domain Eukaryota; kingdom Metazoa; phylum Chordata; class Aves; order Piciformes; family Picidae; genus Dryobates; species Dryobates pubescens. The sequence continues at coordinate 114,829,778 of NC_071657.1, read as the reverse complement.
GAATGCCAGTAAAGTGCTTTTGCAGAGTTGTTGCAGTATGTGTTGTCTTGCAACATGTATGCTCCAGAAAAATTATCCTAGAAATTATTTTAAAAGTTGGTCTAGCTCTATGAGATTTCTGGTTGCTCTGTTAGTGAAGTCAGGTGACACCTGGGTTTTGCTGAGTCAAGGGAAAACACAGAGGACTTGAAAGTTGAGAAGATATGAGGAGGACCTCTCTTGAAGAAACCTGTTTTCTTACCAAAATTACATGTTTACATTGTTGCAGAAGAGATAACTCCTTAGCACTTTTCACCTACAGCATGACTGAAGTTTCCCAACTTTGCCTGTGAACCTGGAGATTACGGTTGTGTGGACACAGAGTAGGTCAGATATGATTAAGTCAATTTTACTGGGCATCTCTTCTGTGTGTGATTATAGCAGCAGCTCTGCACAGGCATGACATTTTACAAACTGCAGAAAGCAGAGGGTTAAGAGGTGGAAAAATGCAGGAGTCAACATGTAGTTCATGGATAGTGACATTAAATTTCAATGCCACTTCTACCTTTTATTATTAGTTCATATTCTGCAAGCTGATTTCTGGGCTGTTTGATACCTCTAAGCTTGCCATTTTTGTTTCACCCCTCCATGTACCTAGGGAGCTCACAGATTATAAGAAATAGTGTTTATGTGTGTTTCTCTTAGGTGGCACAAAGCAAATCTTTGCTACCATTTTTCATTCAGGTTTTAAATGCAGCACTCCACTCAAGTAGTGTCCTAAGTTGGAAAACTCTCAATTTTGTTTTCCTTGTGCACCCCTGGTAATTTATTCTGTGACTCACTCACAGTTTGAGACCTGCTTATCTAGGAAAAGACTGAAGGATGCGGATCTTCGAGGTAGGAGGATAAATTCATTCAGGCTTAGTAATTCCCAGGAGTCTCCAAATCTTCTGGAAGCATGTCCTCTGCCCTCTGAATAAAGGAATAATAAAGGGAAAGGTATAATATGACAACAGACAAGGCAATGGCTGGTGTTGGAGCCTGACAGCTGGGAGGTAATGCTGGAGGATGGCAGACAATTTTGCTGGACTTCTCCCAGCAAGGGTGGGAGAGTTAGCAGGGGTGTTAAATAAATGGCAATACAGTGTGTAGGTATAATATTACATGAGGCCTCCCTGTTTCTTTGTGTCTATCAGGGGTGGGACAGAGGCAGTTACAATATTTTATGGCAAGTCTCGGCATCCATTGGTTTCATGTAACAGCAAGGAGGGAGGAACTCACGGGTTCTAAACACAGTTATGTGCAGAACAATGCCCACTATTTTAATTCACTGGATATTTTGATAGTTTTCTGAATAGTAAAGTTTTTGGAAAATAATCTGTGAGAGCTCATGGATTTATTTTTACTCCTTCTGTTGGCTTCTTTCATCTAATCCCCCAGCATATGATCTATGCTTTGACATTAACACGCTGCTGCCTATCTTCCCTTATAGATGCCTTCTCACTTTTCATAGAGTGACTAGAATAATTGCTGTGTCTGTTGTACTCCTTGGAGTCAGGAGAGGTTGGCAAAACTTCAGACTTTTTAAAAACCCTTCAGAGCCCTACCCACAAATGATGTTTGTGTCTGCTCACCCAGCCCTCTGCAGACAGAGAAATCCTGTTTACTTGTCTCCAAAATTATACAAGAGTTGGGATCTAGCCCCTCAAGTGCGTAAGAGAGGCTCAGATCAGTTACTGTGACTCCAGAGCTGCCTCTAATCCCTATTCAAAACTTCTGCTGTACTAGACATGATTTTGTTCCTCATACATGATGGGGACAGCTTTGTTTGCTGTTTCAGAAGCAAGACCCTGTGCTCTGGGCCCCTAAAGGAGCAAACCAAGAGAACTAGCTTGTCAAAAGGGAGGCTGTAATTTGGCTTCAACAAGGCTGAATGCCATACTATAAATCACATGAGTTACCTGTATAGGAAAGACCTTGTACCCCTTTACATTCCTCTCTCAAGGAGTATGTGACCTTTCTAGGCCTTATTGCTAGGGGGACAAACAAAACAAAAAAAGAAGAAGAAAAGAAGTGGGGGGAGCTGTTTTTAACCTGACTTCACACCCTCAAGGTGAAATCCAAGCAAAGAGTGGAGCGGTCAATTTAAAGTCCAGAAAGCAACAAATCTTGTTGTACTGCTCTGTATACAGATGACCTGAATTTCACAAGTCTTATTGAACTGGCCCATACAACTTGGCTACTGGAGTTGGGAGCATTTGTTTGGAATGCATTGTGTGTTGGGAGGATGTAGCAATTCAAATCTTCTCTCTGAAGTGCCTTTTCCCACCACAGAAGCCATCTGAACAGCCTGTAAATGGTTTGGCTTCTCAGGAAAAAAGTGGTTTTCATCCTTGGCAAGTCAGTCCAAAAGGAACAATTTCAGCCTTGTTGGTATTTGTATTATGAGCTATTTTGGGGCAAATAGTTCTATCTCCACTCTGTCCTATCCTGCTCCTGTGATTGCCTGTGAATTAAGACAGATTAAATGGCTTCAACGTGTTTCAGTCAGGGAAGGAAAGTACACAAAACAAATGCCCATGTTGGCACAGAACAATAAACCAAGACCATTGTAGTGATGTGAGTCTTGTTCCTGTTATAGTTTTTGCCTTCCCATCTTAGCAAAGCTTAAGATAAGGAATCCAGTATTGTGTTCGGTACCTTAACAGACTAATTAAGTACATAGGCCCCCAACACAGAACTGCTGTTCAGAAATGGGGAAAAAACATTATTTTATGTGTTCTGTACTCTGAGGACCCAAACAGTGTTGTCTACACCTGCTGCTCAAAAGCAAAAAGAAAGCAAGCCCTGAAAGTTTGGTCCAGGGTCATAATGCTGGACTCTATTGCCACCATGCAACACAGATAACGGAATTTCAGTTGTCAGTGGAGGATACAAATTTCTCCATAATTGCCACAATATGCTTGTTTAAAATATTAATTAAAAAAAAAAAAAAAAAGAGAGGGAAGGGGGGGAATGTGTCTTGTAATAGCTGAAAACACAATTTAGAGTTGGTTTTCCAGTTAACCTCTCTAAAAATACACGTTATGTCAGAGATGGCACTGAAAAGGATGGTACTGAAGGTCAGATACATCCCAAGTCATGACACAGAATAATATCAGCATGGGGGTGATGGTTGTTCCTAAGCTCTTATATATAAAATATGACCAGCTAAACATCAGCTAGATTCATCTGCTTTCAATTCAAACATGTAACTATAATCACTCAAGTAATATTAGGATGAAAAATTAGGGCCAGCTATATCGAAGTATAAGATTTTAATCACTTTTTCATCTTTTGTGTCAGTATTGCTTTGCACTTTGCAGAGGACAGTACTGGCAGGTGTTTTTGTTTGGCTGCCTTTTTTTTTTTTTTTTTCCCTTAAAAAGGCAGGATATATGGTGTGATTGAAAAAGTAATGATAACAGAAAACAGCAGATTACATTGTAACACTCTCCTGCATCCATTGTTGACAGCTAAGAAAGTCATCTAGTCCTTTAAGCCTCTGCAGATTTATTCTTGCATCTTTATTTTCCCCTGATTAAAATTCAGTATAATTCTTTTCAATAAAAGGTTATTCTCCACTGTTTTACTAAACACAATCCACTTTTCATATCAAGCCTGTATACAAGCTTATTACATCTTGTTCATTTGGACAGGAGTTGTTAAATCTTCCAGGTGCTTAATGGAGGATTTAACCATCCAATTCAAATGAATGCTCTCTCACAAAGAGATTTACTTGTCATTGCTGCTATGTTCTTTTGCCTAATTGTTTAAATGTAGTTGGACCTCACCATCTCAGAGGACCTTTCTAGCTGAAATGAGTCTATGAAATTGCCCTAACCCTTAAAACTTATAAAATTACTGCACCAGCAGCATAGATGCCAAGCAAGGGTCTAAGACGGTGTGTAATGACCCTCTCCCAGCCACCTGAGATTCAGTTCAGGGATTTCCTATGTCACCAGTTCTACTACTTTCTTGACGAATGCTTCCTGCATCTGACTGATTTTCTGTTTTATCTCTGAGTCTTTAATGTCTTGCAGCAAAGAAATTCTGTGTTTTGACACATTGGTTGCATCTATTCTATCAGAGTAATGCACTGGAAGGGCTCTTTTTTGTGTGTGTGTGTGTAAATTTATCTTGCATCCATGTTCTGGGATATATGGCAGCTCTTTTTTTGTTTCCCTGCTAAGGCCTTGAGATGAGTTCAAGTTTCTTTCCTTTGAGGGGAGGGTGAGATTGTGTTCTTTGTGGGGCATCAACATTTCATTCCTTATTGGTGATTAGTGACATCCAGTTAGATAGATGCATATGTTGAAGGATGCACTTAAAACAAGGATCATCCTTTCCTACATGTCATACTTAGTCATATGGCTTTCATCTACCATTTCATCACCTTCACCTCTTAAATCAGTGAGAGTCCTAATGTACTTCTGTAGATCTCTGCAGCTTCTTTATAACTAATCCATTGCAAATTTTAAGCTTTGTCTAGTTTTGCAGTCAGTGGAACTGAAATAAGGAGGAAATTGCCCATAGAAAGGTAACCAGACAGTGGCAGTGTTATATTGTGCCTTCAAAGATAAGGTTGTAATTTTGAGCTTTTCCCAGTGTCAGTTTGGATTAGTTACTTAACTTCTGTATGCTTCACTTCTCAGAAGTAAAATGGAGTTGTTAATACTTGTCTTATCCACTTTGGCTATAAACTTTTCATGGCTGTGGGGATGTAGGGCTCTGTCTGTATGGAGCCCACAAGAGTGAGGGCTCAGCTTTCAGCTGGGCTTTTCCCCATCTGTCCTCATAAAAATAATTTACTTGATTGAAATTAGAATTTAACTTTTTGAGAACAAGCAATTCCTTGTGCATTTACTGAAACCATTTTTTCAGTATTTTTGCCTTTGCAGGGCAGTTGCACAGACAAGCCACTCAAATTCTTCACATGCACCAGCTTTATCCAAGAAGGTCTTAGGCTGAAGCTGGTGAAAGCCTGGAATCCAGAGCTGAAAAGTCTGGCTGAGCTTTATCTAATGTCAAATTACTTATCTTGGAAGTTTGGGTTTCACAGAATGTTAGGAATTGGAAGGGACCTCTCTAGACCATCTAGTCCAACCTCCCTGCTAAGACAGGTTCACCTAGAGTAGGGTACTGAGGATTGTGTCCAGGTGGGTTTTGAGTATCTCCACAACCTCTCTGAGCAACCTGTTTCAGTGCTCCATCACCTTCAAAAAAGTTTCTCCTTATGTTCAGATAGAACTTACTGTGTTTCAGTTTGTGCCTGTTGTCCCTTGTCCTGTCATTGAGCACCACTGGCAAAAGTCTGGCCCCATTCTCTTGACACCTGCCGTTTAGATATTGACAAGCGTTGAGAAGGTCCCCTCTTAATCTTCTCTTTTGCAGGCTAAACAGACCATGGTCTCTGATCCTTTCCTTGTAAGAAGGGTGTTTTCTTAATTTTCTTGTTTAAGTGTCTGGGGTTTTTGTTTTGTTTGTAATGCTTCTGTTCAATAACTCTTTATAATAAAAAATTGTAAACTTACTGTTCTGCTTTATTCAACCCCTCTGCAGTTTCTCTTTCCTTTGGTATGCAGTTCGTTCTTTGCACAGCCATTCTGCATGTCTGAGAGCTGCGCATGTGAATAATTCTTTTCATTGACTCATTCATTTCTCGCTCTCCTTCATTTTCTTAATCTCTTCCCCGGTTGATATGCATGCGACTTCACTCACATGCATTTAATCACCTTCATTCAGTGACATCTGTAGCACATGACATTTTCCCAGCCATCAGTAGTATATCCCACTGTTCTTGTGGAGGAATGTCATCAAGGCAATGAAACTCCTCTAGCAGTTATTATTCCAGTAGTCATTTTTACAGCATTGTCTGTATAACTGGCTTTTGTTTCACTTGAGAGAGATTTATTAAAGATCTCTTTCACTCCTGCTAGTCTCAAGGTGCTGTTCCAAGGATAGATCAAAGGAAGGTGAAACCAGAGAGATTTGCAATCTCTCTTGCTGGACCTTTACACCAAGATTCAAAAGATTTTACTTTGCTTGAACTGAGCAGGAACTGAAATTCTAACCTGTAAGGAAAGCACTCTGTCTGCTCTTTATGGGTGTTGTCTGTTGGGTATCACTGTCTTGTCAGATTTGAGAAGCTCTAATATTCCTGAAATATGCTATGTAGCTCTAAAAAATTCTTAACATAACCTGCCTGTCACCATCCAATCTCTTTCATATGAGCAGCTGAAAATTCTCCTACTGGTTGCACTTTTCCTTAACAAAAACAACAATAAAACAAAACAACAAAAAACCCACATCACCACCCACAAACAAACAAAAAATCTTACAATAATTTAATTTCTGTGTAATTTTCTCAGATACTAGGGTGATTTTTTTTTTTTTGGGGGGGGGGGGGTGGGTAGGGTTTTTGTTTGTTTGTTTTGATTGTGCATTTCCCCATGTTTCATCACAAGTTTAATAAGTTCCTCGTTTTTTTATTCCTCATCAAGGGAAGTTCATGCATCCCTTGAGTACAGAGTTCATTCTGCTGACCCATTATTGGATACCCATTCTTGATTTTTGTCCTAAGATGATGTTAGGCAACCACTTTATTACTGAACTCCTGCTCTTGTGCAGATACTAGCTTTTTGTTGTGCATTTGCTTTTTTCTAAACGAGTTTTTAAAATGAATATTATCTAAAGGTAGAAATGTTGGAAGGTTCCAGTGGTTATCACAGTAATTGTCCTGCCTCTCTTTTTGAATAAGTGGATCTCAGAATGTGGGGCAAAATCTGTGATGTCTGTTGTGATAGATTTTTTTTTTTTTCTCTTTTCTTTTTGAAATGTCAAGGTAAATTGTCTGTAGCTGGCTATCTCCAAGAAATTATTTATACAGATAAGTTGCATCCATTAAAAATTTGTTTATTTGTTCTGGTAACTTTGTGAAAGTCTTCACAGAATTAAGAATCAACCAGGTTGGAAAAGACCTCAGGGATCATCAGGTCAAACCTATTACCCAATACCTAACACCTCCTGACAATTAAAACATGGCTCCAAGTGCCACATCCAATCTTTTCTTGAACACCTTCAGGGACAGTGACTCCACCACCTCCCTAGGCAACCCATTCCACTGGCCAATTACTCTTTCTGGAAAGAACTTTCTCCTCACTTTGACCCTAAACTTTCCCTGGTGCAGCTTGAGATTTTGTCCTCTTGTTCTGCCACTGGTTGCCTGGGACAAGAGACCAACCCCTTATGGTTCAGTAGCATAAGACTGATTCTCCACCTGACAAACTTGAATTTCAGAGTACATTTGTGTATTAAATTAGTAGATCAATGGAGCCAGAATTTAGTTGGAGTTGGAAATAGAATAGAATAAACCAGGTTGACCTTTGAATGATACCATTAAGCATATTCCATCCAATATTATTATAGTATTATAGAAAGCTTTGTATTAAAAGGGGGAAAATACTAGGGTTTTTTTTTTTTCTTTACTTTAAAAACAATTTTTTAAACAGGGTTCTTGGTTTCCAGGTACCAAAGAAAACAGTGCTGTATTATTACCTGAAATAACATTGTGGAGAGGCTGGTGCTGGTCTCTTCTCACAGGTCAGGAGTGATTGAACAAAAGGGAACAGCCTAAAGCTGCTACTGGGTAGGCTTAGACTGCACATCAGGAAAAAAAAATCATGGAAAGAGTGGTCAGGCATTGGAATGGACTGCCCAGGGAAGTGGTTGAGTCACCAATCCTGGATGTGTTTAAAGGTCATTTGGATGTCATGCCTAGGGATATGGCTTGGAGGTGAACCTTTGTGAGAGACTAAATCTGGTCTCTCTTGATGTGACCCAACAAAGATGAAATCACCTTTGCTGCTTGTCCGGACAATAGATGATGTATATTGGGCAGACACCACTGGAATGAATCTCTGAAAGGTGCATAGCTAAAGATTGCTGATCAGACTGCAGCTGCCCTGGAAACAATTGGCAGAGGTCACTGCTATTGAAAATCTCTGCAATATGCATATTCACCACCTGGACTCATACCTAAAAACTGTATAAAAGATCTGAGCAACTACTGGCTCAGGAGAATGAAAACACAGAAGGAAAAGACCTGGGTGATGAAGAGAAAAGTATTTAAACATTGAAGTAAATATTCATTGAATCCAAGATAAATTAATTGGCAGGGTCTGTTACGTGACTTCTGGGGTCAGATTTCCAGCTGATGCCAACAGACAAAGCTCCATTGAGCAAGACCCACTGATTTAGAGTAACTGGGAATAGATACCATGTATTTTACAGAAGACTTGACATGTTTCAGTTTGGTTGGGGGGGGGGGGGGCTGTTTGGGGTGTTTGTTTTGTTTTGTTTTTTCTTATACATAAAGTTTCTGGATCCAATATGAGAAAAATTGTTACAGTCAGAGCACTTACTGTGTTAATTAATTGCAGCCTTTTTACACAGTTTTACTCTGAAGTCTGGACTTGAAAAATGTCTTGGGAATTAAGTTACATTTAGGTTTTAATTTTATAATTTCTTTTATGTATAGGAAAAAATAACATCTGACCTAGGTCTTTGCTCTTTAGTCAGCATTTAAGTAGACTAATAAATTTAGCACAATCTTAGATTGCAGACAAGCTGTGTAAATTAACTATGTAAGTTGCACAGTAACTGTAAATCATTGGAAAGTGGTAATAGGAGAAAACATGTCTGTCGTATTGAACTGGGGTGGGTTGGGGGGTGGTGGTGTTTGGGTTGTTTTTTGATTTGTTTTGCTTGTTGGTTGGTTAGTTTTTGTTGGGTTTTTTGGCCACCCGCTTGAGCTGGAATTTCCTGATTTTTGCAAAGGGTTGTGTGGGGGTTTTTTAATTTTGCTTGTTTGTTTGTTTTTTCAATTCCCACAAAAGCACTTTAGATTTTTAACCTAAAACAATGTGATTCCCACATATAATTCTGGGACTGCTCTTAGATGAAGTTCATATCTCCCTACTGAGATCTGCAGCTATATCTGTGGCAGGAAGTTGCTCCGTTTGCCTTGAGACTCATTAAAATCTGCAGTTAATGAGAGCTTACATCATGCACACAAGTCTTAGAAAAGTGCAGCTGCAGAGTGTTGTTACATGATGACTCAAAGCTGACTATCTGCCTATTTGATGTGGACTTTGAGGTCTTCCCTTACATCTTGAATCTCATTCTTCTCATAAGAAGAATTTTAAAGCAGTCTCAGTTCTTTATCTCCACACCCCAGAAAAAAAGCATATTACTCTCTTATTAAGAGGTCTCCTAATTGCAAATTACCCTCTCTAGCAATATTTTCTATAGTAAGATACAATCTGAATTTTTCTGGTTTCATGAATCTGAAATGTAGTAATTGCATGTTACATCCTTTCTTGTCTGTCTTATCTGTAGATACTGCACAACCATGCAGGGCAGAATGACCAACAATAAAAACAGGCAATTAATCTTTCAGTGACAAAATAGCACAAAGACTTTCATCTACTGCAAAGAAAATTGTTATTCACATTGCTGTGACTGAGTAAAGGCAACAAGAAGAACATGCATGGATGAAACTGCAGGTCCTATTACAGGAGGTGTAACTTCATCCCATTTACATGCAGATAAGAAGTTATCTTTAACCATAGGAAAAATAATAAAGATGAAGTTGTTTACTGAGCAGACATCATAGCAGAAACATCCTAGGAAAAGACTTTGGTTAATTTTCAGAAAAACAATGTAGGCCATGTTTAAGAAAAAATAAAACAACCTTTAAACAAAATGGCCTGTAACGTACAGAAATCTATCACAAATGTACTGTATACCTGTGTTAATCTGACTGTACTAATCATTGCCTTGTTTTTCCATTAAGCTCTCTGCAAGTTATTGCAGAGTTGATTGTACATCGTGTGTTGGCAACTCAGATTGTGGATTAAATTTAAGCAGATATTATGAAAACAGTCTATAACAGGAGGAAAACAACCTCCTTTGATGAAAATGAGCCATGTATACAAGTGAGATTATGATTTGGATGTGAAACGATGTTGAGCTCCACGTTGTAATATCACTTCCTCCCATTTGTTCTTATAATATACAACAGCAGTCAGACCACCCAGGAAGTTTGCACAAGTCTACATGGTGAAAGTGGGATGGGAAAGCCAAACTAATTCAAGTGCAAAGAGCTGAACACTTTTGTTTTCTTCAGCAGCTGAAAGCTTAGTGTGGCTCTACTGAATAAAATCAGCTTTGCTGAGAGGAAGCTGTATAATCAATGTGCATGATGGTTTCTTAAGAAGTGATAACCTGGAATGAGAAGTTACCTATATATAGTATCTTTGTATCTTCTCAGCAGAAACAGCCAATTTTTAGTTCCTTCAGAAAGACAGTTAAAAATATGCTTTAGGTGAGGGATTCCAGCAAAAGTTAGTTAATAACTTCAGGCATAAAAGGACTTCCTTATGAGCAGTGTTCAATTACAGAGGCAGAGTTGTACAGGGTAACAAGCACTTCTCAGAAATTGTGATTTAGGGCTTTCCGTTGTTTGAATTATGTCATAACACAAAAGGGGAAAAAGAGTCTTCTGAGATACTTGAAACCAGTCATACACATGACAGTTAGCTTGCAACATACTGTGTCAGTGGATACCTTCAAGGCCAAATGCTTAGAATTGGAAAGAAATTAATTATATGGATGATGACAACATCTACAATTAGATGGGATTAAAAGGGATGGGGAAAGATACAAGTCCTCACCACTTTGGCCAGTTACTATCTGAGGCTGAGAAGAATCTTCCCTTATTTGGTAAATGCACCCCTATCCGTGTAGGCTTTTTATACCTCTTGAGGACGCAAGATCATAGAAAAAAAACTCCTGACTGATCCCATGAGACAATTCCCATGTTATACCAGCGTGTTTAAAATCCCGCTAATTGAATTTTTTCCTAATCCTGAAATCTAACATCATTTAATTTCTTGATGAACTTCATGAGTCAAAATAATAATTCTTTCGAGCCTTGTGTTACTGAAGTACATACTTTTATTTAACAATATGCCATTAAATAAGCTATCTTAACCACTTTTTAGACCAATGAGTTCCACAGGGTAATTTTGCATTGCATTAAAGTGATTAACACTATTTGACTGTAGCGTCCTACAGATGAATTGTAAATTGTCCTACAAGTTAATTGTACATTCTAGCAAACCAGCATCCATTCTGAAATTCTTGTGGGAGAGATCTGAGTTTGGAAAATGTAAGCTTCTTCCCTCCTCCTTGCCATGACAGAAATCTCTGTACAGTAGCTGTACTGCCACATGTCACGGGGACATTGTGTAGACGACAGAGTTATAAATTTGTCAGTATAACCAAATGTCTGAAATAATAATGTCATATTAGTTATATTTCATCTGTAAGTCTGGCCTGGTTTAACCTTGATTTGTGTGGCAGCTAGCCATAACAACAGCTTGTGGATGGTTGATTATAAACAACTTAGTTTTAATGCAACATGATTCTCATTTAATTCCTGGGAGCTTGATGAAATGGTGATCAAAGATAAATTCAGATGTGTACCTGAGGTAAAGGATTACATTAGACCAGAAAAGACAAGGTCCTGAAGATTTAAAGATCATAAGATCTTTTGTATGTTGTAATTCAAACTTACTGAAGCTGGATAGTGTGCATGAAAATACATATAGATGGAGAACAGCGTTGGGTGCATAACATGCTGTGATGTAATCTGGACCAGCTTTGATCTTTATTTAATTCTACTTTTGTGTGAAAGGACCTGCACATTCACCAAGATTGTTATTTGTATTTAGAAAAGCCTTATTCATCGGGGATTGCAAGTTATTTTTCTGCTACTTGATCTTTCCATATTAGGGATTAAAAACTTACTCTATAAGAGCTGGAACCCTTGAAATCTCTTTCATTTGTTTGAGGATTGTGTATACATAGCTTGGTTTGTATCCTCCTGCTGAATCAGATGCTGACTCAGCCCTGAGAAAGGGATTGCAGGTGTGGGGGGTGTCCTGCTCTGTTTTCCTTTTTTTTTTTTAATATATTTCTGGTGGTTTCAGTGTTTTTAAGGGGGTGTTTGTTTGGATTTTGTGTGTATGTGTTTCATTTCTGTTGTTTTGTGGTTTTTGGTTGGTTGGTTTCCCCCCTCTATTTCATCTCTTTTCATGTGGGGATTAATTTATTAATTTGTTTTGAAATCTGGTTGGTTTGTGGTTTTGGTTTGGTTGTTGGGGTGTTTTGGGGGGGGGAGTATTTTTTTTTTTTTTGTGTTGGCTTGTTGCTGTTGACTGGGATTTTTTTTTAGTTTTTTTTTTTGTTGTTGTTGTTGCTTTTGCTTTTTTTGCGTGGGGTTTTTTTTTTTGGTGGTGAGGATTAAAAGTATCCTTGTCTGAAGTGGTGTACCTGAGAGTCTCTCTGTGTTTACTTGACAGCCTATTTTCTGGAGGCTTAGGGTAATTTTAGTATTTTTTATATTACCTCCTCCTTGCCTTGCATCTCAGAAGCTCAGCAAGAAGTTCAAAACAGGTGGGAGAGATTAAGGTAACATTTGTATGTGACTGTACTTACACATCTGTTTTCTGAAGAGGATTGAAAGCAGCTATGATATACACTTTACTTTGAAATCAACAGTAGTCAACTTAGGTCTGTAAATGTTGTATTTGAAGGGTTTGGATACGTGAGCATCAAAACCTGAGTTGAACCTTAGAGTGGTTCTTAAGCTTGTGGTGAACTGAATCAAATTGCAGGAGTGAAATTTAATTAGCCAGATCAACTCCTGCTATTTTCAGATTTATGTTCTTTCTTTAAAAAGAACCAATTTTGAACTTTACCTCCTCCCTTCTGTAAAACAAGTACAACCCTTGCCTTAAACCAGGACTAAACCTTTACACAAATATAATTGGTAAGGTTGGGAAAAATTTGGGAGTTTCCTTCTTCTGCCTTTTTTCCCCCCTTCCCTCTCAAGCTTTCAGTTTCTCATTTTTATTTGAGAGTGCAACAATGAAAACTATGAACTTCAATTTTCTGTGCAGTGATGTCAGTGGTGGGGAGGGAAACAGGAACCCAAGGTCCATTATTATGAGTTTGATACTTGTAAGGAAATAAGGTGTTGTTCATCACCCTTGTACTGGGAAATCTCTAGGAGTAAAAATAATTAATCCAGTGCTGCCGCTTTTCATACAAATGTCCTTGGCTCTTGGAAAAATTATTGGATGGATGGGGATTTCTAGTTTATAAAAACAGAGGGAAAAGGCACAAAGACTTTTAAAGCCAATAACCTTTTGTTCAGTCAGAAGATAAAAATGCACAAATTTGGCATTTTTTATACACAAAATCATACAGTGGAGTTTTCTTTGCCTCTCCTCTAAGATTATTGAACAATGCTTTCAGACCTACATTTCTTTTGTAATTGCCACTCCATGAGTTTCTGAAACTGGAAGCAAATGAAGACCTCACAAGGTAACAGAAATTGCTCTTCTAAATTCATCATGAGCTTCAAACCAAATTTTCACTTCTGCTTCAGCTGTGTTATTTCCCATTTAGACTGTGTCAAGACAATGTATTTATGTTTTTCTTTGTCAAAGAAGAGTTTTAAGCCAAACCAAAGGCTTACTAATCATTGACTGCTGGGAGGAGATCCTTTTTGTTTAGCTGTGTTTGTCCTGGAGGTCGTTAGGCTGAACTGTTTGTTTTAAAGAAACAACATAAGAATTAGAGGTCCATAGCCAAGTTTTCAAGCGATCCTCTGGCCCACTGGCACTCACTGAGACAATTAAAGTGATGGCTAGTGCTTAAAAAAATCCTCAGTGCTCTCTTTTTTTTGAATTTGTGCTCCTAAGAGAGTCTTGCCTTTTGCCTGCGTCCTGAAATTACCCCAAGCACTGAGACTTTGTTTCCAATCTGCACCATCTAAACTGTAATACTTAGGTTGGGAAGTTTTTTAAGCCATCCCTGTAATAGGATCACCTTCAAGGTACTAACCAACTTTAACTGTTCTAGACTTCAAAGAGTGTTGAGGATTAAGTTCCATATGGTCATTTCAAAACAGAAACAAGCCTCATGTTTGGGGAGGTATGTTTGCACTAGGATTTGAACCTCTCTCATCACTTCTTGTCTGTGTATCTTGCTTGTTTCTAATACTGTTTAACTGTGTTGTGAGCTTTTGTTTTGGCAAAGGAACATACTTGCTTGTTTGGGGCAGGCTGAGTTTTACTGCTTTGCTTGAATTTCATGGTCTCCAAAATCACAGTGTCTTGCTTGGGAATCTTGCCAGTGTTTTAGACTTCAAATAGCGATAGTAAGATTTGTGTGCTCATTTGAGGCTTACATAAGGCTAAAGCTAATATTTGTGGGCATGATTAAATGTGTTTGGTATTTTGGAGGAGAGGGATGTATCTGTGAATTATGTTTGCTGCCTGGTGGGGATTCTTATGAAATGTAGCAGCAATGCAACAGGTTATCCAAGAGAGAGTAGGAGAGGGAAAATTAATGTATATGGCTAAATTTCATAAATCAGTAGATTAGTGCCTGCCTTACACCTCTTAATAAAAATAGCAGCGAATAGCAATCTTATCAGCATACTTGTAATCAGTAAACAAGTGTTGTATTCATATACAAAATAGATTTTCATCATTCTGCTTCATGATGTGACTATACAGCGAAGCATTTGCAGGAGATGAGTTAATATATGTTTTATGACAGTTGCAGCCAAAAAAAATAAAATAAAATGCTGCCATAGGGGTGCAGAAGGGTGAATGTCCAAATTTTGACTTTTGAACTGTCAAGCACAAAAGCCCGCTTATTTCTCTCTACCACTAGTAACAGGCTGGCTCTAAATTTTGTGAACACTTGGAGTGGAGCGGGGTGGGGGTGCGTATGGAAAAAGTGTCATGTACTAAGTTAACTAAAGAGAGATGACACTGATGTATAAATTATCAGGCTAATCACTTGTTGTTCTATTTTGATTGGTAAATGGGCAGTTTGGAGGACCCAGAAGAAGAGGAGGCTAAAAAGAGGGTTTGTAGGAAAAAAGTGGAACTAGAGATAAGGAGGAGAAGGAGGCTTAGAAAGAAGATGAAGATCATAACTGAAGGAAAAAAGCTGGAATATGAAGCAAGTCCTGGAGATGAGGAACATAAGTAGAGATGAGCATTGGGGCATGCCTTGAGACATTGAGTAGTGATGCCCAGCATGGTTAACTGGATGCAATGACACAAAGGGGACCAACACAGTGTCCTATCCAATTTTCACAGACCCAGGATGTTGATACATTGTGATGTAGCTTAAACGTAGTATGTGAGGTGATCAGGTAAAGTAAATCTGAATGGCTTTGCTTCCTGAACAATTCTTTGCACTGCTATGAATGGTTTGCTGAAACATGAGTTATTCAAGCCTGCATATATAAGGACATTCTTTAGATGGTGGTATGGAGCACTCTTTAAAGCACAAAATAAATTCTGACTCCTAGATTTAAACATTTCATGCATATATATATATCCATGCACATGATATACAGGCTCATAGATGAACTGGAATTATACTAATTCCATAAATGTTATTTATAGTAGATTGTGGGACTCTAAGCAGCAATGTAATCATATGTATTTTTGGAGGAGATTGTGGTTGTCATTTCAATGCAAGTCCACTTCCAAAAAGTGCAAATAAGCTTGAAACATTTTGAATTAAATGGTACTATGGAAAGTGGGTAGGATTCATCACACACATTCCCAATTAAATCTTTGAATATAAATGACTTTTTATATAATTAAATAACATATTTACTTTGAACTCTCAAACGTCACTCTAATCACCTTCTAGCTTTCTTTACTACTCTTGGGTACAAGCTATCCTACTCTCCTTTTTCCTCAAATAATCTATCAAGGGCTGGTAGCTATGGGAAGAGTGTCCTCAGAGATGGGAATTAAGTCAGTGACATAATTGGTTTCTCCTAAAAAAGTGTATATGAATGGAGGGTAGTTGCATCTGTTAGTAAGTACAGACATAAACTTTCCATGCCTTTATTGAGTCTTTTTGATACAAGTTATTTGTGTATACAGTTTGTAGCCAACCTATTTTAAGGAAAAAATTAAATGAATAGGATATCTGTACCTTCTAAAAAATGAGCACTTACTAGAAGTGAAGGAAATTATAAACTATTTTAAGCAGCTTAACTTGACATAGGAAATATGTAAAAAAGTAGGTGCAAACCCATAGTCTGTATCTTGCAGCTGGAACAAAGGATGACAGGCATAGTTATGATTTGAATACCTTTCTACAGGAAGCTAATAAACCATTGTATAACTGATTTTCTCAGGGTTTTTGAAACTCCTGTCTTAGGTGTCCTCCTCATAGCTTTCATCACCAATGGTTTGGAAAGTTAGAGAAGTCTGTCTTCATGCCACCAGCTCTTCACCATATTTGATTCACCTTCTTCTCCAAATATTAATGGAAATTAGAATCCAAAGGACAGACCCCTCAATTTCATTTTTTAGGGCAGCTTGGACATGCAGTAGCTGTATTAGGCAAAGCAGAGGAAAAAGATCAGTCTTGCAAAGACAACATAGGCACAGGATCATTTGATCTCCAGTCATACACAGGGAACTCAAACTGTCTTATATAAAGCACAGTCAGAAATTGGTATAGCTTCAGGTACATAGAGTTGGAAGAGATTGTAGTTAAACTCATGTGATGACTGAGACACCTAACTCTCAAACTGTTCTTGCCCTTAAATCAAACCACCATCTGCTCTGAGGCTACTACAGCTGAGGTTAGATTTTAAAATACATAAATATGTCTGTCTAACAACAAAGACCTTTTAGAATAGGTCAAGTGAAGCTATTCTGTAACCACAAGCACAGCTCTAGTGAAATATTAGTTGGGTTTTTTTCCTTTGTGCAACCTCCGTCTTAGAGATTTGTAGTTGTGTAATTGCTGCCCAAATGTCTGACTGTAATTTCTTTCTGTCAAATGAAGACACAAACACAAGAACAATTTAATTTACAGTGATTTTTAGAGAGATGCCTGAGCAGACAGTGGCCCCAATAAGTTCAGCATGACTTTCAAAGTCTGCCAAAAACCCTGGCAAATACTTGTACAGTTTGTTCAGTTTTTCACTGGTTAAAATAATAAAAAAGAAAAAACATATACATAATGAAATAAATATACTGTGTCTATTTTCAAGTAAGTTTGATACATTAAGATCTAAATGAGTTAGACTCAGCTCATGAAGGATGACAGAACTAGGTGTATCTTTACTAGCTGTGCTGCAACTATTTACCTGTAAAAGGGGTTTGCAGGGGTGATGTCCAGGTAAATACACTATTAAAGTGGAGGGGTACCAACATTTGCAACAGGTTACACCACTCAGAAATGCACATGATAAAGAATGTACTGCATACAAGGATATTTCCCACTCATGTATGAAGCTGGTGCAGGTGTGAAGTGTTTGAAGCTTGTATTATCACAATTAATGTATCAAATCTCCTCTCTACTGATTGCTGGATAAAAAAACCACAAATATTTGCTGTCTCAACTGATGGATTCACAAAAAGCTTTGTTCAGCAGGTCACTCCAAATGCATAGAACAGTTACCATCTGTCAGGGTTAATTGACAGCAAACTCTTCAGAAACAGAAAGATTCAAGTCTTCTGTGTAGTTTCTCCTTTTTGTATTGAGATGACACAAAGGGAAGAAAATCTTTCTGAAGAATCTCACTGAATTCATGAGGTTATACAAAACAGTAATAGAAACAGTTTATGGATTAGTGTGCCTGAAATGCGTTGTAAAACCCAGAAATTTGCACCTGCACATTTGGGATATCCAACATGCATTCCAGAGGATACTTATTACAAACCCTCTGTTTGCATTCTCCCTAACCCCTTCTTCCCCTGGGCTCTCTTCTGCTGTTGAGTTGAAGCCTTTTTTCATCACATTGTGATTAATACTAGATGCTGAAAGCAAATTGGTGATAACTGCTGGTCATGACAGCTATTGTGCAAGCTTATGCCAGTGGCGGTGCTGGTTCCTTCCTGTTCTTACCTGCAGCAGCCTTCGTATTTTAATCACGGGCCCCAAGCAGAAATTGTCAATTAGACTGAGCCTTGTGGTTCTCTTTGAACAAATGTTCTTTAGCAGATAGATTTAGTGCCTCGCTAGTCTATTCCCCTGGTTTGTATGTGCAATATACGTTCCATATACACTAAAATGAAGTATCTTCCTGGGGAAAAAAAAAACAAAACAAAACAAAAACCAAAACCCAACAAACCACAAAACTATCCAATCACACACCAGATAAAGTGGCTACTCTGCTGAACTCAAGAAAGAAATGAGAGGGCTTGATGAATGCCTTGAGGCCAAAACAATGATTCTCTTGCTGCTTTCTCTTGGAAAAAAAAAAAAAAAAAAGAAAAGAAAAAAAATGGAAAATCTGAGCTGTTTCAATTTAAACAGTACAGAGGATTGTGGTAAAAGAGGCAGAGTCACTTCTTTTTATCGTGTCTCCATTTGATCAATGCTTCTTGAACAGTTTCGTCCCAAGTGGGATAAAGGAAACTACAACTTATTGATATATGGGGCAAGATCTGTGAAGATGCAGGACGGGTTGTTCCAACAACACATAAGAGCTCTGGGGTATGCTAGATGCAAAAGCAGCTCAGTTGTGCTTCAAAGGATGATTACATAGTCAGAAACTTGCCCCCCTTAAAAATCACAGACAATTCACACATAATTACCTCTGTTGGACTTGAGTGGGTTGTGAAAAGGAAATATGATAGAGTATGGAGCTTGGTTATGTCTAATTCTAGTCCGAAGCACCGAAAGACAAATTGTCGTCTTGCATCATACATGAGTTTGTGAGTTTCTAAGTCTTTTTTTTCAAAGCAGTGTCCTAGTCATCCTTAGTTAGTGGAATCAACAATATATGTAAGAGGCTTGCACACTGGAAGAAGTAAATGAGGGAAAACAGTGCATGTGAAAAGGGTGCATGGTGGGTATCAGACCAGACAGCTGCTGATGCTGGACCAAGGTTATAATGACATCAGCCATAGGACATATAAGGAGGACTGTTGTTATCCAGCTAATGTGGGACTGAGACTAGCGGCTGAACACTGTGGCTGATATTTTCACAGGAATAGTTTATTCTTTATTTCAATTTCTTCATTCCACCAACTAAAAATAAAAATAAAAAATAACAAAATAATATAAACTTCTTTCAGTGTTGGTTTTTTTAAATTCTATTTCATCAGTTGTCCTGAATGGCCCTGAGTGCACACACAGATGTGAGGTACTGACCAAAACCATGATGTTGGGGGTTGGAGGTGGACACAGCATTCGTTGCACTTGGCAACCTATGTGTATGCTTTAACACATGCTCTTCTGTGAGAGTGGGTGGCTGGTGGAGGTAAAAAAGAAAGAGATACTTGTTACTGTGATATGAATGGGTATAATTAGGTGCCTTGCCCAAGGTGACATGGAAATCCTCTGTCAAAAATGAAATTGAAAATCCAGGTCTTGTGGAGAAAAGCCTGCTGCAATAAACACAAAGTTACCCTTCCTCCGCTAGCTGATGCTTTCTACCTAAGCCCTCTCCTCCAGGGCCATGGACTTTGGTTTTACCTCTAGTAACAGAATGATTGAAAAGAGGTGCTTCGACAAAAAGGATTAGTAACGCTAAGCTTCTGACCATGGGCAGTGTATAGAACAAATGCTTCTTATCATCAATTTGTCCACAGGCCCATCATAGGTTGTCGGGTTTTTTTGGTCTTTTTGACTATCCATTAATTTTGTAATTAATACTTGAATTTCTTTAGAATGGAAAAGACTCCTCTGCAGCAAAAACTCCAGCAATTCTGCACTGAATAAAATGGAGGCAGCATTTGCCTGTGCTTCCCCTGCAATTACAAAGCAACTCTCTTGTTTTGTTTGAATTTCCTTTGTCATTATAAAACACAACAGGCTGACGGCTTGATATTAAAAGCAATTGTGTTTCCATTCATGCAGATGCCAGCCTGTTTAGGTGAATTTACTAAGTCCCTAGACATACATTTTTATGTTATTGCTGTCTCTGAGCTGTGCTGAGCATTTTAATTCTCTGAAAATAACCTCTATTTTCCTTTCATCTCTTCATTAGCTCTTTCATCATGAGGACATGAATTTAAAAATACATATATATCTTAAAGTTGTATGTAATAAAGATGGTTTTATCATTCCAATTTGTTGAGCTGTGCTTTTAAAGTTGCATGGCTTTCACAACCATAAAATAGCACAATTATTTTTGTGTTGTATTGCTTTGTACCCTGAGGTTCCATTTAAAGCAAAGCAGAGAGACGTGTTTATAGGCAGTATTGAAAGCAATGTATATGGATCTTGATGTCAAGCATATTTTATTGAAGTAAGATTAGAAAGGGATCTGATAGAAAGCTGTGTACTACCGAAATGAAATCAGAATGAGTTTTGGTGCCAAGCTACTCATTGTTAAATCAAAATTTAAGTAATACCAACCTGTGTTGTTACTTTTTTGGTCTTTTTGGTGGCATCTTTTAAAGACAGACTTTGCAGCCAATTCTGAATATTTTAAAGTAAATATTCAGAGCTTTTGGGGCATCAAACAACTTATCCTCAGCCCTGTCTTTAAGCACATGAAGGATATGAGGGTCACTAGGAGCAGTCACCGTGGTTTTACCAAGTGGAAGTCATGTTTGACCAACCTGATAGCCTTTTATGAGGACGTAACCAGGTGGATGGATGATGGTAAAGCAGTGGATGTGGTTTATCTTGATTTTAGTAAAGCATTTGACACCGTCTCCCACAGCATCCTTGCAGCTAAACTGAGTAAGTGTGGTCCAGACGATTGGGTAGTGAGGTGGATTTTGAACTGGCTGAAGGAAGGATGGAGTCTGGTTGCAAGCCTGTATCTATTGGAGTCACTCAGGGGTCAGTACTGGGACCAGTACTAGTCCACATATTCTTCAATGACCTGGATGAACAAATGGACAGGGAACTGCTTCAAAGAGTCCAGCAAAGAGCCACAAAAATGATTAAGCGAGTGGAACATCTTCATTACAAGAAAAGACTGAGGGAGCTGGGGCTTTTCAGCTTGGAGAAGAGGAGACTGAGGGGTGACCTCATTAATGCTTATAAATATGTAAAGGGTGAGTGACAAGAGGATGGAGTCAGGTTCTTCTAGGTGATGCCCAATAACAGGACACTTCAATGGGTCGAAGTTGAGGCATAGGAAATTCCATGGAAACGTGAGGAAAATTTTTTTTCACTGTGAGGGTGGCAGAACACTGGAACAGGCTGCCTGGAGTGGGGGGAATTGTGGAGTCTCCTTCTCTGGAGAGATTCAGAACCCATCTGGATATGTTCCTGTGTGATCTACTCTAGGTGATCCTGCTCTGGCAGAGGGGTTGGACTAGACAATCTTTTGAGGTCAACCCCTAATATTCTGTGATTCTGAGATTCTGTGATGTCAGTACAACACAGTACATGTTTACGCTATCCCAACTAGGACTTTGGATTTGGGGAAATTTCTATGGGTGTATCAGAGATATGAAGACTGCAGTTTCCTGCAATATGTTGTGCACATATGCTTGAATTAAATCATTGCGAGTAAAACTAATTTTCTTTCTACATAAAATCACCCTGTTAAGTACATCATAAGTAAAAAGCTCTTCTTATTTGATCTTTTCTTGGATAAGAAGTTGGTGATAGGTTTTGTTTGTTTGTTTTTCAAGAGGGATAGGCTTAATTTTAATCTGCTTTTATTTCAAATTCTGAACTTGACTTTATTTAACATCTGCAGTATGGGAAGGAAAACACTATCAACAAATAGAAAAATTGTGGATTTTCTTTCACTGTTATATTTTGTATTGTGCTGGGAGGGAATCCTACAGGAAACATAGCTTTGCTTTCAAATTTGCATTTTGGGTTCATAAAGGGGACTTCCAGATTACAGGCCTGATTAGACTATTTGTGCTTCAGGATGTGAAGGAGTTGCCTCTCAGAGAATGGTCAAATGAAATATCTCATTTCAATATTTTATGATGAGCTGTTCTGAAGGAATGCCTTGTAGTTTGCACATGCACTAAAAGTTCTGTGATGGTACAGTGTTAGTGTCTGGAAAATAAAGTAACTTGAGGCTTTTGAAGCTATGAAGTAGTAGGACTCAGACTTCTTATTGTGCTATTACAGGAATTTGAATATGTAAGGGATCATCAGGTTACACCAGGTTCCTATTTTAACTGCCAGCTCTGCATGTTCAGCCTGGGTTCTCAATGTCAAGCTGGATTTTTTTATTTTTTTTTTAATCATCACTGGCATTATTACATCTCTCAGCTTTCCTTCCCATGAGACAGTAATCTTAGCAATACATGATCTAATAAATATAAATGATTTAAAATCCCAGCTGCCTTTATGCCATCCAGTCACGGTTTAGCCGCTACCTGGTATGCATCATGTAGCGACTGTCTTTGCCTTTTTTTTGGGGTGGGGGGAGCTGTTTCACTTCTTTGCCATTAAACTTGCAATGGATGAAGACTCTCCTGTAATTTGTTTTATACATCAATTAAAACAATCAGATCTGGTTCCCATTTTAGGTCTGTAGATGTTGGCACCCCAAACATATTCCTACTTGCTATTACTATTTCTTTAATATGTGGACTTTTGTAACTTAGTCCCAGACTCTCTTCATCCACAAGGGTGAATAACATGGAGTTACTGTACAAAAACACACTTCTTCAGGCAGGTGGGTTTCTTGTTCTAAAACTTCTGTTTTAATCATTGAGTTATGTCTCTATATAATCTTATATAATTATATAGGGAGAATCATTTTATTCTATATAGTAACAAGGTCTGTGGTACAGAAATATGATTATTGCTTGTGCCTTGAAAGATTGAATTTGGGATTTGTCTTTTTTTTTAATTTTAGTATTTAATCTGGAGTTAGATTTTGCCATCTGTAAATTACTTACTATTGTTTGAAATTTTTTTCTGTTACAATTTGAGCATGCTAGGCCCAGAAATTTGTAGTTAATTTCGGGGTTTTCGTTTAGTTTTTCCTTGTGTTTCAGTTTTTATGGCAAAATTAAGGAATTTACCCCCCAGTGAAGAATGAATCTGAATGCCTTATTATCAACCCCACAATTAGATTAATCAAAAGACAAGGTCAACATGATATATTTTGGGGGAAAACTTCACAGGTAGTCATGTTTCTCAAAGACACAAATGTGGGGAATCCATAGCAATTACCTTCTCCATCTGCAATACACTACTCATGTGTTGTTCCCTTAATAAAAGCACAAGAACTAAGGGAGGCTGCTGTCCTGCAAATAATGAGGGCTAGAAACTGGCAGGGAAAAGGCACAGGATACTGTGAGAACAAATTGCCAACGTTAGCAGAGTTGTGTGTCACCCACTGTGGGTAATACCAGAGAAGAATGTCATGAGGGAAATTGTTATCCACTTGTCTGCTCTTCTGATGTTGATAAGAAATCAAATAAGTTTCAACTGAGTACTTTTGGCTCCTCATTGGTTTTTTGGTGCCAGATGACCTCTACCTTTGACATTTTGTGCAGCTCTCAGTCAGGCATGCAAATAGAATAGGAGTCAGCAGTTGCACCACATGTATGTTCTTCTATTTATCCTTGGGACATGCACAGTGAAAGACTTCTCTAACCCCTGCTGCCATGCAACATGTCAGTTTGGCATCCCTGTTTATACAGGCACTCATTCTCTTCCTTTTCTTACCTATTCAAATGCTCTGTTTTGGCAAGTGTGTCAACAAGTGTGAGCAGGTGTAAAAGATGCATGCAGCACAGAAGTGACATAGCTGTCACATAGGATGGACTTACCACAGCCAAGATGGCCCCTCCTGCTGTATTATGACTGCTGCCCATACACAGCTTATTGGTACCCATGCCCCCTTGAGAAGTGGTTCACCAGCAAGGAGGTAACTTTAATGTCTTTTGGTAAATGTTTCCTTGCTTTGCCTCCTTTTTGGCATGGGCATGCACTGTTGTTGATTCTGCTCATACTTTGGAGTTGTTTCGGAGCCAGCCTGCTGGAGGCGACTTGATTCCAGCTGTCAACGTCAAAATCTGCAGAAAACAAGACATTGCTGCTTTATTGGTTGCTGCCAGGAAATCATTCTGGTAACAGACCCTGAAAATAATTTAATGGGACTGCTGCATTTCAGATTGCTTAGAGGGCTCCACTGAAGGCAGGTCTTGGTTATAGAGAAACTTCACAAAATGATGTGCAGAGCTAACTGCTGCAAATACTGTGTGTTGTGCTGGCCCTCCCAGCAGATGAGGAAGGGGTACAAGCACTAAATACTTGTGGAAGAAATGATCAGAGAGGTAAGAAGATATGATTTAGTCAGTAGGAGTTAGGAAATATTTTGATTTATAACATTAAGAGTCTAACACTAGGGTTTTTTGGTTGGGGTTTTTTTGTGGAGGTGATTGTTGCTGGGTTTTTTCATTTGTTTGTTTTTTTTAATAGTATGCATTTGTATTTTGGTGCCTGGGGAGCCTGATAGCAAAAAGTGGTTTAACTCAGCCATCTTCTTCTTCATCCAGCACAAGCCAAAACAGCTAGAGAGGTTTAGCCAGCAGAGGTTTCACAAGCTGATAGACCTGAGAAAATTTTGCAGAGACTGGGTATGGAGACCTCATAGAATAGAATACATAGAATACATAGAATACATAGAATAAACCAGGTTGGAAGAGACCTTCAAGATCATCGCGTCCAACCCATCAACCAATCCAACACCGCCCAAACAACTAACCCACGGCACCAAGCACCCCATCCTCCAGTGATGGCGACTCCACCACCTCCCCAGGTAGCCCATTCCAATGTGCAATCACTCTTTCTGTATAGAACTTTTTTCTAACATCCAGCCTGAACCTCCCCTGGCGCAGCCTGAGGCTGTGTCCTCTTGTTCTGGTACTGCTTGCCTGGGAGAAGAGACCAACATCCATCTGTCTACAACCTCCCTTCAGGTAGTTGTAGCTGCATGTAATACCATGTGAAATGTGATCTCTCAGTGCTGTCCTAGAGGTTTTTAATCAGAAAAACAAAATAAATTTCCCAAACTCAGAAGAGATACCAAGCATGGATTGCTTCAAAAGTCAGGGTTTTTAGCTGCTTGCACACATTGACATTTCTTTGCTGCTTGCCCATGGTGTACCAGAGATGGAATCCACCGGTAATTTCCAGTTCAAATTTAAGCTTACAAATAAAGCCTGGGCTTATTTGTAGTTATGCAGCCTATTTTTGCTGGCTTCTAAAGTGGCTGAGTAGACGGGTGTCTGTGTTGTTTTCTGTCCTCTTTCAGAAGTTACCCACCCTCCACCAAACACAATTATTTTCAACTTGTGTGAAGTTACAAGTGATTGTGTGGGAATCCAAAGATCCCAGAGAATGAAAGCTCAAAGCATTTAGACCAAACGGGCCATAGTGAAAAAAATGTAGGCAAAGGACACGGAGCAGAATTCCAACTGTAACTGCAGTTCTGCAGTTATTCAAAGAACAATTGAAAAGCTGTTCACATCGCTTCAAATTTGCTTAGCCTTGTGGCTTTGGCTATTGTTAAATGGCAACCAAAAATATTGCATAATCCCCACTACTTGGAAGAGAATTAAAATTCTAAGTGAACAGCACTTTCTTGGATGCCTCTTATTGCCCTAAGTTAGATATGGAAGCGTTAAGTGAACCCAACCTGTTCTCTCTGCAAATGCCTTGGCCTGCATATGGAAAGACAGAGGAAATTAATTAGAGAGGATGCATCTAATTTTTGCACAATGAAAGTTAAGTAAAGCTGGTTCCAGCACAGACTGAAACTCCAAAACCAAAAAAATAAATTGAGAGCAAGATTCCCTTTGCAGCACCTATTTGAAGCCTGAACAAGAATTAAATCAAACTTCTTTAATCTAAAGAAAGCATCTGGTTCAAATACTGGCTTTGAATGGGGCTGCTGCCTGGGGCCTCCAAAATCTGAGGGTTTTTCTCTTTCTTTGGATTGCTGGCAGCAATTGTTCCTGACAGTTATGTTTGAAAACGAATAAACTACAAAAACCACCACGACGACTAAAACACTCTGATATCTAAAGTCTGTGCTGTAGAGATGATGGATTATAACTTTGTGAAGCAGAACACGGGAAATCAGCTATACAGGAAAGATTTTCTTTAGTCACCAAGACTTCTAAGAGTATCAGAATAAAACTAAATTTTTGGCAATGCTATTATTTGGATTTAACATTTCACTTGATGCAGAGCAAGCGCAGACAAGTAAAAGAAACCTCTTTGTGACAACGAAAACTTTCCCAAACACCCTAGCCAAGAAGACTCAAGCCTGTTTGCATAAATTATTAACATGCAACATAATTATAATTTTTTTCTAAATTGATTTCCATATTTCTGATGAGTGAAAATCAGGCATTGCCATGCAATTGATTTTTATGTGACTGCTAAGGGGTTCTTCTGTATGTGTTAATGTATGGCCTGACACAATGGTTTACATTGGAGAAAAAAGATGTCTCAAACCTTCCTTTAAGAGTTTCAAGCTTTCATGACTCCTCTGGAACAAACATCAAAAGCAACAGCCAAATAAGGTCGACTGTTTTTAAATTACATTGGATTCCTCACATTGTAAGGGCCACAGCTCATTTGCTTATCTGCCTGATAAAGAGACAAAGGAGCATAGTTAATAAATAGGTCAAACAAGGTCAAGACATAGGACTTCAAGTCCATAGGAATCAAGGATCCTATCCAGGTTGGCAATAAGCATCCTGTGTGACCCTGGAGAAAATTTCTAATTTCCAGGGGAACTCTGTGCAGCATTAGAAAAACAGGATGATAAATAAATTTGAATGTTATGAAGATATAATTCACTAGCAGTCATCTGGGTTCGGGCATGGCAAAGACGAAAGTGTATGACTACAGTAAAACAAGTCAAGGATCCATTTGTCCTCCACAATATTACCAAGTCCAGTTTTCTGTGTGCTTTAAAAATGTGAACATAGTGGGGTATGGGGATTGTTTTGTTTTGTTTTCCATGATTATGCCCGTTCTATTAACAAGGTAGGAGCATAAGTTTTTTTAGAAATGAGGGCCACTGTACTTGGGTTGAATGAAATCATGTATCATGCAAGCTAAATTTCTTTGTACAAATAACTAACACAATTATGGTTTTATATTAAAAACAGTAACTCACAGTCACAAAAATCCATTCCCTGAAGACAACTTAATACAAAGAGGTTGATTTGGTGGTTATGTGTTCTGCCTAACCTTTTTTAAAATTAGATATTTACTTTGGGGTGGGAGTTTTGTTGGTTTTGGTTTTGTTTGGTTTTGCTTTGCTTAAAGGTCCTTCAGGAGAAATATTAGAGAGAACTATAAATGGGGTATCTCCTTCTATAAATTCTTGTATAAGCAACTAGACTCAGAAATCCCAGACAAAATCAGCTAAATTCAGTCCGTATTATAATCTAATTAAAATAAACTGCAGTGAGCATATGGAAATTATTGAAAAGCAAAAGGCAAGAGTCAATGAAGATTAATCATATTTGTCACTTGGAAGCACTTTCAGCATAAGTTGGGGGTTTCATGTCTTTAAAATAAGTAAATATATGTAGGATAGGAAGTTGCTAACATCTTCCAATTAATAGTTCCTATCCCAGAAGTTGTGCTTCAGGGGGGATTTTTGTAGCTGAAAGGCTACAAAATTTTCCAAGGCATGTGAGCTGGTTATAGAAAGTCCAGTTAACCAGATACAGGTAGTTGTGTCCCTTCCCAAAGAACTAATTTGAGGCAGACACTCAATTTTGAAGTAGTAAGATACTGTACTACCTATATGCGAAGCACATTAGTGAGCAATGAACATAGCTTCTGACAGTGGAGACTGTATACGATGCTTTAAAACAAAAGTGAGGATTAGAGTTGGGCTTAAGTCATTACATTTTAATGTTGAGTAACATTTGCTCTCATTTCTTACACTGAAGTGTTCACAGCTCAGTTGTAAAAATCCACAAATTTGTAGTATTTTGTTATGTTGTCCAAGAAAACAGGATTTTTAGTACAAAATCTTGCTTTTGTGGGGCAGGAGGCAGATTTAAAAGCAGGATACATTCATGTAACATTTGTAAATCACAAACACATGTTTCCTTTTTACCTGCAGCTTATTTTCTGTTCAGAGTTACGCATGTTTAAGGAAGGAAAATTAGATTCCTTATTAGATTGGTTTTTACTTTTTAGGTCTGTTTTCATTAGTGTTGATGTATTGGAAAAGCCAAATATTTAGGTTGTTTGTAGAGACAGACATTAGCAGGCTTGCAGCCTCTGTTTATCAGAGCTGTCCAGTGTGGCTGTATTTGTAATATTGAGCATCTGTGAACAGGCCACAGGCCAAATAGTTTAAACTGTGTTGCAATTTGAGAGGCTGCTTTTTTTTTCCCCCCCTCGTTCTAAAATGGAATTGTAGTGGTAGGTCCCAAACAATCTGAAGGCAAGTGTCATTTTCTCTCTAAACTTGTCTGGTTTGGACTCAATGTAATGGTTCACTTGCAGCTCTGTGACGAGTCTTAGAAACTCAAAGTGTCAAGTCCATCCTAGAAAATAGTCTTGTTGCAGTTATCTATGGGGGAGGAAAAAAAAAAAAAAAAAAAAAAAAAAGAGGTGAAGAGGAATCTAAGCTATCTGGACAATCTCCAGCCCTGAAACCTAATTTTAGTCTTTCAGGGAGTGGAGAGGGATACACAGATCTACTTACTCCAACATTAGACCAGCCAAAAAAGGCACATGTCATTTGAGACTTGAGCCTGTGGAAACAATTTGGAATGAAAATGTAGGAGGAAACTGCTTGCTTAATCATCATCTTTTCACATCTTCACTGAAGAAAAGTAAAGTCAGATAAATCCAATTTGCATGAAATTATTCATGCATGCAGCTCCTGCTGAGAAGTAGAAAAATATTTCCTCTCTTTTGAAGAAGCCATGATAGCCTGCCAGTGGCTAGTTTAACACCTGTAAGCCCACTCAGCTCTTAACCAAGTCCTGTGAATCCAGGCAGATAAAGCAATCTTATTTCAAAGAGAGTGAGTTCAAATCTAGTGACTGCACACAGTCTTTTATCTTCCATGTGCAATCCATTACCGTGTTTTCAGCACTTATTTCCAGTATCATATCCAAATAGTCTAAATTAAGAACTGAAGAATGTCTCACACAAGAGGACCCTGCCTGAGTAGTAGGAATATCTTATTAAATAAACCACATTTTTTATCAGTGTAGAATGTTGCTTAAATGCTTTCACTTATCATACACCAAAAGAAAGGGTATGATGAGACCTGGTTTTAATTAATGATTTCACTAACTGTTGCATGTTTTTAGTTTTCACAAACAAAGCACATCAAAGGGCTTTAGATGCTTTAACTTGATATTGTTACAATTTTGAGGAGGCAAAATGACAGTTTATATTGCAGCCTGCACCACATCTTTTAGCTTTGCCTGCCTTTGTGATTAGGGTACATAGCATATTATGTAAAACTACTGTTTTCTTCTTCCAGAGCTGTGAATCTTGACTTTATATAACTCTATAAGTTGCTCCAAAAAGAATTGGTTTAAACAATGACCGTTACTACAAACTTGAACAGCTGAAGCTGGGCAAAATTGCCGTCAGTTGGTCATGGTGAGAACGTCTTCATTGCAGTTAGTTTTCAGATGGTCATTATAATCGATGTTTTCATGTCAAAACAAATACTGATTAGAAAACTTTTTCTACTGATAGGAGAGGGACATTTATATGATCTAGGAGGATAGTGAATATTTTGCTAATGTAAGGAAAATGTGTGCTGTTTAAAATCTTTGAAACACTGTTTCAAATTCTGAAAAACACTTTAGGCATTACTGATATGTCTAAAAAGGCCAAGTACACGAGCATTGAGATATATAAAGGTGCAGTGCTGCAAAAGAGGTGATACTTCCTGCATGGTCAGCAAGAGCAGAGGACCTATCCCACTCTGGAACTCCCAAAACCTTTTCTTATATAGCAAACTAACAAGAAAGCCAGTGATAATTTTTTGTGAATGGCAAATAAGCCTCCCAAAAAATGTAATTTGGAAAATCACAGGCCCTCTGCAGGACTTCATCTAGCAATGAGAAAATGTTATTATTGGAAAGTGGAAAAAATTGAACTTTGGGAACTTTGTTTAACAATCATTGCTCTTCCTGGTTGAAATAAACGAGGCCAAAGATTTAGCCTCATGTTCACTCTTCAGAGAAAGGGCTTTTACATTGATTTCTTTCAATGAGAATAATTTTTTATTTTGATGTGCAATTAGGACAAATTCAGCTTATTTTTTTCCAGCTCTTACTTTCACACAATGCCCTTTAATTAAACGCACTATACAGAGACTTGACATGGACTATACAGGTGACTTGACATGCAGGGCTGAGAATCTGCTGTGATCAGAATTAGAGACAACGTTCACAACAGCCAGTGACACTTTTATACATCTAAAGCTGCAAAATTGAAGGTAAGAGAGCCAAAGTCCATAATGGCTCACTACAGAGCTAGCTGATGAGAGCCAAGCATAGGCAGGCTCTTAGCTGTACAAACTAGCTGATGTGTACAGCATTGTGTTGATCAGCTAGTGGTCACACAAAACAAAGGATACATCTCATTAGCAAAATCCAAAGCCAGGTCTGAACCTCTAATTTGCTTGCAAGTTGCTGTTCAACAGCAATCCTCAGTAAGTAAAAGGAGCCTCTGCTTGTCAGTGAGAGCAGTGCTAATTGTGTTTAATGTGATTAGGTTCCCTGTGCTGAATCCTGGGCTGAAAGCCAGCAGAGACCTTCAGCTCTTGTGGCTTTAGGCATTCACAGTTTCCATTGCTCTAATATATGAGTAATTCTTGCATTCCATACCAGCGTGTTAATTCTTCAAAGCACTTTGCAAATCCCTGTGTGGCCAGTTCCAGCTGGCCACTGTAAAGGCATGTTGATTTGCATGTGTACAGGAGACAATCTTTTTAGCAGGGCCTGTAGCAAAAGGACAAGGGCTAATGGTTTTAAACCAAAAGAGGGGAGATTAAGACTGGATCTAAGGAAAGCACTTTTTGCAATGTGTTGGTGAAACCCATAGAGGTGGTAGAAGTTCCATCTCTAGAAATATTAGAGGTCAGATAGAACAGGGCTCTGATCTAGCTGAAGATGTCCCTGCTCACTGAAGAGCAGTTGGACTAGATGATCTTCAAAGGTCCCTTCCAACCCCAAACATTCTATGATTCTGTGTGGGATCCTACCTGTCTAAGCAAAGCAATAGCATAGATTTGCTCGAAAATTTTGATGCAAACAGTCTTCCAAAGCATCTTCCAATGATAAACACTATTTTAGAGCAAAGCTCTAAGAAAATTTCAAGTTGAGAAAGCAAAAGACTTGTCCAGGTGGCAAAAGGACTATTTGAAATTACTTTCCTGACACATTCTTTCAGACTCTCAAACTCCTGACCTGCTCATGATGACAGTTTCTTTCTACTACATATATCAATGTTTCTTAACACTTTGAACTAAAACCATACTGAAAAGCTTTAAAAGGAGATTAGAGTAAGGCAAAGGGGAGACTGGGAGATAACATGAGCCCCTGAAAGTTTGCTTTAGAGATAAAACTGGGTGAACTTCAAATTCTGAGATCAGTTGGTATTCCAGTAATAAACTGGTTTCAGGTGCTACATATTCTGCTGAATAGATGACAAGAGCAGCTATGACATAGGGTCTTGAGAAGCCTTGGAGAAAAACATAGTTAGAAATACTCCTGAGCTTGCAAGACTTTTTTTATTTTTCTTCTTTGTCATATATCCTGACTACCACACTCCACATTTTCTTTGTTCAAAACTGTAGAGTAGCTGTCTACAAACTGCTGTAAAGTGCAGTTACCTGTTATTGCCCTGTAAATAATTGAATAACCTCTTCCAGGCAACATGGTCAAGATGCAGATTTAATTTACTTACAGTCCAGGAGTATGGTTGAATCTGTTCAGTTCACTGTCTGTGTCTGAAGGTGTTGAGTATGGGTACATAAATAGTTTACTGAACCTGTCAAATCCTCTGCCAGGAATGAGCATGCCCTCTGGTCTGCTTCGTGTGCTTATATGAAACAGTTCCCTTTCAGTTCTGAAGCAGTAGGGAGTAATGTATTTTCTAATACTTTTTGTGGAAGTAGGTAAAAGACCTAATGAATCATACATGCAGTACCAGAAATGGACACATGGTTTATGTGTTGGGGCTGGGGGGGAGGGTATTTCTCAGGGGTGAGCATGGTGTGAGATGTTTTAGTCTCTGTAATCTTGTGAAATTATATCACCTAAATGGAAAGGTGACAAGTAACTGTCTCTGCCAGGATATTGATGGTAATAGACAATAGGGCTGAAAGGCACTTTAGTCTGAGGTTCAGGTTGTGAAATGAGGTGCAGGCAAATAAAAATACAAATTACTCATCATAAATGTGAAATCACCAAATGTGTGTGGCTTGCAGCTTGCCGTGGCAACAGCCTTTTGAGCTGGTTGCTTCATTCCAAAGTCAGACTTTCAGAAGTGCTCAAGGAAGTGCTCTGCAGAACCATCCCCTCATCACCAAGGAACAGGTTTGCCACATCTCAAATGAGGATGTCACATCAAAACTGCTTTTTGGAGAATCAGTATTATTATGAGTGTGATTAAAACATGAGTCTAGCTTATATCTGACTTAAAACCAAGGTAAAAAGTCAGTAATACCTCCTGACTGCTTACCTGAGCCTTTTGGAATCTATCATGTCTAAAGTTTAAGTTTTATATCACTTAAGGAAAATGCTTTTGACTCTGATCTGTACTCATTAGATAAAACTTTAATTGATCCAGGTTAGTATGTTGTGAATTCTTTAGTTTCTGTTGTATTTTTAAAAAGTAAAAAATAATCTGTAAGCTTTAAGAGAGAAATCATCTTGTAGAAGTGAAAAATGTTGAAGGGAAGAGAGAGGAGAGAAATCTTCCATTTATGAAGAGCGCATTAAATGCGGTGTTGTCATCTGCAGATGTCCCATCTCCTAAATTGCTTTTCCAGAATGATTAATAAAACCTGAATGCCACTGTTTCTCCTTTAACACTACTCCTTTGGAACTGTAGATGCTAAAAATCATGTTGACAGCACAACTTTTCCAGTTACTGCCATTAAAAGAGGTTAAGATAATAGAAACAAGAACACTCCTTTCAGCTGTCAGTCTCCAAGATGTGAATGCTTTAAGGTCTGATCACATCTAATCAGTAAAATTCCTCTTTATTTTGGTACGATGGTGGGTGTCTAACACATTGACACACACACTCAAGCTTGCAAAGTCCTGGCAATGTTCCAGGATGGATAATTATTTCCCTATCTCAGTTCCCATACGTCTGGATTAGATACAGTCTTTTTCTACTCTTGCTGTTGTAAACTTTTTTCATCTCGCATGGCTGTACATGGTCAAACAGTTGTTACTGTTCTCATCAGAGGCATTTTGTGAATACTGCTGTTTGCAGAAATACTTCAAGTACTTTTTAATGAAAAATATAGAAATGGAGAGGCAGTGTCCAAAATGGTGATATTTTTTAAAAATATTGTCCATCTTTGAAGCTCAGTGAAGACACTCTGTTGTTTTGAATGGGTGGACCATAGTCTTTCAGCAGTCCTTGTGTCCCATTTATGGTTGCTCTCCATCCAAGCATAGTGCAGTACCCTTCTATAAAGTAACCAAAAGGAGACCAACCCAAATGCACAACCAGATGTGTAGCCATCACACGAGTAATCTGCCAGAACACTGACCAATAAAGACAATAACAGCAGACAAGAAAAAGTGAAGCTAGAGCTTTTGCAAATGTCATATCTGTGTCCAAGGACTCCATTACTGCACAACCATCACAAGGCAGCAACTGCTGACTTGAAGTCAGTTAGTTTTGAAGATAACCTTCTTGTATGTGTAGGTATAGGTAAAGGCATTGTATCTATAGGTAATAATATGTATAGAATCACTGCTCTGTACTGCTTAATAGTTTGTCACTTTTGTTGCAAGCTTACATAAAATCTATGGCTGCTGTAGGGCAAAGGTATAAAACTTTAATGAGTAATATAAAATATACAAAATGTTGTTGTTAATATTTAATACAATTTGCAGCAGTCAATGAGCACAATCAATGTTTATTAATTAAGTTGTTCTGTTGCAACAGCAATTTCTTCTTTTTGGTGTATATGTGTCTTCAGAGAGTATCTAGCAAGATTTTTGACCCTTTAAAAAAAAGAGACGTGATTAACAATAGTGTTGGCAACATTTTGCATTACTTGTTTGCATTCTCTTCAAGTAAACACAACTTTTAGTGACATCTTCTATTTAAACACACTACTTGATAAGAGAATTGGGTTTTGGCCAGGGCATTTAATAAAATGTGTTGCAATTCAGCTGTTTGTAGCAGCCATACTGACGCACTGCAGATAATCTAACATTTGGTGTGGGTGGTTTTTTTGCTTTAATCCAGTTTCCTACACATTCATGGGGTCTGCACACAGCAGAATGCAGGGTAGGAGCTGAATTTATTCAGCTGACACACGTTAAGATGACAAGATCGTTAGTCTACTTGATGTGTGTCTTCTGGACCTGTTGAATCAGACCATGTCTTGCACAAAGGGTCAGCACTTTAGCCCCAGGCACAGATGTGCCTATGCTGAAGATGCTTTCCCTGTAGCCTACAACACCATTGGGTGCTTCCACTGGAATCAGAGGAGGGAGGTAACCCTTCAGTCCAAATGTTCTTGCAAGATTGAACTGGTCAGGAACAGAATTTCAAGTAACCTTGCCACAGGTCAGATCAGTCTGGTTCATCAAGATTGCATGCAAAGCAGTAGCTTTGACATCTTTGCACTACCAAAGGGGCTGGCAGTGATGGAAAGACACCAAGGACCAGGGCCTGTTTCACCAACAGATGTAGAATTTGATTTGAAAGAATCCAGGAGATTATTTCTGTCACCTGAAGTATATGGTTAATCTCTCAGTGCAGTTATATTCTATCTTCTCTGTTTATTCCCTGTTACATTTCACTCAAATAAAACTAAGTGGGTTTAAGATGACTTCTTCACACTATAACTCAATACATGTGCCAAGAAAGATTTCTGTGATAGCACTTAATGCCATATCCAAAATTGTATGTAGTCTGTAAAGTTCACCCTTTCATTTTCATCCATGTGCTCTACTAGTTGAGAACTGCTCAAGTACATTTTATTTCTACTTTTGCTCCTAGACTGTATTGAACTCTCCATCTGGAGAGTTCAACTGGAGCACTTCATGGTGCTTTGGTTTATTTTTTTTGGCTTCTTCAGAAGTAAAAACATTTCATGAGATAGATTAGACGAGTGCAAGAAATGGCTCTGCAGCAGTCATGGAAGTGGTTAAGTCATTAATTTATTTGTCTCGAGTCATCTCTAAAGTAAACATAAAAGCCATGATATTTTATTTAATTTGTCCCCTGTGCTAAAAATGTCTTGAGATTACCCATGATCTTAGTTGTAATAACTTTATATATATATATAATGTGCCACATTATTTTGAACTATACTGCTAGGGTTTTATTGAAATATATCAACCTTATTGCTAATATTTCACAGGCGGTTCTTCATTTCAGCAACATAGAATTCAATTTAGCAGAAATGTGATACTCCTTCTGAAATTTTAAATTCCCAGCAGATGTATAATTCAATTAAGTACAGAAGATTACAAAAAATGAAGTCATTCTGTATACATACACTCTTTCTGCTCAGTTCCAAAATAATGAAAAACTACAGCTGTTCAGTTTTGGTTCATCTATTGCTTTGTACAATTTTTATGGATTTTATGTGTAATCACATTTGCAGAGAGAATTTTTATACAGCCTGCTCCATTTTGCACAGTTATTATCTTTCCACATTAAAAACAGATTGTAAAAACTGATACACAAGCCTTGGGCCCACTCCTTAAGGAAAGTAAAGCATGGTCATTAATCATGAGGGGGTGCAGGGGAAAAGAAGCTTGTAAAACTTAATTGTTCTGTTTCGTAGTGCTACACGATGGCCTTTGTCTGCTCTTCTTCCTTCCATCAACAACTTTGGGGTTTATTTTATTTTATTTTATTTTAAACTCCAGTCTCTCTGTGGAACTAAAAGGGTCATTTATTTGTGCGTAACTGACTTCAGCAGAAATTGGACACAGGCATTAGCTAAAACTGTAATTCTCCCCTGAAGGTGAAGAGGTCCTTTCGTCCAAGTGCCTGCACGCTGAGAGCCTTAGCAAACACTTCTTAAGTTCTTGGCTCGTGTTCCTAGACCAGCACACAAGGTCAGATTTCCATGTCAAATGTCACAACAGTGTTTGTGATCTGTACAGAATAATTTAATTTCCTGTGCCTCAGTTTGTCTGTTTTTGAGTGCAGCTGCAACACAGGGCCTTTTCAGAGGCTGCTATTTACACTGAAGCAATAGTTCACTTTGTTAAACTGGGATGTCTATAACCTTGCTAGCCTATAGGGATATAGGTGAGGTAAACTCTGAGTACATTCATATAACTCACACCTCAGAGTTTGACCATTTCTTTTTCTTCTAATCAGATCAGTCTATTAAAATATTACCCCTCTCTGAATTCCTGGTCCAGAGAGGAATGAAAATCTTTTTCATCTTGGCATTCAAATATAAAATACATGTAACAGTTTTATTCAAAGTTCTGAGTGCAGGATGTCAGATCATTTTTTAAAATATTGTCTTATGATTCCTTCCAACATGAGAGTGTTTCCAGCTCTCTTTAAGCAGTGCCTCAAAGGTAAATTGCTTAAGCATTTGTGATCACCACTGCATCTAATCAACTACCTGATTGCCTGTACAAATCCTACACTGCTCAGTATTGTCCTTCACAAAGTAAAAATTGATTCACTGACCTGTCACTAGATTGTTTTGCAGAAAGTATAAGGGACTTAACCATGCCTGTTGAAGGTGCTTCTTATCAGTAAGATGTCTTACCTTTAGCAGACCACAGTGGAATATTTTTTTCTCTCCTCTTTCCCCAGAAAAACTGGAATGTACAACTGATGAAATACAAGAAGCAGAGATTTCACTTTGATTCTGGCTTAGCTTAAAGATCTATCATTGAGTGAATAAATCAGCTCAGGGAAAATAAATGGCAAAAGATTAATGTTGGCAGGAAAGCAGTATTGGAAGGAACTGTGAACAACCATACTGGATCAAATATGATGTATGTACTTCCCATAGCACATTTAATAACAAAGTTGTCCTGTCCATGGTTACTACTTCAGCATCCATGAAAAGGTTTTCTGATAAGACTCTGCAATCATTTATCTTACAAATTAATAATCAGACCACCTTAATTATAGATTAAGAACTTTTTTGTTGTGGACCAGTGTTTTTTGTCTTGTGAATGTGACAGTATATTACAATCTTCCCATTTGGACACCAGGCTTTCCTCCTGCTACTCCTCTTAAGTTACAATTTGATCTATGAATTTTGCAAAGGGTTTGTTAGCAGCTTTGTAGAGATCCAGCTTCCAGGCATAATAGTTTTCTACCAGGAAAAAAAAAAAAAGACCATGCCACCATGATCAAAGGGTATTGGCACCTGCTGTAACTTTTCACCTTTCTGAAGAATGCCCTATAAAATCTGAACATTTTTTGAGCTGCAGCTGAGCAACTACTTCTTCCCTTTTTTGCAGTCTGTCTACATTGTAGATGCCTCCCTACATCTATTAAACCACCAAACCTAAGCACTATCCTCTTTAGATGCTCTATTCCTCTTTTTATAGTACAACAGCCTTTCCTTGAACTCTAGGATTTTACTTCATTCTTCTACATGTGAGCTAGAGACATACTCTTAAGTAAGGGACTATAAGGACAGTTAATGTTTATTCTGATCTGACATTCATGCTTACCTATGACACTTGCAGTATGCAAGTTGGACATCTGTCATTAAATACATATAGTGTGAATTCCGAGTTCCTCTCACTCTGGACATGGAGAATATATGATTGTCCTCTTGTATGCAGCAGCTTTTTCTGTATTTGAAAGAAACAGAATCCTATCTGTAGCTTTTGAATATGTTGACATTTCCCTCAGACATCTACTCTGCAGATGATCCCAGAAACTTCAGTTCTTCCTTCTTTTTCTTCTGTTTGGTCATAGTATTTGAAACTTAAGATTGTTCTCTTGTTCTCTGGGCTCTCTCTAGCTGTCTCACATCTTTGTGATCATTTGGTACCTGAGTAGAGCGTGTTGCATTAGAAGTTACTTTGGTGGAACAAAAATTCCCTTTTGCCACTGGACTGCATAAAGGTGAAGACACTGACTTTGTGTTACCTTTCCTGTGGTCATCCCATCTTCCCCTTCACATCTCAGTATGTTCTTTTCAAGGCAAAACACCCTCTTCCCACCATGTCCATGCTGCAGTGGTGTATTTGGACTTAACTGCCCGTAGAAAGCCTCCTTCAGTTTGGATAGACTAAGCTGTATTGAAGACAAATTAATATTGTCCAGTTACATGTTAATTTATCTTCAATGCTTTCTCTCTGAAGTTGGTGTATTGCAAAACTTTGAATCATGTGCCTGTAGCCTGTTTTTTGGAAGCTGAAATTGCTGATGTAGGAAAAGCTCAAGAAGAGCATCCAAAACTGTAGATGTTGCAAGATCCTATCCATCTGGTTTACTCATGAGTCAATAAAAGAAGAGTAGCTTGGTATCTTTATAGTTAGCCAATCTGTGCTTAAATATTATCTGCATATCTAGAACCATTGCCTTTTCCCAAGAAATCTCCATGTGAGAATTTTTTCATAGTTCTCTTATTGCACTCAGAATTTACTGTCCAGAAGATGGGATGGCCGTATTGAGAGTGTGTACCTATACATGATAAGTTCCTTGGCTGAAAAAATAATGCTTGTCAGTAAATACTTCTGGGGGATTCTGCAAATTCTGTGGTTTCTTTATACATGACTTTTATTCTCTTAGATTGTGATATGAAACAGTCATTTAAATTAGCCATTTAATTTGACTGAACAATAGGTTGTGATTGGAGCCAGGAAGGAAATGGAGCTGGGTTTCATATCTTACCAACTTCAGTCTTATAT
This sequence comes from Dryobates pubescens, assembly GCF_014839835.1. Taxonomy (NCBI): domain Eukaryota; kingdom Metazoa; phylum Chordata; class Aves; order Piciformes; family Picidae; genus Dryobates; species Dryobates pubescens. The sequence goes on along the minus strand of NC_071657.1, from coordinate 114,790,623 downwards.
TTGTCAGCTTATTCAAGGGTTTCACAGTTAATGTCCCAGGGCAGCCTCTATGTATTAAGGCTCTGATGAATTGTAAATTTTAATTTCCTTTGTAAAATCTTGGTAAAAGCTTTCAAAAGTTTGTGAACTTACTTTTTTGTGGTGCATGAGTCTCCAGCAAGCCCTCCTGAGTAGTGAGTGAGCAAGAGTCTGAGTTGAGCTTTGATGTCTTTTTTTTTTTGTTGTTGTTGTTGTTATTTTGTTTGTTTGCTTGTTTGTTGTGGGGGAGGTTTTTAAGCTTGCCTGTGGTTAAACACAACTTTGTGGGTAAGAGGATGCTGACCTTATTCAGAGAGTTTCAAGAACATAATGCAGAATCAGTAACTGAGATCACCCCAATTTATAAGAAAATTTCTCCTTTGTTTTGAAACATGTTATTCTTTACCTCTAGCAACTGGTGAGAATAAGAAAGGCTAAATGTGCTGCTACAGGCCTGGTCTTTCTTGCTTGCTTCTTTTTTACTGCTGGGTGCACATTAGGCTTTCAATTACTTTCTTGTTTACACCAAGAGAAGAAAACAATGCTGATTGTACCCACAGGTGGTCAGCCTTTAGGTAATCCATTGAAAGCAATTAATTCTGTCCGTGCACAGCAGTGCACTTCCTCCTAATGGAAAATAAATACTGTCGCTTCCCATAATGCAGCCAAACACCAGGGAAAGGAATCATGGACACAGGCATTTCTCAGCTGCCATATTGCATTCCTTTTTCTCTCTCTGAGAAAGAGAGAGGTGAGGGGTTTGAGTGAGGCAAGGAGGAGATCTAAACCTATGTTTTATTTCCCAGCTGCTATCTCTCAGGGGAAATAGGTCAAAACATGCAAATTGTTGATATGGAAAACACTGCTGCAATAAATCCAGTAAACTCTGAGGAATGAGTGTTTTAAGGTACAATTTGTGGTTTACTGCACGTCCACACTCTTAGACAACCAGCAAATACATGCCAGAAGTGGTTTAGTTCCTTCAAGCAGCACTTGTACTGCAGCACATTGGGGTCTAGGTGCCTCATGGCTCATATCCAGGTTTCACAGCCGTGGGCACGCCCTATGATATTGTCACATTGAAAACCAGCTACTGTGTTTCCTTCAATATCCAGCAAAACACCTTTTTACCTAGGTGATCGCACAGCAAAAACTGAGATGAGTAAAGGAATTATCTAGATGAGTACAGGAATTCATCCACTCAAGCACATGTAACCAGATACTTAAGAGACCCTTATGAAAACATTATGGGTCCTCAGAAGAAACTAGGAGGGTGGTCTTTGGAATGTTCCAAGGTATACAAGTTGTTTGTTTGGTTTGTTGGTTTGGGGGTTGTGGGTCTTTTTTCCTCTCCATTAAAGCAAAGCTTAGGAACTTATTTGTAAAACAAATTGAAAAAGCATCTTGCTAAAAAAAGTGCTGTCATGGAAATTGCAATAAAGGTGAGGGAGCTGATAATCCTGTATCCCATCTTTCCAAAATATACATTTGAGAGTTTTACTACTTCTACTTGGGTAAGCACAAAATCTTACTCAACTCTAGCTTGTGTGTTTTGGGTTTTTTTTTAATTACACTATGGGTGAGCTGGCAGATGAACTTTAGGTGTTCTTAAAGTTTTGGGTTGGTTTGCCATATTGAAATTATAATGCTTTGTATTCTTTGTTTCCTTATAAACTGCAAATGAGAAATAGAACCCCTCTGTAGTTCATTCTCACTTAGTCTGTTTATATATATAAGTGGTCTATGATACTCATAAGAGATTCCAGTATAATTGTGTCCTAATCAAAAACAAATTTGGAGACAACTCAGGAATGGACAGGGCAGGACCAGTGATTGCAGGAATATACTGCAAGGAATCATAAAATCACAGAATGCATTGGGCTGGAAGGGACCTTTAAAGGTTAATCTAGTCCAACAACCTGTAGTAAGCAGGGATGTCTCCAACTAGGTCAGATTGCTCAGAGCCCCAAACAACCCAATCTAGAATGTTTCCTAAGAAACCTGCTCCAGTGTTCCACCACCCTCCTAGTAAAGGACTTCCTCCTAATGTCCAACCTGAATCCTGCCCTTCTCTCGTTTAAAACAATTGCCGCTGTCCTAGCACTACATACTGCTGTAAACAGTCCCTCTCCACCTTTCCTGTAGGCCCCCTTCAGGTACTGGAAAGCTGCTGTAAGGTCTCCCCACACCCTTCTCTTCCCCAGGCTCAACAATCCAAACTCTCTCAGCCTGTCTTCATAGGAGGGTGTGGCAGTTTGGGCTGGATGCCTCCTGCTGCTGCCATACGCGGTGCACCTCTGGTGCCCTGGGTGTCCAGCCCAGTGGGTGGACATAGGAAGCTGGGTATTTCATACTCATAATGTCCTGCTCCCTATAAATCCATCTGCAAGGTCAGGAGGAGAAGGGGAAAGGGCAATCTCAGATCTGGCCAGCTGAGATCAGCCTAACGGCGGGGGGGCAGGAAGAAAGAGTCCTGGGGGTTTTGGGTACACCCTCAGGTAGGGAGAAGGGAAATGCTGGGAGGCTTCTGAGTATGCTATAAAGGACTCTGTATGCTTTGGGATCCTTTTGGTCACTGTACTTGTACCTTCTCTGTAAAACACTCACTGCTTTTCCATTTAAACTTTCCATCACTTCTGCAATCCATTTGTTTGAGTCTCATTTTTCTGCCCTGGTGGGAGGCAAGGGAAGATCTGCCTCAACCTGGGACAGAGGGGTGCTCCAGCCCTCTGATTGTTTTTCTGGCTCTTGTCTGGATCCTCTTCATCAGGTCCACATCCTTGCTGAGGGCCCCAGGTATGCACACAATACTCCAAGTGAGGTCTTGAGAGAGTAGAGTGGCAGAATCCCCTTTCTTGGCTTGCTGGACACACTGTTTTTGATGCAGCCCAGGATAAAATTTGCCTTCTGGGGTGCAAGTGCCTATTGTTGGCTTGTGTCTAGCTTTTTATCCACCAGTACCCTCAGGTCCTGTCCTTCTCTCTATCACATCTTTCCCCAGCCTATATTGATAATGGGGATCATCCTACCCAGGTGCAAGACCTTGCACTTGGCCTTATTAAACATCACTAGGTTCACCTGGGCCCACTTCCCCAGCTTGTCCAGGTCCTACTGGATGACATCCGGTCCTTCTGGCATATCCACCAGACTACTTATCTTGGTGTCATCTACAGGCTTGCTGGGGGTGTAATTGGTGAAGATATTAATCAGCACTTGTCCCAGTACAGACCCCTGAGCACCTGTTGCTTGTCTCCATCTGGACACAGAGCCATTGATGTGACCATCCAGCAAATTTCTCATCCACTGAACAGGCCACCCCTAGGATCCATATCTCTCCAATTTGGAGAGAAGGGTGTTTTGAAGGATCATACCAAATGCCTTGCAGAATTCCAGATAGATGACATCCATTGCCCTTCCCCTGTCCACTGATGTAGTCACTCCATTGTAAAAAGCCACTAGGTTTTACAGGCAGGACTTGGCCCTTAAAAAGCCATGCTGGCTGTCTTGCATCCCTTCCCATGTGCCTTCTCAGAGCTTCTAGGAGGATTTGTTCCATGATCTTCCCAAGCACAGAGGTGAGGCTGACAGGTCAGTAGTTCCCGGGGCCCTCCTTTTCTACTCTTTATAAAACAGATGTAGTATTTCCTTTCTTTCAGTCACCAGGGACTTTACCTGACTGTCAGAACTTTTGAAATATCATGGAGAGTGTTTGGCAACTACATCAGCCTCTTCCCTCAGGACTCTGTAATGCCTTTTATCAGGTTTCTTAGAGCTGGATATGTTCAGGTTCCCAAGGTGGTCACAGACCTTGTCTTCACTTACAGTTGGAGGAACATTGTGCCCCTGCTCCCCATCTTGTAGTCATTCAGCTCGGGAGGTGTGAGAAAGAGGTTACCAGGGAAGACTGAGGTGAAACAGTTGAGAACCTCAGCCTTCCCCTCATCTGCTGTTACTAGCTTGCTGTTCTTGATCCTCACAGGTGTTATATTTTCTTTAACAAAATAAAATAACAATAACAAAACCCAAACCCAAACAAAACATGTCCTGAAAAGTTATGAAAAGGAAGAAAAGGTAACGAGCACAGTTCTGAATTTAACAGACTCACCTTTCCTGTGTTGTAGCAACTTCAGCCTTTTGTGTCTTCTTAGGCAAATATATAAACTTGAGTAACATGAGCTTGATAGTGCAAAGAGTATTAGTGGTAATCACTTGGAAGCTTGTGTAGCTTTCTGTCACAATTCATCTTTTTCACAAGTTTACCTCTTTTTTCTTACTCTCTCAGCATTTAATCTCTGTATTTGGGCAACTCAATCTCTATTCCTGCTATAACCCCCAAGAGACTGCATGAAAACTAGTATTTACATTCAATAGTTTGCTCATCCTGTGATTATCTACAACAGCCTGGTAGAGAGGTCTAGAGAAGACTGAGCAGAAATCTTACCAATGCTTATAAATGTCTAAAGGGCAGAAGTCAAGAGGATGGGGCCAGGCTTTTTTCACTAGTGCCCAGTAACAGTCCAAAGGTCAGCGGATACAAACTGGAACACCGGAGGTTCCATCTGAACATGAGGGAAAACCTCTTTCCTATGAGGGTGGCAAAGCACTGGAACATGCTGTCCAAAGATATTGTGAGGTCTCCTTCCCTGAAGAGATCTGGAATCTGCCTGTCATATTCCTGTGCAACCTGACCTAGATGAACTTTCTTTAGCAGGCGGGTTTGATTAGGTGATTTACAGAGGTCCCTTCCAAGCCTTACCATTCTGTGATTCTGTAAGTGCCCATAGGAGTGAATAAAGCCTTGAAGCTTGGTTTCTTTTTGTTTTGTTTCCTCTCAAGTGGGAAGACCACTGTGGTTTGCACATATCAGCTTGGCTGTGGCTATCTAAGGTGCAAGTTGTAAATGTGAAGTGTCATGAGTCTTTCAAATGGCTCAAGTGCTGGGAAACTGCCTTGAAAGCTGTCAAAGCAGCCAAAGCATTGCTCCTCACACACGATCTATCACTAAAAAATCCTTTCAGTCAGAAGTTGCCTCAAATAGCCCAGGCAGCAAGTTTGCTATCTGACCGCTTTCTGTTCATAGAGTGGGAGAAAAGGAATGTACAACACTGGGAAAATTACTTGCTGGTAATTTTTTGTTGTTATTCTGTTCTTTTCCCAGACTGTTTTCTTTCTTTCTTGTCTGTCTGGGATGTTGCTTGACAGATGTTTCCTTCTTATCTCACTCTTTCTCTATTGCTCTGCTAGTTGTATCTGATTGATAGAAAGTGGGCAGGCTGGTACTTACAATACCATCCTTGGCTGATAACTCTTTTGCCACCTTTTCTAAGAGAGCTGGAGTCATTGCTCTATTTTGACTGACTTCTTCCAATAGAGTGGAAAGAAGAAATGAGGATAAATTGCCCTGTGGTAATTATTCTTCCTATTTTGCATGGAATTTTAGTAAAGCCTGAATAGATTTGAGCAAATCCTTGCGTCTTAAGGATCTGAGTGATCCATTTTACTTTAAACATTTAGGTGGCCTGGGACAAAAATTGAACTATGACAATGATGTAAAAAGACTTAAGGCACAAGTTTAAGACCTTCCATCATCTCTGTGTAAATAAGCTCTACTGACTACACTGCTGGTCATGTTAGAAGTGTCATCTTTTTGCCTGGCCCCTTCATCCTGTTCCTATGAGAGCTTAGCCTAGCGCTGAGTATCTCTGGTCTCAGTTTAGTTAAACATTGTGCAAGTGGACAGCATGGTTTGTGTCAGCTAGGACCATTAATGGTGGTACAGAGGAAATTCAATGGTCCTCCTAGGCGTAGGAGAAGCACATTTATTATTTTCATTACAATTTAGTAGAAAATCTTTGTCTTGATGGCTCTTTAAACTATCTGGAACCTATAAAACCAATTATGTGAGGAAATTTTGCTGAGTAAGAAATGGAGACTGGTTCAAATTGCTACAGTGCCTGATACATTAGGAGTTATGTCTGTGAGGATTTTTGTCACTATATTTCTCTTTTATCACTATTTACTGTATGTCATTGCCAGTACACCCCATTCATCTGTGATTAATAGGATAATTTCATTCTTGACTTAACTGGGACTCTGCATAGCAAGAAAAATGTGGTGGTTGTATTACTATATGCAGTAAGAGTTGTGTCATGTAAGCAATTGGGAAAACATTCTGCCTGAATGTGTTTATTGCAGTGCAGTACTTCGTAAAGTCCATTTGACTTGAACAAGGCTTTTGAACTATTGATTTAACTGGCACTTGGCACACTGAGAATAATAAACAGTTGTGGTATGTAGGCAGCAGTCCATAAGGTGTAGGAGTCTGTCTGATGGTGTATGTAGTGCAACAGCTGATATCAGATGCACTGATGGGAAGCAGTAATGAATATAGTAAAGCATAAATAAAAATTTTTAAAGTTTAACTTCAAACTAATCAGAAACATACAGAGCATTTTGTCTTGAGGCTGGCTTTAAGTATACAGGAAATCCTATAATGTGTGTTACAATGTTGTATACTTTGCTGAAATAATTTACACTGTTCTAGTAGATTCAGAAATTGATCTAATAGAAGAGTAGTATACATAGTTATATTGGCTGGGTATACGTTTCTTTGCACTCACCTTCTCTTCCTGAGAGATTTACCTGGAAATTGAAGTATAAAATACATTGTCTGGAAATTTTCTGGCCAGATTGAGTACTTGTATATTATTTATGAAATTTGCAGTATGATCATAGAGCTGCAAGTCTTAAATCTGCTTACTAATGTATCCACATCAAATTTTTCCCTCTATTAGTAAATTGAAGTGAGGGTTGCACTCACTAAGATGAAGCAGACATAAGAGATAGTAATATAGAGCTCACGTGGAGATAGGTCCAAATTGCTGCAGGGTAATGGGCATAATCTTTCATCTCTGGGAACTTTGAATGCTGATCAAATCTTCAAGAGTGTGGTTGTTGTGGTTTGGGGTGGGGTTTTTTCCTTCCTTTTTTGTTTTTTTTGTGGGTTGGTTTTGGTTTTGGTTTGGGTTGATTGGTTTGTTTTGTTGAGGGTTTTTTGGTTTTATCTCAAATGCCTGCCTGAAACAGCATCCATTAAAAGTGTAGGCACTAGCTTTGTAGAGGACAATGGGCCACAACATGCTGTCACTTTGGAGGCAGAACTCCCACGGACTTCACCGAGTGCTGCTGGGAAGCAGATGGCATGTCTTGGCCCAGCTGAGGCGTATGAAGCCGATGCCTGTTAAGCAAAGCTTTTTGAAAGTTGGGGTAAATTCTTTAGCCTTTTTCTGATCTAGCCTGGATTTAAAATAATGAGGGTTTTTTCTTTTGTTCTATAGCTTCAGCAAAGCTTTCTCGCAGTCCTGCCGATCCACTGCAATCCAAAAATCCGGGCTTGAGTCTTACTGCTGGTGGGAGGTTTCATACAGTACCCCCATGCGCAGGTGGATCCTCTGATTAAATTGGGTGCATGGAATGAAGCAGAGTGTTTGCCTGGAGTTCATTTTTTTGGTATAGGAATATCAAATTTTATAGCAGAATTCAAAGTAACCAGCTGCATATTCATAGGAAAAAAAGTGGAATTTAAAGTGATGGGGTTTTCTTCCTTTTAAATTACTTTTTTCCCCCCTTCACAAAGGCCCAGAGGCAGCAGCAAGATTAACACACCAGGACCTTTTAAGTGCACAAGTGTTTTTACTTTTTCCCCCATCATTTGTGTTCTTCACATGTCTAAAGTTAACCATGTGCTTAATTGCTTCTCTGGAGCAGAGGTGACTTTCCAGCATATCTGACTCATTTCCAGAAAAGTGAACAGAAACTGAGGACAATCAGTGAGGGTTTTGCTGGCTGCAATTGTTTGGGGCTCCAGAGCACCATGGGTAAAATTTTGGGTGTGCAGAGTTCATAGTTAACCTGAGGTAGCTGCTTACAATTTTTATTTGATGATACACTCTCCACAGCTTGCCTGAAGCATAGATCATGAACTGTGATCTAAAACATGTCAGCTGTCAGCCGTGGAAGAATTTTAGGTCTTTCTGTGCAATTGGAAATCTGGGTTTGTTTTTGGCCCTCTTTCTTCTATTGAGGTTTAGTTTGTTGTCATTATTGCCTGCAAGATATTCCACATTCTCTGACTTGTGCAATGAAGAGTTTGCTGTAAATGAATGACCACAGGAAAACTGTGATGTGTGGCTGTTGTTATGCTGTGGGACCCAGGTTTTAGGTTGCTGTTCCTTTTTTGTTTTTTCTCTCTCTGTCTTTTTCTGTTTTCCCTTTTGCCCTCCCCTTTTCCCTTTTGCCCTCCCGTTTCCCCTTTTGCCCTCCCTCCCTTCCTTCTTTCCTTCCTTCTTCCCCTGTTTTGCTCAGGAAACAAAGAATGCATAGTTGAATTGTCTGTCAACCCCTGTTTTTTCACCTCTTTTATCAGTGTTTTTTTATGCCAGTGAATACATTTTAACCAAATTTGACAGGAACAGAGGTCTCAGACTTAATTTCTGCCAGTTTCATAAAAATAGTGGGCATTACAGCAAATAAAAAGTTGTTTCTACAAGAGAAAGTCAGGAGATCAGCTGTTATTAGGTATTAAAATATTCATGTGGGAGGGCAACTTCGAGGCATAAATCAATGGGTAACGAGGCCCCTTCAGTTCTGCCACTCACCAAACCCTTCATTCTTCTCCCACCTCTACATTTAGCTGAATCATTAGGAGCAGATATGGCATAATTCTCTGTCTGAGCACACTGTGGGGTGAGACAAAATGAATGTGAGCTGCAGTAATGTTACATTGAACAAAAAGAAGCAGTTGGAAAACTGAATTCAGATTCATGTATTTCTGGATGGACTTCAGAGCTGGGGAGAGCAAGGAAATGGCCCTGCCTAGATGGTTTGTGCACTTAAAGCGGTTGAGCATGGGAGCGGGTCAGGCAGGCTAGTGCTGCCTCTGTGTGTCTGCATGGGCTTGCAGAGCCGATTAATTACATTTCTTTGTAGCTTGGTAGTGATTTCATCCAGGGGAAATGAAAGGATGTGCAGTTAAATAACCCTCTGTGTGTATATGTAATTTCTGGAGCTGCCTGTGAATGCTAATATTGCTATTCGATAAGTTATTTCTCAGCTCTTGCAGCCACACAACAGAGCAGAAGTGGAAGTTTTATGAACTTCTAGGTGATTTGCTCAATGAAAACACAGCAGGGTGTTGAAGGCATGATCTGCTTTTGCATATCGCTTCAGTTCATATTCATTGCATAAAAATCAACCATTAATTCTAGGGAAACAATAGCAAAAAAGAATGATCTACAGCTTGTTTAAAAAAAACCAAACTTCAAAAGGTCTAAATTTGTCATGTGTGTGAATTCAACTCTAAAAACAAATCTAAGCCAAGAAAGATTTTTTTGGCTGAAATCTGTGGATTTGCTTTTTTTTGTTGCTCTCTACTTCTGGCTGCTGTTGTGTGAGATGGCGCCTCTTTGGAGGTGTTAAATCTATACATAATGAAATTTCAGAGAACGCATGTGCTATATCTATAGTGCTCCAACCATTCTTTGAGATCTCTCTAAATGCATCTTGCACAATAGTCAAAGAAAATATCAGAAAGCCTGTGATTAGAAACCTAACAAGTAAAGCTTATACTGTGATAGCTAAAAAAGCTGACTTTATACAGCTCAATGATATGTACCTGTGCTTTTGCTGCAGTAGAAAACACTTTAAAATGAAGTGCAGGAATTTATGATTTACATCATCCACTTTGAAAGATGATCCTTTCCAGTGTTTTTTCTTCCTTCCCTCCCCCCCACCCCCCACCTTTTTCTACTGTAGACTCTTTTTGAATATACAAGACCTATTACACTAGGCAGTTTAATCTTTTTAACCCACTCTAAGTCAGTGAAATGAGAACCTTTTGGGTAAACAGCACTGAAAGATTAGGACCATTAAAAGCATAACTAATGCCTGTGTTAAGTCAATAATGGAAGGTCTTATGTAAAATTACTGACCAATCCTCATGTATCAGCTTTGTGATTAGTCTTGGGTTTTGTCACTTGCTACATAAGAAGGAAGGTAGAGTCTAGGTCAAAATAACTTCTACTTAAGCAGTGTGTGTCACATAAACACAAATATGTGCATATCAAGAAGTGACTGAAGTGACAAATAGCTATAGCTCAATATTGGTTAACTGAGTACACTGAGTTATGTATATTCCCGGCTCATTCTTCTACATGGTTTGGAAACCGTGTAATGGATAAAATACTTTTGTTTGAATTTTATTAATTGGTAATAGAGGAAGTGAAAGAGGTGACTATATTTCTGGAGGCAAGGGTATACAGAGAGAACAGAATTGCCAGAATAAAGCAAGCTGGGAAGATAATATAAGGGGGGAGTAAAAAGCAAGAGGAGGTGACTGTGAACTGAATACTGGGAGTAAAACACATTAGGAGAGATTTAAAAATAGAAGCTAAAAAAGATGCATTACTGCCAGGAAAAGATGCAGAAGTATGGAGATAAACCTTAGCAGTGGAAAGGAAACAGCAAGAACATCAGAATATTAGTCAGATTACTGAACTTTGTCTTTTGCTTGTTTGTTTTTAATGGTTAAATCACATGCATGTTGATAGTATTTGAGTATGAGGGGAGAGCTCAGATTGTCAGCTGTCACTGTAACTGTCACTGTTGTGCACATGGGGAAATTTCCCTGGAGTTTATGTAAGTATTTCTAATTTCTATTTCTCTCTATATAAGATACAAAGCTTTTTAGGGGCCTAATAGCCTTAATGTCACTGTGGGGTGTGAATTCAGTTTTGACTCAAGGACTGTAACTTAACAGTCACCAACAAGGATTTCCTGAAGTATCTGGGGTTCCCTCAGAGGTGTCTCCCACAGTCCTGGCCAGACCTGGCCCTGTTTCACTTATGAGATCTGACGAGATTGTAGCCTGGAGTGGGAATGGTTTCTGCAAAGAGCTCCATAGATTTGGGGAATAGGACAGATTGGGGTCAGGCTGACAAGATTTAAGTTGACAAAAATCTCAGGAAATAGAAAGGTCATATTTCAATGAAAAAGAAATGGTGGTTTTGTTTGTGGAATTTGTCTCTTGGCTTATATTTCACTCTTAAATATCAGGGCTTTGTAAGGATTTTGGGTGGTTACAACTCATTCACCTGATCTGTCCCAGTTGTTTGAATATGCCAGTTCACTTCACACCTTCTGTACCCTCCCTCTGTATGTCGAAGCCTTCCCCATATCTTCATAAATGAATAATATCCAAGAAAGCTTTGCACCTCTTGGTAGGATGGCAGAACTGCTCCAATATTCTCCCTTCTCGAGGGATTCAGCTGGGGGAAAACATTAAGATCTCTATCTACCTGAGAAAAATCTTTCTGTCTCTGCTATAAAGTTTTAAACCTAAACAAGGAAGAATTTTAAATAGGGTAAAACTTCAATAAGGATATTTTTTTCTTGTATTGAAGCATTCCACAATTTTCTCTATTGAAATACTGAGCCCTAGCTCTGCTCTGTGCTGTCAGTAAATGCAAGAAAAACAGTTACTTCTGGCTCAAAAAGAATTTATTATATGTATAAAATACATAACAAACTAGGGGGAATTCTCACTAATACAGGATCCCCAGCTGGAAATAAGCCGTTGCAGATATCTCTGTTCTGGACAGCGGGGTTAGAGGTTTCTGCTTTTGAGAACTGCTTTTAAAGGACTTCTGCTGATAGCTATCTTTATTCTTCTCAGTATTTTTCACTTTGGCATTGATTTGTTTACAGCTCTTGTAGTTGCACCCAATTTCCATCTGCCTTGGAGGTGCAATGACTTAAGTTGAATCTCATACGTACGAAGTCCCTAATACCAGTTGAAATACAGTACCCCCTAAGGTTTGTGTATTAAGACCCTTAACACTTTCTTTCACTGGTCCTATTTTTTCCCTATTGCAGTGAGCAGGGTCTCTGTGAGCAGCTGGTACCAGAGAGATTAAATCCTCAGTTTTCCTAAACACCTGCATTACCATGCTGTTGGAAACTGTTTGCCCATCTGTTATTACCAACTAAGGTGACAATGTGTTCTTCCACCTATACCACAGAACTCCTTCCTAGAGGGACAAATAGACATCTCTATTTTCACTTTCTTTGAGCAGAGCAATCAGTATGCTTACAGCATCTAAAGATGAGTATTTCCTTACTTGAGTAAATGTAATAGCAGCAAATCTCCATCCCATGGACAAATGAGCTGTGCCAGGCATTTTAATGATGAGGTAGGTTAGCCAGGTTATAATTGTCTTTAATTTGCACTTTTAGAATCTGTAACATTTACCTGAACATGATTGGCACTGGGAGAAGTGGAAAATTCTGTTGCACTTTTGAAAAATAATCAAAGAAACTACTTCAGATCTCCTATTTGAAACAGAATATCCTGCTGATTGACCATGCACATTGCTATCAGTAGGACTTTTTTGATCCATAGATCTGAATGATCACTGCAAGTAGTGAACACAAAAAAATTAGTTCCATGGTGGAAATCATGTAGTTTTGCTTTTGTTTTATCTTTCCTTTTCTTTTTCAAGAGCATTTCAGAGTACTCAGCCCTTTACTCTGCTGAATGGCACGTTGAATTCTTGTTCTTCTCTCTGCTGTCCCCAGAGAGTTGGGAAATTTTTTAAGTGAGGTTATCTGGGGGTTTGTCTAGTTTAGTTATTTTTAATAATGGAAAGAGGCTGTCCTTCTCATCCCACACACTATGGCACCTTCTTACTGTAAAACATAATTTCCTTATTGAGTGAGTAATGAATGATGAACCTAATAATTACTGCAGGCCTGAACACTAGTCAGAGGATCACAGGATCACAGGATAGAAGGGGCCTAGTCCTGGCACTTCTCATGAACATGTAAACCCAGGCCACATTTTCTTGTTCTATGGTGTCTTACAGACTTCCCCTCTTTTATTTCTTTTTTACAGAAGTTCTTGCAGGAAATACCCATGGGCTTTAATTTCATACCTACAGTTGCATTATATGTTATTTTTCAACTTCTGCAGTGAATGGATTTTGCTTTCAGTATTTCTGTTCTGTAGGAGGGAACTGTGGGTGGTTACAGCTGTAATATGTACTCCATAATTTTGAAGCATTTGTTCAAAAATTTCCCACTTGTTCTGTTTCAATTTTTAACCAGTTGAGTGGCATATGCTGGAGCCCTGGTGGAGCCTTGCTGCTCTAGTGTCACAGAATGAATTTCATCCCACCAACACTTGGACCACTTGGTAATTGAGACAGGACCCTACAAGACCTACAGCCTCCTAAGACGGAATGAGATGAGGCATGGTTGGGAGAGACTTTTAAGATTATCAGGTCCAAGCATTAACCCAGTACTGTCAAGTCACCACTAAACCAGATCCTCAGCACCACATTTACGCAACATTTAAATGCGTCTAAGGATGATGACTCCACCACTTCCCTCAGTAGCTTAATCCAGGGTTTTTACAAACTTTTTAGTGAAGAAATTTTTCCTAATATCCAACATAAACCTCCCTTGGAGCAACTTGAGGCTGTTTCCTCTTGTTTGTAACATGGGAGAAGAGATCAATGCTCATCTCATTACAACCTCTGTTCAGGCACTTGTAATGAGTGAAAAGGTTATTCTCTCTGTTTCCTCATCTCTAGGCTTAGATGACCCCAGTTCCCTTAGGCACTCCTCATAAGACTTGTGCTCTAGACCCTTCTGTCTTTGGTGCTGGTCATGAAGGTTGCATCATAAGGCTAGGTATCACTGTGGGTGGGAATTGATGGGAGAGGCTTCTGAAGATTTTACTTTGAGAAGTTCTTCCCCTAGGGTTCTGGCCAGGTGGTCCACAACCCAAGTTTCTGCCAAAGCCTCTGGGAGAAAGCATGATGGTGCACTAGAGAACAGTGGGACTCATCCTGTTGGTCGCCAAGAGCAGAAGGGTCAAAGTATTGGTTGAGAAATGTGTGAGAAAAAGATACTGCTTACTAAGGTGAAGCAGAAGGCATGAACAGCAGGTGGTTTGAATGGTAAGATGGATTTTGGATTAGGGATGGGGAGGAAAGAAACCACAACATTTTGGTTTACATCCATCCAGAGTACTGGGAGTACATGTCCTCATGTTAAAACTCTCCACAAACCTTTTTTTTTTTTTTCTTTTCTTTTTCCTTCCTGTTTTGTGATGTGATATTTGCAATGCAAGTTTCCTTGATAGTGTAGTTATAAAGACATTTCTCCTTTCCTTGTGCCAACTATTAAGAGCCATCATGTGCAATAGCATTTGAGCTAATTCTTCTCCTGGCATTAGTAGACAGATTTCTTCTTTCGTAAATTTTGAAATGTTTTGCAGCTTAGTTATAAATATAGCAAAATCACATCACTTTACTTCCAGCATCTGGTAGGATCACTTTAAAGTATAATTGAGTAAAAATTAGAATTTAAGCAGCAATTTTGTCCCTATTTTCCTACTTAAAAACAGAAAAATCCAGCGTTTTGTCATGATATGTATAAACAAATCTCTTCTTTCTTTCATAAAACTAAAAATATCTATAAATGCAGTATCTTTCCCAAATTGCTTGCAATTTGTATTAGCAGTGGCTTCAAGATTTGAAGTGTGAATATGCCTATTGAATGGACCCTGAACTTCTGTATATATGATTGTGAGCTTTGTCAGGGAGACAGACAGATGTGAAACACTGGTTGCCTCTTGTTTATTATTATGAGTGTTCACTTTCAATAATTTTTCAAGGAAATGAAAGCCAGGTGAAATGCTTGTGAATCTTGTTACTGTACATATGGGTTCCTGCAATGTAGGGTGTGCACCAGGAATATGGGCATCAGTTCTTTGTGCTTTTCAAAAGGAATATTCAACCCCTATCCTGGGGAAGCACATGGCAGGTTTGTGATGGGGTCTAAAACTGAAATAAATTCATTCACTCTTTACTTTCTCCCTCTTTACTTTTTTTCCCCCTTCTTCTTTCTTTCTCCATTTTTCACTGTCTTGCTTTTTGAGGGAGCTTTGGGACATAAAAGCCTCTGAAACTGTCCCATGTTTTGTCTCTTCATGTCTGGCCTTGGTGTTAGTGTAGAATTTATGTAATAGTAGGTAAAAATCTGTGTTCAGGAGAGGAGGCTGCTGGGAAGTACATTGTCAGTGCTTGTGTGAACCAACTGTGAGTTTAGTATCTCAATTTAACCTTCTCCTGAACAAACCGTGGCAGTCATCTTCCCTTTTGCAATGTAATTCATGTCTTCAAATTCCCCCTTTATCTGAAATCAGTTGATGAAACTTCTCTGTTCCTCTACAAGGAATGTTTATTTATACATACAGAGAGAGCCTACAGAGCTGGAAAAGGGAAATATTTTTCTGTCTGAGAGATCCTCATTCATTAAGCTCAACTTTGCAAGAGTAAAATATTTTCATTATCCCTGCTTTGTAACTTGTATTTATGTGTAATAGTAGTTAAGAAAATAGCTTGGAAAATTAATGGAGTCTTGGATAATTTCACTGGTTTTTGGTTTGGGTTTTTGGTGTTGGTTGGTTGGTTTTTCCTGATGTCTTGAAGACTGAAGACATACATTGGAGATTTGTGGCTGTGTCTTGAAATGCATTTCATGAGTCCCTGCTTCTAAGGGAAGCTCTTCTTGGTGAACAATATCTCTGCTGTAGAGATTTGTGGCTGTAGTCAGAGACCTGTTACATTTGTTCAAAGTGTGTAAAAGATGGACCCTATCACAAGAACTTCTTCCCCTAAACTTAATCCAAGCAGATTACATGGACAAAGGACAGATATGGAAACAGCTCGGTAACCCTACGCCAGGCTTTCCCATTCCTATTGTTTATATTACACTGTTCTTAACCTGTACAAAGGCCTCACCCCTTGGAAGAAGTGGCTATAGAAAAAGAAAGCTTAACATGACTTAGTGGTTGTAGTTTTCTATCTTATTGCATCACAACATTTATTTTGCAGTGTTTGGAAAAGTTGCATTACAGAGTGAGAGAATTTTACATGCCATATCTTAATTTAAAAGCTGTGGCACACATTAAATTTAATTACTCTCTTTCTATGGCTTAAATTGAGGGCAGCTTCAAAAATGAGGGTGACTTCTATTAAACTTAATTACTTTTCCCTGCAGTCTGCATGGTTAGTAATCTTGGGTAGATTCTAAACAAAGATACAGTAGAGAGATTCTTTTATGAGAATAGAGCTGGAAAGTAGCCTATAAAATATAGAGAGATGCCAAATACATATTATATCCAGCTTTAATTTATTATTGTTATAGTTAGCTATAATAATTATAATGTTTCAGTGTGGTTAAGAAGGTACTGCTGGGGAAGGGGCGTTAGTCGAATTTGGCCTTTAAGTGTTTAAGCAATGAATTTTTCAATTTCTTCAAGTTCTTTTGCGGATTTATGAGGTGAAACAAGGTTAATGACAGAATTTTTTACAATGTGTTCTATTGACTATAGATGGCAGATCTGACAGTTAAAATGAAAATTGTTCCTGAAGAAACTCGAGTCAAACTAATTATTGGAGATGTTATAGGGATGTATAATTATATTCACCTTTTTTAAAAAATAGAGGGGAAAAAGTTTTATTACAACTGTGCTTTTTAAAGAACAAGTGGAGAAATAAAAGCTGTACTTGTTCTTAATTATAGCTAACTGTAATTGCACACGACTGCAATATGCAGCACAACAGCAGCAGATTAAGAGATCCTGGCGTATGTGTAGTGTACAGAGCAACTTTGAGCAGAGGTGTAGTTTTATGAATGCAGTTATGTATAATTTAGGTCTCCTGCTTTGGTTTCCATCCATGTTGATTTTATTTTATTTTTATAGCTATTCTTATAATTGTCACTTGGAAAGTGCTGCTGCAGTGATTTATCTGTTCCAAATGAGTCAAAAACCTTCAAAAGGAAAACTTGTTTTCTTTGCACCAATGATGTGATGTGACCAGAGGGGATTTTCTGAAATGCCCTTGTGTGCCTACTGATGCAGATAGACGGCTAGTGGAGTTTTAGTTTTTATTTTTTGAGCATCCCAATATAATCAGCACTGAACTCCCAAAATGTTTGCAGCTTGGCAGGAAATCTTTGTTAGTAATCTATCCACAAGTTGTTTTGTTGTTTTTTTTTTCATTCAAAACCCTTGAAAATCTTACCTGTGAGTCTTTAACCCATATGAAAACGTGGCTTTGAA
The DNA here is from genome assembly GCF_014839835.1 of Dryobates pubescens. NCBI lineage: Eukaryota > Metazoa > Chordata > Aves > Piciformes > Picidae > Dryobates > Dryobates pubescens. Next base: position 114,773,414 of record NC_071657.1, on the reverse strand, counting down.
CAAAATCTAAGGATGTGAAAGCCTAAAGGTAGACTCTGACTTCTTCTCTTCGCACTTGTTTTACAGTCTAACTTTTCTTTTTTCATCTGTGTGCACTGTATTTGAGTTCAATTTTGCCTGCAAAATATGAAGATGTTACACAGTAACTCAGAGAAGGAACACAGATGCTTAAAAGAGGCTGTCGAGCTTCAGAACTACCGATTATATTTTCTACAGTTCATTACTGAAAGAGTGAGGGTCAATGTGCACCATATTATTGATGAATGTGTACCTGTTCTTGTGATGGTAATTTCTGCATTCTTTGAGTACTTCAGATACATCCAGTCTTTGTCTTGAAGTGCCAGGATCCTCTCTGATGTTCCCAACATATTTTAAGCTGTTCCTTTTACTCAGAAATAAATAAAATCCATCTGTCACTGCATACCTTCCATCCAAAACATGGTTTTTCAAAATGTTTCAGTCTTGGACCAGCAGCAGAACTGATTCAGCCTAAACTTCATGGACCAGAAGGGATCTTTTAGACTACTCGGGTAGTGTTGGTTTTTTGCCCTGATTGTTGACACAAACTATAGTCCCACTTGTAAGGAGCTGTACTTCTAAATTTGTTTGGCTTTATAGTTTGGGAAAAGTATATATGCTTACCTCAGAACAGTACAGAAGATTTTACAGAAGAATTTGGGATTGTGTTGTGTTTTGTTGTGGTTTGGTTTGGTTGTTTGTTTTTTTTTTAAAAAAAAGGGTTTGCCAAAAGGATGATGATGCACAAGAAGTGAATGCCAGATTTATGAAAGTAAGAAGCAGCATCAAGAAACTGGGTGAAATCACTCATGGCAAAAATGGAAGGTAAATAGATGGGTAGATAAACAAGCAAGCATGCAAAGATGTAGGTATAATAAAAGTTAAACTCAACCTTGCATACAGCAATAAGGAATCAAAACTTGAAGTTTCTGGAGGTCTGCTGCATGGAAAAACTCCTGATTAATGGCATGTTTTAAATAAAATGTTTGCTTCAAATGGCAGCACAGTAGGAAAAATGTATCTATTACAGGGTTGCTAATTAAAAAAAAAAATGTGAGCAATGTTTATTGACAACAGGTTGAGGGTGTTTTCTAATAAATCTGTGTTAAGTAGAAAAGGAATAAAAGCTGAAACCCAAATATCAATCCATTTTGGCTTCTCTTTTCCCATTCCAAGTATAAATGGATGCACTGACCCCAGTCAGAAATTCTTGAAGGATAATTCTGGTTAGTAGAAGCTAATGCGGAATTAAATGTGTATACATTTCTGTATGCATTCCCAAGAAAGCTAATGATACTATTCCAAATACTGAACACATTCCCCACTCCTCTTTGTTAGTACAGTGTTGCTTATGCTCTGCAATAAACTATTATTTCTGTGCTGCTTCTGTAATTACATTTAATAATCAGCACTCTTAGACCAATAGTGTTAAACGCAGGAGTCTTTTCAACAAACTGTGATAAATAGCTCCTCGCAGAACTGTTGTACTTGATGAAGCTTTATGGTTTTCTTTGTAAGATTTGTCATTTTCTTAATGCAGCTTCAAAAAGCTTCTGAGCTTCGTTATGGACCGTCATTCTACTTTTCCTTTCCCCCTCTGCCCGTAAGTGTAGCTGGGTAAATGAAGCTTAATGTGCCATTTCCAAGCACTGTGACACTCCTCCAGGGCTGGTTACATTTACCATTGCTAAAGTCTAAATAAGTGAGTTTTAATGAGCAGGAATGCTTGCTAATAGCTGGACTCAGGTACTTAGTAGTCCATGTTATTTAACTGTGGTAGAATTACAGAACATAAATGGTCTGATGATTAATAGATGTACCTGCTATACATTGCAACCTAATAGTTTTTGCCATTAAAGAAGTATCTTAACATCTTTTGGTTTGAATGTGGCTGGGGAGAAAAGGACTTGCTTGCAGATTTATATCACTGGTAACTTACACCTTAAAACACTTTAAATAATAATTTCACAACACCATCAATATATTGCTCAGTAGCATTAATGAACTCATTCAAGAACAGTGGTACTTGTGTACTTCAGCTTCCTGAAGTGGCCAGCTCAGCAGATTTATTCGGTCTGCTTAGGGCTGTCAAAAATACACTCAACTCATCCTTTTAGGGTCAGAAATAAGGCAGCAAATTAGATCTTTATCCTCTTTATTCTCCTGTCCTATTAACTTTGGGCAGTGGTAGAGGACTAATAAGAAAAGTGCCTGAGTGTATTTTTAAACAGTTCTCATTCTTGGACAGGCAGGTGGTAAAAGAAAGGAAAAAAAAAAAGGAAAAAAAAAAAAAAGGCAAAAACCAGATGAACACCAAGTGAACAAGAGTGAAGAAATAATTGTCCAACATCTGTTGTGATTGGTACTGAGATACTCAGAAGATATTGCAGTATTTATAGAAATAGTATAAGGATTATTTTGAACTTCAGCTAATGGGACACAGTCTGGTGTCTGGCAGGCTTGTTCACAGAGTCCTTTCCACAGTTTCTCTACTCCATGCCATGTTTCAACCTCACATCATCAGGTTTTGGATCACAAGGAGCTAAGCAGTGATTTCATCCTTGGCTAGTCAGTAGAAAGACAGACAGTAACTATTTCAGCAGGTGGATTAAAAGACAATATGGACAGATGTCTGAAGGAGAGGTTGGCAACACTGGTCTCTCAGGTAGAGATGAGCTGTTTTCACTAGTTTCTGTATCCATCTGCTGAAACCTTTGAGAAATAAAAAGTGGTCTTTACAAAATCATTAAATAGTTCCTTGGTGATGGGTTAAGGTAGCTGTAGCATTTATCAAAGGAAATTTCTGTTTCCATTGATGAAATTGTAGGTAGAGAACTTTATATCTGCCAGCAGTAGGGCATGTGGTGATGCCCAGTATCCATCCTACTGCATGACACTTTTGCAAGATCTGACCTTGTGAAATTTCTGGTATTTGCTGCTTTCTGAGAGGAAAAATAAAGTGAGAGTTCTCTGCTCACAAAACTGGAAATATAAAGACCCCAAAGCCAGGAAATCTGTGGGATTTTCAGCAGGGAGGGTAGGAGGGTTGGGGGTGCTGGTTTGGGGGTTGGTTGGTTGGTTTGTGCATTTGTTTTTGCCTGGTGGCTGCCAGTGCAGTTTCTGTAGAAAACAGATTCGCTGAATTTGGCAAGCAAGGTCATCCCCTTACTAACTCATGTTAGTTCTTTTAAGATGAGATTTTCTTCTAAGTGAGATTTTAGGATCTCACTTTGTTCCAGAAGTTTCACAAAACTTCAGAGGTTCCTAAATGCCAGTCTCTGACAAGCCTGCTTAGGGTAAGAAAATTAGTAATGATCCGAATACACAATAGCTGAAGTATTCAAGTTTTTCCAATGCAGTAAAAGTAGTTTGGGACCTAGGTTGAGAGGTCATTTCCAGGCTTGGTAATTCTTGGTGGAGAATCAAGATTTTGTTCTCTGAAATAAGCTTGAATAAAGCCTCCAGGTCTTTGGGAAGGTGACTTCAAGTCCATGTATATTAGTGAAAACATCCAACTCGAGGGAACACCAACATTTTGAACTGTTACCACGTGAAATTGGAGTGGGGGGAAGTGAGGTGTGGGCATTCAATGGAAAACAGTTAGGGTGTCTTTTTCTTTCTGTAATTCATCACTGAAGACATCAACATTTGACCCAACCAGCAGCTGCTACATCATAAAAGAATTTTGTGTAGGTAGAACATAAAACTACTCCCTGAACCCTAGTCTTAAATATCAGAAGATATTTATTGCAGCCCTGTACCACTTCCTAAAAACTAGAGAAAGAATGTAAGCCATCATTGTCTATAGTACTTGGATAATTTTCTGTGGTTTTATTCATATATTTTATACATCCTTCTGGTTATATGACTTATGGGTTTGTTTAGCCTAGAGAAAAGAAATCTCTAGGGAGAGCTTATAGCAGCCTCTTAGTACCTAAAAGGGACCTACAGGAAAGATGGAGAAGGATTCTTTATTGGGGACTGTAGTGATAGGGTGAGGGGGGTAAGTTTCAAAATGAAAGAGAATAGATTTAAATTAGATATTAGGAAGAAATTCTTTACTTCAAGGGTGGTGAGACACTGGAACAGGTTGCCCAGAGAAGTTGTGGATGCCTTCCCTACCACAGAAGAGATTGAGGCCAGGTTGGATGGGGCTTTGAGCAACCTGAAGTAGTTAAAGGCAAACAAATACCAAGCAAGCAAAATTTTCTACCCAGGGAAGTTACAAATTCACAGATTGCATTGGATTAGAAGGGACTCTCGAAGGTCATCTTGTCCAATGCCCTTGCAGTCATCAAGGAAACTCCAACTAGATCAGGCTGTCCAGGGCCACATCGAGTCTGATCTTCACTGTCTCCAGGGACAGGGCCTCAACCACACCCTTCAGCAGCCTGTTTCAGTATTTTAACACTCCAGTAAACATTGCAGTAGTTTTAATGAGCATATGGGGAGGAATATCTTTTCTGGTTTTGGTGATCTGTTTTCTCATTTGGGGGAAAGACAGAGGGTATTTTTCTCCCACTGAGCTTATACAACTCCCTGAGGTGAGAGCGTGTGCATCACTTCTTTTTTTCCCTGTAATAACAGGGTGAGGATGTAGGAGTTGGTACCTTGGTGGATTCTGCTGCATGTTATTCCTGCTGCTTGCTGTGCTCCAGAGAGCCAAATTCAGTACCTGTGGTGCTTCCTTCCTTCGTTTCTGAGTCAATAATTTCCAAAATGCAGCACTGCTCTGAGAAAACACACAACAGCAGTCCCTATGCTACAACAACTGTATCTGCATGTCTACAATGGCAAGGTCTGATCTTTGAGCAGAACACTAAAGCTGGATCTTTCTTCATTTCTTCTCTATGCCCTGGCATTTCTCCCTAATGACTCTGCCTAAATGGTGTCCTATCTGTGCCCCCGTTATCAGTCTACAAAATGGGTACACTGCTGCTTTTCTTCTACCTATTCATTTTCATCTTGCTCTTTAATACCAGAGCAGAACATGTAAGAGAGAGGAGCTTTCATCTGACGTCCTTGGTGGGTAATTAGACAAAAGTCCAAGATCTTAGCTGGGATTTGTGGACAAATTTCAAGGAGAGAGGATCTGGCCTAAGTTATACTTCAACTTGTAAGTTGTAATACTGCTGTCGTCAAAGATGTTGGGGTGGTGTTAAACAGGAACTTAATAATTTTTTGCAACAAGAAGATAGTTACACTGACAAGGACATGTTTAACTTGGGGTATTATTTGTCCACTGGATGTACACTGGACCTGTACAGTTTTGGTGGCAGGCATTTATCGCTGAACACATTGTGACTTTTTCTCTTTTCTCCTTACCTAAGGAGGAATGAAAAATTCAGAAGTAGCAAATTTAGAATAGTGAAAAACACACCTTTTAAAAATAATCATGAGAGAAAAAAACCAAACATGTTTGCTCATGCCCTCTGTCTCAGTCAGCTAATCTTGCAGAATGCCAACTTGTATAGAAATAGATTTTTTACATATGAACTTGTTACATCATTTCCTTAAAAAAAAAGACTATTTAGCTTGCACTTAAATAGCACATTCAGACAGTGTTTATGCAGTTTTTCTGCTGTGAATGTACGATCGTTGTTAGGTAGCTAATCTCTGTGTGAAGTTTTAAAACTGCAATGCATTTATTTGCTGGTTATTGTGTGAAAGATAAAATACTTACAAAAGTATCAGTTTGAATTTTTTGTTCTGATTTTTAAAAATATGTTAATTTCTTTAAAAGTTGGAACTGGTTTTGACCATTTTGATTTTTAATGGTCTCAGTTAAAAAAAAAAAAAAAGATAAGCTAAAAGAATGTGATACAGAGAAAACAAATCCTCCTGTGAAATCCACTGAACTAGTGAAAATTTAAACCACATATTTTATCCAGATGTAGCTTGTTTATTTTGATGCATTCTAACAAAGCTGAGAAACTATCCAATTTAGGACCAATGAAATATTTTGTGTTTCACAATGGTATTTCAATACATGCTATAAATTCTTCCTGCTCACTCAGACATAGTCCCCCATGTGATTTTAGGAAGAGCAGAGACAACAATGTGTCTTTGGGGGTGCCATTTTTCAACTGAAATGTGAAATCAATGTCCTGACCATTTGTGGTCATTAAAAATCCCATGCCACTTTTCTGCATTGACTCCCAAGTCTTGGTGAAATTCCAGCTAAGTAGCTATATTCTTCATGGTACATCCTTCCTTTTAAAGCTAATTTAATGTTCCTCTTCAGATGGTCTCCCCTGCTTTAAGAGGAAAATCCTTCATTTCCCTTTATAAACTTTTCTTTACTCATGCTTTACAATGACAATTAGTCTTTACTCTTGGCACATCACTGATGCATGTCTATGCAGTAGCAGTGAGCATGTGTGCAAGCACAGACTCCTGCAATTTAAAAAGCTGTTTATTGATGGTCTGGTTAAAATCCATTTAAAATAATGGTATGTATCCCTTTGAGTTGCGGGTTACAGGAGCCATAATGCTGTAGCTGAAAAGTCTTGCTCAGTGGTGTATTTTGGACCCCTCTCTACTCTGATTTTCTTGTGTTGTTGAGTGTAGACAGTTGGTGGTACAGTGTCTGCTCTTTGTCTTCATGTGGGCAAAGCCAGAGAAGAGTGGTCAAAGCATCAGGTGCATGGTTTGTTCTGGCAAAACAGATTTACCCATCAGCAAAATGAAGAACTACTTCACAGTTGCAGAATGTTTGGAAATATTTCAAGATAGAACTTCCTAGTTATCAACATGGTTGTAATTTGTTACACACACCTTATCAGCACCAACAACAGATCCACTTAGGCCCGCAGTGGATATTTCTGGATACCCCATTTCTGGATATTTCTGGGTATTTCTCAAGTACCTCATTTCTCTTCAACTTGTACTTGGTTTTGGTCACAAATATGTATTTTCCTATATGATTAATGCTTGCGCCAGGCATAGGATCCTGTTTAGTAAAGGGCTGAAAGAGTCACCCAAACCAGAAATGCCAGACTAACACTTGGGGAATTTTTGTGTTTCATGGAAAATGAGCATAGGTGATAGAACTAACTGCTGTTACACATCCCAGGGAATTAAATGGGTCATGATCCCTTGTTCTAGAGAAGACAGGGCCTTGTAAACCTCCTGGCTGAAACAGTGCCTGCTGGCTCTGATGCTTACAACCATGGCCTCAGGCTTTGGACAGTTCTCTTCACAAGTTGGAAGACTCCTGTATTTTATATCTTGGGGATTTTCTACTTGTATTCATGTTGTTTTCTTAATAGCACACCATAGAGATTCTTCCTTCAGCTTTGCCCTTATCATTATGTCCTTATCCTCATGTGCCTTGTGTTGTAGGCGAGCTTTATCCTTTCTCCAAAGTGTGAGAAGGAAAAAGGAAGAACGATGACACAGTTGCAGGAATGTGTTACTGCCTTTCCTTTTGCATCTTCCCCAGCACCCTGACAGATTGCTTAGCTTGAATCCATATGTTTTCATTTTCACAACAAAAATTGTTCTTGATGGAGATCTAAGGCTTTCTAAATCACTAAGGGTCATGATCCTGCAGAAGATAAAAATGTTTCTAGGCATAGTCTTGACTCGCATGGTTTGAACTCAGTACTTGGTAAGTTTCCTGCCATGAATCTAACAAAATATACACAGGATTACCTCAGTTGCTCTCTAAAGCCCTGCCCTGTCTCTTATGCCTCAGTTTACATCTCTGCAGAAGCACAGTGCAGGATATTAAATTGGACAAAAAATTGCAATTAAACCTCAGACCTGCATTGTGCCAAACCCTGCATGTAGGTGGGTAGCAACAGCTGCCAGTCAGCCTCTGAGAGAAGAGCACCATATGATTTCTCAGTGAACAAAACATTTAATACAAACACAACATTTCCCAAATATTCTGAAGAGTTTTCCCAAACAACTTTACTTAAAATTAATAGGCAGTAAAGTCTGTTTGCTGATCTTAGTGCAGATCTCCCTACTTCCACTTCACTATAAGGTTTTTACTAAAATGTTTATACTTTTCTGCTTTGGTACACATCCTATTCCAATCCTACGGGAGGATTTCTCAGCCTGACAAAATGTGCATGTGGTGCTTGGTTCACCCACACTGGCTTTCTGGGGTTTCAGAATAACTATGCAGGGTACAGAGCTTCTTCATCAGGTCAAAGCTCATCATAGGTCTAGTGAGGAATTTGTAAACCTGCAATCTGAATTTTTTTTGGAAGACCTCATGTGACAAGGTAGTATTTTGGGATGCAGAAAATTCAGACCTCCCACCCAGCACCCTCCTGGCTTCAACAGCACCTTCATCTTCTGTATGTACAGACCATACTGCTCCTGATCCATCCTGCACAGCTGAACACCAAAATGCTTGGAAATAGTACATGACCTTCCTTGAAATGCTGCAACTGCACTTTGTAATGTCACCTAACAGCTTTTCTAGGGCCTTTGGCCTTGTCCTCTTCTGTCCTTAGCATAGTTGTGCACAAGCTTACCCCATTTGCACTGGCATGGATTCCAGTGGAATTCAGGGCAGCCCTGACAAAGCATTTAGGTTTCCATTCGCACTCTTTTTCAAGGTCATTCTTTCATAGCGTAGGCAAGACATGAAAAGATGTGGTCTTATGTTCATTTTCCCATTGAGCATTATCTTTCTTTTGGTTTTATCCAAGAAAAAAAAAATTTTTCTTCTGTAGATACAGTAAATTATGAGTTATATTTATTGCATGTGTCATTTGGGAGTACTAGGGATCTGAAAATTGGTTGTATAAGTCTAGCTTCAGTTTCTTGTAACGCTGCAGAATGAGTATCCATTACCTTTAAATAAACTTTAAGGGCTTTCTTGATGAGTAATTTGCTCTGTAAGATTTTCTTTTTTAAACTCCCATGAAATTTATTTATAGAGCAATGTTTCAATTCCTGATATTTATAGGACACTTACAGTGGACATTAACTATCTTTAGTAGTTCATGTACAGTGACATTGCAGGGATAATCAGTATTTCAGGAAAATAATATTTTTAGTTTAATAATCTAAAGGGATTCTTTTTTTTTTTTAATGGTTTAAATGTTTACTGAGTTGATGACAAAGAGTGAAATCTTTGGATAGTTGGGAAGTAATCATAGAATCAATAAGGTAGGAAAAGACCTCAAAGATCATTAAGTCCAACCTGTCACTCGACACCTCATGACTACTAAACCATGGCACCAAGTGTCATATCCAATGCCCTCTTGAACACCTCCAGGGACCATGACTCAACCACCACCATGGGCAGCCCATTCCAACAGCTAACAACTCACTCTGTGAAGAACTTTCTCCTCCCCTCAAGCCTAAACTTCCCCTGGCACAGTTTGAGACTGTGTCCTCTTGTTCTGGTGCTGATTGCCTGGGAGAAGCAACCAACCCGCTCCTGGCTACAACCTCCCTTCAGGTAGTTGTAGACAGCAATAAGGTCTCCCCTGAGCCAGGCTAAACAATCCCAGCTCCTTCAGCCTCTCCTCGTAGGGCTTGTCCTCGAGGCCTCTCACCAGCCTCATTGGCCTTCTCGGGACACGTTCAAGAGTCTCAATGTCCTTCTTAAATTGAGGGGCCCAGAACTGGACACAGTACTTAACGTGTGGCCGAACCAGTGCTGAGTACAGGGGCATGATGACTTCCCTGCTCCTGATGGCCACACTATTTCTGATGCAGGCCAATGTTGTTTCTCTTTCACTTGTGAGGTTTAGAGTTTCACTTGAGTTTTATCTGTATTTAAAAAATCGTTACCTTACTCTTTTTGTTGTAAATCGGAATGTGATCTGATCAAATGTGAAACTGACAATACAACTAATTATGTTAAAAATGTATATACTAAAGGCCTGAAGTGTCTTTGGTTAATATTTTTATCGCATTCAGATTTTTTACCACCATATTGACTACTCAGTAATTGTTTTCATAAGGCCACCATCTCATGTAGAGAAGATTATTTAACAGAAATGAAAATCTTTAGAAATTTAGATGCACCAATTGCTCACTGCTCTACTCAAAAGCAGGCAGTGTGTTTCTAGTTTAACATCCTCTTCTAAATTGAGCTTCTTCTGCCCCTTGATGTTTCCTGCAATACCCACCTGCGATTTGCCTGGTTGTCTGTTTAAGCTGGATGAGCAACTGCTATTTTATAAAATGTGCTCTCATACCCTAGAGCAATAAGGCTTGTGCTACTCTGTTATTAGAGAGATAATAGGTAGCTAAAGGCTAGGGGAGTCCCTTTAGAAGAAGAAACAAAGAAATGCCCAGCCTGACTTTTCAGTCCGGGGTATTTAAAAAAAAAATAAAAAGTATTTCCATGCAGGATGATACCTGTGATTAGTAATTAAAGAGAAAAAATTTCCTGACTGTTGGAGTGATGTAGTGATGTAGTTCTTTGACAGGCTACACAAAATATCATATTAATTCTTTGAACTGCATAAGTTATGAGTAGGGCTTCAAAAATAAGGTGGTATGATACCAATTTGCAGGAGTTTAATGAAAATAAAATATCTAAAATGTGTAGCTATACCAAATTACACCATAGGAACCCAGTCTGCACAGCTCCACTCTAATTTCATTTTCTTATCTCTTTACATTTTCCTCCTCTTGCTCCTGGCTCTCACCTTTGATGTCATTTACATCACGGACTTTGCTCATCATAGAACTTGTTAAATGCATACCTGTCGCCTTTGATGGGGTGGGAACTGGCTTTTCTGAGAGGGCTTAAACGTTTGCTGGTCTCTTCTTGAATGATGTGTGCAAGAAATAGTTCCGAGCTTATTCCTTTTTGCAACCACTGAACACAGTTCAGTTCTGTGCTTTCTGAAGCAAAACACTGGGAGGTTTAAGGCAACTTTCTGTGACCAGTAAGCTGCAGAGCTTGAAGATAGGAGCTCAATGAAAATGCAAAGCCATGCATGTTTAGACAGATCATTTTATCTTCCCTGACACTGTAATGGAGTCTACAATGGCTACTGTAACCATGAGAAAACAAAAGCCTGGGTGTCACTATGGAGCGTTCAATTTAAAAAATAAATAAATTAATAATTAAAAAAAAAAAAACAAGATCTTTGTAGCTGCTCATAGTTTATGTAGTGGGGGATCTAGGACTAAGGAGGAGCTCTGAATTCTTTTGGGTTTAATATAACAACTATGTAGTTGCCCCACTTAATTTAAAAAAAAAAAAAAAGTGGCTTCAGAACACTGTAAAGCTCTACAAGTATTTAAAAACAAAAATCTTTTGCACTTAGAAACAAATTATCTTGGGGGTTCAGCCTGCATTTATAAGGTTTATGACCTCTCAAGAAAAATGTGTAGGCTTAACTCTGTACTTAGAGATCACTAGGTTTGAGAATTAGTAAGGCAAGGAAGATGTGGAGAACTGTCTTCATCACCACCATCCCCTGTGTATGTAAAAGTGGATGGAAGGGCTTTCTCTCCTTCAGCTGTAAACAAGGAGAAAAAGAGAAGAGAGCAGTACGTTGAGGATTGTTCTGTGCCACATCTTTAAAAGCACAGATGAGAAATATTTTCCAATTTGGATCTCAGTGGGAGCAAATAGGGTACCAACTAACCAGTTATCTTTCATGCAACAAAGTTAATCCTAGGACAGAGATTCAATAACTGGACAAGCGAAATGTGAAATGAGATGGACCTCTGGTTAAGTGTAGAAAGAATCACACACACAAACCCTCATTATGCCAGCTTGCTGGGTTTTTTAAAGGAATTTATACATGGAAGAGAAAGAAGCAATAGAGCTATGAAGCTGTTTTCCTGATGTTTAGATAAGGACTAAGCAAACATGATGGGCAGAGGAGCAAGGACATGTAATGCTGGTAGATCTGGGATATATTTTGAAGACTCTGTATATAGTTAATGATTATTTAATTGTACTTTAATGTGACATGCCTATTACATAGGCCCATTTTTAATATCTCACCGTTTACCTCAAAGAAATTAGAAGCCTACAAGACACATTAACCAAGCAAATTGAATGAAAATCACATATTTGGAAAATAACTATTGTTGAAACCCAATACAGGAGCATTTAACGTGAACATGTTTTTGTTTTCAGTGTATGATATGGTTACAAATCTGTCTGTCTTACTTTTACTGAAGAACTGAGAAAAGGGAACTTTTTCCACTGGAATGTTAGCCCAGTGATATGTTTTGGCTATGTAGGATCATACAGTGTTGGCATTTGAAATAGTGATAATTTTATGCTTAAAAAAAAATTAGTAATTGATCCACTGAGATCACACCCCATCATCTGGGTTTGAATTTTTTTTGCAATTTTGTGTATACAATCATGCAGATGAAGCATTTGTGTACAAAGCTGTATATGTGCCTGCACTCCTGTAAAATTTAAGCAGTATAAAAACGTCTACTTTAGAGCTTTGTTAAACACAAACTAATTTTTCTTCACTTTGTGTCTTTCAGAGAGACTGCCACAGAGTTATCTGGAACATTACCAAGGTAAGCACTGTTACTCTAAACTGCATCTGTGTCTCAGTGTCTGGAAGGTGCTGAAAGAAGCATGACCTTTTCAGCCAGAACATGATCCTTGTCCCAAGGAGAACTACTGAGATACTATGAACTAGAGTTGCAGAGAGAACACACAGACAAATGACTGTGACATACTGACACAACCAAAACTATACCACTTAAAGTGCCATGTTGTAGTTGCTTTGAGGATTAGCACAGCTGTGAACCTGATGAGAAAAATTCTGATGTGACTTTCTTCCAGCTGTGCAATTATACCCATTTCAGATGGTCTGGTTTTTGCTTCAGATTTCACCTGAGGGATGAGGGGAAGGAAACTTGGATGTAGGAGTTAAAAACACTGAGATCTTAAGGCACTTTCATTTGGAAAGCAGAAAAGCAGCTTAGACCAAACATTTCTACACTGAGAAAGCTTTTAATAAAGTAATGGAACTAGACAAGACTCACAGGTTGCAAGAGAGACTTCTGAAGTGAGACCTGTCTATATGTTGTCAGAGGATGCAATAAAATGGTGTAATCATGCAGACAGAGAAAAGGGTGAAAAGAAGGGAAACAAACAAACAAACAAAAAAACACCTGATATGGTAACTTGACACCTGACAGAGAGACATGGTGAGCAAAAATAATGGTGCTCTCAGTCCCTTTGCATCTTCTGCTACCAGTTTTGCTAGAGGTGCAGTGGGTTTGAACAGGGTCATGGTTTTGGGGGGTTTTGGTTTCCTGTGATTAATAGCAGTGTTGTAGCTCACACAATAGATAATGTGAAAATAATTTCAACAGGAAAGTCAGTTTTCTTTAAGTATGCTATTTCTGCTTCTAAGGCAGACAAAAAAGTCTAGCTGTCTTTGTGGTGTGTGTAGTATGTATTAGTTATCTTGTCTGTACTGATAAATTGGGAGAAAAAAGTAGATTTTTCACTGTATGCTATGACTTATTTTCCCACCTCTGAAATGTATGGCTTTGTTCTGGGGGCATAAACTTATGTGACTGATATCAGTTGTTAATTTATTAGATCTCTGTCTTTTTATGACTTACTGGTACTTGACATACTCAGTTGTGCAAGCAAATATTCTGGTGAAATTTTACCAAGTCTTCGCAGAGCTAACCAACGATCAGCCTGTCTGACACACAAAAGATTTTATTCATATTCATTGCAAAAGAATTACAATTCTTCATATAAAGGAATATTCAACAGAGTAGCTATCTACTTGACTAGGAATGCCAATAATGCTCTAGCTGTCTTTTACTGGGTTTAGTTGTAAAATATTTCCAGTTTGACTGCATTCCCCAATTGATTAGGTATTATATGACTAATATTCTGGAAACATGAAGTCTCACTACTGCAGAAATGAATTCTGATTTAAATTAAAGTTAAAATGAGATACATAGCTGCTTGAATAAACACCCTGTTTCATACTTGCCATTAATGATTGACTAAATGTGGGGGGGTTTGAATTATTACCACAAGGCTTTAATTTCAACTGAGGCAAGATATCACAAGGAAAAATCAGATTATACAAGCAGCGTGCACAAGGCTTTTTAATCGTGTTATAAATATTAAACCAAATGATCTTGTCTTGATTTGAAACAAATGTTCATGGCTATGCACTTGCTGGCTAGTCCTTGAGCCTTCTCAGGAATTCACCTGGTTCTGCATTTCTCTAAACAAGCTGTTCCTTAGGGGTTTTAATCTTATGTTGTGATGTATTAAGGTAATATTTTTTTGTTCTTTTTTCAAACTTCAAGTGAAAAATTTTACTATTATTAATTTATAACAGTGAAACAGTTAAACCTTCCCACCGACACCACATCTTCTTCTACCTTCACCCTGCAACTACTCTATAGGATATAAAATTTTATGTGCTGTACCTTGAAGTGGTGAAACTAATGTCTGTTTTCCCATGATCACTGTGATTCCTGTATTTTGCCTGATGGGATAGAAAGAGCCTTCTCTGGTACTAGAAACCTCTCATTTCTGCAAGCAAACATGATGCCTTTTCTCGAGGCAATAATGACTCATGGCTATACTTATGGCCAGGATTGATCAAATTCTTTCCAGACATTCATAAACCTGGTGAAAGGAGTGTTCTGGCAAGAAGTATAAACATGAGAAAATATGTTTGTACTTGGAACATTTTGTGTCAGGAATGTTTAAGCACTGGGGACACTAATATTTCGTTTTCAAAAAACCAAAAAACTTCTGAAAAAAAATTCTCAAAAAACTCTCCTGAAATTTACATAGTCCAATTATAAGAAGAGAATTTAGGAATTTGCAACCCAGAAAGCCCTGTAAATAGTCAGAAGTTACAAAATAAAATGTTTTTAATATTTTTGCTTCTCCTATAGTAACCATTAGAGGTTATGCATGTGCATTTTTAAAAAGGCAAATATAACAAAGTGCCTTGAAAAATGATAATTTTTTAGTACTGTCATTTTCCATTAAGGCTTGCTGATTGCTCTCTAATGACCATATTTAAGAGGAAGAAGGAATTACCTTCATGCCACTGAAGAATATGTATCATTCATAGGCAAAAGTAGAAAAATCTGAGTTGGTAGATGTCATTTAGAAGGAAGGCTAATAGATTAACTTTGCCTGTAGAAAGATATAAAAATATTCAGTACAATTATATTGTGTCAGTTTTGATTTACCAGTTATTTCTGATGGTTTTGAGAAGCTCAGGCTAGACAAGGAATTGAATAATTAAACTTAAAATATGATAAAGGAGCTTTACAATTTTTATATTAAATGACATTATTATATCAATGAATGTATATTGTTTTTTTCTAAGAAAGGCTTTCTGTGTGCAACAGCACATCAAAGAACAGATCTTCACAAGGAAAACTTTATAATATTAAGTTGCTCATTGCATGACCTATTTAGAGTACTCAGATACTTCTTGTTGTAGACTACATAATTAAATTTTAAATGGAACATGATAAAGAAATTATACTGGTGATCTCTAGAGATTTGAATACCCTATTTGGATCTTTACAAGAGTGTAGTGAAGGCATACTTTAAAATTTAATAAAGGTCTGGCCTATTTTTTTATTCCTTTTAGATGTTCTATAGCTGCTGTGGCAGTCCTATTTCAAACAGTATTTGCTCTCGACATTACATAGACACTACATGTGATAGCAGACCAAACCAAAGTATCAGAAGAGCTTAACTTGAGAAATCCACCATTTAAACATGATACAGAACAATTAATGCATGAAGATAAGCTCCTAAAATTTTGTGGTACCTAAGCCTGTAACCACCTTTTCATTTACCAGAATCCAAGTGAAACAGGGAGCAGGAAATTAGTGAGCTGGAGTGCTCAAGCACAGTGCAAAGCCCTATGGGCATGAGGGAGGTGATGTTTGGAGCTTAAATGAGAAAATACTCAGCTTCAATATCAAAGGAATTATTTCAGTCTCTAACCACTTGTGTTTGTTTCTGTGAATGTTACTTTATATTTAAAGAAGTACAAATATTTTAAATATAGACTAAGTGCATGGATTATTTATTTGCTTAATACTAGGTTGGTAATGATAATAGATGTTAAATCTGGGCTACTTTTCCACTTTCATGCAGTAGAAAGGGGAAGGAGGGGTAAGGTTTAAATGGTCATTTACTCCTCAAAGCTCTTCTTATTGACTCAAAAAAAAAAAAATATCAGGAGAATAATTTGCATAAATGTTCTTCATAGAAAAGATCTCTGCATCTGTGGAAAGATCTCTACAGCCCTGGCTTAAATCATTAACATAACTCAGGAAAAATTGTCCCCATCTTAAAACTGTCATTCAGAATTTGTTTTAGAAGTGTGGGAGGAAAACTACCATATAATATAATGGCATGGATACGTTGATGTGAAAATGATCAGGTATGTTCAAAACGGAAATTTACATCTTTAGCTTGTCTTACAATTGTAATAATTTGCAAACTTCATATATTTTAAACAAGTGGTTTGGTGTAGGGTAAAAATCTAAAGCCTCTGCTAGTTGGAGTTTTATTCTCCACTTTCCATAAATTTAATGTGTCAAAGATACCTTTGTTGTAAAGACTTCCGTTCTTGCATGTCTACAGCATTTTGAAAACAAAATTTTAAGTACTGAAGTAACTTTGTTACTTCTGAAAAATGTTAACCTGTAACTTCACCATTATTTAAATCTGATGCAACAAAGCTTTTATCTAAAGGGAAAAGAAGAATTGACAACCCACCATATGACAAGCAGAATGAAATCTCTTGATCACTAACTGTCAGCAGTCTTTCTAATACCATTGTGTTAGAGAATGATATGTCTTCCAAGGAGCTAAGTACACAAGATTTTGAATCATTTCTGTCTTGACAGCCTAACCCAAGTAACTACTTGTAAGTGCCTGGATGAATTATAAAATCTATGTGGCTCTGTAGAGAGAGTTAATAAAACATCTATGAGCATTTTAATTACTAGAAAATGAAAAGGATTTTTTTTTTCCTTACAGTAATAGGGTTATGGACTAAAATACCTACTTGACATCTCAATTGCTGTCTTAACTGGTTTTGCATGAGTGGCAAGAGCTGGACTTATCTCGTGTGTGTGCTCTTCTGTTTCCCTTCCCACTGAGGTCTTCTGCCAAGCAATTTGTCTCACTCAGAGGATTATGCCTTTCATCTCTCATGTTTCATATACTATGGATGTCCTCTCATGTCACCACTGCTGCTCTGCCAGTCATGCCAGGCTTGAACACCCATCCACCTACAGCATACATATGTTTCTGCCAATCTAAAACAGAGTTTTCCTTACCTTGATATAATGAGGATTGGAACTAGATGATCTTTAAGGTCTGTTCAAAACAAACCATTCTATGGATATATACTGATGGTTTATTTTCTATTAAATAAAGCAGGGATTTTTCCACTTATAACCCTCTCTTCTAGTGGAGAAACTCTGCTTTCCACCTCCAAATCCCTTCTCAAAATTTGCTTTCATTTAAAGGCATAGAAATCATAGGTCAAGAAAATCTTGTTCATCCCAAGTGACAGGCAGTGGTAGCTGATAACATTAATATCTCTTGAATGTCAAACTGTATGCAGCTAACCAGAGTTAGTCTTTTGATATTATATCATCTTTTATCTTTTCTGAAACCACATCATTAAAGAGAAAAGAATATTTAGGTTTCTCAAGTCAACTGCCTTAAAGAGCAGGCTTCCCATAATTTAGATGTCTGCTACTGTCTGAAGAAAAGCGTTAAACTGAGACTTGAATTTAACTAATCACAAAAAAAAAAAAAAGGTTATGTCTGACTTTTCTCTATGGCTTCAATGCTTATTTTTAAATACCAATTTGAGCTCTTTTTCTATATTGCAAATAGGACTTCCTATTATCCTTTCACTGTATAGGAACACCCTGATGCTTTTTGGTCTTTCAAAGGTACTGCAATATAAACTATAGTAATGATATGGGGTAGTGGGATAGTAACAAGTTCGATGGTAGTGCAAGTGTATCAGGGTTTATTGAGGCTATAATACACAAATTGTCTCTTCATTATTGACATTTTTATTTTTTGCAAGTAAAGATTCAACATCATTAAAATATGACATGGAGTTATTCCTTCTAGTAGCTGTTGGCATTTTTTTATTGCTGTTGTTTTACATCCATTCTAAAATATGGTTTTTAATGTTAATCTTAAAACACACTTATGTGCAATCTGATCTCTTCCCGATGAGGTATTTTTACATCTTAAGAGAAGCCTAAGGAGCACAGACGTAATTATCCATATGTGCTTACAGATGACTTGTATTTAAAAATTACTAAGATACCAATGGCAGGATTCACATTGCCTAAGTGTAACTATCACATAAGTCCTCATTGTAAAGAACCAGGAGAGAAATTAAAATAAATAGGTGCCTGATTTGAGGACAGGGTGTCTTTCTTCACTGTCTGAAAGTGGAGCCTTTGGGAACAGCATACGCTAGACATTTTACCTGATGATAACTTTAATTTAAGGTAAGTCCTAGCAGCCTGAGATTTATAAGCGCTAAGGTGCCAGGTGACGTAAGCCAGTTCCTACTGAAGTTTTGAGGACATTGGCATCCTTAACCTCAAAAACCTTTCGATATTTGGTGCTTAACTTCTAAATATAGACCCTGGGAAGGCAGAAGGAATGTCAGACAGAAATGATTATTAGATTTGATATGGCTCTGACCCAGAAGGCAGTAACTCTTCTTAAAGGCAGTAACTCTTCTTGTAGTGCAGAGTCCTCACAAATTGTGGTTCATTGTCATGAAATGGCTCCTAATTTAACATATCCTTGTATTCTTAAAATGAGTGAAAGTGATTTTATTCAATGACCTGAGTTTTCAAGCCACAACCATTTTTCACCATCAATTGTTAGCGGCTCCCACAAACACTAATGAATTTGACAGCAGACCCTTTATCTTGAAAGTCTGACAGGGCTTTTATTTTTATTCTCTATAGTAAAACTCTGAAACTATAGACATGCTTCCTTCTTTTTTCCCCCCTGTTATTCACCTTTACCAGACTTTCAAGCATCTTTTTAACTTGTCTTACAAAGCACTGCCATCCAAATGTGCCCAATGAGGATAATGTGCAGCAGAAATTAAAGGACTCAGATCTCTTCATTTCCATTCCTGAAGGTGAATTCCAAGATCGTGATTATTTTTATTTATACAGTGCCTAAAGAGTGCTAAATGCTTTATGGAACAAATAAAAGACCTCTTGTAAAAAACACACATTTCTATAATCTAATTTTATTCTCAAATGAGGCAGTATGAATGCTAAGCAGCAGGGTTTGAAGGAAAATGGAAGGTATATGAGGGCTGCACTAATAAGATTGAGTGGTTATTTTGGTTCATTGTCTGTTCCATTTAATAGCACTGCAATACCTTAATAGTTTAAGTTAAATTTACATTGGTCTGCAGAGAATATTTGACTGACCAGAGGAAGAGTATTTCTTGGGTTTGCACTATAGAGAGCTTTTGAACAGCAGGTTGAACAAAGATAAAGAAAGTTACAATTACAGGTGGATTTTGAGAGGCCACTCCAATGTAAGAAAGAGCAAAGCAACTTAAAATACAAAGTTTTTTTTCCCCTCCTCACTTTGTTTCACAGCTCAGTAGAAATATTTTTGCTCCAAGTTAGTAATTTGTGTGTATCCTTTGTTTAAGCATTGTTTCGGAACAATGTTATGTAGAAAGTCAGTGCAAAGGATGAAATGTAGATGGGATAGTGTTAGGAAACCCCACACTGGTACTCATAGGACAGTAGAGACTCAAGCTTAGTGCTCTCTTTAGTGTTCTCTGCCTTCTGAGCAATGCTTTTATTTATGAATAATAGCTATTTATGAATAATAACTAACATTAAAAACTTTAAATGTTTGAATGATTCCAAAAGATTTGCTATTAATTACAAGGAAGTTTTGGGCAATTCTTAATAAATTACATAACTGTGCCAGGGGAGGTTCAGGTTGGATGTTAGGAAAAAGTTCTATACAGAGAGAGTGATTGCCCATTGGAATGGGCTGCCTGGGGAGGTGGTGGAGTCGCCGTCATTGGAGGTTTTCAGAAGAAGACTTGATGGGGTGCTTGGTGCCATGGGTTAGTTGTTTAGGTGGTGTTGGATTGGTTGATGGGTTGGATGCGATGATCTTGAAGGTCTCTTCCAACCTGGTTTATTCTATGTATTCTATGTATAAAGGGGAGGGTAGGGGGCATTAGGGGTTTTTTCCCCAATAAAAGAAAAATAAAGAAAAAAAGCAAAAATGAACACATTCCCCAGTATTCAAGGTTAACAGTTTACACTCCATCTACATTGTATTAAAAACATTTTTACTGGAGTCCATAAATGTTGCACATTTTTAAAAGGCAATGATCACAGTGGGACTAGATACATTACACAAAGCTAAACACAAGACTTGCAAACAGTAATTGGTGACTGTTTTTTTATTGTTTTGAGGGTACTGACTTGAGATTCCTCTTGTGAGATGACACAAAATTTCCCATCTGTGCCTTGCCTTTAGAAACAGGCAGCACCTAAAGTTTTTCTGTGGTCAGCAGAAGATGACTGTGAGCCCCAAACTGATATGTTTAGAATAGTGTTGTTGTAATTCTCTTACTAGTGATGATGTTTTGCCAGTTTGGAGCCACTGAGGACCTACCCCACTTTCTCTGTATGTCTTCCCAACGTATTTGGCAAGTTGCGCCCCACACAGCACTTCTACAACAGCAAAGTGCCAGCGCAGCACTCGTCTCAGGTGGCCTATAATGGAAAGTATTTTTAATTCAGACCTTTAGAATTTTTAGAGCTTTTGATGTAGAGTGGATGGAAATTCTGCTGTTTCCCATAATCTAATGTTAATGAATGTCCCTGAAGAAAGAAGTAGGGAAAACAAGATACTAGGCTTCACCTGACAAAAACCCACAAACCACAGAGAACTAACTTCCAGCCCTTTCCTGATTATTTAACTTCTAAATTTTCAGATACTAATCTCGCAATGGTTCACATGCTTATTTTGGAGAACGGTCCTGCTGATATCAAAGTGATTGTACAAGTCACTGCAATTTTAGCATGAGTGTTGCTGCTTACTCATTGCTGTGAAATGAATATCATCCGATATGATCCCAGCTTTGTCTCTAAGAATACAGACACCTCTACTTGATCAAGAAAGAACATATGCATAGAAACTGGGGTTTGGTAATATCCTCTTGAAACATGAATAGAGAACCATAAAGTAGAAGCTTAAAATAAGGGCCTAAGTTGCTTCCAATACTGTTGAGATATACAATTCAGGTTAATCAGAAGTAAAGGACAACTGGAGGTGCCACTGACTTTGGCTCAAAGGACAAGTCTGCTTTCTGAACCAGGCTTTAATTCAAGTTCTTAAAAGGGGGCTGTGACATTTAGCAAATTCACTAAGGCTTGGAGTTTTTAACTAGATGTTAAAAAGTTATTTTCTTTATGATGATTTTGTGCTGGGGGTACAGATGCATCTACACTCATGTGCTCATGGATGCAAGAGAATGTGGCTTGTCTCAGCTGTTCGTATCTTTCATCCCAGGATTGTATGGTGAAGTAAACTTCCTGCACCTAAAGTTTTATTTAACGAAAATGAAATATTATTATTCATGTCATGAGTAATTGAGTCCCCAGATGTTCTCATTCTGTATCAATGACTGGGGACAATATCACTCTAGATAGTCTCTGACAACATGAATTGATTTCTTTCTCTTTTTACTTTTTATTTTTATTTTAAACCTGCAAAGTGACTGGAAGGGGTTTCTTTTTTTATAGCTGATTGCTTGGAGCTGACATTACAGGCTGTGCAGCTATAAAAAAAGACTTTCTCATTTTCATTGAGAATAAATAAAATAAAATATTGCAGAAATAGCTTTGCTTTTCCTTGGTCCTGCCCCTGCAGAAATAAACAGAGCTAGCTCAGGAAAAGCAATTGAATTTGGAAAGGCATTTGCAAGAAGAGATGACTGCTGCTAACATTGAATATTCAGAATGTAATAATAAAAGTAATCATGTTACTAAAAAGCCACCTGTTACTTTCTTCAGTTTTTATCTAAAGCATAGAGTTCACTTTTTTGTTTCTGAATTTATAGCAGAGATGGGAAGTCCAGCTCCTTAAAAACCTTATTATATGCAAGGTAATCCCTTATTAAAGTAGAAAAAGAAACCATGCTCACTAACATTTCTAAAGCTGTTAAAGATGAATGTTTCCACAAAGGAACAGAAGCAGAAAAACTTTAAAGTGCTTGTTAAGGCATGCACTCACAGTGCATACAAGCAATAAGACTGTTTTGCTGAACTGTGAAATTGCGTTGAGTAATTTCTCTAATAACAGAATAGATATTGCACCTCTGACCTCAGAGGAGCTCTGGGCTTGGTGCAGCAGACGGCCTTGGCATCAGCAGAAACTTGTGCAGCCAAAGCATGAGCTGTGTGCTGAGTGGTACAAGGAGAAAGGTGGCAAGAAGAGAAATGGCATACAACTTGTAAATGTTCTGTCTGATTTAAAATTTCAGAAAATGATTAATGATGAAGGTACTCTATTTATTGATTTCACCCCCATGACCTATTCAGAACACACTTGTGTCCTGAGCTGTGTGTTTGACAGCTGGCTCCTACTTCCAAAGAAACCATTGGCTCCACTGTGAGCATACAGAAGCAGAAACTTTTAATTGGCATTTCATGTTAGCTTTCTCTTATAGAAATGGTGCCGTGATGGTGCTTTTCCTCTGTGTTATGGGGAATGCCTGTGGACGTAACAGTTCAGTAGCTGAAGCAGGAAAAAAACCCTACAGTATCCCTCAGGATTAGACTGCATGTGCAGAAATGGGAAAAGAAATCATATAAGAAAAGCATTCAGTTATAGCACCAACTTATATCTTCTGTTTCGAAACCTGCAAGGTGAAAAAGTGTGATGTGGTTTAAAGGAGATATTGATTTGGCTGAGCTATGCATGAACTCATGCAGCAACCCCAGTACTTCTCCACTCTGAACCTCTTAGAATTAATGCAGAGGTTTTAGATTGATTGCTTGAAGGTTTTCTGTAAAAACAGTGACTCTGATGAATGGCAAGTAGTTGAGGTGATTTAAAAAAAAAAAAAAAAAAAAGGTTACATTGAGAAAAACTTTGTCAGTTGTACTTTCTTCTAGTGCTGTATAGCTAAAGTAAGACAGCACGAGACTCTACCTCATTCCTTCTGCCTTCCATCTTATCTTGTGAGTGATTGACTTTCTCCAGCAGCTCCATCAAGTAATGTGATATAGATGGGAAATAAATTCCCATCATGAATTTGTCTCACAGTGCCAGACACATAACAGACATCTTGAGATATTCACCCATTTGAAAAAAATTTCAGAGCTCAG
The DNA here is from genome assembly GCF_014839835.1 of Dryobates pubescens. Lineage (NCBI taxonomy): Eukaryota > Metazoa > Chordata > Aves > Piciformes > Picidae > Dryobates > Dryobates pubescens. The sequence goes on along the minus strand of NC_071657.1, from coordinate 114,750,029 downwards.
GCAGATGTTGAAAATCTGGCAGTTAAGTTTGGCTTGCTATTCTAGCACAGGTTGTCAAATTTTAATCTTATGTAGGTGATATTTTATTAACCTGTGGAATGCTGGTGGGGCCTTGGTAGTGGGTGCTGAATAATAGAAAACCCGTGACAGGAGCTGTTTATCTTTACAGCAGTATAAGAGTTGTTGTTCAGGAGGAAGCCAGTGGTTCATCTCTTCACCTGGTATTATACAGCAGCAGCTTTGACAGACAGGCTGGCAAAGAAGAGGCAGCTACAGAAATATCTGCAGAAAAATCTTCTCAGCCTCTCCTCTTCACAAGCCTCTTTCTACAGAAATAAGGAGATGCTTTATATCCTTGCTAGCTGCATTTTTTAGGGTTTTTATAACTCATGATACCTTTCAACAGACGGATGTCCACTTTTCTCCTGACTTTCAGCAGTGATGCTTTCTTTGTATGAACTGCAAACATTTTCCCTTTTGTAAATTCAACTTTGAGTTAACTTCACTTTGTGAGGCAAGGCACAGATTTAAATAATTACATTTGGAGTTCACAAAAAATGAAATAATTATTAACAATAAAGAAACAAAACTGCCAAATCACTTTGTGGTGGTTTTGGTGTTTTTATTTCCCTGATTCCCTGTATTCTGCCTGCATCAAAGCTGCTATCTTCTGACCTTCTACACGCTTATAAGAATGATGATCTCTATAAATCTTATGATAAAGCATTAAATCTAATATAAGAAAAATCAAACTACCAAAACCAAAAAGACACACAAAACAAAATGCCAAAACTTGAACTAAACCTATCTTAGGTATTATTTTACCTATCTCAGAACCTCTCAGAGTAACTGGAGATAGTTGCTTACGATTTTCCAGCATCCAATACTACCCATGCGGTGGTTCACCAGTGGGCTGCTGCTCTCAGCCATGGAATGCATCAGTCATCTTATACTTCTCTCACCGTGTTTTTTTCAGTCTTCTTACATGCAGAAACTCTCAAAATGTGCTTCCTAAAAAAAAAAAATCTGCTTCAACCACCCATCTCTCTTACTGGTATTTCCTGGTTGAGGAAGAGAAAACAGGGCTTTTATCACTTACCCCATATGTGCTTTATGGTGCTGAGACTTGATAACTAAGATCATTTTATAATGAAAAATTCCCCAGGGAAGCATGCGGATAAACTATGGAAAGATGCTGACACTCTGTACTTTATTTGTAGAAAGGATATGAACACTTTCTGCCCTTCTTTTTCACAGAAAAGAATATTAAATGAGAAAAACAGACTTGTGCCTTTTGTAAAACTCCAGAAGATAAGTCCGAGTGGTGGCTGAATGATGTACTCTGCAATGTATCAGGCTGAAATTTGGAAAAAGATCATTGAGGATATCACTGTCTTCTTTCTTTCTGCTAAATCTGTAGCCTTTTGAATCTGAAGTTAACACTGTAGCCAAGGAATTTCAGCAAGATGTTAGTAAAGGGACTTATTGATGGCATGTTCCCTAATGGAAAGCTGTCTTGTTATTGAATGCAAATGTGACTTAAATATGTAAATTATATTCAAGATTTCATCAGCAAGTCTTTAATATATCTAGAAACTATCTTAAAGCATTTAAATAAAATGTTAATTGGAAGTATGAAATAGTGTTAGCAAGCTCTTTCAAAGAAAGCTTCAATTCTAGGCACGTAACAAGGAAGCTCTGATCTAGTCAAACAGAACCTCCCATGGTAAAAACCTATAATTGTTTTAAAGTTCTCTAAAAACCTACATCTCTGTTCTCATTTCATCCCACACACAGTGATATTCCTTATGTTCCTCACTCTCCTCTCTGAGAGATGACTTTCTTTGTAGCCTTCTCCCACTCCCAGCGTGCTGCCTTCTCTCACCTCCTACATGTGGAGCTGCCTCCTGCTGCCCATACAACAAGCACTTTTCTACACATCCCAGCCCTTTCCTTTCCTTGAGCTCATCTGTTTCATTTCCCATGAAGTCATCAGGATGTCTTGCCCTGCACCAAAATCCAGAGGATGAACCTTGTTTCCAAACTCAGGAAAGCTCAATAATAAACCAAGCAGTGAGTTTGGATCTTCTGAGAGCAATCATCAGATGGAGAAAATGTCTGATTTTTATATTTAAAAATAAAAGCAAGCATGTTTTAAAGAATAAAAAGAGTGATTGATCTAGACATCATCCCTCTGGTGCTTATGGAAATGCTTTGGTAAGTGGCAGGACTGTTCTTGGCAATGTTAATCTCAGTGGTTCAGCTTCAGCCAACCCAGGTTCGATTCACCAGCAAAAATTTGAAATAGAAGTGTGGGAATACAGAAGCATAAGAATCTCTTGTTGCAGCTCTGGTTTTGATTGTCACTCCTTACCGACTCATTAAGCAGAGGGATTTTGCAGGTATTTGCTAAGTTACCTTGCTATCTGCAGATGGTATGCAACAGTGACAGAGCTGTTCTGTAAGTGACCATGAAGAAAGATATTATCACTTCTTATCTGTGCTTACAAATTTGTAAACAAGACTACCATTTAAAGTATGTTCTTTTGTGACTGCACACAGTATGTTATCATCTATGTATTGCTGGATTGATGGAGGGCATCAAATGGATGAGACACAGAGTTTTCTCTGTTTTTCAGTAGTTTCTTTCTTCTAGAGTTTGTGTCATTGTCTTAGATCTGGGCAGAGGTTGTATGAATTAATACTATAACCTGTGACTTGTGCTCCCATGACCAGCAGGAAAAGGAGGAAAGACACATGACGGTTACAGTCTGTTTTTCACAAACCATGACATCTGCAGACCAAAGGAACCTAGACACATGCTGTGCCTCAGGGAGGCAATTGTAGGACTGCAATGCTCTTTCATGGTTTCTGATCATCTCTCCAAGCAGCAACACTCAGGCAGGCTGTGCTGCCTTAAGTGTGGTGCCTCATGGATATGACCAAAATGCACAACCCATGGAGGCAGAACCCAGCTCGTGAAGGTGTCAGGACCGTGTCAAGCTTAACCAAACATAAGGTCCTGCATATGGTCTTTGAGTAGAAGCTTCTGAGTTTCAGTGTATCCTTGTTGTTGTGCATTAAACAAAATGTTTGCTGTTGAAGATGGGGGGGGGTGTTGCTTTTCAGCTGATCTATGAATGAAGGTTTCTAATTTTTTTCTATGTGAAGTGTTCACAGAAAATAAAAAAAAAAAAAGAGGAGAAATTAATTTGATCAAAATTTGAAATATAAAATCTTAAATTTCTATAGGGAAGGGAAAATATAAACAGCCTCATTTCCATTGGAAACATGTTGAGTTTCCATGTGGTTCCTCTCTTGCATGACTCATTGGTGGTATTTGTGTTATTTCCAGTTGCCTTTGAAACAGTTTCCCACCTTCTCAGGTGAAGGGATTCATCCCACAGTCCTTTACAGATCCATACTGGAGTGAGATGAATCATTCCTGTCTGTTTTCACTGCTGTCTTGAAGGGTACCTACACAACAGGATTCCCATGGAAAAGTCCACATTGGAGACGAGGGAAGTTAAGGGGGTAAAGTTTCACTGGTTGTTTTTTGTTTTGTTTTTTGGCAGCATTTGAGTGAGACTGGGATTAGAATTCTCATTTTATTGAAACAAATAACATGGGGAATGGGGAACCATAGTGATGTGTGTCCTGCTGCATGGTATCATTTGGCAAACCACCCAAGACAGGCTGATGAGCTGAAGACTACTGTTATGTAAGAATGTGTTGTGTGGCTTTGAGCATTAGATGTTAATGACTACATTTTGCCTAGCAAAATATATTTCATCGTCTTTCGTGGAGTAAGCAGCTGTCATTTCTGGATATTGTTTGTGTGTGGGGAAGCAGAACTAGCAAAATGCATTTTAAAATTGCACCTTGATAGACAGATTTAATTAGAGGTCAGTAAAATGGTAGGAAAATGGCTCATGAAAATGTTTTGAGTTTGTTTAGATTAGGTACAAATACAGAAAGATCTATGATGTAGGGCTGAAAGTTATACTGGGGTTAACTCAAAGGGGAAAATGAGTACACTGTGGCTATGGCCTGAGAGAGAAGGTAGAAGAAAAGATTATTCTCTGCAAAGCCAAAAGAACTTGTATTCACAAGACTGTTCCTGCGTGTATTGCAGCTTACAACTGCTCTGTGCAAATTTTACGCTGCTGCCATCCTCTTAACCTTTGAATACACCTGTGTAATCAAATCAGAAAATAAAGGTCTATCATTTACTTCTCTTAATGCCCTTGGACAGATTGCTGTCTCATTAGAAAGACTCGACAAAGTAATTCGGGAACTGTAAGGTGCTAATAAGACGCTGTCTTTAAAAATGGATTGGCTGAGTGGAAAGTCTGGCAGGTCCCCAGAATGAGTATTTGGCCACAGGCTGGAATTATTTCTGTGCTAATCTGCTTGGTGTGTTTAGAGGATCTAGTTGCATGTTGTGGAGCGGGAGGTTTGGAGGTTGCTGACCCATGAAGAGCTCCCATCTGTGGATCCATCATGCTGCAGTGATGTCTGGTGGGTGGCTGAAACGTTTCCCATTTTCTGCAGCAACAGGCCATGGACCAGGACATAGGCTATGAACAGAGGCATATTCTGAATGTACCCAGGCTTAAACTGGTGATGCATGGGCTTTATGTAGCTCTGTTTGCCTTGCTGAAGTGAGCTGTCAGAGCTTATCACTGTAATATTTTTTTTCTATGTATCTTTGGGAGAGAAATCTTTGGATTTTAGAAAAGAAATGGCAAAGAGAGAGCTGAGAAAATCATAAACTGCGCACTTAACTGAAAAGTGACTGGGCATAGCTCTTTATGAAGTACAGGGTTTGCAATTGTACAGAACTGATCTGGAAGAGATGGAAATTCTATCCAGACTAAATTCAGAGTCACAATTAAAATGCAGCTCACATGGGCATCAGCTAATACACCCACTGAATTTGCTCCATTATTAAGTTAAGAGACTATCAGGTGACCCCATGAAATGTATTAACATAATGTCAATAACAAGTCTTTTTATAGGAAGGTGTTGAAGAAATGCAAGCCGAATTTGTATGGTACCACACTTCCAGCCTGGCTTGTTTCTCATTTCACAAAGCTTTATGTGATGGATCCATCTGTTCCCAGGACATGAGAGTGTGTTGACACTATTTTCACGGGAGACTTTTATTTCTAGGTAGAAGCTTTCTGAATTCTCTGGAAGTTGCTTGAGACTTGGTACTCATTGCCTAGGGCTAAGTATTGACAAAACACCCAGAAGAGCAAGCAGAGATTGCCTTCACAGGCTGGGTGGGGCCTTTACTTAACTCAATCAAGGCTCATTAAGGCTTCAAATCTCTGAATTCGTATTCAAAATTGAGTGACAGGAACTTCTGGGGAAGTTTTGTTGAAAAGCCTGGCATAACTGAATAATTATAATATAGCAGTTCTTCATATGCAACTTGATTGTCACAGCCTGTGTCAAGAGAACTCATAATTTCTGAAGGATAAGACCATATGTTCCAAAAAGCGCTTTCAGAATGTGGGATACTTGTTTTGCAAGTTATTTTTTTCCTCTTCATAAAAAAACAAAGTGTTATGAAACAAGATTAAAAAAATCCCCCACACTTAATTAAACTGATTCTCTGAGAAGAAATCTTAAACCTCTTGGATAAGCATTTCCTAATAGCTGTGGTTTCTGATTTGCTTCATGATCCATGGTGTAGCTGAAACAAAATGTCGCAAGGATAGTTGAAAGGACACTGTTATCCTAAATATATATCTAAGAATGTAGAAGAATTATTTTTTTTTTTTTCAATTATACAGTCTAATGCACTAGTTAAGGACCTCTTCACTTAAAATGACAATCACCTTGCCAGTTATAATTGGCCCCTGAAACAAAGCATGGCCAGGAAAGTCCACCAAATGTCCAGATAGATTTATGTGTAGCAACTGGAAACGTTACATGCTATGTTTTACATTAGCATCGAATATAAATGTAGGTGATTTCATCATCTTCCATTTTAAGTTGTATCTAAATCACTGGTGTTGTCCTCAAAACTTCTCAATTCTTGAATGTAATGTAGCTTGAATTAAAAGGTAGCTTGGGCATCATTGCTGTTTAAATGTCAGAACTGAACCTGAGCTGACATTTCTGAGGACACAAAGATTATTCAGTATTCTGCTCCAACAGGGAGGAATAATATTGACTAACAGGATCTCAGTCTGCTTTTGGAGATCCTGAATGTACACTGTGGTTATATTTTTAGAATTCAGACTTTAATTTTGCTAACAATAATACTTCAGTAATGGGGTGGAGAAAACCAACTGAAGTCAAATTGGTGGGTTGGGATATTTTTATTCCTGGTAAGGGACAAACACAAGTGATTATCACCCCAAGAGATTATAATACCTACAGTCACAAGCACAACTTTATTGGCTAATTAAAGATATCCCCTAATAGATTTTTTCTTTTCTTCACTTCATATTGAAGAAAAGTGTCTTACAGCAAGCAGTTTTTGCTCACCTTGCTAAGGAGAAGTTTTACTTGCACTGTTGTGATAAAATGGCATAAAATTACTCTTATAAATATTTTCTTGACCTATCTGCAAGACAGTCACATTGTCTTAACTCTGTATGCTCAACCTCTTCATTTTACTGTTAACTTCCTTTAAATGAGGATAGAGTTATGTAAAATCTGTCTGTAAATTCACTCATTTTAAATACTTGTAATTTTCTAAATGTCTTGTGTATTTTTAATTTTACCTGTTTTCCTAACATCATATATTTCACAGATCTTGTCATCACTAGGTTCCTTGTGGGAAGTTCTAAATAAGAGACAGATACCGTCACTGGAAAGAATTTATGTAGATTTGGCATTTTTCCAGTAGAGTATTGATTGAGACATTAGATGGATCCTAAATAAACACGTTGCAATTACATATTGATAGCAACACTCCAGATGTCCTCATCTGGGTTGGCCATTCAATGCTCCCTTTATGGCCAGCAGTGAAAAGCAGGCACTTTTCCAAATAACTTTTCCAAGATAGCTGTTTAAAAGAGGTTGTATGGATTCCTATTCAATAAGGAAAACCAGGCATCACTGCCTGAGGAAGTGGTTCAAGTGTGGACACCTTCCCTGAAGAGGTCTAAAGTCATATGAAATGCATTGTACCAACTTTTCCTTGATTCTTTATGTGCTGTCACACAGAATAGCACCTCCCAGTCCATTAGAAGTTAAGATCTCCCATTTCCAATGATGTGTCAAGTTGATTAGAGAGATTGTGCCTATGTTCTTTCTGTGTTCCAAATCCCCATGGTTGGCTGAGTTTTGGCTGGCCAACTTGCAATGTCTGCAGCAAATCATCATTTTGCCTGTATAGGCCTTGCTGCCTGGTATTAAGAATAAATGCAGTGGAGTGTAGCCCCCACCAGGAAGCTCTCTGTAAATGATAAGGAGTAAGTAGCAATAGGTGTTCCAGAAGTGATGTAAGCTGTCTCCACTTAACAAAATAGCCGCCTTTTCCCTAGTTTTAGCTTGTCCCAGTCCTCATTTCCTAATCTAGACAAACCACAAGAGAACTGTTTAGCTAATGAATGATTGAAAAGTATGAACACTGAATTCAATAAGAAGAAAACAAACATAAAATCCTACAGAGATAACAAAATATATGCTTAAACGCACCATTCAGCTATTCTGCTCACTCTTTGCTTCCCATTGCACTCTCCTTTGTCCATACACAGTCCGTCTAAATGGCAGCCTCTTTGTGACAGGAAACTTTTCTTCATGCCTTTACTTGCTGGTGCAGAACACTTGGTACTTTGCAAACATCAAGCAATAAAAAGAATTGATTGCAAGCAACATATGAATTGTATGATGGTTAGTGAAGCTTCTCAGAATTTTCCTTACTCATTACTAAGGCAGCCAATAAAAGTTTGTAGTTTTGAAGTACAGTGGTCTTCATGAATGAGAATTTCAGGTTCAATAGCATTATGTAACTTCAGTTCCTTAAGTCACCAAAGTGCATACAAGCTACAGAAAGATTGAGATCAATGTGGCAGCATTCTTTGCTTTTTCTTTCAGGATAAGTCAGCCAGGAATCATTGTCATTACCTACTGAACACTGTTTGTCCCAGAGGATGTGAGTTGTATCAGGTTTTCTACTCAGGGTTTTCTTCCTTGAATGTTCCTAGAAAGCTGGTTCATCAGCCTGGCACAAACAAAGCAAACCGGCTTTTCTGTTCACAGGCCACCCTTGTAGAAAGCAGAACTTCCCTTGCCTCTAAGAAAGGAGCCAATTGTTTTGTCTTGCACCATTCTTAGCAGGTCTTTTTACCTGCCTGTAATGTCAGTTACAGGGAGAGCTAACATTTGTATTATTAGGCTGCATGGCATGAATACATCTTGAGATCTCTAAATCCTCATTTTCACTGCACTAGCATCTGAAAATGATTGTATGATTCTCCAGAGACTTCACTTGGATATTGCAAGCAGATGTTAGGTGAGAGAAAGAAAAAAAAAAAAAAAAGAAAATAGATAGTGGTATTGATGAGTCCCATCACAATAAGATAAAATAAAAATGTCATTACCTTTGCATTGCTGTGTAGCTTAAGATGATTAAATGCAGCAGTTATTATGGAAGAAATGGTCTTTTTGCATCTTCCAGCTATAATCAGTTGCACATGATTAACACTGAGAGTCTTTACTAATTAGCTTTTATGGTCAAACAATTTTCATGAAGTTGGTTTCAAAGAAATCAAAATGAAACTCCTTATAGCTCTGGAAGATAGAATTATGGGATATGAATGCATAGATAATCTTTACAAGCTAGAGGAAAATGATTGTTGAGCAACAAAAGCTACATAAAAAGATCCAATAATATCTCAGGTATTGCAAGGTAGTATGTATGGGTAAGTGGTAACACTAGGATTGTATAAAATATAGTCTAAATAGTGTGTGTGGGGGGTATCTTTTGTCTGATAGCATGCATTGATGAAGTGTTCCATACTGATGCTGTGAATGCAAGCAGTCTAGAGTCGATCAGAGCAGGATACAAAACTTCACTCTTTACTCATCCTTGTAAATTAAAAAATATAAGAATAGGATGTAGTGGGCTGAATTTATCTCATCAGAACTGCTGCAAATCAAAGTGAGTAATTCCCCCTCCATCATTTTGATCCTCAGTTTCTCATTGTGTCATTATGTTTGCTATACCTTAATAAAACACTGCTTCAGCTGACTTCATCCTGCAGTGTTGCACTGCATCTTCTATTAGTAACTATAATGACAAAAGGGCTTTTAAAAGGTGCTTACACTGAAATATGGTGGTTCTTTTCCAAGTCAAACTGCCTTAATTTACCTGTGTGTATGTGCAGATAAGCTTTACTAAACTGTGGCCAAGTAAATAACCTCTCTTCAGTGAGCCAGTGAGCCTGTAGCAATTACATTTCACAGAAGGAAGGAGAAGCACTGGATTTAGTAGAGTGTTCCAAACAACTTGGTTTAATATCAGAAAAAAAAAAAAAAAAGAAAAAAGAAAAAAAAAAAAGAAAAAAAAAAAAAAACCAAAAAAAGTTTAAGCATTTAAGGGCTCATATCACAGCCACTACCGATAAATTTCCGTCTCCCAGAAGATTTAGTAACCCAAGTACTTTGGAAAAATCTATATTTTGCTCACCAAATCTCATAGATGAAACAAAACCATTTAATTCTTTTATCAAAAAATAAAGAAGTCTTTTTTTTGGGTTTCATCTTGAAATAAAGACCTTTGTGTATCATCACAAAAACATGCAATTCCTAAAGGGCTAGATCTCCTTAACAGTTCCATGTAATTTGCCCTTCTTCTTTATAATTTTTCCTTTTATATATGACAACTTTAAGTCAAATAAATCCTTAAACAATTAAATGTTAAATACATACATAACAGAAGATGCTCCCATAGTTTGGCTTTTTTTTCAGGGTCCTTTCACAGGAAGGCATTGTTCTTCTAGTTGTAATTTGGAATCCTACAACAGAGATTTGTGCAGTTTTGATACGGTTTACATATTTGAGATTTCCCAAACACTGATTTCTTTGGTCCAGTTGTTAATGTTTGCTTAATTAAATAACAGAGCAAAGTCGAGGACAATTCTGAACTAGTCTAGATTATTCTAGCTCTGAGAACCCACAAATAATTAGTGTTCTGAAGTAGCACTTGGCCAGAATTTGGGCTGGGAGGTTGTAGTTTTTTGTTACATAGTTTGAGACTTTGAGGGAGGGTGCGTTATACATAGTCACAGAAATTCCCGGTATCATTCTTCAGAAATAAATGCATATAAAATAGTAGACTCTTACCCATTTGGAGAAATGTCAGAATGAAGGCATTGGAGGCAATTAGGTGTATATAGGCAATTCATGTTTTCTCTGTCTTACAAACTCCATTTCAAACCAGGTGAATTGTCTCTCAGAACAGGGCAATCTCCACAGCCTGCTGAGATTTTGGCTTCTTTTTTTCACACTGTCCATGTAGATCCCAAAAATGTAAAACTTCTGTTGATTTTTGAGATGCACTCTTTATGCCGTAGGTACACTGATGGTTATCATTTTCTATTCAAGACAACACTATCCCATAATAAATACATCTACTACCAGACCAGATTGAAGGATGTGAAGCTTTGGAAATGCCACAAAGGACTAAATTATGAAATGGCCCAAGATGCATGTCAATAATAAAAGAAAAAAATCCACTCTTTCAAGTGTTGGGAAAAGTTTCTTTAGTGGTTTTAAAATAGGCTTTATTGCTCAAGACACTTAATACAAGAGAAGGACCTGAGCCCATTATATCATTAAGAAAATCCACTTCTTATTTACAAGTTAGAATTAATTTTTACTGAGGCTTAAATGCCATAAACCCCTGTTGTGTGGCAGAGACTGCGACATTCTGTTACAGGTTAATTTCTTTCCTTGTGAATTAGAAAATAGTCTGACTTGCAAAATGGGGAGAGAAAGGGGAAATATGCCAGCAGCTGTGCTTAGACTTCTTTGCCTTTTGGCTTCTTTCATTTTCTAGTCTGCTGCACTTCTTTCAGTGATTTGGATGCTGGATGCCAATTTAAATTTCCAGTGCATTTAGCGTCCTACAACACCAGGGGATTGGAAAGAGAATTAAGAACTTGAAAAAAAAAAAAAAATTATATATTTTTCTCCATGGTCCCTTTTATCTTTTTATATCTCTGTGATTGCATTGATAACAGAATCCAGTAAACTATAGCCACAAAAACGCAGTAGCATGTTTATTTTGCACAGGTGTGTTTATAAGGGGAACTAGATGGGGCTTGCTCATCTCTCACAATCTGTAGAGGGCTCTTTCACAGATCAACAGACTATAAGATTGCTTTCCTGGATATGAGCCACTGATGGACCCATACAGGCTAGTAAAAGTCATGTAAGAGTCTTTTATCCTGTCTCAGCAGGGACATCTTCCCCATGGGCATCACGAGAGAGTGTTTTCATAGCAGCGGATTTAACGGGGGGGGGGGGGGGGGGGGGGGGGCAGAGAGGGGTTGGAAAGAAGATTAATGTTTCTGCCAGTTCCCTGCAAGTTCACAGGAAATATTGGCTAGAGCAGGAGTGGCCCAACTCTGTCATGCTCCAGCCTTTTCTGTGTACTTAGAGTGGCATGTTTTTAATCAAATGTGAAATATAGCTTTAGCAGGTTGAATGGATTAGCCTTCCTTGTAAGTAACTCTGTCTGCTTTAGTCAAGAGTGCAACTTTTTTTTTCTTTTGTTCCCCCCCTCCCTTTTTTTTTTTAATGTTTCACAGTTAGGATTGTTGTCTTTAACTTCATCAGTTTAATGGGTCTGTGGAGTTTTGATTGTTAAAGGTGGGAATTGTTTAATAACCATATCCAACTGAGCTTCGAAATACATACAGTGAAGACAGCAAGGTAAGAATCCTCTCACCCAGTCTGTCATAAAACCTTGGAAATGCTTGTCACAAAAAGGGAGTGATTTGTTCTTTTTTTAATACCATGTTGAGATTACTGTGCTTGTAGATACTTTTGAGTTTTCCTTGATTTGGGCTTTCAAATTTGCCTGCATTTAGAAAGTTAATATCTTCGTATTCAAAAGCTGGAAAATCTGTTCCTGACAATGTACATAACTGATTTCCTTCCTCTAATGCTGGTTGTTATTTATCAGCAACTCATCAGTCTCCTGTTCTTAAACAGTGTTGAAGTTATAAAAGAACTAGAGGGATCTTCAGCTACCTTATTTCTGGGCCTCTGAATCAGATGAGCCTCTAATAAACTTAGGCTGTTTGTATCAAACCATTCCTTACCAGTAATGTACTTTGAAAGCTGTTCTATCTGGTTAAATTCTAGTGAAATAATAGACCTCCTACCTGTCACATCCTCAGGCTGCTGTAAAGTGTTCCACTAAAATAAATAGTTCAAGTATTTCCATGTGCCAAGAAATTGATATAAAAATTAGAAATTATTTTTTTAAATAATTTGATTTTCTGAGTAACTGAAGGGATTTTTGATATATTAACCACTGCCATACTTCGATGCCAGATACGGTGTGAAATTGCTCTCAATTTTTCTTGCAAGACAGGCTTTGAAGAATTGTAACTTTACATTTCTGACCTGTGTTTAAAGCGTTGTTTAGACAAGAGTCTAGAGGCTTGTTCATTTTCCTAAGTACAGCTATACAAATGTGAGGTTTTAAGAAAACAAACAAACAAAACCCATACATACATACAAAGCTGTCTTGATAAGAATTAATGGGATTAGAAGACTAAGGAGAAACAACAAAATAAAGGAAAAATAAAGTAAAAACATATCTAAAGATTTATGGGCTGAACGAGACAAGTTTAACTCCATTTGGATTGAAGCAGATAGGAAACTCAAGGCGTGCTTGGTGTTTTCTGTCCTCTTTTCCCCCTTTTTTCTTTGTTTAATTAGAATGTTCGTTCAAGGCCATGTTTCAGCAAAGTGTGTCAGCATCTGTTTAAGTCTCACTGACTTTAGATGAGCATGGTATTTTGAGAAACCCAGGCCTCTGAAGTTATGCAAAACCAGTGCAATCTCAGTATAAATAATATCTCTTGGTTTATCTGATTAGTGAAGGGCTATGCTACTTTTTTTTATTTTATTTCCTTTTTAAAGCAAGTGTCTTCATTTATCAGCATCCAGGGACTTATTTGGATAGTCAGTGGACCTAAAACAAGGCATGAATCTGTCAGAAAAATCATTTGGCTTGTGTAGTCCTTTCTAAATATAGCTCCCTGATCAAAGCACAGAGTGTCTTTTCTAAGTCCTATCCAAACCAGATATTAGGTGAAGAATATACTGAAGCCTTCAGATTTTTGATGGTGCCTTTTTCAAAGGCATGCCATCCTGAATGTGGCATCATGTGATGCTGTTTGAACTGAGCAAACATTTTGCCTTCAACTTCTTTCTCTTGCATTTGTGCCACTCTACAAAGATAATTGTATATACAGCTTAAAGAAAACCAACCCAACAACAACAGCAACAAAAGCACAACAGAAAAAAAAATCCCCAATAAAGCATCCTCAATTAAAATGCTGGAGGATTTTGAAGGCTGCTGGAGAAAAGCAGTTGCAGTGTTATTTCTCAGAAGAAACTTTTTTTTATTTATAGCAACTTCTGGACATAAATAAACATAAATTGCTTCAGGGTTTAGTAGTACATTCATAAACATAAGGGTCCTTGCAACAGAAATTGTATCCTTCTGAAATGACAGTTAATAAAAGCTATTTTTGATTTAGCTACTAACCAGTTTATATTGTAAGTGTCTTTCCGGTGACTCTTACTGTCTTGGTGAATACTTCCCAATTATTAATTGAGCATTGGAATTTCATAGCATTGTTTTCTCAGTGCAGTAGTTTTCCAAGACCAAGTTGTTATGTGTTTTGGGGGTGCAGTCACAGAAGAGAGACACGAGGCTTTCCTACTAGCACACATCATAAGAGAGAGGCCCAGGGAGAGAAAGCTGTTGTTCCTGTAAAACTGCCACAAACAGTGCTAATTAATACACTGATTTTACAAGTGATGCAGGGGACTTAAATAGACAGAATTAATTATTAAAACTTCTTTCTTCAAAACACTGTTTCCAGGGTGCTTTGCATGATTATAATATGAACCTGCCCTACAAAGAGATCTAAGATTATATTCAGACAACAGCCATGTACTTGATCAACAGTTTGAAGACGATGTATGCATCCACCTGGTAAAATTAGAGAGCTGGTTGAGAGAGATGCTGTCAGGATCAAAGTCTGGGGAGTTCAGCACAGTGAGTGAAGTCAACAAGCATCAGGGGAAATGAGACGGCTAAGTCAGTCACAATACATGGGATTGGTCCTTTGCTTTCTAGTTTTTAAAGTATCAAGTTTTATGATAGTTTTATTAACTTTATTTTGCAGTTTTCATCAGAATACAGAGAGGGAGGTAGTAAAGAAATCCAGCTGTGATTATGATGGAATTGCATTCTCTTGGTGCTGTATTTACCCTTAAACTACCTGCAGTAATCTGCAGTAGCTGCTCTCTAGACAGCTGGGGTTCTTTTGCAGCTTTCTAATTGGGCTTCATACTTCAGAGACTTACTTTTAGAATTATAGCAAAAAATCAGACCTTGCAGTGGCGAAGGGTATGTAACAGACCAAAGGCCAAATTGTTATTTCTAATGCTGGTTTTATTCTTAGCCCTGCATAGTGACGCTCCTCATGTCTGGAGCATGGATAAAAATGAGATATTGATGACTTTCAGACTCCAAAATCCTTTTGCTTGTCTAGAATGCAATTATATAAGTGGCAGTAAGTGATGCCTGAATGAGATTAATATAGGCTGCCTTATTCCTCATTGCTACAGGTAAGAATGAGAAGATCTAGGGAATGACTATTGAAAGTATTAAGCAATTAAGGTGGGTAGTAAAAAAAAAGAGACTGGATTTTTTTTCCTTCTTTAACTTCGTGAAAATCTGAAGAAATGAGTGGCTGCATTATATAAAACCATCAGGTGTGATGATGCATTACATATATTATCCCTATTTCATTTAAGAAGAGTTTTGAAAAAGCTAATGCATCTTCTTTATCTGATTTTAAGCAATCAGAGAATATCTAATGATACAAATCTCTCTTTACAGCTAAAATGTTTATATCTATCTAAATAAATAAAACTAAAAATTGAGTTTGTGCAATTTGAAAGCAATTTATTCTGCCAAATAAAGATAGTGTATGGAAAAAGACTAAGCCTCTTCTGATAGAGTCATGTCTTTGTAATGGTTAGGTTTTGGGGCAGAATCTGTTCTTAGATTTATGCCTCTACAAACTGACAATGATTTCATTAGTGCCATTATACTTAATCTGTATAATTAAGTAAGAATTGAGACTCTGGAGGCTAAAAAGCACAATGTCCAATTGCAATAACTATGAAGTCAATCACTGTATAATTTCCCTTAGGTTTCATGGATAGTGAAATCTCAGGATACCTGGATAACTTTGAATAACTGGGGGAATAAAAATTCAGAGTGTTGTGCTGAGGAATGTTTATTCTTTTTTTTGGGTTGTTTTTTTCTTCAGAGAAGGTGACAATATTACAGCCATTACATCACTGTAATTGAAGTGGGGCAGCCCATTTACTACAAACCAAAACATCTAAGAAGAAAAATACTTTTGCTCCTTTCTTGAAAGTATACTATTAAAATCTATTGAACTTTAAAAAATCCATTAAATTTCATTGAAAAGTAATCACTTGCTTGAAAAGTTACCTAAGTTGATGCTGACTGTGTGCTGGGGAAAGAAACAGTAGAACCAAATTCTGATTTCATTTATACTGATATAATTAAGGAAGATTGTAGGCCCTTTGGTCTTTGAAATGATTCTTGTGCATGAGTAGGGCCAATGGGGGGTACAATAATAAAACTAATATAGCTAAGAAAGTTACTGACACTGGTGTAAAGCTCTTCTAGGGATAAGAGTAAAGCTGGTAAACACATAAAGCATCAATAACACATTTTTCTCAGGAGCATGTTAACATAATATACATGTGAGAGTGGGAATGAGAAGAGTAATTATCTTTTACACTGAAGTATTTTTATATCTCTGGAATATAAAGCAGCTATAGGAAAGAATTTACACCCATGTTCAGTTCACTGCATAAGATGTCTGCAGCAGAGAGAGGATATGTTGTGTGAGAGCAAGACACATATATCTCAGTGCTGAAAAGGGGTTTTCTACTTTGCAATGCACACAGGAAAACCTTGAGCACAGGGTGTTGCCCATGTGAACCCCCAAACTGTGCTTGTGCCCTTCCTGGGAGTGACTTTATTTAAGGCATCATGAAATAAAATCCAGTAACTTTGTTGCTGCTGTAGGAGGAGAAGGGAATGTGGCCTCTCTTTCTTCTTGCAAGCTATTCAGCTCTACAAAGAGAAATCTGGGGTGTTGAGCTACCAGCTGCTCCTGACGCAGGTGCATCTGAGGATGCTGCGGGGGAAGGATTCAGATTGGGGCCAGGCGATGTGGATAAGGCAGAATATCTGCTGTGAAGGCTCATGTGTGCCGTGTAGGGCAGCTGGTGACACTGCTCCCTTTTTGTTTTTGTGTCTGTCGCGGCTCTACGGAAAATCCCATCTATTATGTTACCAAAAAAAGGAAAAGATCTGCAGCCTTTCTATCCAGAGCAGCATTCTAATAGCCATTTCACCCTGAAATTCTCCAGTGTGGATAAAGCTGTTGTTTCTCCTTCACTAAAAAAATAAAGAGTAAAAATAAAAATAAAATAAAAAAACAACACAAGAATTCTGCTTTTTAAGTGCACCAACTGTGCAGCACATGGTTCCGGCCAGACTCTTTTGAGAGACACAGTATTTCAGAAGTGTCCACTAATTAGGGATGCCCAGTTGGGCCTCATTTTTTCAGATCTTCTGACTAATTTTTTGCTTTCATTGATCTTTAACAGGAGTGGATGGTCAGAGCATCTGAAAATCTTTGAGGTAGGCAGATGAATGTTGATGAACCAGAGGGAGAGTGTGGATATAAAATGCCTTGGTTTATGTTGCTAATTGTTTTGGTTTTGGCAATTAAGTATTTTTTGAAGGAAGTGATTGATTTGGTGAGAAATGAAAAGGGATTAAGTGTGACCCACTGAAACACTTAGCTGCTTATTACAAAATTAGTTTTTGTTTCAGAATAAAAACACAGAGGCAGACTTGGTGGTATGGAAACTATCAATTAGCTGAATATACAGAGAAGTGCCTTTCTGTAGGATGTCATCTTCTTATGTGACAATATTCTAAATATATTCTTTTGACAGTTTTAATTACTTGACAATGTTCTTAAAATTAGCAGTGATAAGGAAAATAAATAGATTGTCATGGGAAACAACTGAAAATACTTGTTTATTTTTATATTTCCCCAAAACAAATCCAGGACAAATTCTTTTGGTGATTTTAAAATAACGCTGCTGGTTTGCTCAAGGAGAGTATAACCCTCTGTCAAGAATTGTTTGATACTGTTATTGTGAAGTATTGATTTTAGTGCCTTTGAGTTAAAATAATAATAATACTATGTTGTTTTCTTCATTCTTTCCTCAGCTGAGGAGCAATTACTATGAACTTAGGTGGTAGACACAGACTCAGGCAGGAAAGTGTTTGTGTTACGGTGATTACCAGACACACAGGCACTATATGGAATGAGTTTAAGACAATTTTGTAGTATTTTGGGTATCTTCTTTCCAGATCTTTTCTGCAATAAATGTCTAGTTAAAATGCAAGCTGATGTACCCTGAAGATTTAAGATCAATTTTCCAAAATTCAATGAAAAAAATCAGATCTTACAAAAGACTAATTTTAAAGGAATGATGGGGCTATGAAAATACTGATATCACTTTATAAAACATACAAGGTGGGGGTGGGGTGGAATAAGACATAAGATTTCAAAAATTTTGGATCTGCTTTTAGGAACATGAATGGATTTTGCAAAGTTCAGCACTGCTGTTGTACCTCCTTCCACAAGGATGATTCCTCACCATCCTTGTGTCTGCAGCCAGCCACCAGCTCCATCTCTGAGACTTTTGTAGATGATCTTTATTTGCAGCTGCAGCTCTCAATGCAGAGAGGAGCAGCAGAAGAGCACATACAGAAGGAAGCAAAATAAATAAAAATAAAGAGGAAGAAGACAGGACTCTTAACAGTACAGCTTGGTTTGATGATTTGCCTGAATTTTCTGGTTTAATGGCCATGTTGTGCTAGGTCAACATTTGGACTCCATGATCTTAGAGGTCTTTTCCAACCAAAACAATTCTATGATTCACAAGTGTAAATATTTTACTATGATTTTGGTGTTTTTGTTATTCCCCTTCAGGTAGAATATTTGTTTACATAGCTTCCTCCTCAACCCACTTTTTTCAAGCACCACCCCAGCAAGAGTACAAATAAACATGGAAAGCTTAGTTAACAAACCCATCAGATTTTTACCATAAACATTCAACTTTAAAATCCTTGCTCAGTTGAAACCTTCCTTACAAAGTGAAGGGTAATTTAGGAGGTAATGCTAGATGTCTTGTGCTTGACTACTGTCTATTAATCCGAATGAATACTGGGAGTATATATACTGAAAATATTACACCAGAAGAATAGTCAACACAAGAGTCCTACTAATAAAAATATGGGTATGTCCCGACTTCTAGGAAGCCCATTCATTATTTACTGTTTCATCCAGGCACTACTGCCTCCAGCATGTGCCGTTATATGTGCATGTGGTAGGATTATTAAAGTTTGGAGAGTTTACCTTCTTTTTTGGAAGTTTTTCTGAAAAATAAGAGAGGGACTTTGCCACAACTTTCCAGTTATGTTGTTTATTTAGAGGGTGGCAAGAAACAACTAAACATATGTTCTTTTAGCTGTGTAAATGTAAAGACATTTGGTTATAAAGATATCTGCTGATATATGAAGGTTGCTTTTAAATGCCATAACATCAAAACAACAACCAAAAAATTAGCTTTAAAGGCCATAAACAAGAACACATGTTGACATTTGTCAGGTTCGTACCCCATTTCTGGGATCTTGCACAACAAAATAGTCACAAAGGAGACTTAATACTGCAGTGTTAAAAATCTCCTTCTTTCAAGTGACTTTGCTAAAGTAAAGCATATAGTTGTATGATTTAGGAGTAGCTTAATTTAAGAATATTGAAACCTGATGATTGAGCGGAACAGCTTTTCCTAATGAGTACCTTGCTCCCAAGGTAGAGAAGATGATTTGCAATTTTTTTTCTTAATGAAAATGGAATAGGAAGGAATTAGGTTTCATAGGCCTGTTTCAGAAGTGCTAACACAAGAAGCAAATCAGTAATGAATGTACAGATGGTTTTTCTTGTCATGTAAAGGAAAGTTACTGAATACGTAATGACACACTACAGCTCAAACACAAATAGAGGCTGGGTGATGAGAGAGGATAGAGAGCATCCCTGCAGAGATGGATTTGAAGGTGCTAGAGGATGAAAATCTGAACAAGAGCCAGCAATGTGCACTTTCAGCCCAGAAAGCCAATTGTATCCTGGGTTGTATCAAAAGAAACATGGCTAGCAGGTCAAGTGAAGTGATCAAAATCCCTCTACTCTGTTCTGGTTGAGACTTCACTTGGATAACTATGTTCAGCTCTTGGGTCCCCACTACAGACACGAATGTGTTGGAACAGGTCCAGAGGACGGTCATGAAGATGGTCAAGGGGCTAGAGCAGCTCTTCCATGAGGACAGGATGAGAGACTTGGAGTTGTTCAGTCTTGAGAAGAGAATGTCTGTCTCCAGGAAGACATTATAGTGGCATTACAGTACTTAGAGGGGATCTACAGGAAACATCAGGAGGGACTCTTGATCAGGGAGTGTAGTGATAGGACAAAGGGTAACAGTTTTAAAATGAAAGAGGGCAGACCCAGATTAGATATTAGGGAGGAATTCCTTGCTGTGAGTGTGGTAAGACACTAGAACATGTTCCTCAGAGAAGCCCTGGAAGCCTCATCCCTGGAAGCACTCCGGGCAGGCTGGGTGTGGCTTTGAGCATCCTGGTTTGCTGGAAGATGTCTCTCTCCATGGCAGGGTTTGGAATGGGGTGATCTTTAAAGCCCCTTTCAACCTAAACCATTCTATGATTACAAACAATTTACTCTGTGTGTTTCATTATTAAACTATTTGACACTCAAATACCTTAATAAGATTATCATATTTAATATGACCAGCATGGGAAAGTGTGGAGGATATCATGCTGTCATTTGTGCTGTTTCCCATAAAAGATTCAATCTTATTTACTTTGGTTATCAGTTAGGAATGAAGGTCTTTTCTAGAATAACCTGCAAACACCTTGCAATTATTTATTCACACTCAGGGCATCTCCAGGACAGAAGGTACTAGCTGGGTTAATGATTTTCTGTCTTAAATTTGTCATATTGTTTGACTTATGTGACAAGAGATGATTCAAGACTGTAACATTCTTTTAAATTATACAAGACTGGCAAAATCCACTCATTTGGGTGGAGAGTGTCTTAGAGCAACTGATGCAAATGGAAATTGTTTATGGATAGAATTTCTGGCACCTGAAAATATTTAACTCCAGATGTTTTGAATGCTCTTATGAATTTTTAGGCTATACTTGGCTTTGTATCCATAGAGTCAACTTGAAAACCAAGTTTAATATATCTTTGGGTTCTCATACTGAATTAGTTCTTTGTGAATGTCATTCTGTCATCGGTTCAGCTATCTCAGTCTTTGGAAATTATTTTACACAATCTGAAGAACTGAATCCAGCTTCTCTAACACAAACATACTCAACACTGCATGATCTTATATAAGTGTTGCCTGAAAGGTGGTATGTAGCTAGACTGAAATATGGACAGTGTGTGTTCCCACTTGCTGAAATATCTAAAAAAAATGTTAAATTTAGGATTTTGTTCACTTATGCTTAATAGAGCACTCTAAGTTAGGGAAAATTGGTTTCATTTTCTCTTCCTACCATTAATAGCTATTAGAGTTGAAAATAAGGCTTTAAACTTATCATTAAAGTATGCTTAAGTAACTTGCAATTGGCAATTAACTCAGCATGGTAATACATTATCATAACATTTTCCTTTGATAGGTCTGTCTTAAAAGATACAAGGAAAGACAAAGAATACCTTTGTAAGACTCGTATTGAAATTATTACTGGTTTAGTCATTCACATTTCATGTATTTTAAGAGGAAAATGTGTTCCACCACCTATGTTCAAAAAAACATTTAATTGGTGTTTGATGGTGGACAGTTGTTGAGGTGATGTCTGAATTTTGTTGTGTTTCTGTGGGTTCAGCAATCAGGTGAGATGGATACACAAGAAAATTTCTGCACATTACATGGACCTCAAAGTTTCAGAGATCAGTAATCAAAGGAAGAGAATGGCATAATTCAGTTTGTTTGACTTTCAGGTGTTATTAAAATCCTCTTCAGCAAAAGTTATAAGTTCTAGGAATAAACCTCCAATTACTAACTCCTCAGCATAACATACAGTGTGTTTTCCCTTTCAAGATAACAGTAAAATACAGGGCTTAAACTGTCTGCCCTGTCTCTTAAGACACTGAATTAATAGTGAGGGTGTAAGCATTCCGCTACTCAGCATGGTGACCGAGAACTGCCACCTCCCAGAGCTGAGTAGGAACGTTACTATGACAATGGCAACACTGATGACATTCTCTGTTCCTTGCACAGCCAATGGGCATTGACCTTATCCTGTCAAAGCATGTAAAAAGCGATGTGGGCAACACTGGCTTTGTGAAGACTGGACACATTTATCTAGGACATTTCACCACATCACTGTATATTGAATTGTAGAAGTGTAGCTAAATTAGCTTCTGTGTTGGAAATTTTGCAGTGAAGCTAGAAATGCAACAAAAGTAACTGAAGTCTGAGCAAATGGGTTTTTTTTCTGATGCTTTAAAAGCAAAACCACTGTGCCAGGCATGCAAAATCCAATGAGTTCTGTGTCCCAGATCTCTTTGCCTGTTTTCGTGTGAATCCACTCTTGAAACATCTTGCTTTGGAAATTGTACATCCCGGGGCTCTGTAGCCTGGCAGTCTGAGAAGTTATTTGTATTTTGAATACTTTGGCCATGCTTAAGTTTGCAGAACTTAAAGAAATTACACTGTTTGCATGCATTCTGCTGAAGTCAATAGCAGCACAGCATTCAAGCACAGTATTTCCTAGCTCACTCTCGCCCCTTTCCTCCTCAATCATTTCTTGAGAATTCCTTCATAATAACCTTATCCAAACCATAAATATGAAAGTCAAATAAGCCCAAAGGAGATTTATCATCCTCTGACTCGGCACTCCTTTTATGATTAATAATGACATTGATTCCTCTAGAAATGAAACAAAAATTAATTTAAAGGTTCTGATTGGTTTTAGTATTAGGTAAACTTAACATATTGAATGAGCGTAAAACAATTATCAGTCTTATTAACAAAATTAGCTACAGCAAATTTACCAGAAGGAAACTGTTGCTATTTAGCTTCCTAATTATGTCACTATTCTTTGTGACCAAATGATATAATGAAAATAATTTAATCTACTGGGGCTGCATAGCGAATTTCCTAGGAGCAGCTGGATATCATAATCTGTTTTGAATGTATGTTTTCCTACTCTTCTTCTGTTTCAGAAAGTAGAGGTCAAGGGCTTCAAAGATCTTTGTGGTGAACTGAAGTTGAACTGTGCAGGGCAGAATACAGAACAGATTCTTTACTGTAATAAAATGTTAGATAACCCTTTCCTGAAGGCCAGAATTCTTTGACTCCTTCAACAGGTTCATGGTGTATGAATCTCAGGCTCTGGAATAGCATAGGATGTATTTTAGTCTGCTTGGCACCAAGGCCAAGAACTGGACTTTCCATGTTATGCTGTTGTCTGTGTATATATTAATAGCAAGAGGAGGGGTAAGCACAACCTCCGCTCCTTGGTGGACACAGAGGGGGACATAGTAACAAAAGATGAGGAAAAGGCAGAGGTACTTAACACCTTCTTTGCCTCAATTTTTAATAGCAGGAGAGGTTGTCTTCCGGACAGCTGGCCTCCTGAGCTGGCAGATGGAGTCAAGGAGCAGTATAGTTCCCCTGTGATCCAGGAGGAAGTAGTTAGAGATCTCCTTAGCTGCTTGGATCCCCAAAAGTCCATGGGACCAGATGGGATCCATCCTAGGGTACTGGGAGAGCTGGCAGATGAGCTGGCCAAGCCACTCTCCACAATTTTTCAACAGTCCTAGCTCACTGGAGAGGTCCCAGATGACTGGAAGCTGGCCAATGTGATGCCTATCCTCAAGAAGGGCCAGAAGGAGGAGCCAGGGAATTCCAGACCTGTCAGCCTGACCTCACTGCCAGGCAAGGTTATAGAACAGATTATCTTGAGTGCAATCACACAGCACTTACAGGATGGCCAAGGGATCAGGCCCAGCCAGCATGGGTTTAGGAAGGGCAGGTCCTGCCTGACCAACCTGATCTCCTTCTATGATCAGGTGACTGCCTGGTGGATGTGGGGAAGGCTCTGGATGTAGTCTACCTGGACTTCAACAAGGCCTTTGATACCATCTCCCACAGCAAACTCCTGGCCAAGCTGTCAGCCCGTGGCTTGGACAGCAGCACTCTGTGCTGGGTTAGGAACTGGCTGGAGGGCCGAGCCCAGAGAGTGGTGGTGAATGGTGCCACATACAGCCGGCGGCCAGTCACTAGTGATGTCCCCCAGGATCAGTGCTGGGCCCCATGCTCTTTAACATCTTTATTGATGATCTGGATGAGGGAATTGAGTCCATCATCAGTAAATTTGCAGATGGCACCAAGCTGGGGGCAGGTGTTGATCTGTTGGATGGTAGGAAGGCTCTGCAGAGGGACAGGCTGGACAGATGGGCAGAGTCCAAGGGCATGAGATTTAACACATCCAAGTGCCAGGTTCTACACATTGGCCACAACAACCCCAGGCAGTGCTACAGGCTGGGGTCAGAGTGGTTGGAGAGTGGCCAGGCAGAAAGGGACCTGGGGATACTGGCTGCTGGTAGGCTGAATATGAGCCTGCAGTGTGCCCAGGAAGCCAGGAGGGCCAATGGCATCCTGGCCTGTATTAGGAACAGTGTGGCCAGCAGGAGCAGGGAAGTCTTTCTGCCCCTGTACTCAGCACTGGTTAGGCCACACCTTGAGGACTGTGTCCAGTTCTGGGCCTCTCAGTTTGGGAAAGATGTTGAGTTGCTGGACCATGTCCAGAGAAGGGAAACAAAGTTGGCGAGGGGTTTGGAGCACAAGCCCTATGAGGAGAGGCTGAGGGAGCTGGGGTTGCTTAGCCTGGAGAAGAGGAGGCTCAGGGGAGACCTTCTTGCTGTCTACAACTACCTGAAGGGAGGTTGTAGCCAGATGGGGGTTGGTCTCTTCTCCTGGGCAGCCAGCACCAGAACAAGAGGACACAGTCTCAAGCTGCACAAGGGGACATATAGGCTGGATGTTAGGAAAAAGTTCTTCATAGAAAGAGTGATTTGCCATTGGAATGTGCTGCCCAGGAAGGTGGTGGAATCACCATCACTGGAGGTGTTTAGGAAGAGACTGGATGGGGTGCTTGCTGCCATGGTTCAGTTGCTTAGATAGTGCTGGATGATAGGTTGGACTTGCTGATCTCAAAGGTCTTTTCCAACATGGTAATTCTATTCTATTCTATTCCATTCTTTTCTATTCTATTCTATTCTATTCTATTCTATTCTATTCTATTCTATTCTATTCTATTCTATTCTATTCCCTTGCACTGTGCCTCCACCCAGTCACTTGGCACATTTTTCTGCTCTGAAAGACTTTTCTGCATCTGAAAGATGATGAAGCAGAGAGAACTTGGATGCCTTCTAGCCATAGGCATTTCAGGCCAGAGGGACAGTCACCTGGGCCAACCTTGAAGGCTACTCAAGCATTGGTACAGAACTTGATTTTTGGGTGCCAGCTTTCATCTATTCTGTGTGAGTTTCCTGTGCTTATGGCTTAGCAGTGCAGTGGGGTGGAAGCAATGAGAACTGACAAAGCTAATGAGAGAAATTATACATGGTCTTGGAAAACTTGTAAAAAGTCTCTACTGGCACTACTGCCCTTCCACCCCAGAAAGCATTTAAATGGTGTGGTCTCAGAGTGTTTCCTTCCTACCACATCTGTCTGCCCTCCTTGGATGCTCCATGATTTTGTCAGGACACAACTCTTAAAGTACATGTTCTCATCTCTTTGTTCCACTTGCCATCTGTCTTCCCTGGATTATCATACGTGGGCAACTTGGGCTTAGGCACATTTCCTGTTATTGTACCTCTAACAGGCACTCTGGGGAAATGGTACCATTTGTAAGTAGGATTTTACCTTCTCTCCTTCCCAGTGTAGCTTTATGAACTGGAACTAGGGAGGTGGAAACATTTTGGTACAGTAAGAACTCCGCAGCACATGAGTAATTGTAACACTGCCTTAGACTGCAACAATGAACTAAACCGTGATCAACTCTAGTATTACACAACATAGAAGTGAATAGAAAGCTCATGTGGAATAGAAACCCCATGAGTACATCCCATGACTGCTCGTGTAAGACTTCTGAAGATGCTCTAAAGTACACAATTTGTTTGCTTACCCACACCACAACTTTATATCTTTACAGTTTGTGTCCTCTGGGAAATACTTTTTGTTTGTTTGTTTCATTATTTAAAGCAAACCTGATATTAAGGATTGGGGCTGCTGTGCACAAAAACACTGTGCTAGTGATCCACATGAGCATGTAACGTTTGATGAGGCTTTCTGCGTATGTCTGAAGGAGAGTATGCTGACACTAAAGTCAGGATTTAACCATATTTACTGCAGCTTGCAAAAATTACATGATTTCATAAGCAACTGTAGCAAGGTGGGCCTCTGAGTAACTCTTAAAGGTAAGGTCTTTTCTTAAGTAGTGAGGAGAAAGTTGTGACCGTTTGAGGCTGTGCCTTTAAGGAAGGGGCACTCTGGCTAAATGTTTATAAAATATTCTGTATTCTAAACGAATTTCATTGGTGAATTAAGGGGGAGGTGAGGTCTTAGACCCAGAGCAGCTGGAACTTTCATTGCAGTTTCCTCCCTTCGCTCTCCCTTACAGCTGGACTGCTTCTGGGCTTTTGGCCAAATAACAGATAAGAGATACTAACTCCTTGTACCTAGGCCTCCGTCTGCCTTGCTAACCACCCTTTTCTCTTTTCTAACCCTCTTTGGGGAAGAAGGGAGGTAGGGGGGTGAAGGGGGCACAGGGGGAAGTCCCCTCTGTTGGGGGTCTGGTTTCTGATTGTGTTTCTTTGCTGTATATTTCTGTTTATATTGTAAAATACCTGTATATATTGTGTTACATATAATCTGCTTCCTATATATACTTGTAAATATAGTCTGCTTTCTCCGACTGAGTTTAGCCGTGGTTTCTTACTCTGTGGGGGAGGGACAGCTAGGCCCTCTCTCAACCTACCACAAAAGTTCTTCACAGAGAGAGTTGTTAGCCATTGGAATGGGCTTCCCAGGAAGGTGGTGGAGTCACCATCCCTGGAAGCATTCAAGACGGGATTGGACGTGACTCTTGGTGCCATGGTCTAGTGGTCATGAGGTGTTGGGTGACAGGTTGGACTTGATGATTTTTGAGGTCTTTTCCAACCTTGTTGATTCTATGAACATGAAGAACCTGAAATATGTCTTTTAGCTTGTTCTTTATATGGTGTCATCAGAGCATCCAGATACTGTAAGTAGGAATCTTGGGTGCATCGAATGAACCACTGCAAGAACTTGCAAGCAAAAACGGTGTCCAAACTCACAATATTTGCCTAATCATCTCCAAGTTGCTTGGGTTTGTAAAACTTCCCACAGTATTTCTTGGAAGAGTTACATAAGACCTGTGTTAGGCCCCAAAAGAAGTTCCAAATACCACAATGTCTTGACAGTTTCAACAATTCTAAACATAACTGAAGCATAGAGGGATTTAAATGAGAAATCAAACCTTCACGTGCATTTCTGTTAACTTCTGGTCTGGCACATTTTGAGTTGTTGCACACATTTCTTGTACACGCTTCAACAGTTTTAAATTGTGGCACACATATGCTGAGCCTTCAGCCATGCTCAGGCATTTGGTTAAAAGTGTGTACCAAGTCATGTATTTCATCTGTCCAAGAAATCAGTATATGGGGTGGATGGTGTCAGTGTGAGGAAGACCTAGAAGACTGACTATGCGCTTAGTTGAAAAGCAGTACAGAAAGATGATTTCAGGAAAAAAAAAAAAAAAGACACCAAATAAAGCTCATGTTTCATGCAGCCATTGAAAGACAGTTTACATCCAGCAGCACTAAAATATTCACCTTCTTGCACATGTAAACTATAGAAACACTTAGTTCTTTCCTTTAAAAGGCATTTTCCATCAGTCTCTCTTATGTCTCTCTCTCACCTTGCTGTTCTACCATCCAACGTTTGATATCTCATCTGAAGGGGAAGACTCATGTTCAGAGTGGTCCCATTCATCTTTTGGCAACACTGATTTAGGTATCAGAACCCTTTGCTTATATTCTGTTTTCTGTTAAGAAATTTCTATAGCTGGAGGTATGAAGAAGAAAATTGAGTCAAGCAAAAACCTTATTTCACAGGTTAGGAAGAGTTGAGTTGGATCAAACTCTTGCACACAATCAAGTTAGGCTGTTTTGAAAAGAGAGGCAGCTGCCAGCCTCTGCCTTATAGATGAGACTTTAGAGATACAGAAGAGAAAGAGATTCACATATAATTGCAGCATTAAGTTTGGATGAATCTTGCAACACTCCAGAGAGCTCTCTTGATTTTTTTTTCTGATGACTTCTTTATTTCCTGATTTGAGTAATACTTGTTCTTAATTTTGTAGCTTTTAAAGCAGCTCACCTTGTTTCACTTTAGATACGCTGAAGTGACATGTGAGGGTGGTAGACTGTTGTTAGGGTACAATGTCACATGGGAATGTGTGTTGAGTTGTCCCTGAGAAGACAAAAGTTGTAACCTTCACCTAGACATCACTCTGCTTTGTTTGAATGCCATTTCTGAAAAGGGGAAAAAAAAAAAAAAAAGGATGTTCATGGTAAATATTACAGATTTCAGAAAAGGCATCCCAAATCAAGCAATCTGCGAACACCCATCTCTTACATCAGAGAATAGAAAAGCCATGACTTGCTTTAGTGATGGCTTGATACAAGCTCTCCCATTTGCATCCTTTGCTAGGAAAACAGAAGCTGTTCTTCCCCAAATCCAGATTTAGTTGGGGTACATCTTTCTTCAGTGGGTCAGAGACTACTGTGCTTCGATCTCAACACATGAAGTTCTCTTTATGAATCCAGTTATACAATCCCTGGTGCAAAGTAAAACACAGTTCTGCATATGTTGCTCCTGCACTTTGTTTCCTCAGTCGTGAGTACAAGTGAAATGCATTGAAATGCCAAAATCACACAGCATTTCTGAAGCTGATTGTTATTAATATTTTTCTGTCTGGGGTGTTTTAGCTGTAAACCTGTTTGAAATGCCTAGCAAACAGCAAGAGGAGCAGCTTTGGAGGGGGAGAGGCATCTTTGAAATCCACAGAGCAGAAGCTTTAATCTCCAGTTGTGATTGACATCAAACAAAAGTGCAAAAACTTCCTTTGTTCTTGAGCACAAAGGGTGTGTTTGTTGTTTGTTCAGGGTAAGTGAAAGGCCCCATGAAGTCCCACTGAAGATGTTTAATGAATCTGGCAGCCTCCAAGCTGTCTCTTCTACACAGTAATCCTAACGACAGGCCCATCACACATAATTTAATTGAGTGTGACACAACAATCTCTGCTCAGGAGAGACTTTGGAGGGTGAATACTTTTATTACTCAGCAGCACAGCCTCCTTAGGGCTAGGGCTGCAATGGTGGTGTTCACACTTTTGTCTCTGAACTGAGGAAATTTACTCATTCAGATATTGGTTATTAAGCTTCCTAAATACTGACTTTGAACTCGTGGTTAAAACTGAGTGAATTGTACTGTCTCTAGTGCTGGGAGCTAGGATTTTTGGCAGTCTCAGCTTGTAGTAGAAGTCAAAGTCAAGAATAACTAAAAAAGGAGAGATGATATTAAAATCACACCAAACCAGGACATGGGTACTAGGGAAGGAGGGACAAAATAGCATCAAGAGTGAAACAGTCATGGAAAATACTATAGGGGAAAAAAAAAGATTCCTAAGATGTGTTGTTTATCTTTGGGTGACTAGAATGGAAATAGAAATGATGTGTATTTTCAGCCTCCCCTGTTCTCCCTATTTAATGTTTATAGCTTTTAGTATTGTAAAAGTTGGGCCGTTTGCTGCCAGGTAGCATGCTTTGTTGTCAGGGTAAGGATATTTTGCATGGTTTGGACTGTGGAGATCAGCTGGTGTGTGCCTTTATGATCTGGGTACCTATTGCCCATGAATGGGGCAGAAAAGACTAAATGGTCTCTAGATCTGAACACACAGGTAAGAATAATATCCAAGTGCATTGCTCTTCTCAACAAATCTGGTTTCAGCTTTGCCTCATGCTGCATGTCTAAATTTAGACAATTCACTTAATATTCTATGTAGACACTTCTATAAAATGTTCATAATCTTGTTTACCTACTTTGGGATAAACTATGGGGTAGAGTGTGAATACTCACTTTGGTAGAGGTTGTGAAGAAGAAACCACTATTCTCCTGGAGTTGCTTGGGGTTACTTTTTCCTTATCTTCATGACATAAATCAAATTTTATCCCCACTGTTGGATATAAATGCAAAATGCATTTGTACTGTAAATGTCAGCCACTCCAGGGACTGTTGAAGAGCTAAGTACTACCTGCTGTTCTATTTGATCCCTATGCCAATTGCCAAACAGAGCCCTGACAATATCAGGTCCGATGGCTGGCATTCAGATTCAATGCCAAAAGAACCCTGATATCCTGAACACAATACACAGCCCCTTTCTAAGAGCTTCTGTGCCCAGTATCACTTTTTGAAATAATTCCTTGGTCTCTCTTGAATTTCAAGAATATAGTGGGATCTATCTAAAATAGCAGTCCTTGTTTCCTTGCCTTCTTCCAGTACCCCTTATCAAATCAGACATCCAAAATCAAGTGCTTCTGTGTACTTTGCTGACAAGCACAAGGGGATTAGGGAGTGATGGGTTTAGCAAAACTGGCTCAAGGTTTTGTAAAATGCATCTTGGAGCTTGAGCTCTGAACGAGCCATAAAATTCCTCCCATGAGGTAGAAGTGAGGTTTCTACAAGACTGGATCAGAACTTAATAATGCTTTTCTTTTTTTTTTCCCCTTGTTTTCTAAAAGGTGCTACAAAAACATCTGACTTTTTCGAAGATGCCACAAGACTAACAATAGTTTAATGTAGCCATTGTGTAAAAAAAAAAAAAAAATCACAAATGTGTTTTACCACCAGCAAAAATAACTGATTTTTGGGCTGCATGCAAACCATTTGGGGCAATTAGCAAGTAATTTAATTTGCATTAATCAGCACAAGGTCATCAAGAAATTAAATTTGGGTGTAGATTTTACATATAACAGGGTATGAGAAGAAGGGAGGAACTGTTTTTACAGGGTGTTAATTTGGAGTTAAGTGCATTCAGCAAGTTTTGCAAGGTTTGGCCTTGCAGAAGCTAGATGAATGATGTGGGTTTAGGAACACTGGAAGTATAAAATGATGTGGCAATTTACTAAGCATTTAATGTTGCAGTATGTAAACCTTTTAACAGACTTCTTGGCACTTGTAAAGATCAGAGCACAGGTTTTTCTGAAGCATGGAACACGCTGCTAGCACTGAAGGGCTGTGTCTGGCTGAACACGAGTAGAGTCCCACGAGGCTGAATGTGCTGACCATGTGCTGTGCCAAGTGACTCAGGAACCCAAGCAGATATCCCAAACCCACAGATCTCTGCACAGCTTCACAGTATTACCTTACTGAGGTCTGAAGGGGGAGGAGTTTGGGCAAATAACTCATTTTCTTCTGCACCCATTTGGTCCTTCAGCCTTTCACTCCACTGCCTTTTCACTGCACAGTCTCCTGGGGCTCCATGAGCCTTTGGTGATAGCAACATGGTAAATGTTGTGAGATATCCACTGCTGGAGACACAGAAATGGTTTTTGACAAATGATATCTGAATATATAGTTATGAGAAATGAGATGATGAAGCATCTGGCAGTGCTTGGGAGTAGATAAAATTTATATAGCTGTGCTTATGGCTTTTTCTTTGACTAAAAAGCATTTATCAGTTGTATGGCATAGAAGGTGTAACTAAGCCTCTTGTTACCCGTTTTTTTCACAAAGGATAATCGCAAGATGCTTTTGCTGCCTTGTACACATCTGTTGTCCAAACATATCTCTCATAGAATCATTAAAGTTAGAAAGGACCTCTAAGTCCAATCATCAGCCCAACACTAGCATGCCCACTAAACCAGGTCCCAGAGTGTCATGTCTACGGATTTTTTTATTGTCTCCAGAACAGTAACTCTACAACTTCCCTGGGAAGTCTGTTTCAGGATTTGACCACTCTTTCAGTAAAGAAATTTTTTGTATTAGCCAATCTAAACCTCTTCTGGCAGACCATTTTTCTTTTCCTATCATTCATTACCTGTGATAACAAACTGACCCCCACCTCAATACAAACACCTCTCAAGTGGTTGTAGACAGTGATAAGGCCTCCTCTAAGCCCCTTTTCTCCAGGCCACACAATGCCAGTTCTGTCAGCCAGTCCGTGCAAGACCCTTCATAAGATTTATTTCCTTTCTTTAGACACACTCTGGCCTTGTTGTAGTGAGGGGCCCAAAACTGTACTCAGTATTCCAAGTGCAGCCTCACTTCCTCACTGGCCACAATATTCCTGACACAAGCCTGGATGCTTTTGGCCTTCTCGCCCACCTGAGCACACTGCTGGCTCATATTCAGCCAGTTGTCAACCAACACCCCCAGGTCCTTTTCCAGTGGGCAGCTTTTCAGCCACTCTTCCCCAAGCCAGTAGCATTGCATGGGGTTGCTGTGACTCAACTGCAGGACCTGGCATTTGGCCTTGTTGAACCTCATACGCCTGGCCTTAGCCCATTCAGCCTGTCCAGATCCCTCCGTGGAGCCTCCTGACCATCGAACAAATCAACAGTCCAACCCAACTTGGAGTTGTCTACAAACTCACTGCGATTGTGCACTTGATCCCCTCATCCACACTGTTAATAAAGATACCTTTCTTTTCAAAGGCTTGTGCTCTGACATTTAAGGAATCCCTTAGCCTAGAACCTCAGTTTGGCCAGACTTTTCATAAAAGGTTCTAAAATTGTCATAAGTTGGAGTTTAACCTGCTGCTATTCATACCATCCTGCCTCATGCCAGCTTCAAAATGAAAGTGTTAGCTGGAGCAAAGTATTAAACCTAAGCCAGGGGAGGTTTATGTTGGATGTTAGGAAGAAGTTCTATACAGAGAGAGTGATTGCCCATTGGAATGGGCTGCCTGGGGAGGTGGTGGAGTTGCCATCATTGAAGGTGTTCAGGAGGAGACTTGATGGGGTGCTTGGTGCTATGGGTTAGTTGTTTAGGTGGGTTGGATTGGTTGATGGGTTGGACACGATGATCTTGAAGGTCTCTTCCAACCTGGTTTATTCTATGTATTCTATGTATTCTATGTATTATGGAGCTTGAAGTTTAGATTGTAACATGAGAGGCTTCCTGTTCTGGGTGCTGCTTTTGGGTTCCAGGTTTTTGGGTGTTGGCTCTCTTCCACTCAGATGGCAGCCAGACAAGGAGGGATGGGGGAGTAGTTCCCTGGCTTGGGTGTTTAGCTCCCTGCTTTCTGCTTGCTCCTGCTTTCTGATGTGCTTTTTCTACAAATAAGCCAAGGTAATTGTGCATTATGTTATCTCACTTATATTAAACTCTTATCTCAATTCTTTTTCTCCACCTGGAGGTTTTGTGTGTGTGTGTGTGTGTGTGTGTGTTGTAGGGAAAAGATTGTGTTAAACTAGCACAAAAATCCATCCATTTGTTTCTTCCTCCTCACAAACCACCATCTTAACTCTGAACTACAGGCCCTACAAAAATCTCAGAATTTGGGCACTAGAATCATCAAAAATCACTAGTAATTTTTTAATACCTTGTACAATGTCAAGTGATGGATGACATGAGAAAGATCAAAGAAAAATGTATTGTGTAGTAAATCTAGCAGAAGATTTATATCCTAGTTCTTCCTTTTTTATCAATGCTAATAGATCTTTAAAGGAAAAAAAAAATGAACACAGAAAGGAAGAGTATCTTTTTGGATAAAAAATGTTAGCTATAGAGTTTAAATAACTGATAGTTGGGTTTTTTTTTCCCCTGTCATGCAATAAAATTAATGAAGGGAGGGTAAACACTACTGAAACAAATATTTGTGCTAATTCTTTGATAAAGTAATAAAAATTGCTTTGTAGTTATTAGTTTTATTTTTATGGCAACTGTACAGACATTGTTCATTCTTTTTTTCAAAGTCTGACTATTATTGGACAAAGAATTAAGATTACTCCAGCAGTATTTGCAACCAAAGTTCATTTAATCTGATTTGAATTCTATAACCTTCCATTTCTTTCCCTGCCATGTAGGACAATATCCTATTACATACCTTTTAATGCAACTGTATGGTTGGTGAGTTGTTCCAGTAAGCCTGTATTTCATGTTGGATAGTGTATGAGAAAGGTCCACATGTCATCTTTTTCTACTAAAGGTTCTTTTGGTAAATTCATCCAATCATCTGGATTCTAGATTTAAAATAGTAAACTTCTTCCTCATTTTCACTTGTATGTGAGTTTCTGATGAACATCACTCTGTGGTGGTATCTTGTTTTTAAATATCCACATTCATCCCTAGTGTGGGTACACTTCATGGATGTGTGAAATGAACCTTCTGTTTAGAGCACCATAATATCATTTTAAAATAGAATAAACATGTTAAATATGGTTCCATTTCTAATTTTAACTTAGGGGGATGAATAGCCATTAAATTCTCATCTGCAATTGTTAACATTTGTCATATTCATATTTGTTAATATACACAGTTTATACATTTGTATATAATGTGCAAGTTCACTTTCTTTAAATTGTACTCACAAGAACACAAGGTCTTTGATATTCCACATGGCATGTCTAAAAGTGATGATCTTGGCTCTACTACAAGTGTAACATAAAGGCATTTCTGTTTGGAGCAGGTTCTACTTTTATACATTAAGCAGATTTTAAAGCAGAAAACAAATTATTCTGTAACTAGCTGTGTTTGTTCTCTCTCTCCCTTCTTTTCTCTCTTTTTCTCAGATCTGGTGCTCTGTTGCCACCTCTGTTTCTCTTTGGTCTTTTGACCAGCTATTTCCTCCTTCCCTTTAGTTGCTGGCCAGATGCTCTTATGACACATGGCTCTTTGCAAAGAAATTATTTGCTCTGTAACACCTACATCTGCAATCACAACCTGGCCAGATGAAATTTTGGTCAAATCGTGTATTGTCTTTTAAAGACACGCTGAGTGTGTTTATGTGTAAGAATTTGTGATTTGCACATGTTGCAGTATTTGCCCCTTCCCTATTGATGGTGGGAGAAACACTAGAGAACATTAAGTAAATAGGAAAGGGTTGTTCCTTCTGGTACCTCTGTCTTCTAGATGCTAAGATGCAGAGGCAGTGCTGCTGGATGCTAGAAGGAGGCAGTGCATACCTCTTCCAATGAAGAGAAGCAGTGGACCCCAGTCCTGTAATGCTTTAAATGTGAAACCTCTTATTCCCCTGCTGCCCAAATGTTAATCTTTACCATTTACACAACATGTTGTACTTCTGTGTTTTCTGTCTGCATTGTTTAATTTTCATGATACTGCTTGGATGCTCTCAAGTGAAAAAGTAAGGTTGTAAAAGACTTTTTGCATCATCCAGACTGACCTGGTCTGTAAGTAATTGCTACTCCCATGACTCAGAATGGGAAGCTAGGCATAGAATCTAAAAGATCTACCAAAACAGACAAAAGGAGATGTGGGCAAATAGTAGCTTTGTTTTGTTGCCTGCTTAAACAAACAAAAAAACTATGATTTTTTGTATCTCTCCTGAGAGTGATTGAGAATAAGTTCCCTTTTCCTGCACCCCATATAACACCCAAAGATACCATGGGTTTGGTTAATGCACACAATATACAGAGTTAGTATCTGTCCTGAAGACAGCGTGGTCTGATCACATGCAACTGCCTCTACAGCTGATCAATATGGTTTTACTGAGAGGAACTCTGTTTCTGTGCCTGGTGTTTTCACAGCCTGTAAAAGTAAAGAAACTTCTCCATGCAGTGCAAATAAGAAATGCAAGACTGCCTAATACACGTTTACTGCTCTTCTGACAAAAATAGTATCTTTGATACCAGCTTGATGGAGTTTGGGACTAAATTTGATACCTCACATGCAGCTATCATAAATGCTATATAAAGATGAAATAAATCAACAGAGAAAAATGTGCAGTAATTTGTTCTACATAAAAAATAACAAAACCTTAGTAAGTGCAAAGCCTAATGAGATACAGCCTTTTGAGTTATAGCCTGTTTCTTGCTATTCACATTCACCAGTGAAGTGGTCCAGAGTACTGTGGTTCTAGCAATACCTTGTCTTGTGTTCCACAATTCCTAACAACAAAAGAGCTGCAGGCAATGAGTTACTCATTTCTCTAGGAAATTTTAGGAGGAGATACCTAACTGAAGTGTGCTTTCTCAAAGCATGCTCGAAAAGCTCCACATGCCTTAATTCTGAAGCTGAGGCAAATTGCCTTTCTACTTCAAACTCTGTCTAGGTGTAGCATATAGGTCTGCTTGAGACCTGGAAGTCTTGTGTAGCTACAACTTGATTGCTGTAGACATCCTGCAGGCAGGTTACAGCTACTTCTGGAAGTGCCAGACAAGCTCAAGGTAGCTGAGCTGCACTTGCACAGCAGTCACACTGGAGCACAGAGACACATGCTGGTGAGCCTGAAACAGAAACGTGGGATTTCTCATCTTTGCTTTAGGCACATAGGTGGGATTCATCTTGCCTTATGTATGTATCTAAAAGTTAGGGATCTAATCCCATTGTAGTCAGTGGGGATAGATGGTAATGCTCTTTAGTATAACTAATCTCTCCTCACTGACAATGGAGAAACACTAGATGACTAGCTTAGACTAATTGCTCTACTTCAAAGGTGAGATTTAGCTGTCTAAAACAGTAAAATGCTATCAGATTAGAGTAGCTTTTCACACCTATACAAAACAAATGTGATTTGAACCTAAATAACTGCACAGAAGAGCAGATAACAGACTTAGACTGCAAATTTCTGTTGTGAGGACATGACATATTGTAAATGTGCAACTCGCAATAACACGCTGGTTTATACAGCTTGTAATGTTCTGTATTGTTGTTGCACTGCTCTGGAGTTTATTGGGGTTTTCCATTTTAAAGATGGAGATGTGAGCAAGAGGTTAATTGGCTTGCATACAACCTGCCACAAGGACATGTGGTGAAATGGGAAAATGAATCAAGGCTTTAAATTCCTCTCATGATTGCACTCATGATTTTTGGGCTGCTGTCCTGGGCACTTGTCTACTTTCTCTGTCATGAAGTGTAGTTCATTGCTTGGCTGCTAGTGTTGCTTGTTTAGTGTAGCAAAATGATATTGCATTTTGGGCTTCTGAGTATTTTGAAAATATTGTAATCAAATTGAATGGCCAAAGAATAATCTGAAGCAGAAGTAGAAAGCAGAAGGCATATTTTCAATTGATTGAGTAACTTACTCATTGTTACTGGTTGGCCACAGAAGGTTTGATCATTTTGTCTCTGTAAATTATTGGTATTCCTGGGGCCTTTCAGAGATTTGCAACATCACATAATTAGTTTAGCAAACTCATAGGCCATACATATAAGGCTTGGGTTTACATTAAGTACAGGGTAATGAAATGATTACATTTCTACTCTGTAATTTGTGCAGAACATTCTGCAATATGTACATATCAGTTATTAATCTACAATCAATTTTCATGTTAAATGTTGAATTTAAACTCCACAGCTGAACTTTCATCTTGAAAGAAGCCAGAGAGCCCTGTGTATCTGGTTTAATCTTCGCTTCAGCCACATTATTTTAAAAGCACTCCTGCTTAGTACATCTTGCAATTGAAAAATAATACTCATATTCCCTCTCATCCTCAGCAGCTGTGATCCTTCTGCAGATGTTGTTCTGTCACACATTTTATTACATGTAATAGAAAGCAGAGGTTCTTTTTGTCTATGTTACCACTTTGTAGAGCTGATTTTTTTTTTTTTTTTTAATTTGTTTATTCCTTTGGCTGTAGATGAGTCCTTCTATAATACTTCACTTTGCTTCCTATTGCTGCTGCTTTGCCTTCTTTCTAAGTACAGCAACGATCAGGAACTTGCAACTGTGTGGAGCTGCCCAACAGAAGCCCATTGATTCCCCACCAAAGGCCTCTGTGTGAGACATTCTACTCCAGCCTGAAAAGAAAGCTTTGTTCCCTCAGCTGCTAGTGTCTTAAGATGCTGATCCTTGCCATATTTTTGGAAAACTGTCGCAGTTTATCAGACTGTTTGACACTTCCCCTTCAGCTGTATATTCTGTAGTATACTCTGGTATTTGTTTCTTCTCAAACATCAGTCTCATGAGTGCAAGACTGTCTGGAGCAGCCCAGGAATTGTGGGGAATTACTCTGGGCACAAGTAATTTGGAGATGAGCAATGAAAAAGGTGGAATCTGGACTGTTGGTGGCCATGGCTGTAATGGTAGTAATGGATTCAGTATTTGGGGCAGGAGGTATGGGATTTGTCATCTTGGTTGAGTATTTTCCTGGCTGCCTTCCATGACTGTTCAGATATTTTTAGCATGAAGTGCAAGCTATGTTGTGTCCGTTGACCTTGGAGCATGACATTTTAACATAGAATTGGTTTGAATTGCTAATCATTAAAATTATTTACTATATTTTTTATTACAACAGGAAGTAGAATCTCAGTCATGTTTTGCAGATGAAAAGGGAAGCAAATTGAAATGTGTCTTCTTTTGTAGTCCTTCATGATGCCCATATTTTCCTAAAGTACCATTTTTACATCTTAAAAGTAGGTTATGCCTAGGTTTGGATTTTTAACTTGTCCTTTGACAAATATTATATCAGAATGACTGAAACTAATCCCAAGGTCTCACAGAGCTGAATGAGAAGTGTAGAACAAAAGGATCATTTCTGTTACAAACAATTTACAGCTGCCATCAGAAAGGCAAGATCTTGCTCTCAGTATACTTATATTGGTGATTGCTCCCTCTTTGCCTTCATTCCAAGACTTAAAGTTTACCGAAAAGATCAAGCCCATAAGTGCCAACTTCAGTTAAGGAATTAAAAGCAGTAGCACTGCATTAGGATATCGTAGCATTATATTTTAAGGTTGTAATATATTATGTAGGAAAAGAAGTTCAGACCAACTATGGCCATAACCAGAAGTCTATGAAAGTTCGATTTCAAGTTTTGAGGTACAGCTTTATTTCTAGCTTAGTGTATTTGACACCTGCTGGGCTGTTTGACTAGATGTGGATTTTGGACATTTTGCATTTATTGAGTTTTGCATATATTTATGTTAACAGGACCTCTGAGGAAATGAAAATAATTCTTAAGATTTTTCTGCCACAGTGGTGCAGAGAAGCATTTGGCTGAAAATAGCATCATGGTCTTATTGTCTTTGCCAGTATGCTAAATAAGCATCTACTCAAGTATCTGATGTAGATTTTTAAAAACAAAACAAACAAACAAAAAATCCTCAGTCATCCTCTTTCTTCCAAAGTAGCTTCAGAATTTAAAGACATACACAGTAGAAGTTGAAATTGAGATGTGGAAATAAACCCCTTTTGGACTACCTTGGTAACTAGGAGGACCACAATCAGTTTCTAGAAACTACATGGTGGATCTCCTAAATAGAATCAAAAAGGCTGTTCCCCTGAAATTAACATCACACTATAGTTCCTTTTATACACAGGAAGTTTTTAAGTCACTGAATAATACAACACCCTCTCCTGTCTGTGAGAACTGTCAAATCCAAGAGTATGGGTCTCGGTTAAAGCAAACTCAGTTACTTGGTAACTGAATTGAGTTTTAGAGGGGTTAATATTGGAGGGATTTCGGACTTGTGTTTTGGAGGGATTAAAATTGCCAGGAAAAGCTGAAAAGTTGAAGATCCCCAGGTGCCTGTATTAATACTCCCCAGTCACTCTGATGTGAGCTGGCAGGTCCCATAAAGCCACTCAGCCTTGAACAGGGAAGGGAAGGAGGGAGAGAGCAAGAGCTCCAGCTGCGACTCCAGAGCCCCAGAAAGAGCCTCTAACCCAATTCCCTGAAAGTGCACAAGCCTCCTGAGCCACAGCATCTATTTGCCACTGTATTCACTGAGTTCTCAGGGCAAACAAAAGATCCATATCAAGCATGCATCATTCCAGAAGGGGAAAGCCTTCCCTCAATCACCCATAGAGATTCCTCCCTTTTCTCTCAGTTATATATAATTTCTTTTCTTTTCTTTTCTTTTCCTTTTTTTTTTTAGATGCGGGTTGGGGAGATGTTGCTAATGCTTTTTTGGATGGTAATTAAGAGAACTAACACCAGCTAGGCTGGAGTGAACGCAAACAAGACCCCTATAGGCAGCACAGTGCATTAATGTAAAATATGCCCAGACAACATAACTTGTCAGAGAGGATTATTTCTGCTTAGTGAATCTGCAGGGGCCCCTTTGCTCCACCACTCAGCGTCTGACTAGAGAGAGAAAGAGAGAAAGAGTAGCCATTAGTGAGTAGCTACTGTGGCATTGATGTTTGAGCGCACTTCTGAACTGGCTTTTGTTGAGAATATCGGTGCAGAAAGCATGCGCTGTCCCAAATCCGCTGTTACTATGAGAAATGAGGAGCTGCTTTTAAGGTATGTTGTCTCCTTTGTTTTAACGCGTGCTTTCGAGTTGCCTGGGCCCGCTGAAACTGTAACCGTGCTGTGCATTAAGTAGTTTACCTATTTAAAGGAAAAGACAGACATTGCTGTGTGCAAGTAGCATTTTCCACTAGTTAGAATTGCACATTTCATGTATGACGACAAACGTTTGCAGAGGGCAAGAAGGGGGAAAAAAAACCAAGAAATATTTAAAATTTTTAAAATTTTTAAAATTTTTAATAAATAACATCAGGTATTTCTTTTATCACCTCCTTTGCAATATTTCTGCCTGCTTCATTATTATGCACTGGGCATGGAATAAGCATGGAAAAAAGCTCAGGGAGACTCCATATTAGAGCTAGTGCCCTAAATACCACTTTAATTTTCACTTAGCCTATGTAAATAGTTACGAATGCTTTACCTAGTCTTTACTACTCAAAGATGTTTTTAAAATATCTAAATACTCCCCTATGTGAGATTACACATATATTCTCTAATGTTTCAAGGTTTGGTGGGGGACCAGCCTCGACTACTCTTTTCAGAGACACAAACACACACGGAGAGACACACACACACACACACGCACATACACACAGAATTATGCTCGAATTGGCACCCCGCTTTGAAAAATGTAGTCTTTTGTTTATTTGCTAGCAGACATTGTAGCATTGAATACATCTTTTGGTCTGACAATGGGACAGCTGAACAATGGTGCTGTCAAACTAGCTTAATGTATGTCTGGTGATGGGGTGGTTTGGTTTGTTTTTTTTCCCTTTCCTTTTCTCAGCCTCTTTTTTATTTCCCTTAATCTCTTTGCATATACGAAAGAATATGAAGTGCATTGCTTATTTTGTGAGGGTTGTTTAATTTGATATCTGCTGCTAATACTGCAGGGAGGGGGAGGTTTGTATCTTACAATTATGTCTGTTGCATTAAGTTGGAGATTTATTACTAACCTCTCCTTTAACTGTGGTGAGAAAACTTATTGATTCTGAAAGCTTACAATACTGCTGTCAATCTGGCAAATATACAGTTGCCAAATGTGTCCTTGCCTGATTTTATGCCTGATCATATCAACTTTAACTGCTGTTTTGAAGATACTGTTTCTAATTTTGTTTAGGTAATGAAAATGCAATAAAAATGATAAATTAGATCTCAAAGTGGAAGCCAATGCTACTTTCCATTTTTACAACCCAGATATTAGCATATGTTAGAATGTTTTAAGGTCAGGCAGAATAATTTACCTGAATGATTCCTGTCCCAAAATCTTACAAATTATTCATATGACATTTCATTAATTGTCTTTCTGTTTAGACAGCCCTTGTTTAGCATTAGAATAGTTAACAATTTGGGGGTTGAATTTGGCAAAATGCTCATGTACTTCATGCATTATGAAAATAAATTGGTTTAAAGCTTTTGAAAATTTTTGAGTTACTACTTGGACAGCAGCTTGTGTCTTAAAGAAAATGAATTGTCATCAGACTGGAGTTTCTGAGCCTGTTTAAAGTCTTTAAATACTTTACATGCTAAGAAAATGCATTACTTTTAGTAATAACTGTAGTCATTTTCTGGGGGGGAAAAAAGAGGGAGTTTTATCAGTGGGTTCTATTTTTGCTCAGATCAGTTAATTGTAGGGATTTCACACTTTTTTTTTTTTTAACTGGATTCTATTGTATGAGGTATATGGGCTGAGTGGTCTCTTGAACCCCCTAATTAAAAAAAAAAATATATAAAAGATGCTAAACATTTATGGGTGGTCATCAGAGCTCTCTAAAGCATGTATTTTCAACAAAAAAAAATGTTCTATGGGGAGACCCTAAGTACTTGCTATGCTGTTTTGCATTTCTTGTTGCAAATCTTTCCCTTGTGTGTTGAGATGATATAAATCAATAGGAAAGAGTTTATGTGAACGAAAAGGTAATATCACATAAAACACACTAGAAGCGTAGAGGTTATGTATTATCAGGTAGTGCTTGTGTGGTGTGTGCTGTGCACAAACATGAAGAAAGCAGGAATAGTGTTTAATATAATGGGACCAGGCTATAATTCACTTTCTTGGAAGAACTTCTTCCAAAACAAATGTTAACTCATTCACAACTCCTCTGCTCTGCTCTGCCAAAACTAAACAGAGGAATATTTTTTTAATCTATTTATCCTCCTGCAGCCTGGGCTTTCTAGCAGCTGCTGCCCTTTGTGAGCGGTAATAAAGTGAATCCTTTGCTCTTGCTAACTTGGAAATGTCCCTTTAGTGATTGCCCAGAGTAGGGTTAGTGGTACTTTTGGAGCAGTCAACACCAGACACCTGGGCAGAATAACCCAACTGCCACTCTCAAGGACTATTCACACTGCTGAGTTCATACTAACCTTAAAATAGTTTCTATGTTTTCCGATAAAATGCTACATAAAACACATATACTACAGATTTTGTGTCTTGGATTGCCAGTTACTTTGTTCTTTTCCAAAGGTACCTTCTGACATTACATTCACATCAAAGACTAATTTTTGAAATATTCTGTGTGAATTCTATCACAAAAAAAACACCCCTCTTTCTATGCATATTTACTGAACTATTGCTTTTTGAGCCATAACAATTACTATTAACATCAAAGAAAGTGAAGCAAATCTGTAACATGAGCCATTTCTCAGAATGCTTTAAGAAAAGTGTCGGGTTTTGAGAAACTCTATAGGCTTAGAGATCTTATGCCTGAATATCACATATTACCTGTTTTGAATCTCCCATTCACAAAACAATGTGGTGCCTTGCAGTTGTCAAATTTGGCAACGGTGCTATGAGAGCTAATTTAGCTTCTACATGAGTTGTTATTTGTTCTTACAATGACCAGGTGTAATGTCAAATTAGAAAGACTGTCCTAGGTCTAACCTGTCAGATCAAGAACAGGATAGGTCTTAACCTGAGAACTGCATTTTCATGCTGCCATAGGAAATGGAAATTAATTATATTTA
Organism: Dryobates pubescens; assembly: GCF_014839835.1. Classification (NCBI taxonomy): domain Eukaryota; kingdom Metazoa; phylum Chordata; class Aves; order Piciformes; family Picidae; genus Dryobates; species Dryobates pubescens. The sequence continues at coordinate 114,707,106 of NC_071657.1, read as the reverse complement.
TTTATTAGTCTGGAGTTGCCCAATTTTTTTTTTCCCCACAAACCACAGTCTCTAACATCAATATGTTAATACTCTTGTGTTAAATTAGAATAAAGTTGAAGTGTTTCTGTTACCAAATTTAAGGACGGAAAGGGTTGAGAGCAGCCCGGATGAGAAGGACATGAGCTGGCAACAGGTGCTCACAGCCCAGAAAGCCAACCATGTCCTGGGATGCATCAAAAGAATTGTGGGTGGCCAGCAGGTTGAGGACGTTGATGCTGCTCTGTTCCATTCTGGTGAGACCTTACCCCAAGTACTGTGTCTAGTTCTGGAGTCCTCAGCACAGGAAAGACATGGACCTGTTTGAGCTGGTCCAGAGGAGGCCACAAAACTGATCAGATGGCTGAGGCATCAGGGAAACTTTATAGTGGTCTTTCAGTGTTTAAAGGGGACATATAAGAAAGATGGGACAATCTTTTTAGCTGGGCCTATTGTGTCAGGACAAAGAGTGATGGTATTAAACTGAAAGAGGGGAGGCTTGAACAAAATGTAAGGAGGAAATTTTTTACAGTGAGTGATGAAACACTGGCACAGGTTGTCCAGAAAGATGATAGAAGCCCCATCCCTGGGAATACTGAAGGTCAGATTGGATGGGGCTCTGAGTAACCGGATCTAGTTGCAGATCTCCCTGCTCACTGCAGGGCAGTTGGGCTAGATGGCCTTTAAAGGTCTCTTCCAACATAAACCATTCTCTGATTCTACATAGTATTGCCAACTATACCTTTGGGGCTGAAAACAAAGGAGAGCATTCAATTAATATTCATATCTAGAAGTTTTACTGCAAGTGTAGATTGTGCTTGAATACTTAAGAAGTCATTCAAGAGTGAATCAATACTAATTATTATAATCAGGAGGGTTAATTAGCTGAAGATGCTGCTGATGGAAAGTTCACTGCTCAGAGCCCTGAAAATACCTAAGTTGATGAAATCTAAAAGCAAGATGGCTAAGAGGACTTTGTATGGAGAGGAAAGCTTGGCTTTCCTTTGGCATTTCAAGAGCCAGTTGCTCCAAAGGGGAAACATAGGTTGTGCTTCATGTTTTGAGTTGTATTAATTTAAGGGGTACTAGAAGATTCAACTAGATCTGTGTTGAAGATATTTTGTGGCATTTTCTCATTAAATGCAAGTACCATTTGGATAACTTGTACTGTCTCTGCAGCATTCATTTGTAGATTACCATAAATTAATATGGATAATCTTCTGCATTTGAAATCTTGTTCCAGCACTGTTGTGGGAAACAGGGCGGGGGGGGGGCTGTTGGGTGGTTTTTTTGTGTTTGTTTTTTTTTCACCATTTGTATGCAGGCATGGGATTTTTACATTGCATACATACATAAATTACACATGCTCTGTATATAATGCACAGGTACACATCTGTGTGCAGATGTGCACACAGAAACATGTGCACATAAGTTTAAACACTTTTTCACTGATGGTGTTTATTTCTACAGTCCTGTGCCCTCAAACCTCCCACTCAGTTTCCATCTGAAAAAAAAAAAAAAAAAAAAAAAGGTATTCAACTACATCTAATTCAGAGGACAGTTATTGAACAAGTAGTTCATGAAATTCAAGTTAGAGTATAAGGAATAAAGATTGACAAGAAATGGTTGAAGAAAACCCTTTCCTTTTCCTTTCATTTGAACAGTTGTGTTTAAGGTGAGCATTACTGAATTCAAACAAAATCTAGCTATACAAAAATCTTCATCCTGAGGGACTTGCAGGAAGACTTTTTTCTTTAATGCTAAGCATTTTCCTATTTTTTTTTCTCCTTCTTTTCCTCTACTTGTACTTACTAGCATTATAACCAAGATAAATGTCTGGATGTTTATTCTAGGGGGGGAAAAAATCACCAAAATCCCCCTCTCAGTCTCATGCACATACACGTGCATAAACCCTCCCAAAGTCAAGTGGTGCTTTCAGGAGAAATTCTGTTTCAAAACACATCCCTCTTTCTTCTCTAATGACATTAGAGATTATCACATGCAGGTGCTATTTATCTTTGCAACTGCTTTCCTATGACTGTTTTACTGCTTCCAACACATTTACTTGTATGTCAGCCATAGAAAAGGTAACTGAAAATGGCAGCTGTTGAGAAAGCATGTCGCCATGCCTGGAATGACATGCATTATCAGGGCAGGAGGAGTTGCTGGCTCTACAACCCATTTCTACTTGACCTGCCGAATGATTGGCTGCCTGGGATGGTGATGAATCACTGGAGTTTATGAAACAGAACTGCTGGCATCCTCACAGAGGAAACAAAACCAGGATTTTTTTTTCTTTCCTCTAATACCCTCACTGTAGCAAAAGGCTTTTTTTTTTTAACATTTGTTTTGCTTTTGGGTTGTTTCACTCTGCAAAGTAAATATATCAATTAAAGTCACTTTAGTTCTGTTCTTGGCAAGTTAATGATGCTCTGAAGGTTAACTATCTTTATTGGACAAAAAGAGGCATGAATTTTCACAAATTTTGATATGGAACCTAGTTTTCTTATCTTTTACTCCAGTTTAGATACAGAGATCGCATAACTGATAATCAGCTCAAGAAAGATATATAAAAGATTTTAGCTGTTTCTATGCACACCTTTATATTCTCTGACAATCCAAGGATCAGTTACCATTTCATGGGCTAATATCAGACAGATCCATCTTTTACATTTCTGAACTAATGGCTATACAGACATTTCTGGAAAGCATTGGCTCCCAAATTTGCACTCAGTTTCTAGGTGGTTCATGAAATTATATTATGCATTAAGCCCACATTACCGGATTAGACTCTTATGAGTTGCTGCTTAGTAGGAAAGTATTGTAGGATTGTAAACCTGCCAGTGCACTGACAAGACTGACATAGTGTGGATCACAAGCTGCCCTGCAAAATGCAGCCAAGTAAAAATGATCCTTCTATTTCAATTAAAACACCCTAAATTGTGTTTGAGGGTGAGGAATGGAGAGAATTATTTGCTTGTCTCTCCATGTAGCATACTCAGTGGTTGATGTGCTAGCCTGTGTCCCTTATTCAAGTAGAATAACCTAATTTTAAGTTAACTCTCTCTGACTCAAAGGAATAAGGTTGCAAATAAAATTGCTTAGGAAGTTTTAAATATAGCACTTACATGAAGATAGAACCTCCTGCCATTACATTAGAGAGGGTTTTTCTCGAGTCTCATGCTTTGCTGCCTAAGCTTTTTCTCCACTAGTTTTAAAAAGCAATTTGCATGCTCACATATGCTATCAGACTTTTTCACCTTTCTCCAAATAATTCAGCAGTGGCTACTGCTGGATGCTGGAGAGGCTGCAGGACTCTTGTCATTTAAGGCACAGCCTTCTGATGACCCTGTAAGGTTTCAGAAATAGCGGAGGGCAAACTTTTACTCGCAATAGGGGTGGCACAGGGAACATTTGCTCATGCCCTTCAGTGTGCAAGGGGTAAATGCTGTCCTCGCTCTGGAGTTCCCATGGCAGCAAATCAGCAGGTCATCTTCAAGAGCAGCCTTTGAGGATGCCAGACAACAGTCTGTCACCAGGAGGAAGACAGAGCAGAGGGCTGGAGGGGGGGAAAAGATGATAGAAAATCAGAGAAAGGATATGGGAATTTACTATCCCTTTCAGGCAAATAGAGGAGTGAAGAGAAAAGCAAGGGCACCTGAACATAGATCATCTGGAAATTGAACCTTGCAAGTGTAGATAGCTGTGGATGATACGATAGCTGTGCTATGGAGTGAATTTAAGATTCAAATTCTGCACCCGCTCTTCCTGGAAGCTGCAGGTCGGCATCTGAAGAATTGAGGCCTTCTAGAAAGGAAACAGAAAATTATCAGAAAACTCAAGTTCTTAAAGAATCAATTTTCAACTGTAACAATCTTTTGGTTTCATTTTCCTTCTCTTCTGCCTAAAAAGGATCTATTTTCAGCTAAATTGTGAGGAAGATGCTCACTCTAAAGCTTGAGAATTTGCCTGCATCATTTCTGCCCACATTTAATTTTAATGAGAGTTATATAACCCCCTTTAAAAATAACAAAACACTAACAGAACTGCATCGGCAACACCAGGTGTTCTGCAGTGCTGCTCCAATGAATCATATGGAGATTTGTCTGTGCACTGCTAATGAACATACATTTAACTCACTTAACCCCCACCCCCGAATATAGAAATCCAAAGTGACCAAAATTTTCCCTAAAGAACCTTTCTCACAAAAAAAAGGAAAAAAAGCGCCAAACTGGATGCCTGCCCTAGGAACCACAGGTTTCAGCCTCTTCCCCTTAGAAAATTATGTTACCAATGGCTTGTTTTCTTAAGTGCTTGCTATGCTGAGCCCCAAATCTCTGAATTTGTTAAGAGCAGCCTATTTAATGGGCAGCTCTGGAAGTAATAGGCTTCTGGGTTTATCAGTGTTCCCTTTGGAGAGAGAATTTGGGGTCAAAACTGAATCAGTGATTTTGAGCCTGCTAAACATCTTGGTTCAGGTGCAGTCCCTGACTGCAGGAAGTCCCTTAGCCACTCATTCCTGGAAGATGAGAAGGCTCATAATGTACTTGTCATACTCATGCTTTTGCTTTGCACTCATTACAAGCCATTATTTGAGGCAGGGTGGACCTTTTGATGTGACCTATGTGGCCAATTTTACACTGTTCATTTATGGGAGGGAAAACACCAAGAAATCCAAGCACAGTGAAGTTTTCTGCACATCTGAATGCCTTACAGGTTCTTCTGGAGTCTCTTCATGTCTGAGGTTTAATGCATTCTGTCTGTGGGAAATGATGACAAAGATCGTTGCTTCACATATTATCAAAGTGGTGGTTAGTTATTTTTGAGGACTGAGATGTATGCTAGGCATTTAACGAACACCTGGAAAAAAAAGACCTGTGAAATTTCCTACCTTTAAGATGTTATAATTTGAGGAAAAGTGAGATTCAGTCATTTGCAGTGAAAAACATAATAAATCCCTCAGAATTCTTTACATTTGATTTTTAAAATAAGTCTATTTTTGGCTTCATGTCTCTTTTGATGTCCCTTATCCAACTTCTTGCATTGCTGATGCCACATTACAACTTCACACTTGCCTTTGCCTATTGTGTTTGGAGTTGGAGCTGCCCTTCAGAATCCAGCCTTTTGCTGTGTTCAGCCCATCCTAACCACCCGCTTCTGTGATCCTGCATCTCTCCCAATAATCAGCCTCACCAGCTGGGCACAAATCAAATCTTCAGTATTCTCTAATTTATATAAAATGAGGGAAGTCTTTCAGCCTCCTAAAAACTGTTGCTCTTAGCAGTCATTCCTGTAGTTTTACATGCAAGGCAGAAGGGGTTTTTTTGTTACATTGGGCTTTTCCCCTGCCCCGTGAAGGCATAAGTGAGCAACACACACAAGAACACCAGATGTGAGATTCCTCCTGTCCTAAGTAATACAAGATTATACTTTTCTTCTTGAATATAATAGTCAAAACCAACAAAAGTAAGATTGTTTGCAAAGGTGTTTTTTTTTGACCATCTGCTGTCTAGTAGGAAACCAGCTCTGCCCAGCGTGTGCAGTGCCCCAGTTTCTCTCCTGCTTGGGTAGTGGTTGTTAATGTGTCAATCAGTGGGTAAGAAGATAAGGCAGTTCACTAAAAAAAAAACCCTACCAAAACAAACAAGGGGGGAGAGGTGTGTGTGTGTAAAAAAAATAGACAAGGATAAAATGAAGAAAACAATCAATGACTATTCTCAAGTTGAGGTAGGTCTGGGTTGACAAAAACTTTGGTCTTGTGTGTCTACGCATGAGGCACCACACAAAGGAAATACCTACAGATCAATAGTGATGTCTTCAATAAGGTTGTAAATACAGAACAGGATGGTATGACTTGGTCATGCAAATACTTAGTTGTTACTACTTTACTTTAGTATTTGCTAAATACAGCGCTGAACACCATGGATTGTCCAACTGGATCAAATGGCACTGGGCAGGTCCAGAACTAGAAACTGTGCAAGGTTAGACTTGAGGGTCATGATTGAATATCACAAGTAGTTGTATGCTGTTAACAAAGTAAGGTGTTCCTCCAAATTAAAGGCCTTTCCTAAAAGCTCTCTATCACATCTTGTGCCATAAAATCTTGCCTAATAATTTTCAGAAAGATTGAGTTGTTGCCCACAAAATGGAACAAAGGCCTTATACCCACAGTGGGATGAAATCACCTCTTCAGTGGTATAAAATAGGAAGAAGGAAAAAAAAAAAAGAAATGAGTGGGAAGTTTTACTATAGCAACCAAGTTTACATAATATCAATGTGCTTCAAGTGAAAGATCTAGAAATGCTTAATTTGAGCTACCTTTTCACAGGGCTAATTTTAAATGATGTTTATTTCTGAAAATTCCTGATTAGCTACAGTTAGTTTAGTTAGCTTAGTACAGTTTGCTTAGAAATCTACTGATTATTGTAGTTAGAAGTGGGGGACAAGTGTCACAAGAGGCTTACATTTTAATACTTAAAATTCATTGATCAGTTTAACCAATAATGTAATTGTAGCTTTAAAGAGTTATGGTTATGTGCAAATTATTTTTGCTCTTAAAATAAACTGAAGAGGAGATTATTGTGTGTATGATTCCATAAATAAAAGATCCTTATTGAAAGGTTAACATTTCACAATGCAAACATTTATTCCAGTGCTAGATCTAACTGGCCAAGCTGGACTTGTAACAATCAAAATCACAGATGGTAAAATGATGCAGAATCAGGTTCATTGCTTTTTGCCATGTAAAGAAACACTACTTTTTGCTTCAATTGTTACCAGTTTTCACACATTGTTCATTAGCTCTACCCAAATGCCTTGTGTAACTTGTGCTTGTGTGCCTTGCTTTTCTGTTTTTTCTTTTCCCCCCTCCTTTTCTTGTTCCTCCAGAAGTCTGCTACTAAAAGTTAAGATGATAGGCATCCTCACTCCCTCATAGGCAGGTAGGCTTGCGTCCCACTGCACTATGCTGTATTTTCTGCTATCAGCCATGCTACTACTATTAGGCTCATCACTGCCTCGGAAGGTTATTTCCTTGCAAAAGATAACAAACACCTCATTTGCACCCACTAACACTATCTGGACCAGATTTGTCTTCCCCCCTGCACTACTGGAAGATCCTGAGTGATTCTGCTGAAGTCATTTGAGCCTGCTCCAAATTTACAATACCATCGCTGAGCTCTGTTTCTGCTGCCTCTGTTACAAACTTGCTTTGATGCCAGAGATAAGCTGAATCCCAAGCATGTTCATTGGCTTAGGGGGGAATAAAGCAGAGGATCTGAACTCTCTTCATACTGCCTTGCAGGCTTGGGAGAGAGTGAAGTCATTCAGAAACTTTCCCTTGAAGTGCTTCCAACAGTAGCATTTCTTTGGCCCAGTACTGGGGGGTTGAGTTGATTAAAAGAACGGCAGTTAAGGTAAGGGTAAGGAGGTGGTCCAGAGAGGGGATGTGATGGGAGCTCCACACTGGATGTGGCTGTAGGATCTGGGTGGGAAGGAGGTGTCTGCTCTCTATGCCACTCGTTCAATGAAAGCCATGGGCAGTGATGCCAGAGTGAGCTCATACACTCAAGAACAACCACTCAAGCCCAGCTTTCTCCTGCTGAACTTTTTGTATTTTTTTTTCCTCAAGAGGTGTTCAGTATTCAAAGGTTGAGTTGTTTATATCTCTGTGTTTGAGAAGCTGTTGGAATGGTGACTAATCTGCAAATTTGAGGTGGAATTGCTTCATATGCCTCACTTACACGCACGGAGAAACCGAGGCACGAAGAGGAAAGTACGTGGAAATAAGCAGGGTCTGGGCCTGTAAAATGAGGGGAAGATGGACAGGAGGCGACATTTGTAGCTAGAATAGGATTAAAGCCAAAGAACTGCTGATTCCAAATTCCAGGTTCCTTCCTCAAAACTGCCATATGCTCCACCAGCTGAAAAAGCTTAATATCGGTGGGCAGCAATAGCACAGCAATAATGCAGCTCCTCTAAGCCAGTGTTTAGATCTATTGTCTGATTTATGCTGTGAAAATTCATGCAGCATCATTTGCCATTCCCCCTCCCCATTTCCCTCTGTAACGGACCAAAGATTCCATTTTCCCCTTCATTTTTAATAAAAGTTGCTATTTAGTACACATGTGCCAGTCAAGAAACTGGCATTAATGTTACAAAGGACTGAGCTTGTAACAGCGCGTGAAACATTCAGGGGTTTGGGTTTTGCTTTTCACTACTTACCTTCTTCATTCAAGAATTAATTCATATGTAGACACTATATAATTTATATTTGAGAACCCAATTATTTGAATGCAAAGCTCTCCCTGAGTCATATCTCAGTATCTTTCATAGAGAGTTTTTCTTTTTGCATTTGACCCTGTTCTTGCCTCCAACTTTTAAATGGCAAAAGCAAATGTGCTTTGAAAAGTGTGTTACATTGTAGTTGTTAAAGCAATAACCTATGCACTTGTAATGCTTTCTCTATGACCTACTTACATACTACTTCACCCTCCTTATAGTATGATTAAAAGCTGCTTTGAATCCACTATTCCCTCAAGGGATTTGAGGCTAGAATTTAACAAACTGCTGAGAAGGCTTAAGTCAGTAAGAGGGCTTCCCTACAGCTTCTTCCAGCTAATTCACATGTAATTAAAAGGAAAATAAATATTTCAAAAGAACATATGTTTTAATGAAGCATTTTTAAGCGCTTACACCTTGTGAAATCAGGAAAATTTATATAGATCTCACTATTCCATATGCAGATTTAAAGCAAAATATTTGTGATTCTCTTCTCCTCCTCACTCCTTTGCATCCTGTGCAAAGCATGGATTTACTTTCCAGTCAGCAGCAGTGGGACTGTGGTCCTTAAAAGTGACAGGCTGCTGAGACTGAAGTCCCTTAGATTGAAGCATGTACCCAAAAAGAAAAAAAAAAAAGAGTTACGGATCCAGCTGCACAGGCTGAAGTGGGGGTGGAGACTTCTTACTTAGAAGAATATCTTCATCCTCACTGAGCTGCCTGTATTTCTTCCGAGCTAAAACCTGCCCCTTCTGCAGTGGCAAGATTTTGAAATTGAAAATTAATCCAACTCTGCTCTGGGCTGGATTAAGCACCATGGATGCCTCAGATCAAAACCCAGGTGGCTGCATCCAGCTGGCAAAAGTTGTGCTGGTTTCTCCTTTTATTGCCATTTTTCAAGTATTTTTTGTCTGCTGTACAGTCTTACGTAGTAATGGATGGGTGGTGTGGAGGAATTGCCGTTAACTGAGTAAAGGGGATGCTCTGTGCATCTCTACGTAGATGTTTAGGTGCCATGGTGATGAGGACAGTATGTGAACATATAGAACAGAGCAGATTTAATACCACTGTAGATATCTGTTTAGGATTGCAGCTGTCCTACAGGGATTATGTTGAGGGCCAAGTCAACCTTTTCTTTCTTTAGACTTGCAAAGTAGACAAAAATTTTAGCAGCCTGAGGGGTTTTACTTCCTTTTAACTCTTTAAAATGGAAAGTCTCTTAGTTGCAATAAACCGGGCTTGGAAAATTCACCAGGTCTGTATTTTTATTATCGAATTGATATTGGTCAAAATGTAAGTAAAACTTGGCCTGACTGATAGCATACTTATTTATTGGTCAATTTAATTTTATTTCAGAAATCTCTTTGAAAAGTTTAAGTGTAGTAGTTTTTAATTTGCATCTGTCACTTTTTTTTCCAAGTGTGGATTATCCAGAACAAATCAAATTACAAAACCTGGAGAGGGAGATTCAGAAGGAGAAGCACACACAATGCAGAGGAACGTTTTGTCTGTCTAGACTGCTCAGATCATCCAGTAATCTTCGTAAATATGTTAATATTCTTTTGCCTGGAGCTGCTTTCTGTTGAAGCAAGGAGGTTTTGGAGATGCAAAGGAAAATTTTTACATATTTTCAGGGGGTGGTAGAGGGAGGGGGAGAGGTAGGGGGGTGGCTTCAGCTATTTGTGTGTGTGGAATTCGGTGGTGCCGCTTCTGTGTGGTCGCTGTGGCCAGCTCTGGGAGAAGCGGGGTTGGCAGGTTACAGACATGAGGAAGGATTTACCGTCGTTATTTATTTAAATCCCTAATTTTGATCATTGAGGAGAGAGTTACTACCAGTCTCTCACGAGTCAGTAATATCACTCGGAGCGTTTAATGGGTGCCAAGGTCTGAATGGCAAGAACTGGAGTACAGAGAACCCGTACTGAGCAACCTGCCTAAATGCTCCCAGTGCTCCCAGTTTGGCAGCGACGGCTGCGTTTTCCTAGCATACCGGGAAGGACTGGATCTGTGTATGCTCGTAGAAATTGAACAGAGGGCTTTCCGCCGCTGTCCCGATCGCTAACTCCGCGGGGGCAATGCTCCCGTCCTCACACGTTGCTGGGTGCCCACATGAAACTCTTGAGTGTGGGGCTGCGGGGGGGCGGGCGCTGGGGCTCGGCTGCCTTTTACCTCCATCCCACGCCGCCGCCCACAAAGTTTGCCAGGGCGCTAGCCGCGGGCGAGGGTGCTCCCCGACGCCCCACTTTCCAATCCTATCGCGGGGAGTCCCGGTCGGAGTGTGCTCCCCCGGTGCCGGTGCTAGGCCTGTCCCCGGGGCAGCGAGCCCCGCCGGGGGCGCAGGGGTTAACGGGGAGCCGCAGCGGGGAGATGGCTCCGCCTCCCCGCTCAGCACCTGGCGCTCCACCGACAGTTGCCTCAGCAGTCGATTTCGGAGGGGATTGGCGGAAAAAAAAAAAAAAAAAAAAAAAACGAGAGGGGGAGAGAAATGTGACAACTGCCGGGGCTGGCGGCTGCCGCGGGGAGGCCTCCGCACCTGTGCCTGCCTCTCCGCCGCTCGGCGCAGTTGTGGGATCCGCCGAGCACCGCCGCATCCTCCCTCCAGACCGCCGCGGCGTCCCTGGAGCCCAGCATGACTTCTTCGTTCAAGCTGGATTTCCTTCCGGAGATGATGGTCGACGGCCGCTTGCTGGTCTCTGACAGAATGTAAGTGGCGGCGGGGCTGTACACCGGCTATACACCACCCCCCCGCTCCCTGCCCCGACTCCGGGTACCCCCCTGCGCCCGGCACCGAATCCCTTGCCGCGGGGCATCGGTTGGGTCCCTCCAGCACCGTCCGCCCCTCTGCTGGAAAAGGGGGTCCACCCTCCTTCCCCCCTCTTCCCCCCTCCCTCCCATCTCTTTCCCAAGTCACTTGGTGGTCTCTATGTCGTCGTCCCCCTCCCCTCTCTCGAGAAGGCGGCAGCTGCGTGTTTAGTATTCCGGCAGGTCGGCAAAGGCGGGCGAGGGGCGGCAGGGTAAGTAGGGAGGCTTTATATGCTGCTGATGCAACGTGGAGCAACGCCGAGCTCAGGGCTTTGAGTGCTGCTCCGTGCCCAGCGGCAATTCCGCCGCAAACGCTTGTGCCCTGCACGCAGCCCGGACCCACCCGAGCTGCCCCAGCCCTTCCCCGGCAGAATAAAGATCCCCTGTCAAAAAGCTTCGTCAGTTTCTAAATTGCCCTGAAACGCTAAGCAGCCACAGGGAGTAAGACCAGTCAGAAAGCAAGGTTGGTTGGTTGTTTTGGTTATTTTATTTTTTTTCCTGTTCCCGGTAGCTGCCTGGTACGGAGTGTGTTAATTAGGGCAAGGATGAGCGTGTTACATGCAATTAAACTGGGGATACGGTGCTGGATATCGGAAGGTGCTGGATGCTGGAATTTTAGAGAAATAAGTATTCTCCCTAGCCTGTTTCTGCTTCATTAATCTCAATCTGAAAGTTTCTATTATCACTCTCTTGGGCATTGACAGGGATTTTCAGGTAACCTAAGCCTTACATGAAAAAATAAAAGCTGGAAATGAGGAAACAGTCACATGCTGTAAGATAGGAAGGCTGAGGACTATGCTGGGTTTTTACAGTATCCTAAATGTTTGGTTTGGTGTTGGTTTTTTTTTTTTTTTTTATTTAGCTGCTTTTTCTTTCATCAAGGTGACAGATGTGGTTTGAGTTGCATTAGAATGAAGTGAGAGGCTTTGGCATTGACTCTGTACTGGAGCTATTCTGGTTGAGGCAGCCCTTAAGTTACAAGTGTAAATAAACCCGTGCGTGCTCCAGAGACTGTCACCTGCGATTTGCACAAATCAGGTTGCATACTGTGCCCCCATCTAAGACTATTCAGACTTTTATTACCTTCTTTACTGGCAACCAAACTTTCTCCTGAGGCGAAGTGCTTTCCTTTGCACCAGCGAGGTTCTGTGTGAATAGTCAGTAGTGGCCAGCTGTTCAGACAGCTCGATTTAATAAGTGTGTGGGAGAGGAAAAAAAGGGGCAGGGGAGAAGCTACATGGTGTGGGTGATTTACACTATTTTTATGGTCCTTGAAAAGGGTCTGTGTAAATACTGAAGGTTGTCTCTGTTTTGTGATCTTAAAATGAGTTCTCTGCTGTTTGCTTTTCCCATTGTAAGATCTCTGGTTTTATTGGTAGCAGTTGGTTTTGAAAAACGTGCTATTTCTCACCTTTTGCATAGAAATTGTATAGGTTTTAGTGTTAGGGTACAAAATTGCAGCTGAAGATACCTACCGCTTGCTTTGCAGTGCTCTGTAGGGACTTGCCACAGCTGAGCTTTCTCTTGTTTTTGTCATCTCAGCTTTGATTAGACTTTCTACCTGCTGTCCTTCCAGGCAGTCAGAAAAGATACTGCTAACAAACATCTCCAAGCTCAGGGGCACTATTAACTGCAGCTGATGATACCCTGTTGTCACTTAGGCTTATATAACTTTATCTCCAACTTGCTCCTCGAGGGGGAAGTATCATGTTGAACTCTTCCGTCTGTATTGCTATCTTTATACTTCTTTTCTGTGGGAAGCATCCTTAATATATTTTAACACAGCTTGAGACACAGTCAGTGTTTGTCAGATGCAGATCTTAATGTGTGTCCAAAGAAATGAAAATTGCTCTAGAGTTATATCAACTTCCAAGTGGATCTCTAAATATGGAAGTTTAATAATGGAATTGCAAATACACATGTTCTTGTAGGACTTGGTGCTGGTTTCTCATAAATTTGGGGGGGGATGACTTTGTAATCTCTTGAAGGGGGAAAAAACCCCCACACTTTACCTCCTGCACTGTCAGTGGTTGTGTTGTGATGTGCTTCCTTGTGTTAACCAAGCTTTGCTTTGCTGCTGATCTAATTAATTGTGAAGATGTATGATTTCGAAGGATCATGTGTCATGCATACAAATTAATATTGAGGCTAAATTGCTATTAACTAAGGGAGCTTCTATTCCTAAAAAAATAAAATCTTGAAACTAAATGCTGTCTGTGGAAGCTTTGCTACAGTGCTTTTCTACAACTCTGTAGTTCATTACTGAAGAACATCTTTATTTTGTCCTTCTAGTCAAGTGGTGACATGGATCTATTTGCAAGTCCCCAGCTCTCTGGACTAATCGGTGCTGATGAGAATGCAGTTTGATTATGCATAAGAGGTCACGGGCTTGTATGCACTTTACCCTTTAGCTGGCCCACCCCAGACATGCAGCAAGACACCAGCAGTGCTCAGCAGGGTGGCACAGCGCAGAGCATGCTCCAAGTTACAATGCTGCACAAAACTTTTAACCTCACCACCTGGTCTAGCCATTGAGCATAGCTTAGTTAAGTCTTAGGAATATCCTATTTTAGAGTGAGGCAATTGCCAAGATATATGTAAAACACTTTCACAGCAAAAATTTGCAGAACTAGAATTTATTTTTTTTAATGCCTGTGGCGTGTCATATGTTCTAGGAGATCGGCACTATAAAGTATCACTTACACTTCCCATTCTTTGCATGTTTAAAAGTTCTTTGTAAAGGATATTATTTTCAGAATCATCCATTCTTATAAAAAGCAACAGAGAAGGAGACTTTTCAAGGAGTAACTTCCAATGCATATCTATTGTAGAAGTTAACTGCCAGCTTGATAATAGTAAAAGTTAAAATGCTCTTACCTCTGTGAGACTTAATTGCTCTTAAGTGTTGCTTCCTTCCCAATTTTACTGCTGTTACTATATAGCTAAATATAAGTAAAATAGAACATTAGACTCTATGAGGATGACTATTTATAACATTAAATTGCATGGTATCGGTGTACTCGGTGACTGAATTTTACTAATAAAAAATAATGAATGAAACGGCATAGGAAAATAGATACTCTACTATACAAAGCCTAAAGATGCGTGAACTTTTGTTCTTGAGGGCAGATGGCAAATTGAATACTCTAGTCTTCGTAAATGCTTGCAAGAAGGCTGCTTAGTGCTTCAGTTAAAGGCTTAGAAGTTGAGAGATGCTATGCATGGCCTGTGTGGTTAACTGTGGAAGAAGTAAGCTTGAAGGAAAAAAATAGAAGTGGAAATGTGTGTGTATATTTTGACAGGGTATGAGAGGGTTAATGATTACTAAGTGCAGTTATAAAACGAGTTCAATGTAATTTGCTTAGTAATTTCACTGACTTAAATGTACATGCCAACTGGATGGCTGTAAAGTGATTGCTTTGAGAATTAAACACTGATCATTGTAGCACACCCACCCCCACCCCACCCCCCCCAGTGATTTCATAGAATCATAGAATTGTTAGGGTTGGAAGGGTCTTCAAGGACCGAATACCACCAAAGATTTTTCCATTCCATTTTAGACATTTCACTGCCTGGGATTGCCTTTAATGTAAATGAGTAATAGTGTTTGTTACTACTGAGACAAACAAAAATTTAGCTTTATTTTTTTGATAGCTGGGTATAATGCCAATAAAAGATGTGATGCTTAAAGCAGTGTGTGCAACTGCATGGGTTGTGTGGCAATGATGTGTAAAAGTGTTTAGCCTTTAAACTCCTGCCTCTTTTAATCCAAGATGATACAAAATCAGATGTATCTGTAGTATGCTGGTTAAAAAGGCAGTAAAGATCAATTTTGAATGCTTTCCATTTGTTTATATTCATTGTTTAATAAATAAGAGATGTCATTCACAGGGCATTCTTGTACATTAGAAAACCAAAACCTTTCCTTTCTGCACTAAACCTGCAAAACAGGACTTCTTTCCCAGCATAAACTGGAGGTAATAAAACTAACTTTTTTTTTTTTTTTCTCTAAATTTCACCACAGGGAACACTCAAGTTACTGTCAAAAATAATTTTTCAACTATATGTTTGGGGTTTTTTACATAGAATATCAAGCCATGAATTGCTAACTGAAAATGGATAGCTGGGTATCAGTAGGTTTTTCAGTCCATAGACTCATCCTCACCTTAGCATTTTATTCTAAATTTGATGGAGTAATAGCTTTATTTTAAGTGTTATGACATGTTACTTAAGTTACTAACATGATAGACTTCTTGAGCCACTGCAGAGGGAAAACAAAGCAAAAGGAGAAGAAAATTCTTGATTGTTGACATAGAGCTTCAGAGAAGAAAATGTATCTTAGAATGTAGAGTAATTATGATTTCATGGCTCCTTCTTCCTTGTCTCTTCTAGGAGCTGCTTAGACCCCCATTCAGTATTTAACTTTCAGCACATTAATATTTAAATATATCTTCCACTTCCTATGATATGATTTCACAAGTTTTTAAGCCTCCTCCACATGTATTCATCATCCAAATTAATCATCAGTTATGATTGCTTTAAAAAACTTTGATAACTCTAAATATTTCATTGGCATTTTAGGATGTTTGATAGCTTATGAGTATTTGGACTATTCAAATATCATAATTAATTCATAGATTAATAATAAAAGTATTTGACCCATAGGGGAAAGGCATACAAAATCTTTTAGTTTTTAAAAGCTCCTGGAATGCAAGGAGTATACTTTGGTAAGACCATCTTCTAGAGAAATAAACATTGTTTTATAGTTTAAACATATAAAAACCTTTTCTTGTAAGGTGATTTTTTTTTTGTTTATTTGTTTTTCCTTAATTTCTAAAAACTGTTTCCCACAGCAGATTATTTTTCTATGTTCATATAATTGCAAAGTATATTGCATCTCATTATATGTTTTCCTTTGATTAAAACAAACTGGTGGCAGGACAAGGTTAACCCAAGGCTTAAGTCACAAAATACAGACTACACATGGAGAGCAATGCTAAGCTTTCTTAAGCTAAGCGGGAAAACAGCAAAAACCTTCATAGGTGTAAGAAAAATGAAGGAACAAGAATGCCTATTCAGAAAATAAAAACTAATTAGAGCAGTAAATGTGATGTTCTCAAGTAATTGTGAAATAATTATTCCCCTTTAGAATCATCATACTTTAATAGCTTTCCCCTGGGTTCCCACATTCTGCATGCCTATGGAAAGGAGAAGTGTTTGTGTTCCCTCCTGGATTTCATTTTTCATTTGCTGTAAGCTGCTGGCTTTCTTGTAAAAGTTTTCAACCTTAAGCTCAGTTGTGTTTGTCCATATGGTGCTAAATAGAAAAGGTGAATGGCAGATGCTGAAGCTATAATTTCTCTCCTATCGTCCAGCTAAAGCACCCTGAGGTTCCCTTGTGCAGTTTATTCCATTCTCTGTATCACAGATTAATAATCAAGCTCACATTCTCATTGAGACTCTGGTACGTAAATAGGGTACGCTTCAGCAGTGTATTCTCTCTGCTCACAGCTTGATCCTTGAAAAATCATCTGACAATAGTTAAAAATTATAACATTATTAAAGTGGAGATCATCTGGCCTTCAAAATGACATCTGAAAGCAGCTTCTGTTTTGTGTTAAATCTTAATTACTGTATTTAAATGAATGCCTAAATGAGTCAATTCACAAAGGAGTTGCCTACTGTACCAATAGCACTTTTTTGGTGATTTAATTTTTTTTTTTCCTTTGTATTTACACAAATACAAAAAAACCCTAACCAACCAACCCAGTTTATTTTGGGGAGAACTGCTATGTTCTCTTGGCTCTTACAACTCATCTGAAGATGACCAAGTGTCTTGAGCCTGCTCTCTGCCTTGGGACAGCTTCTTCCTTGCCTATTAAATGACAGCAGCAGAATCAGAGTCATTTAGGTTGGAAAGGACCTTTAAGATTATCAAGCCAATGCCAGACCTCACACTGCCAAGTCCACCACTAAACCATGTCCCAGAGTGAACCATCTACATATTTTTTAAGTACTTCCAGGGATGGAGACTCCACCATTTCCTTGGGCAGTTTTGTTCCAGTCCATGACAGCCCTTTAGGGGAAGAAAGTTTTGTGGTTTTGGTTTGGTGTGGGTTTTTTGGTTTGGTGGTGTGGTTTTTTGTTGTTTTGGTTTTGTTGTTGTTGTCCTATCTAAACTTTCCCTGGCACAATTTGAGACTGTTTCCTCTCTTTCTAACTCATGTTACCTGGAAGACTGACTCCTACCTCGCTACAACCTCATTTCAGATAGTTGTAGAGTGCAGTAAGGTCTCTCCTTGGCCTCCTTTTCTCCAGGCTAAACCTCAGTTCCCTCAGTCACTCCTCATAAGACTTGTGCTCTAGATTCTTCACCGGCTTCACTGTCCTTTGTTGGACACAATCCAGCACCTGAATGGCCTTGTATTGAGTGGCTCAAAACTGAACACAGCATTTGAATGCATGGCCTCTCCAATGTCAAGTACAGGGGCACAATCACTGCTATGGTCTTGCTGGCCACGCTATTTCTGATAATAGGCCAGGGTGCCAGGAAGTCAAGTTCAAAAGCAGTGCTCCAGAGAACCACTGGTGCAAAAGCAACAAGAAGGAATCCATGCTGACCTCCTGAATGTTGGGGTATTTTTTGTGTTTTTTTTCTTTTTACTTACTCCTTACTATCGGGGCAGAAGGAAAGCACTTATGTCTTAGGATGGGGGAAAGACTTACACTGTGCCTGTAAATGCTCCAGCCCTGCTGCCTTTGGTTAGGCTTGAAAGAATGAGATTGTGTCCAGCTGTGCCCAGGTTAGTCAAAAAGAAGATAAATGTGTCCAGCTGTGCCCAGCTCACCCTGCTCCCACCAGGGATGCACTCATCCTGTGTAAAGGAGTACACAGGGAATTCATGTCCTTTTTTACCCTGTCAGTCTGTATGAGCTGAGCCACTTCATGTTTGCTATAAAAAACAACAACAACCTGAGTATTTTGGTTTATGACTTTTCAGAACTCTGTTAATTTCTTAAGCTGTTCTGTGGATTATGCTCTGGGGTTTTAAAGTTCACTACCATAGCTGTTTCAGAGATACAGCAAAAGATCTGTTATGAAAATTACTTCAGTGATCTACCAATCATTATTATTTTCCTTTTTTTGTGTAGGTTAGCATCATTAAGAAAATAAAGTCCTGACAGAAGGGCTTAACAGTGACTATTTTCCCAGCAATGCTAATTTACAACTTCTAAAGTTTCTTTCCCCTTAAATGTACTGGCCTCTAGACATCAGTGGAGTTGCTGTATGGGTAAGAGATAAATGTCCAGGTGCACACACCCCTTAGTTGGTGTGTGTAGCTGGGTATCTCCATGATGGGAGAACAGGCAGTTCCTTTCGAGCTAAGCATGACCCGTTCTGTCCCAGACGGTACTGTGATTTTTCTTATGCACTGTTTCTACATCCTATAGCCTTTAAAACAGTTCCAGTCTGACTGTGAGTCACACATACAGGAGTTATCTTTTCTTTCATAACCCTGAAAAATAATTTAATCTTTCATCATCTTAATACAAAACCATGTTGCCGTCGTCTTGCTTAATATGCACGTGCTCTTCGTATTTCTTGACCCACCACTTTTTGTGTCATTGACTCCAGACCTCAGTAGCACTTGCTCTGGTGGCAGCAAGGGTGCCTGGCCTGGTGTGAGATAAGTGCACTTTATTTGCATGAAACAGACCCAGGTAATTGAAAGTTATTAACTTCTGGCAGAGGAAAACTGTATTTGAAAATCTGTAAAATCAAGTGTTCTCTTCCTTTCTCCTTTTTTTATTTTTTTTTTTTCCTGACTCACTCAATTTTTTGGAGCTGTTAGCCTTCCCCTGCAGTTTGCTGCCAGTGGGAGAGACATCTAGCTATACTCTTTATCAATAAGGGCACTTCTTTAATTTTTTTTTTTTATTTAATATTTTACAGATGGATTATCAAACAAGCATTGGGAATCTGAATAGTTGTCAAATACTCTCCATGCCCAGTGGCTATCACTTAAAGAAAACTCTATTCTGTACCTGGTTTTCGAACAGTGTTGTAGAAATCGCGAGTGAGATGGCTGCAGTTTTGCTTGATTTCAACATTTCAACTTGATCCCTTTGGGAAATCTTCCAGAGCTAAAAAATAACCTATCATTTTCTCTGCAATGTTTGTGTATAAACATCTAGAACAGGCTGTCCAGAGAGCTGGTGAACTCTCCATCTCTAGAGTAATTAAAAGCCTGTCTGGATGCTGTTGAGTACATGCCTCTTTTGGTGAACCTGCTTTAGCAGGGGGTTGGACTAGCTGATCTCCAGAGGTCCCTTCTAGCCCCTATCATTCTGTGAAACCTGTAGAAAATTGATCATGTCATTAGTCAGTAAATGAACTTCTGAATTACTTTATTTCAGGTTCTTCTTTCAAGCATTTATTGTTTAGAAACTTTGTTTTAATATTTCAACTTGCCTATTCAAATGACTTTTACCCCCTGCTGTCAAAAAACACAACCAAGCAACAACAAAAAGGGGGGAAATTACAGTAGCTGTTACTTAAGTATGCGTTTGGTCTTTAAAATCAATTCTTGAAAATGTCCTGATTGGGGGCTGCTTCAGAGATTTCGTTGCAAAACCATAAATGCCTAATCAGTGGATAGCCTCTGGTCAAGGTGATCGCTTCAGGGAAAAATTGCAGAAGTCATTCTCCTTGTCCTAAACTGACCCATGTAATGCAACTTCTTTCTTGAAGCACTGAAATTTTAGGATTGTAGGGTAAGCACTGGCTTTCTCCATCAGGTTCGGAGTTGCTAGCCTATTGTAGAGATCAGTATTGAGTGGGAGGGGATGAGGGAGAAGAAGAAGAAATAAAATTAGCACATAATTTTGCAGGACATGAAAAAATAGATGACAAGGGAAGCAATTCTTAGAAACAGGCAATCTCTGGACACATAAAGCACCATTATCTGATATTTTATTACCAACTATAGATTGCAATCCATGTTCAAGCCAAACTTCCAATGGTTTTAAAGGAGCTTGGCTTGAATGAGGAATGCATAATGCTGGGGCTTTGCATCCCATGCCAGGCTGTCCAGCACTGAACCATGAATTGCAATTGTATAAATGAGGGCTTTTTCAGTCTTTTTCCTATCACTCACTTCTGAACGAACTTCAACATAGAAACATAAGTCAACTAACATTTCAGATACTATTCTACCTTGCTAGCAGACTGCTTTGCCATTTTGATGAAGAAGTGCAAGATAAGTCAGTCTTAATTGGGCAGGTTATTCTTTTGAGGGATGTCATGCATCTCAGGTTGGGGCAGGGAGTTTCCTTTGTTCTTGACAAACCTTTTCCCCTTTGCCAGAGAGAAGGATTCATCTCAGCGCCTGAGGGCTCACAGCTTTCACCTACATACATCTCGATCGTTTGGCTGCAGAAGACAAAGTACAACTTTTCCTTTTAAATTGGTTTACTGTCTGTGGAGAAAAGAGTAAATGCACCAGCTTCGTAACAGTGCTCAGATATAGTCAAAGAAAGTCTCACACTATATTACAGATTTGTAAAACAATCGTGTTTGCCCAATTTCATTATTCCTTAAGTGTAGTCTGGTATCTCACTTGCTAGACCACATTTATTTATCTTCAAGACAAGGCTGCATAGAAAAGGCAAACCTCAGAGTTTTAATTCATTTTTTTTCTACCACGTTTCTGTGTGTGCTGTTCCTGGGGTGTTTCACTGGAGTGGAATGAGTCTTTGTATGTTTTATTATGTATTGTAGAGCATGATGACTTAGAAATAGAATCTGTGTCATTTTGACCTTTTTTTCCCCCCTCCTCTGGCTGTTACAGCACTGCCCTATATGTGGACATAGGGTTCCCAGCTGTCATTGTCAAGAAAGAAGAAACTCTTCAGTGTTCTCTGCAAAACCTTCCCTTGGCACAAGCATGCAGTGATGCAGGAGTAAGGAGTGAGAATCTGTTTTCCAGCCAGAACTACTGTTTACAAGGCTTACTTTGGTCCAAGCAGTCTTCAACAGCATTGGCTGATCCCTGTCTTTTCAAAGCATTATTTCAGGCTTCTTTAGATTGTTTCTTCTTCCCCCCGAGTGTACAGTTTATTAGATTTGGGAAAGGTCCTGCAGCATTATCATTGTTGTTTGTGTCTTTCTTGAGGAACAGTAGACTGCTCATAGCAAAAGATACACACCAGGGTTCAGAAAGGAACAATTTTCAGCTTGCTAAGGTGCTCATATTGCTACCTGGAAGCTCTGCAGGAGCTAGAGACTTTCTGTCCGTTTCTGTGCCTCTTTGCTTCCTCTGTCCTCACCTCCACATCAGGGGATACTTAGAGTTCTTTACTTTGCTGGCCTTCAGAGGATTTGAAGGTCTCTGAGCTTCCCTCGGCACTCCATTTCTACTCAAGTGGGAAAGGAAATGCAGAGGACTGCTGCTGATTTCAGCCAGTCAGGTCTCTGATTATCCTGTTTAGTTTGAAGCCACAGATACGGAACTTTTAGCTGAAAGATGCACAGCTCCTGGGTAATATGAATATTGCAGAAGGTAGATATGCAGAAGAAAATGGCAGGGGAGGAAGGTATGTATTCAGGCAGACTTTCATAAAAGATGCAAATTCAGGATTACTTAGCAGAGAAAATAATAATTTAAAATTAATGTTATATTTAAAAAGTGGAGCATCATTTGTGTTAACAGGAATGAAGATTTTATTTTTAAGCCGAGCAAAGCCTCAAATCCCAGAAAATGCAAAATTTCTGCTGATAATTTCTGAATGTGAACCTGGAAGGCTTCATGGAAACTTAAAAGGAAATAAAATCTACTTCCTTCTCCTTCTCCAAAACTCTTTGGGCAAAAAAATCTGTAAATATTTAACAGCAAATAATCACATTGCCAAGAACCAGCAAACAAAGCCCTTTTATAGCATATTATAGGATTGGATAAATGAAAACCTTCATAGATCGATCTGAAAAACTTTTTTTTTTTTTATTTTTATTTTAATCAGTGAAGCATCTGGTGCTTTAAAAATCCACCAACATAGTTAAATTACTTTTTTCAGTCTCTTAACTACTTCATGTCATATTTTTCCCTGTCCTTGACATACGCCATTTGCCCTGCTTGTATCTGTTTAAAATGCTGGGAGCCTTCAGCATGCTGTGCTCCACCTTGTATGCCTACAAGAAGCCTTTCTCCCTTTCCTACCTTGCAAGATAAGAACTACCCTGCTCTGCTATCCTTTATCTCCATCCGTTCAATATTCAGACAGACACCTCTGTGATTCCTACACAGCTTCTCTGGTGGAAGAAGTTCCTATCAATACCTGCAAAACTTGTACTTTATTTTTCCCCTTCTTTGATAAGAGAGGTAAGAGAAACCTATTGAACGTGGAAAACCACCTCAAATTCAGATCTGAACTGCTTAATGATTTTATAGTCTTACTATCCAGCTAGCGGCATACATCTTTAAAAATCGGTGAAAGTATGACCATTCTTTTTAGTTTGTGCTCACTGACACAGCATATTGGAATTTTATTAGGTTCTCTCAGCTCTGTTTTTAAGTCTCATACAACAGTTATGAACCAAATGCACTGTCATGGTTGTGGTTTTTTTTTTCCCACAAGCTGCCCTACTTACCCCATGTAAATCACTATGAATCTATGTACTATGCCTTTCTGAAGGACATCTGTTAATTCCATGTGTTAAGCTGGGAGTTTCAGCCAGGAATATTGAGTATTGAAAGAAGACCTGGTTAAGCTCTGTAGGACTTAAATTTAATAAAATTTTAGGAAATTCTCCCAAATGATAGCTTTGACAGGTTTTGTGTGTGAGCAGTTACCTCAATGTTGAGGTGTCTAGGTGAAACTTCTAAGGGGACACTAGTCCCCTATATAGTAAGTACATGTGTCTGCATGTTAGATGAAGCATTAAGACATACACAGGCTTCAGTAGATTATGACCCTTTCCTTAAGTGTTTGACTTTATATACAATGAACCTGGTGGTAAAACTCAACCAACATGTATGGTTTAGAAACAACTCAAAGATCTGATTCCAGAAAGAAGTAGTTTTGTGAATAACTTAGGACTGAATCCAAGGCTTGTTGGGTCGATCATCAGACTCCCTTTGATTCCAGGCGTTCTGTATCTGTGATCCAACTGCACTGTGGACAAATAAAGACAAAGAATTAATGTTGATTGGACATATTCAGTGTGACAAGAGCTTAAATTTGATTTACCTCTATGCTTTTGAAGTACAACTGTGTGCTTTATCACATGGTTTCTGAAATAAAAGTATTTTGGTAGCTGCATGCTAGGACTCCCACTTAGTGCCACTGCTGCTCCTATTTCTATGAATCACAATGTTCTGTGAAAGAGAAAGTTAAGTAGATAACACATTTTTGGAGTTATCTTGATTTGCCTTCAGGGTCTTAAGGCATTCATTTATCTGCTTTTTTTTTTTTTTTTTTCTATTTTAAAAAAAGTAGTCTTTATCTGTTGTGGCAATAATTTTAATAGCATCAAAAGACTTGCTGTTAAATTGTGAGCTTTAGTGAGGTGAGGTTCTCTGCTCGCTGACTGCCTGTTGTTCCCACTCCTGTGTATTGACTGGAGACTACTTTGTGGCATCAAGTTGTAGGTCTGCCTACCCCTCACACCTAATCATCTGTAAGACTTTGGGATACTGTGCAGGTTCTTTGTTCTGATGTGAAAATGCGCATCATCTTTTTTTTCTCCCTGTAAAACTGTTCTCTTTAGAAAGCAGGTTAATTTACTTAATCAAGGAGCTCAGTGTTCTCTAAGGGATGGATATTTTGAAAGTAGCACCAAAGCAACATCAAGATCACTTATACCTCAGGCTGATTCTGGTTTACTATTGAGATGGACCAGTAATTACAGTGAATATAGAAGTACAAATCACTTCTACTTAGGATAGGATTAACTTGTATGAAGCAGAACTCTTCTGATACAGATTTAGTTTTTAATATCAGATACATGCATTTCATATTACCCTAAAAATAATTTACTCTGGGTGGGTCTTCTGACCAAGTAAAATGCTTAATTTCTTTTCCTAAAATTCCTGATCATGTTAGCTTTGAAGCAGTCTTCAGTCCGAAGACTGAACCTGAACCTGGCTAGTTTGTCTCAGAGTGACTTCCACTCTTGCAGCATTGATACCTTTTTGTTTGCTGATTTACAAGCGCAAAATGCGCAGTCACTTGAACAAGCGGTACTGGTATATCTTTGTATTTTTATTTAATGTATTTAAAATTCTTATAGACATCAGATTTTCAAAGTGACTCAAATTAATCTTTGTTCTGTTTATGTAGGTTCCCTATGCAAAGAATGGAATAAGGGAAAAAGTAAAAGCAAAATGTATGTATGGCTTAGTATAAACCACAGTAGCTGAATGTTAGCTTGTTGGAATGCCACCACTGTTGGCAGAAGACAATCTTCGTAACCTAAGAGGATGTGATTTGAGTGGAGTTTTCATGCCCCGTGTGCTCATTGTGTCCTTGCCACTGATGCAAACATTATCTATAATTACATTTTCAAGAGACTGAAAATTGCAGTCTTTGTGGAACAAAAATGCAGCTGAAGAATGGAATGCATATCCTCTCCACCCTCATTATAAAGCTTATAAAAATGAAACTATAAGGCCCAGCACCGTAGCTTTCAGATACAGGAAACCAGCACTGTTAGCTTCTGTTAGAGTACTTTTCACTGAAAATTATGGCCTTTTGATGATCAAGCTAGTGCTGTTGTTTCCAATAGCTTGCCACTGAAACTAGTCAAACTAAAATTTGTAATCGAGAGGGATATAAATAAATTTGGAGTAATTACCCTTTTCTTAGTTATAATATTATTTTCATTGAAATTCTTGATTGGTAGTAACACTGAGGATTTAGTAGATGAGTCATAATATGGGTGTTGAAGCTTCCTACCACACTGTGTTGTGGAACAGCCATGTTTTCAGGAGGAAAACAATAGTACTGGGTTTATGATGTTCTCCTAGACACCAAGGAATTTTAGTGTTGCAGCTCAAACTCCACACATTTAACTAAAGTACCTCTTCCCTACATCACCATGTTAACACCTTCCATTCCAGTAGCTGGAGAACAAGAAGTAGAAGAGATAGATAATCTTGAATGCTAGTTGTGTAAAACTAGAAATTTAGACAAAACTTCTCGTTGGAGACTTCTGATCCTGAACTTTAGTATGTTTTTCAGAGTAGAAATTCACAGAATCATAGTATAAAATTAGTGTGTCTACTGCTTTCTTTTTACTCTGGTTGGTCTTTGCTATTCTGAAAAAAAAAAAAAAATTTGGATGCTTTTCATAGGGTGTTTTTAAAAGCAGTTAAAGCAAACAAAAAATAAGGATGAAATAATGAGTCTGGTACATATCCATTTATGACTGCCTAGCTTTCAGTGGAAGGGACACTGGACAATTTCATATTGCAGCCAAGTGACAATAAGATCTATGTGCTATATGCAGTTGCTGCCCAAGTTGGGAATTCTGCCTCTTAAGTTCTGCTGCCTGACTGCCGCAGGTTATGCAGAGGAACACCATTGTGATTGAGTGCTGGAGTTCCCAGGACAGCATCTATTCTTAGTGGTCCAGCAAAACTTATTAAGAAAAGTAATTAGAACAAAGCTCAAGTACATTAGCCTCTTTAATACTCCTGAATTCTCAAAGCTATCTTCAACATTGGCAGAGGCTGTGTTTCCAGTAGAGAAATTGAAGCAATTTTCTTTGCTGAAGTTAAACTCACTCTGGTCTTAACGGTGATGGAAGTTTCTTCTTACATAACAGGGCAGCAGTACGCAACTAATGAAAATAACCCACCTTTGATTTTATTTTTAAATTTCTACTGAGATGCAAGGTTCTGTGTTTCTGCCCACTTCTTATCTGTAGTGTTCTTCTATGCCATGTCACCTTTCATTCTGCCAGTTCCAGAAGCTCAAGAGCTGTAACATGCCTATATAGCTGTTTCCCTTTCAAGATTTAAATTTTCTTCCTCTTGTGTTAACTCTGGCAAGGTAGAAAATGTATTTTCTTTTTTTGCTTGCAATGCCATCCAACGTTACATTTGCTCAAAAGATCATCTCCACCATATTCCCGAATATTTGTTTCTCCACCGAATCCCAAAAGCAGTCTCAAGCCTGTTCAGTCTCGTCTGATGAATAGAAGGAAAAAAAAAAGTCTCCTCAGGTCTTCATGATGTCTTTGGGGAGATCTCCTTGGCCTTTAAGCTACTTTGGAAATATGAGCAACTGTGTTCCTGAGACAGGAACTTTCAATAGATTTGAGGACCTTCAGTACAGGGAGACATGTGCTCTACTGAATAGCATACTATATATATAATATTGATATATAAAATATAATATTGATATATAGCTTATGTACTCACTCTTCCCAAGGCATCTCCTTTGCTGCTAATTCTGATGTATATGTACAAATGTTAATAAATGTCCTTTGAACTGTAGGGCATCCAGTTAGATAGGTATGGAGAGTTCAAACCAGGCAGGAAAATGGGTTTCTAGGTTTTACAGGTCTACTCACATTCACTTCCTGAACAACTAATCTTTTTATAAAAATGTACTGTAGGATATTTTTGTTCCCTTATGCCAATTAGTGACAGTTTTTAGGTCCTTTCTTCTTCCACACTCAGATTTTTATTTTTTTTTTTTCCTTTCCTTTTGTGTTTGTTCTTCAGTTGCCTTAGAGAGGTCTCTTGATGCTTTCTGTACTGTTTCTTCATAGGCCAAACAGTCATAGTAAATTTAATAGGATGACACTCATTTGTTCTTTTTCTTAAAACATAAATTCAGTAGAAGCTGCTGAACTGCAAGGATTGCACAGCAGCTTGTGTGAACACCAGAAGAACAGTTGAGAAGACCCATCACTTGACCACATCAATACTCTGGTACTTGATTTTTCCCTTCTTGGCAACCTTTAGACCTGTGGGGGAGTAAAACACAGTTTTCACTAAATTGCCTTGTTCCTGTATTGAATCAAGCATGTGTCTCATTTCAGATCTTTGTGTCTTAAATTTCAAACAGCACTGGAAATACCATGTATATGAGTTTTAGAAGATTTTTCAAGGCATTCCCAAGGATGGAGACGAAGTATGTCCCATAACTCCTGCAGCAGGCTGACTCTTACCTGCCACAGCAGACAGGATTGATGTTAGTTTTGCAACCAACTTTTAAATGAAAGACACTGTTGGAATATAAATATTCCAGTAGTCAGAAAAGAGTCTTCTGCTACCTGCCTTGGAGTTGCTGCTACCCCGCACTGAACAGTTGAATGCTGATCCTCAGGCTATTTTATTCTGTGATGCTAATAGTGCTAATACAGTATCATTGTGTTTGAGGCTTCAAAGATACTATACAAGCATTTTCTTATGATTCCCTGATCTTTGCATTTATACCCAGCTGTTTGTTATTCAGTTCAGCCATCAGCATCTAAGTCTCAATGGACCATGTAATATGCATCTGTAGCCAGATGTAATGCTTCCTATTCCTAAATGTTTCTGTTAAAGCGAAGACTGGCAGGCTAAAGACTACTGATAACAGTGTTGCTTGCTTTAATTTAAACTCTAGAGCTACACTGATTCTGTTTGGCAAATTTATTCCATGGCCAACAAGCAGAGCAATATTTCCAATCTCCATCGTTGCTAGCAGTGTTGACATTAAATACATTGAGTATGTCTGCACTGATATAGAATGGTGCTAATTCAAATAGGAGAAGGATGTCCAATTTGCATAAACAAATATATCTCCAGATACAGTTCTACTGAAGAGAGATAAAAACAGAAAGGAGCCTGTTCTAAACAATGACTAGCAATGATTTAGAACAGTTCAACAAATCTTCACCCTCTTTAATTTTTTGTTTTCTATGGATAGATGTGAAGCCTTTACTATATCTTGTTCAAGCTGCAGGCAGGTCTTGCTCCACTCAGTGTTGGGTGGTGTTGCAGAAGAGAATCACAGCATTTTGAGTTTTCTGCCCCTGATCACTGAAGCATTTGGCAAATCAATTTGGCAGCTGACAGGTTACACCCAAACTCAGGGAATCTTGATCAAGCCCTTCACTAGCAATTTATGTGAATCTGTGGTTAGAGAACTCTGAAAAACTTTGGACAGGAGACTTCTTCACAACTGTGAAGTGCCCTGTCAGTGGGGATCTCCTATCCAGGGAAATTGACTATTCTCTGTGGATTTTCATTTTTCATGAGCAGTGCAGTTTTCTAATGCATGCCTTAGGTACTGCTTTGTCATTTCCAGGTGTATGGTTTAACTCAAGGTAAGAATGAAAACAAAACTAGATGCATAGTGGTGGCTCCTTGTCTCTTCTCTTGCTTAGCCCCTGCTTGTAGCCCTAGCCCATTTTGTTGGGGGTTTTTGTGTTGTGTGGTTTGTTTAGTTTGGTTTGGTTTTTAATTACTCTGCATACTACATAATCCTAATCCAGCGAAGTTGTTCAGATTATGGGTAGTGCCTTGCTTTCAGCTCTTTTCTGTGCTCTGTGCATGCCAGGGGTAGTTAGAGCTGCACTGCAGCAGGCTTCTGCCCTTGTGCTGGGCAATATAGGCTCATGTTTTGATTCCAGAGTGAACAGCATTGCATAGAGGATTTGATGCAATCATAATGAACTGCATAGGGAAAGTGCCTGTTTGAAATCAACTCCATTAACTCGGAGCACAAACCATTGCAAAGTCAACAGTTTTTCTGAGTGGCCACCGCCAGACATCTCTCTTGAAAACACTAATGGGCTGTTTAATTAGGTGATGAAAATTGTTTACAGTTGGTGATCCCAAGTTTTTTCATTTTAATAATGGTTAAATTCAATCTCTTCTTTGATTCTTGGCAACTCTCTCATTATTTCATAACCTGCTTATGTCTAGTTTAATTTATCTGCATGTATTAAAGCTGAACCTCTTTCATGCAGCAGTGGTGTTTACTTAACTGCACTGTGTCATTATAATAGGTGGGCAATGACTAATGTACAGCAGTGGATGTTAAACAAGTATAGCATTGCAAGGGAATATTTGCATTTGTGAAAGATATATTTCTTTTCAGAAATATATGTGACACCTAAAGATAATCCTGATAATAGCATCTACATTTCATCTGTTTGTTTGGAGTGCACTAACTTCTCTTCTCTCTTCCCTATCTTAATATCTGCTACTTGGAGGATCTAAGAAGGGTCAACTTACAGAGTTGTATTCAGATGCTTGGTTTTGGCTTTAGTGTTTGCTTTAGGGCAATTTAGAGCAGAAGTTTTCTTTTTCTTCTAATTTGCTGATACTTGTCCTTATTCAGCGAAGACTAGACTGGAATATTGGGAGCCACTGAACTGACTGATTATGGAGTGGTTTTTTTTTTTTTTTTTGAATGTTGAGAGCCATACGTTACCTATTGACTTCTTTTGCTCTTCATCCCATCTAAACATACTACAAAGACCCACAAGCATGTCTTAACAAGCATACAGTTTAAACAATATGAAAAAAAATATAGTTGGAAAGTGAAAATGTAAGTGGAAGTACACCTGAATGACAAAAGGTGTGTCCAGACTCATTGGATAGCGCTGGCAGAGGTCAGGAGTTGCCTGGTTCTTTGTCTCTTGGTCATGCACCCTTTCAATAGACTTGGATTTTGGTTTGGTTTGTGATAGCACTAGATATATGCCACATATTTGCAGATACTTTCTGCCAAGGAGCTCAAGCCACAGGCAGATAAACTGGCAGATGCTGGGTGAGGGAATGTGTTTTGAATTTGGGGATCTTTTCTCCCCCTTCATTTCAAAAGTATGTCCCATATAGGCATCTGAATTCAGATGCCACAAAGAAGGAAACTGGTTTTCTGAGGAGCTGGTGGCTGGTCTGTTCAGGAATAGCAGTGTTGTTGAGCTGATAACTTTGATATGAAATTCAACAGCATTTCTCAGTTTCTCTGCACCTTCTATTTTTGTGTTGCAGGTGTAAAGGCATCATTAATATAAGTATGCATTATATTGCATGGGTAATTAAAGCCTTCTTGCACAGTTTTCCTTTGTGAAATGATTCAGGGAATGACAATCTTATGTGGCCATAGCTTGATAAAGGTTGTGCTTCCTGGAGCTCAGAAATGGAGGAGGCCTAATTGCATCTTCAGAAGGCACTTGATGGCTTCTAAGTCCCAGTTACTTTCATCAAGTCCTAGTTTGTTGAGATGTGTTCAGAGAAAGCCTTTCTGCAGCTCAGCTGCTTAAGCCCTAGAAGTCCACAAAAAAAAAAGGACAAATCCTTAGCTATAATTTTAGAGCATCTGTTACCACAGCAATTGTACATGAGTGACCAGCTAAGCATATAAAAACTAGAGCAGTAAGAAGACTGTACACAACAGAATAGCCATTTTCAAGCATAACAATACTCACTTAAGGTATTTTCCACTGCCATCATGTATACTTAAATTTCTGAAATCAAGCTAAATAGGGAAGCTGTGGATTGTTGTAGTCCTATGTCTCTGACATTAGTTGAATTCTGCAAAGTATTGTGATGCTATTGTGATACAGCAGCCAGTCTATTACACAAAGAAACATTACTAAAGAAGAAAATGTAAATGTTCAAGGAGTAGAACTACAGGAAATGTGATTTCTTCCATTTTCAGGCTGCTGTATTCTTGGGAAGTTCTCTAAATATCCTTAGAAAATGCAGGCAGAATAGGGTTTTGAAAATTTTTAATTGCATGTGACATTTTTCTCCCAAGAGACAAACAGATGAGCCAAAATAAATAATGCTTGTTCAGTACCCTTAAGGGTAAAGAGACTTAAATTCATGGAATTGTCTGGTTGGAAAAAAGTCCTTAATATAGAGTTCAACCCTGTACACAACTGTTAGACCATGTTCCTAGTTCCTCATCCAAACTTGCTAATGGTGGGAAACACTGATTGCAAATATTTGAAGGAATCTGTTATGTATCTTTTTACGTAATCAATACAACAGAGTTGAGATGATGTTCATATAGTACCGACACATCTAACTAAAATGTTTTCAGTTTACCACAGTGCAGTTTTAAGAGTACCACTCAAACTTTCTGTACTTCCTCCTTACCCTTGTGTCATGGTTACACATTTGGGAAATTCTGTCTTTTGCTTCAAACTTTGTATAGCAAAGGGCGTGAAAAAACATTCTGTGGTTTGCTTGGTGAGTTGGTTTGGTTGTTGTGGGGTTTTTTGTCAAAGTTGTATTAGCTTGGTTATTTTCAAAACTAGAAATCAAGGGGTTAAAAGGGGGGGGTTGTATTTGTCTATTCCCAAACCAACATTTGAATTGAAACATAATTTTACAAACATTACAACTGAATACCATTTTTTTCCCTACAAGATCTTTTACCTCTGGGACACTGGTTTGGATCTGGATTTTTATATTTTATTTTTTTTCCCCCTGCAACAGCTGTTCAGTGCATGAAATAAGCCAGTGGATGTGATCCAGTTTACAGTGGGAAAGCGTCCATCTCAAAACCACCATCTCAATTGGCACTGAGTAGCATCCTTGTTTCAGTAAAATGGCCAGAAATTGAACAAGCATGAATAATGAACCCTTTGCAATTGTCCAGGTCAGGTTGACAGCAGTTTCGCCTCTGTGCGTTGATGAACCTGGCAAAGTTTCTGCATTTCCAGGAGTGCAAAAGCCGCCTTAATGGTTAACTCTTGAAAATAAAATGCACCGAGTTTAAAGTTGCTGGAGTTCCTTCTGAGCATTAATACAATGATGTTGTTTTGAGTACATTTTCATACAGAGAAGATGGTCTTCTTACCTTGAACAGTTTTTATTTGAAAATCATAACTAGAGGAGCAATAAAAGGTGGGTTCATGTTGCAGTAATCCAGATTTAAATAGTATAGATTGTCACATGTCCTAAACCTTCAAATTTGGGTATCTAAATTTAGGCACTGGAAATGAGGCCAATTATTTTAGTCTCCCTACCCATTTCTGCAAGCACAGAAATATATTGTAAAGCCTCACACTCATTTTCTGTGGAAGTTGGTTTAGTTTTAACTTGGTGCTTTCTCTCTGAGGAGCTCTGAATGTTTTTACGAAGTATGTCAATGTCTTGGTAATGAAACTTTGATATTGAAACGTTGTGAAACTGAATCTGTGTTCTCATCTTAATATAAAACTGTCCTTACAACCCAGCTTTCAGCCGTTAGAGATATTTGCAAGGAGGATCATCTCTCTTGGTTTCTTCCATAATCAGTGGGGAATGAGATGCTTCATTCATGAGATGCCTTGTTGGAGCAAAGATGTCAGTGCTCTGCATCATCTGTCTGAGGAGCTTTTTGTATGGTATCTGTAAAGGGAATGCAGAGCACTGCATTCCGGTAGCTAAAACTAACTTTGAGTACCTTCTTTTGTGAGATTAATGCTTCTTCCATGGTTGCCACCTGGAGGACTTGTGTTATTTCATGTCCTGTTTTTCTTTGGGACAACTACAGATGAAACCCTATGGAATGCTTGAGCGGGGCTGATTACTCTTGGGTTTTGTCAGGAATTTACTCAGGAATAAGATTTTTACTTTGAAGGGTCTGATGACACACCCTTGTGTTGCACAAAAATGAGACCAAATTTTTCCACCAAGTTTGTTCTTATGTAGTTCATCCTGATTTGAGTCAATTCAGGTAAAGAAATCTTTTTAATTGGCTAGACCCATATGAGCCCTAGAGTTGCTGTCAGCAGCTCCATCCAAGTCAGCTAGAAGGCAGTAAGGTCAGAGACAGGGAAAGGATTGTCGCAAATGCAGGCGTGTCTCAGCCCTCCATCAAATGCTGAAAGTGAGGATGGAGATTTAAGTCTATGTGGTTTGGGAAACTTCCAGTGAAAATATTCTTTATGCAAAATGTCAAGTCTTTGTTATCACAGTTGTTTTTGTAGAAGTATGCCAGCTTTCTGTCAAGGAGTAGTCCTTCACTCGGGAGTGGAAGTGGATAAAAAAAGAGACTGATGTAGATTAGCTAACAAGCTATCAAGTGGACCACTGTCTAGACTGAACTGGGTGAGAAGCTTGAGCCTTCATGAACCCGAGTTTCCTGCCTGCCAAACTGCATAGGAAATCACCAGGCAGCAGTGGAAAGCTCTTCCTCATATTCAAAACCGCTGAGCTCAGGACTCATAAGAGCAGTGCAATACAAACCTGATCTTCAAAATTACATGCTTTGTGGCCTGTAGAGATCATAGTAATTCTTATTTGTGTGCAAGTCTCATCTCACATCTTCGCTGCACCCCCTTCCCAATAGTGACTGTCATAGAACATCCAGTTGATCTATACATACCTTTTCTTAAAGTAAATATTGTTCCTTTAGAGAAAGGCTATAGATCCAATTCTGTACTTCTCTGGTAATTAGTACAGTAATCTTACTATTTATTAATATGCTGTACAAATCAAAGTCTGCTTTGCAGTGTAGAAAACCTAGATGATGATGATCTGTAAACTGACCACTTATAGTCAAGAGCTCAGTTCTGTCCTAAACTCCTTTTATTGAATAAATTTGCTTCTCATTTCAGACTCATTTGAGATCTTAGCCTGTGCAAGGTCTTTAGAGAAAAGACTATTTCCTTGTACTGTGTTTATATAAAACCTAATTCTGGGGACCCTGATCCATGAAAGATCTGAACAGCTCCTACAGTGCAAATAATCATTTGGGAAATATAGACTTAACCCCTGCAAAAAACAAATGTATTTGCTGGCTGTTGAAGGGTGTAAGGCAAAAACAGAAGTGTGCATAAAGAAAATGACATCCGGTAGGCTGTGGGAACAATGGGCCAGTCTATTAGGAATTAGAGCTAACAGGATTCTAAGTTTATTTCTTCAAAATTACTGCAGTCAAAAAAAAAAAGTAGTGTACCACTTCACATTTGTGCTTAATTTCACCTCTGTTTATTCTCCTCTCCTGTTCCCTGAAGAATGTAGATGAGGTTTAAGTTAGCCTTAATAGTAATAGGTTTGGAATCTAACACACTTCCACAAAATTAACTTTGCTTCTGTTGATCTGGGAATTAAAATGCTTCATTAATTTAGCAAGTCCTGGTTTGACAGCCAAATAATGCACTTTGTGACTTGTACTCTTAAGTCTA
Organism: Dryobates pubescens; assembly: GCF_014839835.1. NCBI lineage: Eukaryota > Metazoa > Chordata > Aves > Piciformes > Picidae > Dryobates > Dryobates pubescens. The sequence continues at coordinate 114,672,878 of NC_071657.1, read as the reverse complement.
AAACTCTTCTCTGTGGTTCTCCCTGGATGTCTCTGACATTCAGGGCAGTTGAGATCTGCACAGCCTAGAAAAGAGAAAAATGTACATGAGCATATATAAACTGGCCTATAGTACTTGTGTGTGTGTATATATATATATAAAGTGGCTGTCCTGTATCCAACCATGTCTTTAAATCCTGCGTGAGTAGGTTAATTATCAAGAATCCTGTTTCTCCCCTCTTTTACAGTATAGGTTTAGTTTTTCCTTTGCTTTTTTTCCTCCTCTGCCACTGCAACTCAACGCAAGCAATGACATTTTTTGGTGAAGGGAAAAAGGCTTGGAGGCATGATGGATTGCTCTGCTATACAGTGGGGCCAGGGGAAGGAAGCAGAGAAACCCAAACATACCTATATTAAAGAAAGAGACTTATGAATCCTCTTCTACACACTGGATATGATGTGGTACAGAGGCCTGGAAAATCCAAAAGGTACCTATAGGTCCTCTTCAGTAGTTATATTTGAGAACTTGGTGACTATTTAGAATGTTCTCATGTTGCTGGTCCCAGTCGTTTTGCAAATTCTTCTTGTCATAGGGATGTTTTATATTAAAAACATCCAGGAGCTACACAAGCCATGCTACGATAATGTAGTAGGATTGCAAACTGTGCTATGATATGCACCTACGGACGACTCATATGGTGCCTTTGGGGTTTCCCTCATCACAGAAGACAAATCTCTTCTTCACATCAGTTATAAACATGATATGATATAAACATATGATCCCCCCAAATCACTTCTGTTTGTGTTGTGCTGCGTTTTGGGAATTACTCTGGTTGTGTGCTAAAAGTCTGTGCACCCAAATTGCATGGGCACAACCCAAACAAATGACTACCCAAAACCTCTAAAACACAACTGCAGTTAGACCCCAGGCTCCATAGAAGTAATCATGAAGTATTGAAATGTAAAACAAGTTGAAATAATTTTGTTTTATTAGTGTCTAAGAATCCTTTTTCCTCTTTAATGTCACCTTAGCATGGTGCAGTCTAGCAGTTTTACAAGGAAATATTGTAAAAGCAGGTATAGGTTACCCAGCATGAAGGATCCCTGGATTCCAGGTTATAAAGATGAACAGGTTCAGCCAGGCCAGTAATCCTGCCAGATAAATACCCCTCAGTGTATTGTAGCATGTTAGATTAATCTGAATCTGTTGTGTTGACTTTGTGCTTTGTCTTTTTTTGCAAACTCTCAAGATTTAAGTCCTGTTGGTGCCCACTGAAATGTCATGCAAAGGCAATCAACTGCAAAATTCTGTTTGTGCGCCCTGCTGAGAAGAGGAGAGGGTTTTACCCACGCTAGATTTGTGAAATTTTTCAAATTTCTTTGCTGTTATTACCATAACTCAAGATGAGTCTGTAGATTCAGTGTCTGAGACTAATTGCGTTCTGTTTTAGGAAATGATGTGGAGTGAAAGTCAAGATTCGTTTTTGTGACATAGCAGCCTGACACTTCCGCCCCCACCCCCCTTTTTCTTTTTTCAATGCATTGCGTTATAATGTTGATTATTTTAGTGGCAGCTCTTCTTTAATATGATTCAGGTAGCAAAATTCAATATTTGTTTCTGTTGTGGGAGGGGTGGGGGAAGAGTTAATTTTGCTCTTCTGTTGTCTAGGAAACAGTGGTTGTACTTACTTCCCTTTTGAAAATAGATAGTGAATTCCACATTCAGGAGCAATGAGTGAGATAAAAATGCACAGATTAGAAGGTTGAATTAGACACTATTTGGGAGAGCAAGGCATGAGATGGAAACTTTCTGGGTTGCACTGGAGTGAATAGGAGTGGGGCTGAGATCTGGTTTTAAGTAAGGTGGTCAGAGCTTCAAATCTCTGGGTATGTTGATGCTGACTCAGCAAAGCATTTAACTAAGTGCCTGATTTTAACAGTATAGGGTCTCACTGAGTCTGTGGTTAAGGACATGGTCTGGTTTGTACATGAAGTACTCTGTCTCCCACCACTTGGAAAATTCAACCCTGTGCATATAATGCTAAAAAGGAAGGAAAGAAACACACCAACAATTGCAATTTAGGTGCCTGTGCTGAAAACAAGCTCTCTATCCAATTTAAGGTTGTAAATACTAAAATTTGAGACAGAGTTAATGACAGGGAACAAGATTAATTATTTTCTTTTAGAAAGGCTTGACAGTTGACACTATTGGTAGTAAATGACAAGTGCATGTTAGTGCGTGCTTAAGATGCTATACTTAGAGAAGGAACTAAAATATAAAGCAAGAGCTGTATGCAATACTGCACATTCAACTGGAAATTTAAGTTATGTATTTGGTACTTATTCATGTTCTGGTGAACAGAAAAAAAATCTCTATTCAATTCAGATGGGACTCAAGCTGTAGATTTTTCTGACTAAAGAGCTCTGGATAATTCTTTTCTTATGTATTATTAATAGTTCTATTACATTAAATCTTAGGTGCTCAGAATGGTTCTCTGGAGGTGTTGCTTCCCTGCCCCTCCCCCCCGTTGCTCCCAGCTGAAGTCTAGGGTAACTGTGCTCCTGGGTAGGTGAATCTGGGCTTGGGGAACATGCATGCAGATGCATGTAAAGAGAGGCACAATTTGCAGGGCTAATTTCTTGCGAGCAGTTCAGCAGATGTGTTTTCACGGGGGATTTTGGTATAGTCAAGGAAGTGCTGCCCTCCAAAAGGAACAGTTTGAAAAATCGCATAGTTCTCTGAAAGAAGTACTGAAACAAATGAGTGATAAAAAAAGGAACATGTTGAAAGTGCTGAAGCAGAAAGATCCTGTCAGGGAATCAAGAACGGGTGTTCTGGATGTGTTTGGGGCTGCAAAAAAGGGTAGTGGTAGAGACAGTAATACAGATGATGATAGATCTCAGGGTTTGTGATTAAACGAAGCACAAAAGTCAGTCCAACGCAAAAAAGAAAACAAAAAAGTCACAGCAAAATGCTCCCTGCTCTTCTTTTCTGTTACTGATCAGACATAGCCCCTTGTGAAAATGGTCAGTATTACTATACAAATATGCATGCCATGCTTCTGACTAGCAAATTCCATCTCCCTTGAGGGGGGCTTTAAGACAAGTTTTGGAAATATAAATGCAAATTCCAAAAACCGAGGAGTATGAAAAATGGAAAATGCTCAAGAGGATTTGTAATGGCTTTGTAGACTGGAAATAGGATGTGAACTCCCAGGTTGGAAGAGGTTTCTGAAATGGCAGTCAATTAAAATTATATGTGATAGGGAGTTGACAGTCTGTATGTTTTCAAATGATCCAGCTATAGCTTGGAGTGCAGTGGGTAAGGTATAGCACTTAGTTGGATGTCCTCCTATGGTAGGTCATTAGTTACCTTTTCCCTTTCTATACTGCAGAGAGCCCTAATGACAGTGGATATAACGATGCCTTCAGGGATGCTTAAGGAGTAACACAGCTCCTGTAGCCAAGTGTAGCCTGATTCCCTTTCATCTCCTCTGTTTCACCAGTGTGTGGGGGAGTCAGGGGTATCCTCAGAGGAGCTAGCAGCCCTCCTCATCACCCCTTTTCCCCCTTGAATGTCCCAGAGCCAATAGACAATTAATGGCTACTTCCTGTGCATGGCCATGAGTTGAAAGTGAGCTCCACCTCTACTAGGGGCAGCAGTTGCTTGGCACCTGCTGTAGAGAACCAAGAAATGTGTTATTGCTCAGCCTGAGCTGTGCATTTCACTGTAAAGGGTTACCTAGCCAGTCCTCTGTGAGAGCCATATATGACTCCTGACAAGCTTTCCTGGTGCTGCTCTTGCCTCATCTCTGTCTGACGTCAACTTTCCCAGGCTGCTGCAGCCTTATATAACTGCCCCAGCTCTCCCACTCCCAGCAGCCTTTTTTTGGGGGAAAAGCTGCTGATTCACCCTGCACCCAGGTGCTGCAGCATTGATTTGGTTGCAGCTCTTGGGTCAGGCAGCACCAAACTCCTCTCCTGAGCAGAGCTGCAGAGAAGTAAAGAGAAAGGAAAAAGTTGGAGCTTCAGGAAGGTGACACTGCAGTACCCATGTTTGTACCTTTCCCTTAGAGGTGCTTGCAGGAAAAAGGCAAACCTGATGGGTGATTGTATTTGCAAGAGGATGGAATGCAAAGGCAGGTGATACTGTCACTTAAGAGATGCGAGGTTTACTCCATGCTGCTTTTGGAGGTACACCTCCAACAGGCTTCAATCCTGTCTGCTATGGGTTGTGCTAACAAAAAAGGCACAATGACAGAGATCACAGGGTAAGCCACCCACATACCAGACCCCAGCACAGTGGTACATGATGCAGAATACAGTTTCTAGTGTCTCTTTGCTATTGCAGTTGATACCGTTTGGATGTGGTGCTTGGGGATGTGGTTTAGGGGTGAACCTTGTAGAGTAGGGTTATTGGTTGGACTTGGTGATTCTGAGGGTCTTTTCCAACCTGAATGCTTCTATGATCATGGTAGTAATTAGCAGAATTCGGCATACCACATGTATATCTTGCCCAACTGCAATGCCATCTCCCTGCAGTGGCATTGGCATTCAACCCATGCAGTGCTCAGTTGAACTATAAAGGTGGTTTTCTACATAGGGATCCCTGAATCACAGTGCACCATAGCCTACAGGTCAGGCTTACTTGCTCTACCAAGCCCTGTCTCAAGCAGGTGCTTGGAAATCCAAGGCTATAACCTTGGGCTCTTCTGTGCTCCTTGGCAGAGCAGAAGGGGCACTCCAGGGATGTTCAAGTCTTCCTGAGCAAATGACCTTAGAAGGCTAGTTTGTGTCTGTTGATGAGAGGCGGAGACAATGGCGTGACCTACACAGCCTCAAACAGCAGGACTTCATGCCTCTGAAAAGGGACAAGGTGATACACGGAGAGATCTGGGGACATAACTAGAAACCAGGAAAGGGGGCATTTAAAAAAATGTGCTGTTTTAATGAATGCTCTCAAAGCTAACTAAAATTGAAGTCCCAGAATAAGGCAGTCTACAAAGATGCCACACTTCAAAAGACAAAATATAGGCAATGCACATTTTTCAGTGTACTGAATGCACAATATATAGAACTATTTTTTTTTTTTGAAGGCTTAAAAAAATTCGGAAATCAGAGTCAAGAAGGAAAGGGAAGAAGAAAAGAAAAGGTGAGTTGAGAAGGAACAAAGAGGTTTCAGGGTTTTCTTTGTTGTTTGAGTTTGGCTTTTGTTGTTTGTTTGGGGTTCTTTTCTGCTCATCCAAGTCTCCTGCGGGAGCTTTCCATCAGTTGACTCTAAGAAACTGTCCCCCGAAAGCATCTCATCTCACAGGGTTTAGCTGCTTATTGTGAATATGCTAATTTCTAATCATAGTTATGAAAGTGTTATTTTGTTTCCTTGCTGATAGAGACTGTATTAGCCAATAAAAACAATTAAATTTATATTATATAGATGTAATTGGTGATTATGCCCTCTAGGTGGAAAAAAATGCTTTCAGATGAGCAGAAGCCTGTATCCCCTCTGTTCAAATGACTAAATTTCTTTAATTTCCACAGAAGTGGACTGCAGGGAGAGTGACTTTCCCCCAAGCCTGCTTAGAGAAGACATTAGCAACCATTTCCTGAAGTAATTTATAGTATAGTTCATTGTATTATGCCAACTCTAACAAACTCTCTCCTCCTTTACTGCTAGCATGACTGTAATTCTGGTTACTCTACTGGGAATATGGGTCTTGGAAAGCTAAGTGAATTATAAATTTTTAAGAAGTGATGCATACAGCTAATCTAAAGGAGAATGGGGTCTTGCAGCCTGTGCACCTGCTGTCGGAGAGGGAAGAGGCTTTGTTGCAGGATTCCCCTGCCAAAATGGGAAAAGACTGACAATCTTTTAGGGAACTTATTTTAACTTAGTTTTGATGAAAGGTCATTACCCTGAAGCCCTCCATTTACCCAAAACTGGCTAAAGCAGAGACCAGTATTTTGCAGTGGTGCTTAGTCTTTGGTCATGAGCATATATTTGCCGAATACTGGCCACTTTGTCTGCATGAGTCTGCAGTTCTTTGTGACACCATGATGGTCAAACATGTGATTCTCTCCCCAGCATGCTTTCAGGTTGGAAAATGAAGGCTTTCTAGGAAACAATCTGTGAACCTTTTTCATTTCAGATGGGACTTATACAGGCAGTAGAGAAAAGAAGTGTAGTGCTGTAGAGTTGTAAGGCAGGGTTCCTGAAAAGTCTTCCTCAGTGAATTCATACTATAGTAACTTGATATTTGCTTTCTGGAAGAATACAGTTACTCATGAAATTCTGGAGTTGCATCTGAAAGACTTTCTGTATGGGTACCTATGAGAAACATACACTTCAAAATGTGCCTTAAAAGAATTTTAAACTAAAAAATTTAGCCTTAGTCATTGCCAAGGTCGAGGGCAAAAGTTGCATGGTGTTCCCACTTCCCTGACACAGATGGCACCTGACGCGATAGAGAGATGGAGAAGAAGCTGCTCTCTGCCCTACTTCAGTTGTTAGTGTGTCATTGTTGCTAGAGAAACACAAAACCTTGGCCTGGGATTCTGGCAGAATAAAAGCTTTTCAATTCATATTTGATAACATTTAAAGGAGGGGGAAGGAGGGACCTTGTAAAAGCTCTGTTCATCCACTAGAGAGCATATAGGCAGTGCTTCTCCTTGGAGAAAATAAAAATGTCAAGCTCTTATTATACACAATAATGCAATGCAGTTTAAATGTTTACTGCTGTTCTACCCATCACAATTACATATAGAGAAGAGACTCTGTGAAAACTGGAAGCCGCCTTTGCAAATACATAACTTTCATGTTCAAAAGCCTCTTACATCTTTGTTAGCATTTAATATCTTCTTGTTCTTAAAAAGCATTCTTATTCTCCCCATGGAAATATTAAATTATTTACAAAGTTACTAAGAAATCCAGGAGTGGACTCAAGGAGGTGTAGAGAAGATGTCTGCAAGGGAATTTTATGGCTTTTAGGGAATTAAAATACTTTATTTCTAGCTGATGTTGTTGGGAAGAAGCTTCTGTAAACAAATTGATGTGAGGCTGCTCACTCCACAGATGATCAATGAGAGAAGCTGGCACTGAGAAGGTGATATCCTTTGAAGTCTAATGACATTAATGTTGACTCTTAAATATTTCATAGCTGTTACTCTTTTGTAGTGATTTTAATACTTGAGTTATGGAGCACACTTTTTTCCTAATCTGATTTGCATTTTTAACCTCTAAACTGCCTCCTTCTGCATGTATACAATATACATATGCAACTTAGATTTAAACCATAGGGATTTGAATCTAGTAGATGAAGGGTAGTAGACTGTAATGATAAATGAAACTTTTTTCCCTGTAATGGGTGTTAAATGAGCTTTTTCCAAAGGTAGTACTGCTTTTTGTTAATACAGTTGCATGTTAGAGGCAGTTTGTTCCGGTGAAATAAGCTGCTGACTTTCTTTGCTGCTCTAGTTAACCTTATTCCCTCCACCTGTAGGTTACAGAGCATGCCACTTACACTTGTACCTTGCTATGAGACTTAAGCATGAAAAATAGTGTATAAACCCCAGGTAACTATTGTGATATTTATCTTGGTGCTTGTCTTATTTTGTGGATGCTAAAATCCTTCACAGTGTATTTGCTGTGTTCATACAGAGCAACATGGGTTTGGTGCAGCACAGATGTAGATTCATTGCGCAGCCTTTCCTGGTATATGTTTGTTTTTTGTATGTCACAAATCTGACCTACTCAATAGTAAAATAGCTGTGTAGTATTTAGACACTAGATGGATTTCTATGGGGAATAATGGACAGTCTGGTCAGCATTTTATTTGCCCTGAGCACCAAGAAAAATTTTTTTTGTTGCCTTTTGTAAGTGATCAATGGATCAACTTACATTATAACCTGGAGTTAGGAGTAGAATTGTATGTTAATATCTTTCATTGCAATAAAAGGACTGTTAAAGTCCATTACTTTTCTGGGGAAAAAATGGGATGTATTTAATTTTAACTGCCTCAGTAGTGTACTGGTGCATATATAAATCCTGATGAATGAAATCAAGCAATTAGGATTAGAAATTGATAACACAAGGCATCTAGTCATTTTGGCAAGCTTGCATTTTGATTCTGATTGATTTTTCTAATATTTGCTAAGTACATATGTATCACCAAAGGCTCTGTATCCATATGTTGTATTTTGAAAAGGCAGTCATGTTGATTTCTGGGATGCAGATCTGTAATTTGAGAGCATAGTATGATTTAATTTCAGTTATCTGAAAAACTGCACCATTAAAATAGCTGATGCAGAATTTAAGCATGTCTGTGCATCGTTGTCTTTTTCAAGGTTTTTAAGAATTACACTTGATGCCTAGCACTGCAGAGTCAGTTTACATTTCAGGCAAGATTTATTTTTTTTTTCTGTGAATAACAAAAAGTATTTTTGTGCATGTATGCAAGTGTGACATGAAAATACAAAGCTATCTGCCTTACAGTTTTGGTTTTACTTTTTAATTAATATTTGGATTATATAAAGCAAGCAACTGCCATATGACAATTAAGTGGACTAACTTTCCCAGCTGGATGTCATAGTTTACGAAGTATGTAACCAGAGAAACTGTGAATTATGTAAACTTCTAAATAGGATTGTGGGTGTAACTTATTACCCTGCTGGCTGGAGGATAGTGCAAGTAAGTAACAAGCAGTTTCTGAAGCAACTGACTGTTCTGTTTCTCAGAAGTGCTAAACATTGGTAGTGGAAAAAAAATAATCAAGGAGTCAGTGTCATACTTCTGGTTTCCTGTGGTGAAGGAGGGGGAGGTTTTTGGAAGGCTGGAAGTGAGTAGCCTTGAGTACGACTTCTGAAGAGTTGGCTGCTGTGCCTCGCATGTGTCTGCTCCACTGCCTCAAGGTAGGGACTGGAATGAGCGAGATTGAGTGATAGCTCCTGACGAGGACAGATGCTGCTGTCTGAGTCTGTTGAGATAAGTGTTCAATGGGTCAGTTTGGGGTGGTGGTGGTTTTGTTTTATAGTCTGTCTTACCTCACCAAGAAATGTTTTATTTGCCTGTCAGTTGTGTTGCTTTGTGGATTTATGCTTGTCTTTTTTTAATTAAACTGAATTGCATCATGTATTTTTACATATAATTCTTGGAATGCTCTTTCCTGACATTGTGCATTTACTTTAATGCATGAAACTAATGCAACATCACTGAAACAGACATTATAAATGTTATCCTCAAAATCAAACTTGCTGCTTTACATTATTCTGCTCTTCAGCTTTGCTCCTTTTCACACTGCATCTGCTGTTCTTGCTCAGGGTTCCCAGAACCATGTAGCACACTTGTACCATGGGTGTAGTAGGTGCTCCAAGTTGTAGCTTGAAGGCCGCCAAAGCATATGCAGTACTGTTCAGGTTGTGTTGGGAGGTAGCATCTATGTGAGGATATATGAGTTGGTTTGGGGTTAGGAGCAAATACTCTTTGGAAGGACCAGATTTGGTAAAATCATGTGTTTCTGTTGCTCCATGGTGCTTTAGATCAGGCTTGGTCAAAAACTCTGCACAGAGCAAGTAACTGGAGTTACAGTAGGTATGAGATTAGTGTTTGTGGAAGGTATGCGTGTCACAAAATCATTCATGTCTGTATGTTGGGGTGGTTTTTGTGTGTGAAGCTGTTGGGATGAGCTAGACTTCTTATTAAAAGGCATCTTATGATTTAGGGCCCATTCTTGAAGGAAGTACAGTTCAAGAAGACTGTGAGAAGAGTTGTAAGATATGACGAACTTGCCAGGCCCGCTGTCTGGATTTTAGTGTACACTTTTTTTACCCCTTTCAAAATGCCTGATTTGTCAGGCCTAATGAAACATCTTGAGCAGATATTCCACAACTGCTTCTCCCCTTCATTTTGTTCTCAGTTAGACCCCAGGCAACAAGCAAAATTATTGGGTGATGAGGACAGGACCTCTCTGCTGTAATGGGTCCTGGAGGTGAAGGTGCTGAGCAGAAGGACTTGTTTGGTGCCTGTCTGCAGGCAGAGGCTAGGAAGAGGCAGCCCATGTTGCCTGTGCCTTCATTAATTGGAGGGGACAAAAGTTGGTAATGTCTGATGCTTTAGTAATTAAAATTTTGGAATAAATACCTGAGTTTTAAAATAAATACCTTCATATTTTTTTTCCATGTATTTCTTTTATTTCTGAGCTTTTAAATTTCACAGTATCACAGGTTTTTTTTTTCCTCCCATGTTTTTGAATCTTTCAAAGCTGGCAGTACTTTACCCTAGGAAAGGTAATAGCTCCCTCCTCTTCAGATTCTTTCAGCATTTCTTTCTCGAATATGGTTTCCCGTACTTTACCATATGAACATTATGCAGAGTAAAGAAAGTACAGGGAGAGGCACCTTTGGTCTTGCTTTGGCCTCAGTGAATGGGACACCGCCTCCTTCCTAAAAAGCTGGCCAGAGTTTCTTGCTCTCATTCTCGAAATCTCAGTGAAAGAAAAGGAGAATACCCAAAACTAGAAAACACTTAAATTATCTCTAACAAACCTGAATTGATGGCAGAGGCATGCCTTCAGATGATTTTAGATTTCAACTCATGGGTATTTCCCAGGGTAAAACCTTGCTCAAAATATGTTGGAACAGCTTACAGAGTAGGCCTGTTGGGTACAGTACACTGGGAACTGCTTTTTCCTCAAATCAAAAGATTTCATGGACAAAAAGGAGACTGCTGTTGCAGTGGTGAATCACAGGAGTCTTGTGCTGCTGGTTGCCATGACCTTCATGTAGGAAGCTCCATTAAAGTGAGGATACAGAGTGCACCATGGCACAGGTGTTTGCAACCATGTACATGTGCCTTTCTCAGTTTGAGCTATAGAATCTGAAGAGGTAGGCAAAAATGATAAGAGATCAGTTTATATTGGTGTGGGGGGAAGGTTTTGCAGAATGTGTACAAACTGACAAATTTTGCATCAAAACTTTGGGAATCTAATGACTTGTAAACAGCTTTCTTCTCCAGCCATCCCTGAAATGCAGTGGGGATGTTTTTTTGTTTGTTTTGTTTTACTTAAATGCCACCTCTTTCCTGTTAATACCACTATTTGCAATTACAGTTCTATAATTTTTTACCCCCACATGAACTTAAATTTCATTACAATAAAGTAACATTTAGGCATTTTGGCAATATATAAAATATGTGAAAATTCAGAAATTTAAACATTGTTTGTTGACACCTAGGTTCACCTGTTGGTACTCAGACAATGCTGTAGTGATCTTTTCCCAGCAATTCCTACTGTATAATGTAAAACTATCAGGCTTACCAAGGAGACACTAAAAATGCTTTTGTGGTTTTAGTTTTAGGTTCAGACTGCAGTGTGAATGTAAAACTTCCTGTCTCAGTCTCATCATTTAAAACTTTTCTTTTTGTAAATGTGATAATATGTTTCCATTACAGTATTCATTTCTCTGTAAGATTATAGACTCTTAAAAAAAAACACACAAAAAAACCAACAACCAGCTGTTGGGAGACCCAAGGGAAAAAAACAGTTTGATATGTGCTATGTATGTATTTCACATGTATAAGTACATTAATGAAGAAAGGTAGTGTTTCCCTTTTTTTAAATAAACTGACAAGTGTCTTGGTCCCAAAATTGGAAAATTTTATAGACTTCAGTACTCTGTACCCAAGTTGTGCTTTAAAAAGCCTAAGGTAGGAGATATTAACATTTAATTTGCTAATTAAGCTGGGGTTTTTAATAAAATTAATAATTTCCAATAGATTCCTAATCCAAATTATCCCATGTTTATAAGGTTTTGTACATCTTTTCCTTTTGCTATAGTTTGTCTTCTGAATGAGGTTTGGCAATTACGGTGAAGAATTACGAATCTAATTCTGTATAAACTCCACTAACATCTCTACCCTTCATAAAATAATGCAGAGAGCTTAAAAATATCATATGTAATTTTTAAAGGCTTCATATTTTTGTCAGTTTTCATGCAGTAGGTAACCAATGCTCATCCTCCTCTCAGGCCCTTTTCAAGCATCTGATTCTGCTGCATGGTTCCACTGTTTACCATGAGCGGATACTCAATAATCTCATTTGATACTACAGTTGGTTTTAGGAATTTTTTTTGCCTTCCACCCCTCATGCAAGCTCCTGTTTTCCATCTGAATTTTAAGTCCAAGTAATTTTTTTTTTTTTTTAAAACTTAATTCCAGCATTTCATCTGTATCAAAACTCAACCTTTTCAGCTTTCCCAAATGTCTTTTCCCAGCTGTGTTCTGCAGTGAGTTCAGTCCCACTCTTCTGTATTAGTTAACCTTTTGCCCTATAAATATTGGTTGATGGAAATTTTTCTTGCTTGGCTTAGGTTTATGATAGTCAGTGAGTCGAGGCTGATAACGAAACCCTGCAGCCAGTGTGCCGAGGAAAGCATTAAACCACAGCTGTACTTCTTAGTGATCCTGTCTTTACCTGCCCCTATTGCATACCATTACACTTGATTTATCCAATGTAACATGATCCTTATAGAAAGCCAAGCTTGCTTTTAAAAAAACTTTCCATTTTCATGCCTTTCTTATCTCTCTTCCAGCTACATTTTCCAGAGTTCAACAAATGGCTCTGATGCAAAGCTTGAAGAGTAAAAGGAGCCAGGCCTAAATTGGAGCAATTTGGATGGGATGAATGTGTATCTATTTATTTTATTTTATTTTTGTCCTCCTACCTTTCAGACCCTTGTTTTCTGAGTTCTTTTAGGTGTTATTACCCCTCCCCTGCCCCCTCCTGGCTATCTCAGTACTGGAGAAAGTCAGCAGTGAGATGCACAACTGTCCAGCACATCTCATTGCCTACATGTTTTCTTGATCCTTATACAACTGCCTTGGAAGCGAAACTGCAGCCATCTCCAGTTGGCTTCTGGAGGTATTCAGAGCCAATTTTCCATTTCCATGAAGCTAAGTACTTAAAAGCTGGACAAATTAGTCTGAGAATAGTAGGTGCAATTCTTCCACAGTAAGGCCCGCTAGGACACTTTTCTCTTCAGACTTTGACACGAAACAGCTCTTAGCACTAATCTTTATGTTGGATCAAGCTTACAGTGAGTTAGAAACAAACATTTTCTTTGCTTATCTCCATGTAAATTAATAGTCAAAAGCCTTAGAGTAAGATAAAACAAGTTGCGATTGAAAAATGTGAGACTGCATGAAATAACAGAACCTAAAAACCTAATCACGTACATAATTCTTTGTTTTGAGAATCATAAACCTCTGGGATACTCATTTCATGTTTTAATTTTTTTTTTTTTTCTAGTAGCCAGATGGACTGAAAACTTAGTTTGTTTTGGGTTGTTTGGAGTTTTTTCTTTCTTGTGGTTTTTGTTTTGTTTGTGGTGTGTGGGGGGGGTTGTTTGTTTGGGGTTTTTTGGGTGGTTGTGTGGTGGTTTTTATTTTAAGTGAAACCGAGGAGCCCCTGTAATCTAACTTGAGTTCAGTTTTGACTTCAATTTGTACTAGGTTTTTTGGATGTATCAAAAACATGACTTACAGTCAGAATATGAGTGTCCTTGTCAGCATTTCAGTAAGCAGAGGTAAAACCTGAACATGAGAACATAACTTACATATTCATAATTGCATAAATTGTCCCCAAAGGTCTTTTATTATACACTGTCCATTTGCATGCTTAGTTAATAGTTTAGTGGTCACCATGAAGATATTAGCTAGTCCTTTACTGATAGATTTTATTTTACATTATTTAATTTTACATAAGCCTCCACACTTTTTCAGATGAACGTTAGTGTAATTTCTTCCAGCAGGGGAAAGAGATGGGTTCAGTGCCTAAAAGAAGGGATAGTAACATTGTATATCCATTTTAAAAGAAGAAATCCTTGAAATATTCCATTCTTCTATACACATAAACTGAGATTCAAAGAGTCCTCAAAATACTGGTGCAACTTTCTTCAACATCTGTAAGTCTGTGAGCACCTGTCTTTAAAATAACCAAAAAACCCAAGAACAACAACCAGGCAAAAAAGAGAAAGTTAATCAGTATGGGCAGAGCTTGGGAACTATAGAGGCTGTACTGAGAACAAGGCATTTTTTTAACAGTATGGAGAAAGATGAACCAGGTAAATCATGTGAAATCTGATGTAAATTTCATGAAAATGGATGTGTTTTCAATTAACAGCTCTTAAGATTTTTGGGGAAAAGACGTATAATGAAGTAAAAAATTCCCCACATCTTGTGATCAGTGGTAGTAAAGTCACACATCTGAAGATGAAGAAAACCAGGTGTGTTCCACTGTTGTTTTGAGCCTTTTTTTTATCTTTGTCACCAATGATTGTGGTACAGGAATGTTTCAGCCTCTTGGCTCTAATCAGCTCTGTACTGCCCTGAGCACAGTAGTAAAATGCTCTTGAAGTACTTAGTCAAAGTACTAAGTTTAGCAAAGCTAAATGTGCCGTCAGCTGTGATAGTTGCAATGGTAAATCGGGTCAACACCTGAGAAGAGGTGACAGAGTTGCAGGGAAAACAAAATGTCAGGGGGATTGGACTACATGGTCTTCAGAGGCCACTTCTAACACTTACTATTTTGTGCTTCTGTGAACAAAACAACGCTGGATTACTAGTGAATGCAAAGCCTGAAATTTGGTTTCCCCTTTCTTGCTAGGACATTGCTTAGCAAAATTACCACTATGTGCCTGCAGAGGTTATAAGCCTCAACCGTGTGGCAGGACTTGCAAACAGCCAAGCTGCACAGAGCATGGTATCATCTCTACAGTGGATAATAATGCCACAGCTCTGGAGGCAAAAAAAAAGGTCAATGCAAGAGGCAGCACCTAACTACTGAGAAACACAGGGCCTCTGCAAAACCTCTGTGTGAATCAAATGCAAATGCACTTGTAGGAAACAAGGTGGGTCAAAAGCAGAGCAAGGGCTGTGGTGGAGCCCTGTGACAGTTTCAACTTCTGGAAGCTCTGAAATTCGGATTTGCTGCCCTGTTATGGTTCCTCCTCCCCTCTGTAACCTCTTGCCAAAGGGAACTGTAATTTTTTTTGATTGCTTTGAGTTGCAGCCAGGTAATTACCTTCAGGAAATTTTCATTTTGCTAAATGTTAATCTATAGAGCGTGACTGAGGAAGAGAGGAAAAAACCCCACAAATTTAAAACCACAAATTTAATAGCATGATAAACACCCATCTCAATTTAGAAGTCTTATGAAGGAAGCTCTAGGTGTGATCCTCAGGAAAACACTCAATTTCTATTAAGTGCTCATCCACCAATGGCAAAGTATCCTCCTAGGATTTACACAATGTCCGCATATGGGACACACCACATTGAATTCTATTCTTGACCTACCCAAAATTAGCTTTGAGCAGCATTGACCTACTGTAATAGTGCTGAGCATCAGATTGTTGCTTGTGACTTTTCAAGAATCAAAAAATAACATCTCTGCTGAAAACGCTCTTTCTCCAAGCTGACTTTCAGATTTATTTTTATGTTGTCACTTCATCTATTAGTTTATTTTCTGCATTCCATTAAAAATGGCACTTACAGGTCAAGGAGCATCAAAATGATTTCATTTGCAAAAAAAAAACCCAACTCAAAACCAACATCAAAAATCTTGTTTGCCTTTGTTGATTGTGCACTTTACCAAAGATTTACATTTTTCACATCTGTTGACTTCCCATAATAGTTTTCACCTTGCATGTAAAATTGATAGGAGTTAAACATTCTGCCAATGACTGTAGTAGGGAAGCGTAGTAATAGCTCTTTTCTTTGGGGGGAAAAAAAATGCTAAAACAACTTTTATGATGTTACAATTAGTGGAGAGTTTGACATTATCATGTTAAGTGCAACGGTAATGCACTACAATTAAAACATTGTATAGTGACCTTCCTTTGGCTCAGCTGTTAAAAATACATTAATATTCTTTCTTGCAAATTGGACCTGATGCAATTATTAATCAATAACTTGTTTGTGATTTCTGTATGAATATCTGTGTTTATTTTCTGGAAAATTGTTGTCTTTTGCAAAATAAAAGCCATCGATATCTTGGATGCACTTATATGGCCTTTACTTTATTTAGAAAAATAGTAGCCAGAACCAGCAAAGTGCAGTTTCTCTTCTTCTAGCTTGCATTCATGTACTTGTGCTTCATCCAGGGTTGTGTGATTCCATGTACGCACTTGTAAAATTAGTATATTATCCATCTTGTGCACTACATGAATGCAAAGCAGTTGTTGCTGGGAGATGAGAACACCAGCAGAGCAAAGGCTATGTTGGAGTGGGGAGAGGGTTAAATAGAGGAGTTTGTGATTAGGTTGTTTGGGTTTTGTTTTTGGGGGTTTTTTTTGGTATCTTTTTAAAAACTAGCTGTTTTGAAGTAGGTGGGGCATGAGATGGCAAAAGTTATCTCCTATGTAATAGATGCTGCTTCCTGTATCCCCTTTCTCCATCCTGCATGCATTGAGGTTTTAAAGCTTCAAAAGTTAGCTCAGAGTTGAACAAAAAGACTACTACAACAGCAATGGGCATGTCGAAGCACACTTGAAGGTAACAGCTGTCAGGACACAGGAGATGAAAATGCAACCAAGTATACAGGCTAAAGGAAAGCTTGGCCTTGGGCATTTTGCTTTCACTTCAGTGGTTGTAACCCTTTACACACCAGAAACAATTTTTAAATTGGAGAAGCAGAAAGGAGGACAAAATCTTTGTGAGTTATTTCTGAAAATCTAAAATTAAAAAAGTGACTAGTAATTAGCTGCTGGGCCACCTATATAAGCCACAGGCAGCGCTGCTTTCAGACAGCTTGTCTTTATCTTATTGTGAGCCACGTGTTTCCTCGTACAGGAAACACCAGTGACCCAATTTTAATCAGTTGCAATTTTGGTTTTACATCTAAACTAGAATAGCTTAGATTGAGCAGGAAGTAAAAAATAAAAATTAAAAAATAAAAAAGCTGATCAGAAGTATTCTATAAAGCAATAACTCTCTTGCTTTAGTTTCATCCAGCATCTGCCCTCTGATAGTCTTCATTTTACCCAAATATTACTAGTGCTGTAAATCGTGCATTTTTACATCAGCCTCCCTATTGCAAAGTTAAATAAACAGTTCATGAACTATATTTTGGGAAGTCTCCCCAAAGACTTTACTCCGTAAAATGTGTAAGTACAAGTATGATTCAAGAGATTGGCAAGAAAGAATGGAAACTTTCGGTTCTGTTGTTGTCTCAAATCAAGGTGGATTTGAGAGCAACCAAAAATATTCTTTCCTGATGACCATTTGGGGGCCTATGTGAATTGAGTTGGTGGTATCAGTTACTGCAAGTAAGCAGACACATATTTGGCACATGTCTCAGCAGAGACCAATATGCCTCCCAGCCAAGCTGAGGTAGAATAGCAGGGCAGTGCTTGATTTGTGGCTAAAATCTGATCTGTGACCCAACAAAGCCTTTCTCCTCTGAGCCTGTTGCTCCTGTGTTTTTCACCTGTATTAAATCCAGTTAAAAAAAAAACAGCTATAAGCAGGCTTCTGCTAGCATTTCTTCCCATGGTTTGTTGCCTGAAACAAAGCCTAATTATTACATCCCCATCCTCGATATTTTCTTTCTTACTTATCCAATTGTCTACAGCCTTGATATGTAGAGCATAAATGCCAAGGCTGAAATGTGAATTAGATTAGAAGATGGCTCTTGACTGACCTATATAACAGTTCATTCATGAGATAATGTGACCCGGAGTCATGGAGATAGAAGTCAGTTGATTGAACTGGGTTGGCTGTGTACACTGCAAACTCTCCAGTGATTGAGGAATCATCTAAAATTAGATGTACACTGTATGTTATTGAGAGCCTTTCAGATCCAGCTCTGTTTCAGTAATATTTTTTTATGAGATGGGCGTATAATTTGTCACATTGTAATCCTTTAATGCTCAACTTTATTAGCATGAAGTACTTAGGTATCAAATAAAATGAGCAATTAAGTGATTTATATTTAAGGTCTGCTCTCACTACAGCGCTTAGGTAGCCAGCCTCCCATGAAGTGGTAAGAGCCTGCACAGTTATTTACCACTTCCTTGGTGAGCTACAAAATGGTGGTTTTGGAAGACGAACCTAGTTGTGTGTGTAAATCCCAACTGACTATTACTGCACCGCAAGCCAATATGTGTATTTATATTAAGGTTTATTGTGTGTTCATAGTGAACTGCAGGATATTTTTCCTAGCTTTTGCCTACTGCAGACTTAGGAACTTGCAGCTTTCAGCTGCAGGGGGGAAAAAAAAAAAAAGTTAACCAGAGCGAATGGTTTAAGCGTAACAATTAAGCGACACTTTTTATATTGCTAAGCCACAAAGGAAGCTCAGACAAAGGTTGCAAGTCAGAAAGAAACCTTCAGGAGCATGCTCATGAAGTGAGGCGGTTCAAGAGAGGCTGCAGCTGTCAGTTCCAGATCTAAGGGGCTGTGAGGTATTTCAACAATTCTCTTATCCTATCTTGTCTTAAAGATTCATTAACAGAATAATGTGAAATTACTTTGTGTCCTTTAGGGCATGAGTTCCTCTTTGTTTTATTTTTTCCTCCTCTGTAAGCATAGTAGAAGTCTGCACCCTGTCACACCGAGTCCTTGGTTCCTCTCGGATGAAGCTGCCTCTGCTCTCTCAGACACATGTCATGAGGAGGAAAGGGGGACATTTTGTAAAGGCAGTGTGTGTGCTCTTCAAGACATGTTTGGGTCACATTATGGGTTTTAAGTTTGTGGTGTTTTTTTCTATTAGTAGGTGAATCTGGTGGGCTTTATGTGTGCATTTATAAAGCAGGTTGTGTGCTCTTTCACTCTCTCTTCGGTGTGCTTGTTTGTTGTTTAGCTCTGTGCTGGCACAAATATGATCCTCTTTAGGGGACGGTAAAGATAAATCAAAAAGCACAGAAGTTTGCTGTCAATCTGTCCTGCAGGAGGATTCATGAAAGTCTTTTGCAAGTTTCTTAGTTTGTTTTGGAGGTTTTTACTGTTGTAAGGAAGTGACTACACAGACAACAGTAAAAAGGCATTTAATTTAATTTTTCACTTTGTACATTTTGCAGTGCTTTCATATGATGAAGTGAAGAAATTGCTGGGTGGGCTGGCAGAAGAGCAACTTATTTTAGGGGGAGTTTTTTAGTTTAGGTAGCCCACTCTGGCTGGAAGCTGAGGCCGAAATTGCCCAGGGCCCAATTAGTGCCTGTTCCTGGTTCTGTTCTTGATTCGTTGCAGAGTCAGAGGTTTAATTAAGCAGAAATAGGGATGTAGAGTTAATGTTCATTATAACTAAAATCGAAACAGCTGTTTACCTTGCTGAAGCCTTGTGTGTTAACATCCATAAATCTCACCCTGAGGAGAGCTCAGAGGAACCATCCCCTGTAAAACATGCCTTTCTGGATATCCTGTTATATCATTTTGCATATTAGTTTTTTGTAATGTTTCCTAATCATATTAATTAACACATTAGAGTATAATTCTTATAGTCTACAGGAATTACTTCAATTAAAACTATCAACATACTATCATTATTGTTCTTAGAACACATACACATACAGTCGTGTTTCTACTCAAAAACTACTGTAGCAAACCCCAATGTTTGAAATTAGCACAAAGTTGTTCCATTTTTGTTATTCCACTTAACTGGTGGGTGAGGTCTCACTGTAAGCTTCCTGAGTAATCTGTGTGTCTCTGCTGTCATTTCTACAGTGAGAAAAGATGAGAGGGGCTATGACTGTCCCACAAGGTGAAGCTGGAAAGACTATTGTGATTAGTCTTTGCATGACCTAAATGAGTGTAACCAATGTACAGGAACGTATGAAAAGAGTAAATGCTACAAAGGAGCACAGGACAGTGGCGTACACAAATTGGCCATATTCACACTAAAAATTAGATATTTTTTTTCCCCCCATGATCAAAGCTGTGACTTTTTTATTTTTTTTTTAAACTGGCTGTCTTGGAGGAATGAAGACAAAAGGCATAAGTAACTGTAGTATGGACAGTCATTACACTCAGAGTCTTTGTACAGGCGAGATGGAATGTGTAGTCTGTAAAGGCAAAATTTTATTGTTAGCATAATTAAAATCTTAATATTAATTATTTGATTAGGTCATTAGCCCAGATCTACATGTTAAGGGAAAACAAAGAATACACCTGCAAGGGGGAAAAGGCTTCAGCTATACCTTTTAAATTTCTATACACATGCTTCTGAGTATCTATCCTTTCCTGAGGTATTTTGTTCACCCCATAGTCCTTAGGTTGTGAGGCTGTTTTCTTTAATTTTTAGAACTGAGGGGCAGTTATAGAAAGTTGTAAGGTACCAAAGGCGTTCCTGGGAGGGGTATGTTAGTAGTGGAAGGTTTCTTAGTCTTTGACATGAGGAGCATGATGATGATGATGTTTGCTTCCTCTTTGCTTTGGGCTGTGCTTCTGGCTATTTTTATGTTTTCTGAGATGTTTTTATACCTTGTTCTTTCTTCATTGGGTTGCAACGCCACATTGCCCTGGAATCAATGTGTTTCCAGTGTCTGAGATATGTCTGATACATTTTCTTTCTTATCCAAAACCACAGGTCTGCATTTCTTTAGCCATCTATAGGTGACTTTTTAGAGCCCTGGGGTCTTGAGTGTCACTCTGTGCCCCATCTGATATCAGCTTGTGCTTCTGCTTCTCTGCACTGCAGCATGTATTGCCTCTGAGGCCTCTGCTATGACACTATGTATGTGAACATCTACACTGTCATTATCCTGGTGTCATAAATATTTCAACCAACTCAGAGTAACTACCTGTTGTGACTATCTATATAAAAGTTACACTTAAACCATATCTTTATGTGAAGATAAGCAAAAGTAAAGTAAATTAGGCAGCAGCCACCTGGTCATTAGGAAAAATGCTGCTAAAGCAGTTAAAATGAAGCTCCAGACTGGGCAGCTCAAGTACAGGCAAGTCTGATATGCTTGGGTTCTGAGGCTGTGCAGACTCAGCACAAAGTTTGTGGGCTACTGCTGGCACCAGCAACTGGGCTGGGCTACAGGGCTTGAGTGAAGTCATTCTTTGGGTTGACCCATTTTGACTGAGAAACAAATTCAGTGACGTGGGATGTCCTTGATGGTCTTGGGTCCCTAGCAACACCTTAAACTGCTGAAATAAAAAGGGGATACTTTACAGAGTAGATGTGTATTGGCATACTATTAGAGAAGTTGAAGAGAAAACAAGAAACTTGATCTAAATGAGGTAGGTAATTGCTGTCATTATTCCAAGCCATACATATTCTGCTCATGACACTGCTGTGAAAAAGCTGTTACTCCCTTTACAGGTAGACAGTATTTACCTGCAGTTGTCCTAGGATGCCTCTATAGTCAGTGGAAAAAAATTGCTGCCTCCATTTCTGTCCACCTGAAGTATGAATTGCCCTCTAAAATGATTATATCTCTTCATGGACTAAACAGGAAATCCTGCACACATAGATTTAATAAATCTGAGCCAAAGAGATTAGAGATTTGTCTGCAGCAGATGAGTTTCAGAGTCTGTACTTTCACAGCTGTTACTAGTAACTAGCTTAGCTTAAATTTATTTCATATATGCTTTATACAGGCGACTGGTGTAGTTTAGATTGTACTGTTATTATGACTCAAACAAGGCATATCCACAGGAAGTCTATGGCTGAGCATAGAATTCAATTCTCATATTTCAGATGAGAAGATAATGCCCTAATGAGTTCTTGTCCATGTAATGTGGTCAGCAGCACTACTGAATTCTTTTCAGTTTGACTCCACTTCAAACTGTTAAACCATCTGCTGCTGGCAGACAAAAAGATGACAATATAATAAATTACTAGAAAAAGTTAAGATGCGTAACATCTGCTCTCCACCGAGCTTGAGCGTCTTCCTTGTATTGATGTTCTGTCATCTCTTGACAGAGCAAGAGAAGATGCCTGTTCTGAAGTTTGTGGAAATTCAAATAATTTGCAGCTGGACCTACATTCCAGGGATCCATCCTCTTGTGAATTTTAGGCCTAAATAGGGAATAACAATAGATGAGAAGACAAAGACAGCAGAACAAATAGTTTCTTAAAATACTTTCAGAAGTTCCTGGCCTAGGTAAGAGCCTGCATCTACTCTTTCTTCATTATGATTGATGAAGAAATGCTTACTGATGGCTAGAATAACTTTACAAGACTGCTACCTCTTCAGAGCCACATGACTGTGTCCTGGGATTGTGTTATGCGTAATGTTTTAATCAAGTAACAGTTTGCTTAGTAGTATGGACCACATTGGTTAGTGCAAATAGAATGCAAACTATTCTGGATAAGATTATGAAGCTCTGAAAGTTTTGGTAGGCAGACACTGTTGAGAAAATATACACATAATATTTACTTAGAACGTGCCTGCAGCCTCCTTTGGTGTTATTAGTCTGTCAT
This sequence comes from Dryobates pubescens, assembly GCF_014839835.1. Lineage (NCBI taxonomy): Eukaryota > Metazoa > Chordata > Aves > Piciformes > Picidae > Dryobates > Dryobates pubescens. The sequence goes on along the minus strand of NC_071657.1, from coordinate 114,650,485 downwards.
GAAAATCTGCAAACACATACTTATCAAAAACTTACTGCAAAACATTAAGTGGTTAGCAAAGTCAAATATAGAGAGGTGGATGGCATAGCAGGGCATGGTTAATGGTTGAGCTGTGACTTAACTTACATCCAAGTGCAAGCATAATTACATGAGAAAAAGCCCTGCACCAAACATAGGAGATGTATTTTGCTTGAAATGCAAAGACAAACCTGGGTCCCATCCTACCGTTTTTCTCCTGAAGTAGAACAGTAGGATACAGAAGTTCAGAGCTGACTCCAGGTTAAGAGGTGTAAAGCAGCTTATTAGTTATCACAATGGTGTGCTCATTAGTATGATATAGATTTGCACAAAATTGTGATTTGAGGTAAAAGACATCTGGAATGCAAGGAAGCCTCCAAAGCTTGTGGAGGTTGGTATGGCACTGATTTGGGATGTTTTCCTTATATTAACTAAACAATATGTTGATTTCTAGCTTCTTATTTTAAGTTTAGTCTCCTCTTAAGACCTGATTTCTCTTAGCATAATCATTAATTTCTTCTACCTTCTTAATTTCTCTCACATGTATGGCCCTCACAGTATATGATACTGCAAACAGGTGAGGGAGGAGGACTCAATGCAGATCTCTTCATAGTAGGTCTCACGTGATCTTAAGCCAGTTAAGGGAAATAGCATTGGATCTGAACTCACCTTAAGCAGAAGGAATATCCTTATAAATAAATATGAAGTAATATTGTTATGGTCAACTAAAGAATACAGACATAATAGTGTAAATACCTGAATACTCTAGCAGCCATCACTACATAATAAACCAACTGGATTCAATCCTGGAGAGTATTTTCTAGGCTGTATTCCTATGAGTCTGTTCCACCACAGATGTCTCATCCATCCACCCATAAAAAAAACAAACACAAAAACAACCCACTATGCAGGTCTAGAATTAGAAAATGTTTCCCCATTTTACCTTGTAACAGTAGTGTTCATCGTTCACTCTGCTGCTTCTCCTTATCACTTTCTATCTCCTGATTAGACCTTGAGGCTGCTGGTCTGTGTTCCCTAGAACCAGCAAGTTTTTCCTGAGCTAGACCTAGTAGAAGCAGTAAGCAAGCTATATTTTAACTTACGTGATTTGGTGAGTAGCAACTATGATGCAGTGACAGATGAAATAGGGAGCCAGTAGGCTAGCAGCAAGAACCTAGTAACAGAGAATGTCACTGTGATGGTTAAACTGAGATTGCTGCTATTAATGTGCCTGGGCGTCTGTCTAGGAACAGGCACTCAGTTTTGTGTCATACTGTGACAGCCTGCAGTAGTCCTGAAGGGTTATTCAGATGTGCTGATCTGTTTTGTATGGACCAGTGCTGTCTGGAAAAGGTGGGAGAGTAAAAGTTCATGTGCATATGTGTGCTCCTTGGTGACATGTCTAACCTAATGCAGAAATCGGAATTAAACCTGTAGCTGTTACTGTCACATCTCAGCATAGTGAACAGCTGTGACTGGCTGCTTGTAACAAGCTCTTTTCCTTTTTAAAGGTATTATTTATAGTGTTATCTTTTAGAGGAAGGTGTGAGATTGGTGGTTTTGGCTGGATAGCAAGGTCAGTACATTTGTTTACTACAGGGTAGAGGTAATGTTTCTAATCAAGCTGGGGCTAAATGGACTTTCAAAGAAGCGTGAGGTGAGATTTCTAAACAACTTAAAGGATTTCATTCAGACCAGTCATTAATCAGTCATTAAAAAGCAATTGCAAATGCCATTACTTTCTGTCCATCTCTCATGTTTCTCAAGCATGCCCCCAAAAACTCGACACCATTCTGCAGGTTTAGCAGTAATTTGAATGCAACAAATTGTACCTGCAAAGCACAGATGTTGAAAGCTGAAAAATCTGAAGGTGCCGTATGTTTCCTGTAATTGAAAGCAGGTGCCCTGAAGGAAGCAGAGATTCTATTTGACTTTATGAAGTATCTAGTTGGCAGAGCAGGCAAAAAATACCCTCTAATGCTTCATTCACTAGAACTCAATAAAACAGATTAAAACTGTTGTTTTATGATAGCTCTGAGGGGCTTCAAGAAGGGATCACTGAGGTCTTATTGTGTTGGCCAGCATTACACTAAAGAAATTAAGTCACAGGTTATGGAGCATTTAATAAATTGAGCTGCATGTATTTTAAAAATGGGATTAAGAGGAAGACCATGATAACCCTGCTTTGTGAGGCACTAAAAATCAGGCCTGGCATCTCCTGTGCTTTGGGTCTATTCCACTCTGCCTTGGGACAGATTCTGATTGCAGTTCTGCGCTTCCCACTTTGTCCAGCTTCTGAATACTTCTGTTGTTGTTTCAGTGAACACTCAATATGGTAGGCTACCAATCTGTCTTCTGGCTTGGTCGTTGTATAGAAAGAATTCTGGCCTGAAAATGAATGAAAGCTAAGAAAATTTATGCTTTTGTGAATGATTTTTTTGGGAAAGCCTATAATGTGAAACCTGAGATATAGTAAGTAGAAATGGCCAGTGCACCCTAGCTGCAGTTCCACCTGCAGATTTCACAAGGCTTTAGGGAGGGCTTTTTGTGTGTGTTTGTGCCTCAGTTTACTTAGAGACAGTGGCAAAAGCCCCAAGGGTCCTCTGAGAGTTATTCAGTTCATGTTTGTGAGGGGTTTTTTGTGTACTTTGCAGTACTTTTGAGACATGTTAAGAGCCAAATGTTTTACTCCATGGAATTCAGCTGAATTGCATTCAAACTGGGCATAGACTGTGGATGGAGGTAGTATCTGATGCTTGAAGACAAAAAACCAAAGTAACAGAAAAGCACCCCAAAACAGCAGAACTTACTAATGCTTCAAGCCGGCTTTGTAGTGTTGCATATTTGAGCAAGCCAGGACTACTTCCCCTTCTGTTCTGTGTTTCAATAACTATAGCAAGTATAGAAAGAGGAAACAATTTTGGTCAAAACATTTTTTTCAGCTTTCTCTAACGAAACAGATAGTGCCTGTTACAGTGTCATGGTAGAGTTATTTCATCTTGCTTAAAATACTTTTGTCAAGTTTGGAAAGTGCTGACTGACCTGTGTGCACCAGGCTCAAAACTCTTGCTCTGAGCCTTCGATTGCCTTTTAAAGACTCTGCAGCACTTTCATGATACTTTCTTCCTCTTCAGACTGCCCACATTTTTTCTTCCCCTCTGTCAGTAGCAGGCAGACATTTTCCAGTAATTTTTCTTCTTTAGTCTACCAAACCACCCGAAAGAAAGACGAAATGTCTTTTGTCTACATTGTGAGAGAGACTATATATTTTGCTGAGAAAACTGAGAATTATGTTTACCACATCCAAGAACAGACAGGAAAATTTGCTCTCCCAGTAAGTGGAAGAAAAGGCTTGATTTTCAATAGATATTAGTCTGGGTTTCATTCTTTTTGACAATCTTGTTTAACTGATTTAATATTGAATCTCAATTCCAGCCAAAATTTTAAAAACTAGGTATTTAATGACTGTCTCTATCATTTCTCTCCACCTGTCTTCCTGTACATGAAAGGTCAGTGTCAGTCAGACTGTACCATTTGGCATGAAGATGAATATAGAAGCTAAAGAGGATTTAAAAAATACATGATCTGGCATTTGAAACGGAAGTCTGGGAGTTGAATCCTCCTTTTGTTCCTGTATCTGCTAGTAACCTAGCACTTTGTTTCTTGTGGGATATGTTTACAGATTTAATAGTCTTTTTGTCCTAATTTATGGCAGTGGATAAAGTTTACAGGAGCTACGTCAGATTTTAGGTAGGTGAAAGAAATGTCTGGGTAATGTTAACCAGTTCTCCTAGAGGCATCTATGTACAGCAAGTGTATAAAATAGGGTTAACGTTCTACATGAAACAGGAGTCCTTTTACCTAAAAATCCTTGACAGGGCCATCTGGTCCCCTTGTTTCTTATTATTGACTGTAGAAAGAAGGGAAAGTGGCTGGGTTACTAATGTGGTACTTACTGAGGTTTCTGTAGCTCAGTGAAATCTGTCTGAGCATTAGTGCCTTAATTTTTCCATCTGTGAAACACAGGTTATGTTTCACAGTGCATTCATGATCCTTACTACTTCTGTGTTCAAAATGCCTGGAGAAAGAAGGCAAAATTAAAGGACAAGGTGCTATTCTGATCAGTGTGGTATTTACTCTATAAACTGAAATGTACAGCCTGAGAGTATAACACAGACATATATGTGGACATATGCTGCATGAAAATGCAGCACAGAAAAATAAATTAGCACTAGATGTGTTATCAGCCATATTTCTTTGAGCAGTGATGTCTTTAGGTGTTATTCTTAGGCATATCTGGAAAGCAGTGAAATGTTTCCAGTCAATCTTTGAAATATCCATTCAAATGTATACAGCAAAGCTGTATGCTATATGACTTTATTAGGCATCATTAAGCAGTCAGCAGACAACAGTTAGCCAGCCTGCAGAATCAACTACTAGTTGTTCTTGCAAGTATTATAACAAATGACATATCTCTGAACTTCAGAGCTCTGTATGAAATGGAGCCTGTCTGAATAAGCCACATCTTTGTGTCATTTGGGTTTTTTCTGGAATCACACAGAACTCCCTTCTGACACGTACGAGCCTTTTATGCTTCCAGTGCCACATGTCTTACATTTTCCTTTGTCCATCTTGCCAGATGTGTTACCCCATTGTAGGGTTTGAATTATAGTGAAAGTGTTAAAAGATAGTAAAAAAGATCAAGTATTATGGTGATTAGATTTTGGGAATATCTTCTTCAGTATATTTAAAAAATTATTTATTTTTTTTACTCTATTGACTCATAGCTTGGAGATGAGCTGTAAGTTTTAGTTGTTCACTGATTGTTCTTGGACTTTGAAGCACATCATTACACAGATATTCTGTTGATGTCTTACCATCTTACCTGTTTTTTGAACTACTTAACATGGGGAGTCGAACCTTTCAAATCAAACAAGTTAGTAGCTTTTGCCTTAGGTTGTTTATAATTTACCCTCTGTTTTTCAAATTGTGTGCACATGAAGCAGTTCTGGACTACATATTTAGTGCTCATTTTTGAGGTTTTTCCTTTTGTCTGCAGTAACTTCTATGGAAACGGAACTATAGGGTCTGTAAAGGATGACCTCATTGGCGCTCACAGATCCTGCACTGAATACCAACTTAACACTTCCTTAGGGGCTGCTAAAAGTCTTCTGTGACTTCAGCCATTGAGATGCAGCATTCTGGATGACTCTTACTTTCATATTACTACTTACTTTTATAATTTTATTCCTACTGTGTACAAATCTTTCCCTTCAAATGTGCATTATCTTTTTTTTAGTTTTCTCTCTTATAGATTTTTCATGCATCTATATAATGCCAGTTATTCTAGAATAACTTTCCTGTATTTAAAGTCTGAGTTGAGTTTGTGATTTGATATATGAAGAGCTTTCTCTTCTATTTTCAGGAGCTACTTTCTTGGGATGCTGATGTTATCAGGCTCTACATACTATCCACCACTCATTCCTACATCCACTACGTTGTCATATGCAGACAGCAAAACTCTTAATCCCTTCTGGCTGCAAATTATAATTTGTAGCAAAGTGCAACAGGTCTTCTGAATGAAATCTCGGATGATCTGGTGATGCTTAGCCTCTGCAAGAAAGTTGTTCTTTGCTAGTAGGTGGCTCATAATTTATCAGAACCAAAAGACTTTGAAACTTTCTATCCTGTCACATAAAACTGAGCTGCTGCTGTGGCGCAAGAGAGAAGGTTATGCTGCCCCTGGAAAAAGAATTTGCCTTTTTTTGTACTCTCTGATATATCAGTTTCATTTCTTCATGATGTGATGGCTTTCTATTGTCACTTCTCATTTTTTGTATGGTATTACTAGGTACTCCTCCTGCTAGTAGTAATAAGATCATGTGATAACTCAGGTTAGAAGGTCCCTCTGGAGATCTCTAGTCCAAGTACCTGCTCAGAGCTGGGTCAGCTGTGAGGTCAGACCAGGTTGCTTAGGGCTTGATACAATTGGGTGTTGCAAACCTGCCAAGATGGAGAATGCATAGCAGTTCTGGGTATCCTGTTCCAATGACTGAGCATCCTCATGGGGAAAATATCTTCCTTTTCATCCAGTAAAATTCTGTTATTTTAACCACTATATATTGCTTGTTGTCTTCCCACTGTTGTGCCACTCAAAGGACCTGGTATCATTCAGCCTGGAGAGGCATCAGAGGAGCTCTCAAATTTGTAGGCATTCCTGTACCATTTTGTCAATGAAGCTTGGTCTGGAGTTGTTCCCTCATTGAGAAGTCTTCAGGAGAAGACATTTTAAAGAAAACTGATAGTTTTTACTGATAGTTTTTGCCAGTTGGCCATGTGTGTGAATTTAAGGGATTTTGGTTCTCCTATCGGTGTTTGACTTAATGTATCTATGATATTTTGCTTGTCTTGTGACTGAAGTTACATGCATTGCCTTAGTCTTTTGAGCTTCCAGAATCTATTGGCAGTCTGCTAATAGATGCAGTGAGACTTCATTTGCTGCAGGTTTTCTCAGCAGATAGAGCAAGTTTTCCCCTTGACTGCCAACACTTACGTTACAGGAACAGTTGTCTCAGTTTTTGCATGTCTGAATTTTCTCTCCACTAGCTGTCTCTTGTTAATTTACTGCCTGAAGTTATACAAGTTACTGCTACAAATAGTTAACACTTCAGGAAATGGGGAAATTGGTTCTTGTTCAGACAGTACCTATCAGTCTGGCTAGCAAGTATATACAAAAACTTGTCTCATTGTGAGGCAGAGTAGCACCGAAAGGCAAAGAATGAGGGTTTTCTAGC